>NC_062568.1:60845000-61455000 GCF_022837055.1 Prionailurus viverrinus | reverse complement strand
TTTATCAGTGCAATATACCCACATTGGCAGGATGTTTGCTTGGAGAGGGGGTGAAAGACAGGGCAAATAGTAAGTTTTCCATAGTAGAAATGTGATAGGTAATATTTAATATTGATGAATCAATCACATCAGTATGTGTAAATTCAGTAACAGATTGTATATGAAAATATCAGCTAAAATGATTGAAAGGGTTGTCTACTGGGAAGAAAAGTTAAGAAGATGAGAAGGTTTTGCTATAAGCCTTTTAGGACTGCTTAGCTTTTTAAACTATGCTTATGTTTTATCTTAATAAAACTTAAAATTGATTGAAAATAGAATTGACACAGAATTTCCTAGGAATTTATCACACTAACAGGAAGATATAAACAACGTCTTTTCTCTCCCCCAACTGCTGTTTTATCTCTTTATCCTATCTGAGGTAAAAACAGACTTGAAGTAAGAGATTTCACAAAACAACTGTTCTTGAGATGACTCTCCAAAGAGATGGCATCTCTATCTTCTCAGCTGGGAAAATGGGAGGAACTTTCAGAAACCCACCAAATTTTAAATCGGTTCTTCTCTTATTAAGTGAATATTGCATTTATAACCATATCCTGAGAAATTCAGGATATATGTATCTTTACATATATGTAGTATGTTATATATGATATATATGTATCTTTACATATGATATATATGTAGTCTGTTATATACGTGATATATATGTATCTTTACATATATGTAGTCAGGATATATGTATCTTTACATATATGTAGTCTGTTATATATGTATCTTTTCCAAATTCCACGCCCACTTTCAGTGAAGCCTTTCTGCAGATTTTATGTTCCCTTTTCAGAAGTAATTCCATCCCTTGAAGAAACAGAATGTGACTCTCTCACGACCTCTGCCTCCACCACCCCACCCCCCATCACAGCTGATGGATAGAACAAATCTTGAATGAACCAAGAGTCAACTTGGAATGAAAAAATTTTAGGAGGATTCGTATCCTGCCAACACTATCTCAATTTTTACAATAAACATCAGCTAAGGTAAATAGTGAATCATCTGATTCCAGCATTCCAAAATGTTTATAAATGGTGAAGACACCAGCTTTTCCCCCTTTAGCATGTATTCAAAACAGAAAGAATTAACTATCATTTCATTCTGAGCTTCTGCTCCAACAGTATCTCAAACCATTTTGTCTCTTGTTTTATTTTCCCTTCAACTCTTTATCCTTCATTTTTTAAATCCTTACGGAACTCTTTGTTGTCACCTACCAGATAAAGATAGCTACCCCAGCTATGGGCTTTCATATTAATTTTTGTAATTAGGTTATTAGTTGTGTCACTATTTGTTTAATTTGTATCTTCTTCCCAGATGTATCTACATGTATGTATTCACATGCTCAGAATATAACACCCAAGGATTCAGAGAACATATTGTGCTTACCACTATGACTCAGCATGACTTTGGAGATTCCAGAATTGTTGCATGTGTTATCTTTATTTTTTTTAAAGTTTATTTATTTATTTTGAGAGAGACAGAGACAGCGCGAGCTGGAGAGGGGCAGAGAGAGAGGTAGAGTGAGAGAATCCCAAGCAGTTTCTGCACTGTCAACACAGACTGGGATTTGAGGCTCGAGCTCACGAACCTTGAGATCAGGACTTGAGCTGAAACCAAGAGTTGGATGCTTAACCGACTGAGCCACCCATGGGTCTCCATGTGTTATCATTAAAACAAGATAATAATATACCTATGTTTAAGGTCATTGGGATGATCAAACAATGCAATGAATATAAGGCTCTTAACATAGTAATTGCTTAATAAATGTTATATTCTCTTGTTATTAACTTTGAATTACAGGTTATTAAGGAATAATTAGAACAATAGCAGAACAACAATGCCATTTCCAGACATCTACTTTAGAATAAAATAAATATAGACAGGTTAAAGGGAATAGTGTAACATTGCAAAACAGACAGCCTTCTTAGTAATTGTGACTACTTAATGTAAAGCGCAATGAGGACTTGGACATGTTAGGAAGAAAATAAATCATTCATGATGGGTATGAAAGAAAAGATTCCCAAATGTACTAAATATATTAAAATTATTTACCATTACCAATAAGATTTATACTATCTTTTCATGTTTTCATATTAATTAGCATTCCTTTACTTCCACTGAAAGAACTCCCTTTAGCATTTTTTGTAGAACGGGTCTGGGGTAATGAACTCTCAGCTTTTCTTTGGAAAAAATCTTTATCCCACCCTTGTTTCTGAAGGACAGCTTTGATGGCTATTGAAGTCTTTCTTTCAATATTTTGAATATGTCATCCTATTCTCTTCTGGCCTAAAAAGTTTCTGTTGAAAAATCTACAAGTAGGCTTATAGGGGTCCCTTGTATGTAACTTCTCTCTTTTCTCTTGCTGTTCTTAAAATTCTTTCTTTATCTTGACTTTTGAAAATTTAATCAGAATATGTTTTGGTGTAGCCCTGTTTGGGTTCAACCTATTTGGAGTCTTTTGGGCCTAATGGATCTGGCTCTCCATTTCTCTCCTCAGCTTCAGGAAGTACTTATCCATTGTTGCTTTAAATATGCTTTCTGCCCTCTCTTTCTATTCTCATTCTGGAATTCCTATAATGTGAATATTGTTTCTTTTCATTATATCCCATAATTCCTATACACTTTCTTCACTCTTATTCTTTTTTCTTTTTGTTTCTTTGGTTGGATAAGTTCCAATGTCCTATATTATAGGTAACTGATTATTTTGCGTGGTCAACTCTACTTTTGAAACTCTTTTTGAATTCTTCAGTTTAGTTATACTTTTCAGCCTTAGAAAGGATTTCTTTTCTTTTCTTTTCTTTTTATGGTTGCTATTTCCTTATCAAACTTCTCATTTTGCTCATGCATTGTTTTCCTCATTTCATTTAGTTGTCTGTCGGTGGTTTATTATAGTTTACTACATTTCCTTAAGAGGATTAGTCTGAATTTTTTGTCTGACAATTCATAGATCTCCATTTCATTAGGATTGGTTATAGCAGCCTTATTAGTTTGGTGGTATCATATTTACCTGATTTTCCATGATTCTTGATTCCTTACTTTGGTATCTGCACATTAGTAATTGGACTCCTCTTCTAAAATTATTAAAGTTATACCTATTAAAGTTAGACCTATGAAGTTAGGTCTTTCTTTGCATAGTTCTGGTCTTGGTTCAAGTAAATATGTGTAAGAATATTAAAACATAGTACTGAGCATAATTAGCTTATATTAACTGCTTAATTAGTACCTGTAGATAAATTAGTTTATAATCAGTGTTCTTACAAAATGTAATATATTGTTTAACAGAAATATTTTTCTACATAGAAGTTATATTTAGAAAAAAAAATTTTGAGAAAGCCGGGGTAAAACCAAGACAAAATTTGAAGTAGTTTTGCAGGACTTCTTAATGTGATTAAAGACTATCTCTCTCCCTATTTAGGCTTTCTGCTCTAAAATGACCAAAATTGAAATCTTTACTCCTTCCTAAGATTTATTTTTCTCCTCTCTTCCTGATTCTTTTTCTTACCTGCTTCCTCTGGGACCCTGATCAATCACTTTTCACCCTTTTCTCCAACTTCAAATTCTGCCATTAGACTAGCCTGTAGATATGTTATAAACCCCATCTACAGAAAAAGATACAAATGCACAAACCTAAAAAGTTTTGCACTTAGGGTCACCTGGCTGGCTCAGTCAATAGAGCATTTGGCTCTTGATCTCAGGGTCACGAGTTCAAGCCCCATGTTGGATGTAGAGATTACTTAAATACACTTAAAAAAAATGTTTTGCACTTAGCGTCATAAGATTTGTGAACCAGTCTGAAGCTCATTCATTAATCTTAAAGTAGGTAGCGCAGTAAAACAAACTCTTGGTCATCTGTAGGAGTCTGTCCTCTCTTTCTTCCATTTGCCACCTTCTTAAAGGAACAGCTTATACTTGATAGTTTTGCTTCCTTTACACTCATTCTTAGATTCTGTTTTGGAATTTGGCTTTAGGCTCTTTCCCACTTGTTCTTGTTATGGTCACCAACAAAAGCATCTTATATGAATAAAATATCTTGCTGAAGACACACAGGTAGTGGTTGGTATCTCCACAAGTTGCCATATTAGTTTACATTTCCCTCAATTTATATTTTTACAAGCATTTTTCAGAGTTTACACTACAAAAATTAAAAATTGGACATGTTTGATGCTGATTAACTGACATTGTGTATTACCATGTCTTATAATTCAGTAATTTCATTTTGTTACAATTTTTTTTCTTCTCTGGAAAATCATGGTATTATATTAGGATACTGGAAGTGGGAAAGCATTGTATAAAATTATTTTTTAAAAAATTGAAATGCCAGAATCAGTGGACCCTTTTCAGTTTCTATTTGGCTAACACCTCTATTGTATTGTTATTTCCTTCTTGAAACTATCATTTTCTTTGTGCTTGATGACTCCACACTTCTCTAATTCAATTTCTCTGGCACACCATGTCGAGAGATCTGTTTTTATTCCAGCTCTTCTGTAGGCCGTGTTATCCAAAAGAAATTTTCTGCAGTGATAAAAGTGTTTTATATCTTCCTGCCTAATAAGAGCTGCCAATGGCCATATGCAGCTACTGAGTATTTGAATATAGCCAGTGAAATTGAGAAACCTCATTGTAAAATTGTATTTTATTGTAATTGATTTAAATTCAAATAGTGACATGTGTCTAGTGGCTACCATGGTGGATAGTGTAGTGCTAGAAAACAGTGATCTTGGAGAAGATTTTTTTTTCTCAGTTTCTTCATTTGCAAAACTAAAGGGGTCAGAACGGTTGGCTTTAGTGATTCTTTCCACTTCTAGCTCAAAAATTTTGATTTTTTTTAATATAAAAAATGATTTCTGTGGGGGCCTGTGTGGCTCAGTTGGTTAAGCTGCTGACTCTTGATCTCAGCTAAGGTCTTGATCTCAAGGTCATGAATTCAAACGATGGGCTCTACACTGAGCATGAAGCCTGCTTAAAAAAAAAAAAAAAAGAAAGATTTCCTAAAAATATAAATCCCAAAGATTTTCCTTGATATGCCTTGAAGCAGTTTAAATACTGAAGTAGAGAATTATCTCTTGGTTAGTTCTTGGCATTTATTCAGAAAGCAATTGCATGAAGAAAGTAAAATGCCACAATTTATAGTTTAGCTGCTAAGAGAGTAGCTTTTAAAAGTTTTCATCAAGAAAACAAACTAACTGGGGTGCCTGGGTGGCTCAGTCAGTTAAGCATCTGACTTCAGCTCAGGTCATGATCTCACAGCCTGAGAGTTGGAGCCCCACTTTGGGTTCTGTGCTGACAGCTCGGAGCCTGCTTCGGATTCTGTCTCCCTCTCTGTCTACCCCTCCCCTGCTCATACTCTGTGTGTGTCTCTCTCTCTCAAAAATAAAATATAAAAACATTTAAAAAATTAGAAAAAAAAAAAGAAAACTATGTGTGGTGATATATGTTAATTAGACTTATTGTGATTATCTCACAATATATACAAATATTGAATAATTATGTTATATATCTAAAACTAATATAATGTTGTATGTCAATTTATCTCAAAAAAAGAAATTAGCTTCCTCAGTTTTAATTGAACTAGAAAGCACTGACTTAAATAAGGTAATATAGGACTGATTACTAATTTAATAATTATTCCATTTTAAATACTTATGAACTGTGTATGCTATTTCTTAAGGAATTTCCCCAATATATTTTTCAAGGGTCTGCATTCAGAAGGCATTTGAGTAAATGTGATTGAAAAAGTTTCAAATTAACTTTTTCCTTTAGATACATTTTAAATAAGAAAAATGTCCTACTGCCCCCTGGTGTTCAAATTAAGCCTTATTTGCTATACAGTCCACGTCTCTCGACCCTACATTCCCTTGATTTTATTAAGTTTTTTCCTTGTTGGAGGTAAGGTGTTGTGCAAAATTTTGGCTCAGATCTATTTTTATTTCAGTTGTGACTTCAGTGAAATTAATTATAATACCTGATACTTTTAAGTTGATTTAATTGGTATATCTGAAATAACTTTTCTAGTCTAAAGTCTAATTTCAGATTCTGTTGGCTCTCTTTATTTCACGCTGCTTCTCCTTCTTTCCCTTGCCCCTTTTCTCCTGTCTCCCTCTCATTACTAGTTTATACATGCATTTACACACATTTGCAGTGATGCAAATTTCATTTAGCTTGCCTTTTCCCCTCCTGTTCAAATTAACTATAAGGAACAGCAAAAGTCAGATGTTATTATACATTCAGAGCAGACAGTGATCTCTAGATAGCATCTAGTTCAACTCTCTCATTACAAAATTATGATATATTTCATAGGGAACATTGAAGATAACAGATGTGAATGATAGAGTGCTTGATGTCCTACCCACTCAGGCCTTTTCATTCTTAATTCTTCAGAGGAATGCAGGAGTTTTCACTGTTAATTTTACACACAAATATTTGTGGGATACCTACTATGTGCCAGATATTGTGTTAGCCACAAGGTATAACCCTTTTTTCCCTCAGGAAAATTATAGTTTTACAGAGGATACAGATAAATAAATATAACTTATGTCCAATGTGATAAGTGCATTAAAAGAACAAATACAAGGTATGATGGAGGATAAAAAAAAAAAAAAAGTTGTTCCAAATCTAGATGACAGGGATCAAAAACACTTGTCATCAGAAGTTATGGCTAAGCTTTGACCAATGGAAATGGAGCAATTTTGACAACCCTTTAAGAGTCAGTTTGTAGTTACGAGAAATTTGGCCATGAGGTATAAGAGCAAGACGCTTATGTTTCTACAGACCATATCTGTTTAGAGATAGGGATTGATGTGTAAAAAGGAAAGAAAAACAAACTGAGAACCCACTGTCTTCTTGATTAAATAACTGGACCTCCCCTTATCCAGGCACAGGGAAAAGTAAGGAAAGAAGAGAAAGAAATAGGTAAGCTTGCTGGAAGGACATTAGAAGGTTTTAAAATCACGTCAGTAAAAAAGAATAGCACTAAAGTGCTTCAGAGAAAGAATCACGTTTGAAATTCCAGGCAGAGCATAAACAATTTATATAAAATCAGTGCTCAAACTTTATTTTATTAAAATAGTTAAAAAATGAAAGGAAATATTTAACACATTTTGGGGGAGGGTACTTGCAAAAAGGTGACCACTTATATTGGGATCTAGAAAAAGAACATTTTAGGGAAGCATTAGTTGAAAGATCCAGATATTGTTTTAGAAAAACCCTTGTTTTAGAAAATTATATTTTGTATTTTAATGATAATTTAGAATTTGTCTTCTGAGACATCTACAATGCAGATTTTGAAATTTATACAAATGTTGTAATTGTGACTAGAAGAACTTTCTGCATATAATCGATTGCAACTGCTTTTTGGCTTCTACCCTTATAGTCATTAGGAATAAATGTCAGTATTTGTAATGGCATAAAAATTAGTCTTGCTGCACTGGTAATGATTTTCAATAGTCCAAGAGCAGGGAAGGGAAACTAAAAATGCATTTAGAGAGTGAAGATAATGTATGAAATATATTACTGCTTAGGCAATTTTGTGAGTCGTGGGGAATTTGAGACTAAGAATATTATGATTATCTGAGAACTCACAGTTGTATCTGAAACATGATGCCTTCTTTTTACTTAAAATCAGTTGTTTAAAAAATATTTATACTTGAAAATTTTGATAGCATTATATATAATACATTCTTTAGCTCTGTCTCAAACTTACAGTATTCATTTCATGGAGTGTTAATTATTTATTGAAGACAGAGGCATAATGGAGTATGTGAATAATGCAGTACTCTCCTACAATTTGTTTGCTTGAAGATGGCCTATATTCTCTTATTAGTAGGACTCCTTGTTCCTCACCCAGTTCCTTTATTCTCTAATATCTGGTTATTCTTGACTTGTTTTGAAACTTCAAAGAATCCTAAATTGCTTATCTGGGTCCCAGTTATTTGGGGGACATTTCAGCCTATGTTCCTCTGACATTTAACACAGTTGAACAATAATGCCTCTAAAGTAACTCTAGGGTTTCCCATGTGTAGGGAAGGAACAAGGGCCATAATAAATAGGCCCCTGACTCCAGAAAAATGCAGATGACCATTTTTTTAAAAAAAATTAAAAACATTCCCAATTCTGCAGGTTTGAAATCTAGTTAAAATGATCATTTAGATTATTCTTAAAGGGGAAATGATTCATTAAAAGCACACAAGGAGCAAAGGCACTATAAATATGGAGCTTTGCCTTGACAATTGTTATTACAGCCAAGATTCATCAAATACGAATTATATGCTGAGCTAAAGGCTCTTAAGAGCCTCTGTAAGATTATCATCTAAACATAAATAGTAAGTCCAGGTAGGCTTATACCAGGGTCCATGTTCTTAACCCTTAGCAGATAACCTCTTAACCCTTAGATTCTAAGCCAACTCATAGTTCCCAATCTTTGGTTTGCATAAAAATAGCTTAAAGAACTTACTACAAATCTAGCAGACATGGATGAGTCCAGGAATTTACGTTTTAACTGCAACCCAGACCACAAGTTTAGATATAGTAAAGTACTGTGCTATGCTGGTTTGGCAGTGATCATGAATACAGTAATGGAGTGATTCTGTACACATGAGCCATCAGTTATTTGTTTTCTACTCATCAGAGAGCCAGCTTCTTCATTCAGTACCCTTCATCCCCTAAAAGCTGCCTCTACACGTTATTGCACAGCACCAGCCAAACTCCCTTCTAGGGCTGCTCTCTTTATTCAAGAAGAGAAGCACTGTCTTCTCCCAAATATTCACTTTTCCTAATGTAACTGCTTTGGCTAAGCATTGGCATCTTCTTAGAATATTATGCCAAGAGTTGAAAGAACATAATACTTCCCCTAGGCCCACTGGGACTGCTGAGGAGAGAGCATTGAAAAGCAACTTTCCAAGCTTTTTACTAAAAGCCATAAGTGACAAGTTAAATTCTAATCCATCTTCTAAACATGATTAAATGGAGATGCTAAAAGGCATGGAAAGATGGAAGCAGTCATCTCTTATGGTAATAACATAATTTCCTATTTCATCATGACTTAGATGTAAAAGAGAAACATTAAACAACTTGTAAAACTAATTAGCATATTGATCATTTTTATTCCTTACCTCTGACCATCCATTCTCCACTTTCATTCTTTTGAAGTGTATTTCTAAATTTGTTTTACAGTGACTATTATTTATAACCATATAAGCAGGATGCATTTTTAGTCATCATATCAAGCTTTACAATGTCTGAGAGGTACATAGTGGATGCAAGAGATATTAACACAACTGATGAAGTGATCTAAGAAGTGCTATAAAAATATGAGACAAAAATGCATTTCGGTAAAATTATTTGTATTGATAAAGCTTGCTATCAGCATTGGTCTTATTAATATAGTCTGAGTTTCAGTGTATGATTTATTTTTTGAATGATAAATTGCTTGAGGATATTAACCTGGTATGCTCTGGTAGGATGTGTCCCAGATCTTCAAAAGGTGGTAGCTCGGAATTTGCAAAAACTGAGGGATTCAATCTAATGGTTTTGAAACTTTGGAACTTTGAAATATGGAACATGTTTCTAGAGTTTAACAAGTAGACTCAGGTTATATGAGTATATCTGGGACTACTTATTGCTACCACAGCTTCTCAAAGTCATTTACATTTCTTAGGCCAATTTTTTGGTCCCAGTTGCTGGAAATTGAACAACTTTCTGTGGACCATATCCCAACTATTTTAGCACAACCTAATACCGAATTTTGTGGTGCTTGCTCCTCCTACCACTTCTGAAGCAAAGAACGTTCCATGCAGCAGGTGGAGGGATTTACCTCCATGATGGGAGCTTACACAGTCAAGTGAGACACCTGGATGTAAAGGCAAAGTAATCCTCCAGGAGGAAAACTCTGATGAGGGATAGAAGTCCAGAGGAACCAGAATAAATTCCCTCTCAACTTCCTCCTGGCGTGGACTATTTGAGATGAGGTAGTTCCATTCCTGCTTCTCTCAAAAAACAAGCTTTTGCTTTGTCTTGTTACATCCTTGTTACAAAGCTGTACCTGCTTCAGGAACGCACTCCTGTATAGCTGTTCTCCTTTTTATAGAAATCAGAACCCAAAGCAAAAGCTTTTTTCTTATGCTTTGTGGGTACTGTAGCACCCCAGACCCCAGCTCCCATGTGCTGCAATCACCAATAAAATCAAGCAAACAAGCTTTTACTTCGATTCTATTTTTGTAAGCCTATATGAGATAATGTGGCTGGCTGAGCAATGTTTAATAATGTAATTTCAGTCCTAATGCAAGTTTCAATGGGTATAGGAGTTTATTCAGCTCCCATTGGAGGAAGGATGGAAAGCCATATGGAATACATTTCACCAGGGAAGCCTGAGTTAGGGAATTCAGAAATTCCTCCAATAAGGAGAGTTGTAGGTCTGAGTATTTCTAGAAGGAGATTTGGAATTGTGGTTGATGGGAACCCCAATTTAAGACTATGAAGACTTCTGAAAGGCAAGGAAAAGGAAAACATGATAATATAAAAAATGAAGCTTGGAAAACAAAGAAGCAAAAGAGGCAAAAGTTTCAGAGTTCAACTAAGAGGGGAACCATGGCTTGAAAAAGGGAGTTTGGAATAAACTGTTTTACTAATGTCACGCTACCTTTACATTCTTCCAGATGCAATTTGATAATGGTATATTATCCCTTTCATATATTATTAGATTTGATTTGCTAGTATTTTGTTTAAAGTTTTGCATCCATGATTTTGAGAGACACTGGCATACAATGTGTCTTTCTCTTAATACCCTTGTCAGATGTTAGATCCATGGTTATGCTGACCTCATAAAAGAATTCAGGTAGTTTTTCTATATTCTGAGAGAGTTTATGTATATGTCTAAAAAAGTTCACACGTGAAACCATGGCTTTAATGGATTATTCAATTTCTTAAGTAGGTACAGAACTATTCACATTTTCAGTTTCTTCCCATGCCTAATTTGGAAAATTACATTTTTAAGAAATTTGATCATTTAAATGTTTAACTTATTGGAATAGAGTTGTCCATTATACTCTTTCTTAGCTTTGTATGCCTGTAGAATATGTAATAATATACCATTAAATTTTTTTGATTAGATATTTTCTTTTTATGAGTTTTGTTACTATTTTTTCAAATTTTTAAATCTTATAAAACTAAATTTGATTTTATTGAGTTCATTTATTTTCTATTTCTTTGTATATTTATCTTTATTATTTATTTTCTTTCTTTTATTTTGATTGATTTGTTGATATTTTTCTAGCTTCTTTAGACGGATTCTTCAGTGATTAATCTTTAGGCTTTCTTCTTTTCCACAATATGCATTTAAGTATATACATTTTACTTAGCACTGCTTTAAGTTTTTTTAAATGTTTATTTATTTTGAGAGGGAGGGAGAGAGAGAGAGAGAGAGAGAGAGAGAGAGAGAGAGAGAGAATCCTAAACAGGTTCAGAGCTGCCACTGCAGAGCCCGGATGCAGGGCTCTATCTCATCAACCGTGAGATCATGACCTGAGCTGATATCGAGTTGGATGCTTAATAACCGACTAAGCTACCCAGGCACTCCTTCTATTTTGAGAGAGAGAAAGAGTACTTAGCACTGCTTTAGCTGCATTCTAGATGTTTCTGTTTGTTTTTCATTTTCATTTAGCTCAAAATATTATCTTGACAATTTGTCCAATGGGCTATTTAGAAGTGTGTTATTTAGTTGCTGAAGAGTTAGAGACTTCCTTTTTTTTTCTTTTAAGGTTTATGTATTCATTTTTGAGAGAGACAGAGACAGTGCAAGTGGGGGAGGGGCAGAGAAAGAGGGAAAGAGAAAATCCCAAGCAGTCTCTGCACAGAGAGCAGAGCCCAGAGCGCAGAGCCCCCCTCAGGGCTGGAACTCACAAACCTAACCATGAGACCATGATCTGAGCCAATACCAAGAGTCCCTTGTTTAACCAACTGAGCCACTCAGGTGCCCCTTCTTTTTGTTTTATTTGCTTCTAGCTTAATTCCACTGTGCTCAGATAAATATTCTGTAATATTTATATTATATTCTGTAATATTTATCTGACCACAGTGGCACAAACCTTGAGCTATTTTCTTAAATACTCCAAGTGCCCTTAGGGGAAGTAGTGTATTCTGTTGTTAATGAGTAGAATGTTCTATATGTCAGTCACTTTTGTTAATAGTGCTGCTCAAATATTTTATATGCTTCCTGATTATTTTTGCCTTCTTTTATGAGTTACTGAAATAGGTTTGGGAAAATATCCTACAATGAGTGTGGGTGTGGGTATTTTTCATATAATTTTTATCTATATATTATCTATATATTTTAAAGCTAGATTTTGGGTATACAAAGATATAATATGGTGATGTCTTCACAGTATGTTCAACTTTTTCTCATTAGGAAATGCATCTTTATTTCTATTGAAACTTCTTATTTTAAAGTATTTTTGTTTGATTTTAGTAAAGATCTTTCTTTTGGTTAATATTGCATGGCATCTCCTTTTGTATCCTTTTACTTTCAATCTTTCTTATATTTAAGGAACATTTATTGTAATTAGAAAAGTTAGGTCTATTTTCATCCAGACTGAAAATGTCCACTGGCTATTTTCTGTATTTTCATTTGTGTAATGGTTGCATTGTCAGTTCCATGGTACTATACCCATGTTATGAAATTCACTGAAGTGTGTACTTATATATGTACTCTTTTATAGATATGTTGACATATATATCATATTAATACATATAACAATCTTAAATAAAAATATAGTTTCAATAATACCCCTCTGGGCTAACTTCTGTAAGCTGCCCAGACAGGGTGAATCTCTCCCTCTGTGCTCACAATACATTATTCATGTGTCTTTTTGAACATTCATATAGGCATATTGAAATGTGCCTGTTTACTCAGCAGATTCATAACTAAATCATTCATTCTTTGAGGAGGGCTCTATGGAATGCAAGGGCATGTTTTCCTAAGTGATCATAGTAATCCATCTTGTAATCAATTTTGATTTCAGAAAAAAAAAACGTAAGTAATATTCTCTTCAGCTCTGCCCTAGGCTTGCTGTGGTGACCCTAGAGGTAAAGATGGCCCACCAGGGACTTGGGGTATCTGTCTTCAAGGAGCTCAAGCTTACCTGCATGACATCTACATTCTTCAATTTTTTTTTTTTGCTCCTTTTTTCTTAGTCCTAGAATCCTGCCACAATTCTCCTTTTTTTCTTCAGTCTTCACTGACTTTACCAAGTGGTCAAGATGTGTGCTATATGTGTGATTAAGAGAGATTTCTTTTTGAAGAAACACCCCTTCATGTCTTGGTTCAACTTGGATTGATCTTCCATAATACTGGCTCCTTGACTTATCACACAGAATAGAAGTTTCTTCTCTTTAAGTTCATAGGAAGATTATTTTTACCCTTGTATAAAGAACTGTTGTGAATTCTGCATATGAATCCAAGTTACTGTACTACCTCTAGTGTAATAAGTGCAACCTTCTGCTGAAACATCGTCTACCAATGCCTGATCCTGCAGATCTTTATACAATTGGCAGCATTTTTGTGCTTCTTCAATGGTTTCCATCTCTTTTCTATAATAAGAGCATATTACTTTAAATAATCCAAATTCCTTTTCTCCTCTTCTTTGCACAGAATTATCTACAAATTTCTTCAGTCCTTGGTAGAAAACAGTGCTTAGTATCTCCAAATTTTATAGCAGCAGCCAAGTCTCAAGCCCAGCCAACAAGGCATTGCAAAGGCATATCATCCAGGCATGTCTTATATTGACATCTCTTTCCAGACAAGAAAAAACTCTTATTGTTTTAGAAACTGGGTTTCCATGCAGGTTGTGTAAAAAATATTGTTTAGTGTGCAATTTTACAAAGAAGTCTCCCTGGCTTTCTCTATTTAATAAAAACAAACAAATAAACAAAACAAATAAAAAAGAACATTGCACATTGGAAGAACCAACATTGTTAAAATGTCCCTATTATCTAAGCAATCTACAGATTTAATGCAATCTCTATCAATTTACCAACAGCACTTTTCACAGAATTACAGCAAATAATCCTAAACTTTGTAAGGAACCACAAAAACAATCCTGAGCAGCCAAAGCAATCTTGAAAAAGAACAAAGCTGGAGGTTATCACAATCCCAGATTTCAAGATACACTACAAAGCTGTAGTAATCAAAACAATTTAGTGCTGGCACAATAATAGACATATAAATCAGTAGAACAGAATAGAAAGTCCAAAATAAAACCATGATTTTATGGTCAGTTAATCTACAACAGAAGAGGCAAGAAATACTATGAGAGCAAAAGTTTCTTCAACAAATGGTGTTGGGAAAACTGGACAGCTACATGCAAAAGAATTGAATTAGACCACTTTCTTACACCATACGCAAAAATAAACTCAAAATGGATTAAAGATCTAAATGGGAAACCTGAAACCATAAAATTCCTAGAAGAAAACATAGGCAGAAATGTCTTTGACATTAGTCATAAAAACATTTTTTTTAGATATGTCTCCTGAGGCAAAGGAAACAAAAGCAAAAGTAAACTACTAGGACTACACAAAAATAAAAAGCTTTTGCATGGCAAAGGAAACCATCAACAAAACAAAAAGACCAGTAAGGGATTAGTATCCAAAATATATAAAAACATACAACTCAACACCAAAAAACCCAAATAATCTAATTTAAACATGGGCATTGGGGCGCCTGGGTGGCGCAGTCGGTTAAGCGTCCGACTTCAGCCAGGTCACGATCTCGCGGTCCGTGAGTTCGAGCCCCACGTCGGGCTCTGGGCTGATGGCTCAGAGCCTGGAGCCTGTTTCCGATTCTGTGTCTCCCTCTCTCTCTGCCCCTCCCCCGTTCATGCTCTGTCTCTCTCTGTCCCAAAAATAAATAAACGTTGAAAAAAAAAATTAAAAAAAACAAAAACAAAAACAAAAAACATGGGCAGAGGACCTGAACAGACATTTTTCCAAGGAAGACATACGGACTGCCAGAAAACACACAAAAAGATGCTCAATATCACTAATCATTAGGAAAATGCAAATCAAAACCACAATGAGATATCACTTTACACCTGTCAGAATGGCTAAAATAAAAAATGCAAGAAATAACAAGTGTTGGCGAGGATGTGGAGAAAAAAGAGCCCTTATGCATTGTTGGTGGGAATGCAAGCTGCTGCAGCCACAGTGGAAAACATTATGAAAGTTTCTCAGAAAGTAAAAAATAGAATTGCCATATGATCCAATAATTCCACCACTGGGTATTTACCCAAAGAAAACAAAAACACTAATTCAAAAAGATATATGCACTCCTATGTTTATTTCAGTATTATTCACAATAGCCAAGATATGAAAGAAACACAAGTATCCCTTTATTGATTAATACATGAAGAAGATGTGAGATATAAATACACACACACACAATGAAATATTACTCAGCCATAAAAAAAGAATGAAATCTTACCATTTGCAACAACATGGATGAGTCTAGAGGGTATAATGTTGAGTGAAATAAGTCAGTGAGATAAAAAGACAGATACCATATCATTTCACTCATATGTGGAATTTAAGAAACAAAACAAATGAATAAACAAAAACAAAAAGAGACAAGCAAAAAGCCAGACTCTTAAATACAGAGAACAAACTGGTGGCTGCTAGAGGGGAGGTGGGTGGAGTGATGGGTGAAATAGATAAAGGAAATTAAGAATACACTTATCTTGATGAGCACTGAGAAATGTACAGAATTGCTGAATCATTATATTGTACACCTGAAACTAAAATAACACTGTGAAACAAACCAAAACAAAACATTGGACAGAATATTTTATATCTTCTGCCTCGATTAGCACCTTTCCCCCCAAATTACAATTTCAAATTTGGTCAATTTGTAGCCTTTTAACAGTAAATTTCAATATTGCATGTTCATAGTTAATCAGTACCCTTGGCTGATCTCTAGGGTGATGATTTTACTTCTAAACAAATTCTGTTTTCATTTTGAGGACAGATTTTTTGGAGTCAAAAATAAATCCAATGCAATTTCTAGTCTCCTCCTCCAGTCTTCCAGGAATGCAGCTGCTATCTACCCAACTAATTAGTCAAGCCAGAAAATTAAAAGTCATCTGTCACACCTGCTCCTTGAACCTCACACCTATTCCGTCATTGTTACTGGAACCTATTGATTCACTTTTAAACAGTTTTTAAATCAATAAACTCATCAACATTTATGTCATCATTACCCTAACCTAGCCACTCTTGGCTCTCCTCAGAGTGAATGCAAGCAATGGCCTCCCACATGTCCATCCACATATCTTTTATTTAAGCAGTCTCTGAAGAAAAATCCTTTCACAGTATGAAACTGATTACATCAGTCCATTTCTCCTAAAGACAAAACCCAAAATCTTTAGTAACACTCACATAGAAGGGGAGGGGGGAAAAGACTCACATAGAAACTCACACACACACACACACACACACACACACACACACGCACGCACAAGGACTCACATGGCCCTATATGGTTTGACATCTTTCTACCCCTCCAATTTCCTTTCACTTCAAGCATTCACTGAATGCACCCCAGCCACACCCCCTCCTTCTGTTCCTAGAATAGGCTACACTCCTTCCCTTAATCATACTTCAGATACCAACAAAAGCTTTGTTGACCATCCTGAGTGGATCAAACTCCCCCACTTTTACAATTACAGCAATTGCAACATTAACAATGTAACATTTCTGTGTCTGATTATGCAATCAATGTTTGCCATTTTCCCTGAACAAAAGCTAAATGCAGACATAAACCAGTTTTATTTTTTGTTCATAACTATCACGAGAACCTTGCACAAGATGTGACACATAGTCTTAGCTCATTAATAATTTGTTGAATGAATTAATGAAAAAATGATTTGACAACCTTACAATAAATGAAAGCAATTTTAGTTTCAATTACTATATCCTCTTAAAATTTCTAAAGCCTTACTATTTTACTAAGGCATGTTATTAAAAATAATTTCCTTATTTTTTTCACTTTCAATGTTTCTTATACTTCTTGGCGATCTGTTTGTTTTCTCTGTTTCCCCTCTTCTCTTTCAAGAGAAATCCTGTGCTCCAATCAAAGCAAATCTTACCACCCTCTCTTCTTCTCCAGTTTTCCCTTTCACTCATTATTAGAATAAGCCTGGGGCTCTTTGGTTGGGAGATATTCCTTATAGAAATAAGTGAGGAAAGGGTAATAATAATGGCTAACATCTACTGAAGGCTTCGTGATGCGTTGGGCACTAGGTTCAGCACTTTACACAGATTGGGTTCAACTTCAAAAAACCCCCTTAGGTAAGGGCTAAAACAATTCTCACTTTAATGAGGAAAAATGTGAGGCACAAAGGAGTTAGTAATTTTTCAAGATCAGAAGGATTAGAAATGGTTGAGCCCCTGTCTGAACCTAGAAAGCCTGAGTCTACTGTCTATGATCTTCGTCACTAACCAGTATGCTACTGTTGCCCTAAAGCAACAAAGCAATTCAAAGCAGTGGTGGTGAGCCTGGAAAAGGCAATAATTCATATTTTTTGCATTCTTTTTTGTGCTTGTCACACACCCCCTTCCCCACACAGTTTCTAGCACAAACTCTAGAAAATAGCCAATAAAATATCAGTAGAATAAATTAGTGAATGAAAGAATTGATTAACAAAGCACTCCATCAAGTGGTATGATTTAAGGTGTTCAAAAAACAGTGATTGCTAAGCAGCATGTATTAAGAATAATCTGAAGGATAGATTGTAGGGGGTGGTTTTGAAAAAAAACTCTAGTATCTAGATACATAATAATTTACACATTAAGTGGTGGGGCTTGCACTAGAGTATAATTGTGACGCTGGTCAGATTGATACCTTTTACAAAATTCTTAAACATGAAGTTCTTTTTCTACTTTTTTTCTGACTTCCATTAAATATCTATAGAAGGACAGATAAAGCAGATAATAAGAAAGGGAAGGCAATTTACATCTATAAACTGTTTAAATATCCCTTAAAACAGATTAAAATAATTACACAATTACTCTCCAAAAAAGCCAGCTTCTGACGTAACAGAACTTATTTCCCATTTAATATCCCATAGAAATTTCATTGACCTCTTTTGTTGTAGTTTTAGTGATAAAGAAGGAACTTAAACTGTTTCCAAAAAGGCTTTCTCTTTTTTTTTTCATCTCTATTATATTCTTTCTCTTTCCTAGACCATATTAAATTTAGACTCAAGTTTCTAAAAGCTACTGCAATAGAATGACATCCTCCCCCTCCACCAAGGATGTCCATGTCCCAATCCACAGAACCTGTCAATATGTTACCTTACCTGGCAAAAGGGACTTTGTAGATTTGATTAAGTTAAAGATCTTGTGTTAGGGAGATTACCCTGGTGTATCTGAGTGGATCCAATGTAATCACAAGGGTCCTTACAAGAAGGAGGTGAGATGTTAGAGTCAGAGATGCTGGAAAAAACAAGGAAACAGATTTTTCTCTAGAGTCTCCACAAAGAATGCAGTCCTCAGACACCTTGATGTTAGGTGTCTCCAATATTATAAGATAGTCATAGTGACTTTGGGTTGTTTTAGGCCACTATGTTTGTGATATTTGCTACAATATCAATAGGAATTTAATACCCCTTTAGTATGACCATAAATTTATTTTTTTTGTTTTAAGGTTGTCAAAGGAACAAAGAACTAGAATTGATTCACCTAAAAAAGTCAATTATTTAGTTACTGCTGAGAACAGAGAATAAAAGCAATTCTTGGCATATTCTAAAGAATTCCAGTTTTTTGTTTTGTTTTCAGAGATGCTTTAAGTGGCTTCAATATATCTTAGTTTTTCAAAACTGGATTACCCCTGGAGGAGTACAAGATTGATAGTGGGAGAAGGGTGACTAGTCAATGTAACTGTAAATACCTATCGACAATGATTTAGGTATGTGCTAACTTTGTGAAGTACCAAATATTTTATGCAGTTGTGTAAGATTATTAGAGGGAAAAAATAGCTCCTGAGAGTTAATGATATAAATCTAAGCATACAACAGTTGGATATACAAATTTCACTACCTAAAAAAATTCTGGAATTACATTATTCAAACCAAACTTTTCCAGAAAATTAAAAGCAATGTTTACATTTTCCTTTGTGTTAATTACACCCTTTTACCCATACCCTAAACTACAACTCACATTTCAAAATGTTTACTTTCCACTAGAATACAGTGTTCTATTAATTTACCCATAATATAAAACTTAATTTCACTTTTGTATCCAATTAATAGATGTTTATCTTTTTTCATTTGTTGTACATCTAATCAATTCTATCTACTGGTTAGAACTTCTCCAAGGTTGATTGAATATATATTTAAATAACAGTGGAAAGGATCCCTGTCTTGGTATAATTTTATATTCAAATACAACAGACAGTTGTTTTTTCCCCTAAAAAAACCCTTTATTCTTTATTGTTATTACTGAAACTATGTCGATAGAAAAGGAATAATTCCAACTCTCTTCTGGCTGTGCATGTTAAATGTTGTGTGATTAGCAAGTTTTAATCCTCAAATTTAAGAAAAAAACCTTTTATGTGCCAGACATTTCTATCACCTCTGTTACAATTACCCAGGGAAAATCCTCACATCACAAAGTTTTGCTTTCCTAGTAGCTGCAGAGTGCAAACTGACAGGCTGTGATCTCACTAGGTGATGCCAAGAGAATGTGTATTTCTGCCTGATTGCACGAAAGCAAAGTTCTGATGAATGTCCCAAGCCGGAGGCTTAGGCTAGACCTCTAGAATCTAGAATCTAGATTTTTTTTTTACATTTATTTAGTTTTGAGAGACAGAGAGAGACAGAGCACAAGTGGGGGAGGGGCAGAGAGAAGGAGACACAGAATTCGAAGCAGGCTCCAGGCTCTGAGCTGTCAGCACAGAGCCCGACGCAGGGCTCAAACCCAAAAACCATGAGATCATGACCTGAGCCGGAGTCGGATGCCTAACCAACTGAGCCACCCAGGTGTCCCTGGAATCTAGAATCTAAAAGGAGCTATTTAAAATGTGAAAAAATGAGCTTATTCCTCATTAATTTATTGGTCTGGCATGGTATTTTTCAGTTAAAGGATGTATCTTTGTGCCCGAATTACATTCTTCTTACATAAGGTTAAACATTTCGATTTCATAAAAACAGAAGAATTGGTAACTACTCTTCCTTAAATGTCCTTGTTATTGACTTAATCATCATGTTGTAGTTGAACTTCATCATATCAAACTGTTCATTTAAGTGGTGTCTACCATTGGCCCTTGTAGTTCATTCAACAGTCTTCTGAAATTTCCCTGACTTAATAAGTTCAGTTCCAGCCTGTTTCATGGTCAGACTATAACTTGTTGGTCTTCTATTAATTTCATTATAGGCAATTGTTTAAGAAATTCTCTTAAAGAGTTGTCAAATGGAGAGAATTCAACAGATTTTATAATTACTCTGCCTTTGGGTATACTCTAGGCACATAATAAATTCCAGAAACAACGTGGACTCTCAGGTAGCCTCAGGAATGTATTATAATTTCTATGGTCCCTATAGTGAGGAGGTTTGAGCAAGCCTACTTATTCACTTTTCCCATCTTTGGGAACTGAACCAATTAAAGTCGGTCAAGGACCCAGTAAGTATTAAAATAGGCTCAGAATTTTTACTAATAAAGCTGGATTGAAGAATGTAGCAGGGTATTTATATCTTTATTTTGAGCCTAGGATTCAAGACCCTCAAGTCTCTGTTCTATTCATTACATTGCAGGTGGACAAGTTGGGCCTAAAACAATCCTTGCTTCTTCAGCTTACTCCATGGAATTTATAACGGCAAGCATGTGCTGTGTCTGGACACAGTTCACTCCAACAGGACAAGAGAGGGTGTGTACAGTTGCCTAAATTATAATGCTTTGGTCTGAACCTCATGAGTATGTGACTCAGGGAACAGCATTGGAATGCTCACTTCTACCTTTAGGGAGAACTGAATGCTGGAGCAAGGTAGGAAGGGAGGATGGGATGATGTATTGCTTCCTGGGATATGGAATGGAAGTGCCTTCACAGAAATACAGACATTCAGCAATAGCTTCCTGAACCCCAGAAAAATACCTTCATGTGTTGGGTATATGACATCGTGATTCCAAGTATTTGAAGTATTTCTGTAGGGCTGCTTAGAACTTGGACTTGGCAGACATGACTTTAAATCCCAAACTGCCACCTTTCAGTTAGAGCATTGGGCAAATATCTTAAGTGTATAAACCTCAGTTTCTCCATCTGGAAAGGGCAATTATATCAGTTTCTATTTCACAGGGTGATGTGGATATTAAGTGAGATATTGCATGTAAAACACTATTTAAAGTTCCTAACCTGTAGAAAGGATACACCAAAATGATAATTATAATAGTAGTTGTCATAATTATTATTTTATTATTTTTATTATCATTCTAAAATGAATATGTTCTTTGTTTTGAAGTGAACTTGTTTATATATTCACATATAGATCCATGGTGCCTATTCACTTATTGAAATCAGTATTTAACTGTAACCCAGGGTCAGCAAACACAGCCCATAGGCCAAGTTCATCTCTAAATCCCTGTTTTTCCCCTTATAAACAAATTTGTATTGGAACACAGCCACACTAATTCATTTACATCTTGTTTATGGCTGCCTTTGAGCAACAATGGCAGTTTGAGTAGCTAGGACAGACACTAAACACAATCCAGCTCACAAACCCTAAGGTATTTACTTTCGGGCCCTGTAGAGAAAAAAATGGGACAATTACTCCTAACCTCTGTGCAGGAATATATGAAAATTAAAATGGGCCCAACTTGGATGGTAAGAAACTCTTATGGCAGTTCAAAATTAGATGGAGTATCAATACATTTTGAAAAAGGTGTTGATTAAAAATGCTAAATTGCCTCTGATTTGGGTTCGTGGGGCAGTCAGACTTTGGAAAATTTGCTGAGATAATACTGGGTTTGGCCCCTTCAACCAGACACAAATAGGCATGTTTTGGTTTTATATTATTGTTTCTCTTTTTTTAAGTTTATTTATTTATTTTGAGAGAGAAAGAGAGAGACAGAACATGTGTGAGCAGGGGAGGGGCAGAGAGGGAGGGAGAGAGAGAGAATCCCAAGCAGGGGACTCAGTGACTCAAAAGAACTCATGAACTGAACCCTGAGACCATGATGAGCCAAAATCAAGAATAGGATGCTTTCCTGACTGAGCCACTCAGGTGCCCCATTACTGTTTTTTAATAAAACGTTTTTAAGCAAATTGGTCTTTTACATCTGTACTAATTTTCTTTCCTCATTTGAGATTGCCATTCATAATAGGCAATTGCCTCTTCCATACGAATTGCCATTCCTAATAGCTTAAGATAAATACTTATTTAATACTTATTTATTTACTTATTTAAATTTATTTATAAGTAAACTTATTTATTTACTTATTTAAATACTTATTTACTTATTATCTTTCTTCATGAACAGTGGAGTATTTTGAGGGTAAAATTTTTTCTCAATCCTGCTTTTTCTAGA
The DNA here is from genome assembly GCF_022837055.1 of Prionailurus viverrinus. Lineage (NCBI taxonomy): Eukaryota > Metazoa > Chordata > Mammalia > Carnivora > Felidae > Prionailurus > Prionailurus viverrinus. Next base: position 61,432,401 of record NC_062568.1, on the reverse strand, counting down.
TCCCCTAGACGTTGTTACGAAGTATTTTCCTTTTTACTGTTTCTTAGTTTGTAATTTTATTTTTTTGTTCCCTTTAAGAGTTGGGTGTGCGTCTTAATTCCTAAATAATTATAACACATTTTAAAATCTTTTTTCTAGGGGCGCCTGGGTGGCGCAGCCGGTTAAGCGTCCGACTTCAGCCAGGTCACGATCTCGCGGTCCGGGAGTTCGAGCCCCGCGTCGGGCTCTGGGCTGATGGCTCAGAGCCTGGAGCCTGTTTCCAATTCTGTGTCTTCCTCTCTCTCTGCCCCTCCCCCGTTCATGCTCTATCTCTCTCTGTCCCAAAAATAAACGTTGAAAAAAAAAATTAAAAAAAAAATAAAATAAAATCTTTTTTCTAGTTTTATTATGAGAATGTGATCTATAAACACTTTATTTTTTTAATTTAAGATATTCTTCTTATCCAAGTGCATGATTAAGTTTTGTAAATGTTCCATAGGTATATAATAAAGACTATTCTTTATTTGGTGAATTTTAGCTTCCCCCTCCTGCAAATATAGCCATGGTTATGTAATCAAATATATTTATTGAATTATTCATAGTCTTTGTCTTTTTTTGTTTACTATCTCAATCCAATTCCAGAATGGTTGTATTGAAATCAACTTGCACTAAGAGGAAACAAAATAAAGCACAGTATGACCTTATTTGTGCATATGTAAAATTATCCTTAGATGTGTTGCGAACTTAGTTATTTCCAAGTGTTACTACCATCCGACTTCCATCACCCACTCGCTATTTTCATTAAATCAGGTTTTCTATCATCGCAAACATTCCTATTTTTAAAGCTGATATATGAAAGAGCACTGGTACTGATTGGTCCTGTAAATATTTGGAAAATTCTTTTTTTTTTTTAGTTTATTTATTTATTTTGAGAGAAACAGAGAGTGTGAGCAGGGAAGGGGCAGGGAGGGAAGGAAAGAAAGAATCCCAAGCAGGCTGTCAAGGCAGAGCCAGATGCTGGGCTCAGTCTCACTAACCATGAGGTCATGACCTGAGCTGAGATCAAGAGGCTCACACTTAAAACAGACTGAGCCACCCAGGTGCCCCTGGACAATTCCTTAGACCTAAGAATGTTTCTCTTGCATGGCTGTTTTTCAGTACAGTAACTAAGAAATACAAAGTAACATGCCTTTGACTGTAGCTGCTTTGAGTATGTGCCCAGCCATACGCTAGCTGTCTAACTGAGTCTTGCCTGTGGTGGATTAATTTTCATTTCCAAGATGTGATCCTATCACAGGACACTAGGTGGAGCTAAAATCTCACTTAATGCTTCTCATAAGGCACGCTGATTGGCTTTCTACCACATCTACTCTGATTTAGATTGTTTTTTACTGTGCCATTTTCATGATCCTCATATACAGACCACAATCAAGAGTGATATGTTTTGTTTGCACAATAGTCTGATATTTCTTAAAAAATTAGAAAAGAGAAAGAAATGCAAGTCATTTTGATGTATTGCCTGCATTAGTCTGCTTTATGTAAACCAAAAGATAAAAGGAAAAAAAAAAAAAGACTGTGTAGCTATAGAGAAAACAATGTTAAAGGAAGTGCAAAGGAAGGAAAATTTTCATAAGTCATGGAAAGCACTAGCCCAATAGCTTGCTTCTCAATGTTTCTCGGAAGATAGAATACAAACCAGAACAACTGTTTTGTCTAGATTGGTTGTAAAACCAGGCAAAAGAAATCTGATACTTCAAAATCTATTGCACAAAGTCAAACGTGGAATAAACAAAAGCTTTAAAATTAAAGTATCTAGATATGTAGAAAGTCCAAGTATTTTGACATTTACAGTGGCTTTATGTTGGTGCAGTTAGCTGTTTTTTCTAAGTGCTTCTTTACAGGGGACTAATTCAATTGTTTCTGAGGGAAGAAGTTAGGAGCTACATTTGCAAGAGTTGTAAAGGATACAACTTTTTGTAAAAGATACAAATTAAAATGATTTTTAAAAGTAGGGTGTAGCCTGACGAATAAAAACATTAGTAAGCAAAATTAGGAACTGAATACACAAGCCAGGTGTAATTCATTTAAATGTCAAAGACTCAAGGACAAAGCCCTCAATACACCTAAAACATTCCCTCCAAAAATAAGGAGGCTGCATCCATGGGGTGAGATTACAGTCTCAGGCATATTACTGCTCACTTACCTCTATAAATGGCAATTGGTAGAGCTGAGTATTCATATGAGAAATCTTAGAATTATTGTATGTATTGAATTTTACAAATTTATCTGCAATCCACTTATTCTTCCTATTATTGCTTCTTCCAGGAATCTTGATACTTGGAAAAATATGCCTTCGTTGATCAATATAGTCTTGAAAATAAAGAAAGCTGGGATGAGACGTTAGCACTCAGGCCTGGTCCACATTTGTCACATTTTATATTATTTTGACATCCACTGGCTACCTTCTTGAAATGCTCCCAATGCTGAATGAACTGTGATGCTTTTGGAAGATCTGCATTGTTTCAGGAGCAAGTGCTAAAGTCTCATCCCAGCTTTCTTTATTTTCAAGACTATATTGATCAACCAAGGCATATTTTTCCAAGTATTTTTAAATTGTTTATAGATTTTCTGACCAAAGGTATTCACTTTCACTTAGGTGAACTTTGTTTTTTAATGTCTTCACCGCCCTTTACAAGACTCACACTGTCAAGTATCCCAGAGTGCACTAAATAGGATAATTTTCTAACCTTTATCACAGACTTAACAATGAACATTTCCCCTTCCAGAACATACCCAGAGACAATGCCTAAATCCAAAGTCCTCCTTCAGGGCTCAGTCGATGGTGCATATGGCCATTATCATGAGGATCCGGGACTTAGAACGTATGTCTACAGAACCAGAACTTCTCGCATTTTCATAGCCTGTGATATCAACGTCAACTACAAATTCTCCTTCCTGAGCCTGGAAAACTCCCAGCTTCACTGTATTATGCCTATTGGGTCTGTGGGAATATGCTGTGCACTTCCTGCATCTCCTTTTCCAGATCACTTTGGCTGTTGAAAGGCTGGTAGCGAATGTAAATGTCATCTTTCAGTGTGAAAGAAAACTCACGGTGTGAAAGTAATTTTTTATCACTTCGTTATAGCGGAGCCAGCGATAGTACTGGGCGGAGGGAAAGAGCCTCAGGTAACAAAGTTGAAGCAGCTGGGTCAGCTCAACCAGTCAAACGTCTCCGTCTCCGCAGAGCGAGGAACTCTGTGCCACAGGATTACCGCGAGAACTGGCGAGAACAGCATCGCCCAAGCCTGTGCCACAGGTGCGACCGGCGCCCTCTGCAGGGGCCGCTGGAAATCGTAGTTCCGGCTTTGGGACTGGCCTCTGGTCCGCAGTGCTCCCCTGGTCTCTGTACACCCTCGAGGAGGCCGCACCTATTCCAGAAAAAAGGGGTTTGTGCGAAAAGGTGAGCTTTTGAGCAGACTGGCAATGAATAACCAGAGAAAGACACACAGAACACAAGGGATGAGAGAACCGGAGGGGAGCTTCCATGCTCTCTCCAGGTACACGGCTCTTTCCGAATCTCCTCTACTAGTTTACCAACGTGGAAGCTCCCAGTGCGACTTTTTAACACACTGTAAGTTGCATGCTGCAAAAACCTGTGTATGCCTGAAGAAGGGAAGGAGGTTGGAAGTATGAAGCTTATTTGCCTTCCTGGCTTAGGTGTAATTGCTGCCCGGAGTCTGAGCTTCACAGAGTATGAGTAAACTTCAGATGGAGTTCAAAACTTGCTTATTAGTCTGCAAATCTTAAAGGCCAAATGGTCAGAAATTTGCCAAAGTAAGATGTGATTTCTCTTGGAGTAGAACTTCACTTGATTCTTTCAGAAATAGTAATCTAAATTTCGAAATAATGAGAAAAATAAACCAGTAAATTCAATCGGTACTTGAACCTGTTCATTACCTATTTGGCACAATGCAAAAGTTAAAATTACTCACTTTTTTTTTTTTTTTTTTGGCGAGAATCTCACTTAAGACTATTTTTCCTTATCCTAAGATCATAAATATGTTCTCCTATATTTTCTTTTAAAAAATTAAAGCTTTTCTTTGTTAGACTGGAATTTGTTTTTTAATCTAGTGAAAAAAAGAACTTTCTGGGGGAGAAAGCCATGGAAGGTATTGGAGATTCCAGGGAGATAGAATATATTAAAATATCTATCATGTCTTTCAGGAAGATAGAGATAATTGCTGAATTAAGAAGAAGGAGGAGGGGCGCCTGGGTGGCTCAGTCGGTTAAGTGGCCGACTTCAGCTCAGGTCATGATCTTGTGGTCCGTGAGTTCGAGCCCCGCGTCGGGCTCTGTGCTGACAGCTGAGAGCCTGGAGCCTGTTTCAGATTCTGTGTCTCCCTCTCTCTGACCCTCCCCGTTCATGCTCTGTCTCTGTCTCAAAAATAAATGAACGTTAAAAAAAAATTGAAAAAAAAAAAGAAGGAGGAGGAGGAAGGAAGGAAGGAAAAGAAAACAGTGAAGGGTAAGGTAGTGACCAGACCAAAAAAAAAAAAAAAAAAGAAGAATAAATGCATTTAAAACCATCAAAAGACATTGGATCGTTCAAGTACAGAGCAGGAAAAGAAAAATCAAAAACAAAAGTTCTTAAAGAAATAGAAACTTGGGAAAAATATTTGTATTAATCAGCTCTGGCTCTCAAAACAAAATACTGTAGACTGGGTGCCTTAAACAACAGAGATTTATTTCTCATGTTTTTGGAGGTTGGTAAGTCCAAGATCAAGATTCAGTTTTCTGGGAAGGGTTCTCTTCCTGGCTTGCAGAGGCTTTTTCACTGTATTCTCACATGGTGGAGAGGAAACATGCCTTCTGGCACCTCTTCTTTTATAAGGGCAATAACCCCATCACGAGGGTCACACCTTCGTCATCTCATTGAAATCTGTTTACCTCCCCAAGTCTGTCTCCAGTTGCCATCACATTGGGCGTTAGGGCTTCAACAAATGAATCCTGGAGGGACATAATACCCTTCCACTCCTGTGTATATAGCATTCATGTCGTTCTCATATACAAAATACAAGTATGCCATTGCAGCAGCTCCAAAAGTCTTAACTCTTTCCACCATGAATTCTAAAGTCAAGCTGAAAGTCTCATCTAAATATCAAAATCAGATATGAATGAGACTCAAGGTATGATTCATCTGTGGCAAAATTCCTTTCCAGCTGTGGGCTTGTATAAAGTTATATTTAAGGGCAAAGACTGAGCATATTAACTATGGGATGAGGAGAATAAGAATAGTGATCATGAAAGAAAGGCAAAAATATAAGAAGAGGACAGGTAGAGATACATGATGGCAATGTGTTTTTTAATTTAAAAGTATAATTGACCATTCTTTCAAACTGAGCTCCAGTAGAAAAAAAAAATAATAAAAGGAGAAGAAAGGAAGGGGATAAAAACCCTTTAATATTTGATGTTTATTATTGGGAGTTCTGAATGTCTTATTTAATACTTTATTTAAAAATGAACATATTGAGCATTTTAATTTATTGGTCCTCATAGGGAGAAGGGGAGTCTCTCTCCCATATATTTCTAAATGTGGAATTCTTTTTCATTACTTATTCATGCACTATTTATCGTTAATATTATTTATTACTGTACTACTACCACTATATCACTGCGATGCGTTGATATAGTGATTCTTGTTTATCCTGTTTGTCCTTCCACATGTTCTTTCTAACTAAAGATTCATGTCTTCCAGTTGTACTAGAATGTTCTCAGCTTTACCGCTTTGGGTATTGTTTCTCCAATACTTCCTCAGTGTTTTTCTCATGCACTCCTATTAGAGATAAATTAGATCCTCTCACTAAATCTGTAATTTGACATCCATTTCTGAACTTCTTTTGTGTGTGTGTGTATTTTCACTCTTTATCTTACTTGCTTTTCTATGCTTGGTGTGCATTTTTTAAGACAAGAGAATACTCTAATCCTTTCATTCTATTCCTTTTCAACCTAATAAAAATCTGTTAAATTTTTAATTTCAGTGATTATACTTTTAATACCTGATATTTGGGGCTAATTGTTTTTCATATTGCCCTCCTATGTGTTTAATGGTTACCTTTCATCCTATGCCTTTGAGAATCTGCAACACAAAGATTTTAAGGTCATCTTAGATATTTTGTACTGTGTCTGAAGTGACAGTCTCTTGAATTTTGATTTTTTTAATCTATTGCTTTTATTATTCTTTTCCTCATTTGTTTTAGAATTTTGGTTTGCAGGCTGATGTGTGATTACATCTGTCTCCCCTTCATTCTCTCTCTGTGCTCGTATTGTCTAGTTTTGGGTGTCTCAATTTGGTCTTTGTAATCCTGTGTATATAACCAGACCTTATATTGTCAGTTTAGCATTACATCTTCTGGGGATAGTGGGGAGAACTCAGATTGAGTCACAAGCCTAGGAAGTGGCTTGGTACCTACCCTTAATGGGAAGATTTTTCTGTTTTGTCCTCCATATGCTTAGGTATGCCTCTTTATATAAGTCATTTCCTTGGAAAAGTTGTAGCTTTTCTTTGTTTCCAATTCACAGGCCCAGATCCAAACTGTAAGCCTGGATTCAGTGTGCACCTCAATGAGGCATTTTTAATCTCTGCTTCCCCCATCTATTGTACCTACTGCTGGAGGCAAAGCCCAGTAGACCTGAAGTTTCAACCGTGCTTTCTGTTTTTCACATCTGATATTTCATTACTGGTTCCATAGATGTTTATCTTATTTTTAAGGATTCCTTTTCTTTAAAAAAATTTTCCTTTCTAGACTTTCTCTATAATTGATATTTGTTTAATGTACAGAGCTCTGTCAAAGAGTGAACTGATCTGTCTTCTTTTTCATTAAAAACAAAACAAAAAATAACTTAAAGCTAAAAATAAGACTTAAGAGATTCTTTTCAAATCATTTGAAAGAAATTATTTTCTCAGAGTCTTAAAATGTATAACTATAGGTTAGTCTCCATTATAAAATCTTTCATGAGGGCAATGTTTCAAAAATTATTTTCCTGTATTTGAACAAATTATTTTTAATCTGCTAGTTGCTAGTCAAGATTTTTAAAGTTTAAAATGACATAATTGGGGGCTCCTGGGTGGCTCAGTCAGTTAAGCATTGGACTCTTGATCTCAGCTCAGGTCTTGATCTCAGGGTCATGAGTTCGAGCCCCATGTTGGGCTCGATGTTGGGCTGAGCATGAAGTTTACTTAACAAAAAAATAAAAATAAAAATAAAAAAATTAATTAAAATATTAAAAATATTAAAGAAAATTTAAAATGACAATTATAACTTTTAGAGAGGTTACTTTTTTGTCTTTTGATCACATATCAGCAAAAGCATAATTGCAAATAACATTGCTTAATAGAGATACTTATTTTAATTATAGAGTCAAACTTATTTCCATGGTTTTATTTTGTAAAAATAAAACTTGGAGATTGAATGTGCTTTATCTGAGTCATTAATTTGGGCAGATTTCTTCAGTAGAAAGTAGTGTCACACCAAACCTTGTCAAAAGATAAAATTTTGAAAATGCATTAAAAATAATGGAGTAATAATTTTGCATGAATATTTGATCACAGAGATACAAATCTATTTTAAATTAATAACAAACATCTATTCAAATGTGTAGTATTACTTGTAGTGTGAGTTTTTACAATGCTGTAAAAATATTCACTTCTATGAATCATCTTTTTCAGATATTTGTCACAAAGGTATTTATTTATTCCTTCATGTCTAACATCTTTAGAGAATACTAAGTACATACTTTTTCAGTAAAAAGTTGCTAACTTTATCTTTGTAAAGGTAATAATGTTGGAATGAAAGATAGTGAAAAGGTATCATTTTACTCCCTAAAAGACACAGTCAAAATACATCCCTATGTTAGATTAAGATGCATTTAAGTGATTTTCGCTCTCTTTCAGTCTTTAGCAATTAGCTAGCTCTGATTTCATGTCCTTTAATTTTCAAATTCATTCACTTAATTAATTTAGCAAGTTTGTAATTAAAAATATTCTAAGCCATTTTTAGTAGTCTTTAGCTTAGTGTTTTAATCTACAATTTTACCTAAAGAAATCTCATCATAAACTGGATACACAGAATCAAAGCTGACCAACTTTACATGAATTATATATAAAAAGAACACAGGCTCTGGAGTCAGAGACCTGAATGTGTCTTCTGGCTTTACCACTTAATGCCTCTGTGGCCTTAATGCCACTTAAAGTGTCAGTTTTATCATCTGTGAAATGCTGGAAATAGCACATATCTCCTAGATTTGTTGGAGAATAAAATGAGGTAATATAAAATCATCAGCCCAATGTGTATCCCATTTCAGGGACTCTCAGTGGTGATTATATCAGAGTTCTAGATTATGTATTTGATTTCTTGGAACCAAAGTATCCAAAGAAACTGTCTTTAAAATATATGTATTTTAATCAATATCCCTTTTTTAAAATTTTATTTTATGATTATTATTTTGAGTACTTGCTGTAAGGCCTGAGTCTAGGTTGGAAGTGCAAACATGAGCTTGAATTCTAAGCTGGTGAGGAAAAACATTGATAATTAGAAAATTTTCCTAATTTCCAGTAAAAAGGCAGATGAAATTTAGTCGGGAGTAAGAACCAAGAACTATAAAATAATTAGACTTTAAGAAAGCTATTATCTCTGTTTCTTTCTGTTACTCACTGTCTTTCTGGCGTAAAATTTTCTCTCATCCCCATTTCTCCTTGTGGGTCAGCTTCTTTCATCTTTCTCCTCAGATTTCAAATTTCTTTGTTCAAGTTGTTTGTGGCAGCTTGGTGACTGCCATATTAGCCTCTTTCAGTGCAGAGACTCTACTTCTAATCTCTCTAGGTAACAACTCTGCAGTCCTTGGAGACAGATTCCCATTAACCTGGTTTTGGTTGACTGTCCACCTACTTCAGTTGGTTGTGGCATGTGGCAGGGTCATGGAATCGGCCACTTATTCGGAAGAAACTGAGAACATCCAGGGGTCTAAGGATGTGGTCTGTATAGGCAGGAATAAGTTAGTTTCTATCTACTAATAAATATTCCAAAGAAGGGGAAATATATTATTCAGAGAAAAGGAACGAAAAAAACTGCTACAGCATAGGCTGATTGAAATAAGATCAACCAAGTTGTATATGACTTCATGTAAATTTTCCCACATTGAAATATCTTAATATAATGCAGTGACAAAAAGAGAAATATTTATGAATATTGGAGAAACTGTTACATGAATCTAAGAATACCCTAGCAAAGACTTGTTGTCTTAATAAAATGTTATAATTGTTCAAAACCTTGTTTAGACACCTTTATAAATTATTGTTTTTTGTAAACTTATTTGCTTCAATCACCTTTCTCTTGTGAACAAAGATAAAACATTTGGCTTCACTCTACTCCAGTGGTACAGATTGTTCCTCGAACCACAGCCAAATAGAAACTATTGGTTTGAAAGATGGGCAGGTGAGACTCTGTGTTTATGTGTTTTTCAATATGTATATGTTTATACAACAGTATTTGAGGAAGGATTTATGGTAGCTCGTTCAATATTGCATCAGAAAATATTACTTTACTATAAAGTATTTCAAATAGCATGTCCTACTGATAATGGGAAAAGGACATCACTCTACATTACACACACAAAAATCAATAGTATTATCTGGAATTTAGATCTAGGAAAAAAGGAGTGACATCCAAGGACAAAGGATAAGTCACACAGAAGTAGGAACATAATTTGGATTCTTAACACCAACTAATTCTATAGTGAGGAGAGTGAAATTTAAAACATGGCACCCAACTTGGAGAGGATAACTTACCTAAATTGAAAGAAAAAGCATTTCTCAGACTGTGCCAATCAGGGAAGTTAATAATATATGATTTATGTGATAAAAATTACTTGTTTTCTTGAACAAAATTACTTTTAGTGTAGTTCAGATCAACTAATATTGAATGTCTACTGTGTATTAGATTCCATACTAAATAAGTTTTGAGGAGAAAGAATTAATAAAAGTTACAGTGCCTTCTTCTAAGGATTTTAAATGAGGATATTAGATGAGGAAAACATGAATACACATAAGTATTAATTCACTGTTCCTTTCAGAATGATAGAAGCATGTATACAGTACCGAAAAAAAAAATATGGGGCGCCTGGGTAGCTCAGTCGATTAAGTGTCTGACTCTTGGTTTTGGCTCAGGTCATGATCTTGAAGTTCGTATGATCAGACGCCCTATTGGGCTCTGAGCTGACAGTGCAGAGACTGCTTAGGATTCTCTCTCTCCCTGTCTCTCTCTGCCCTTCCCCTGCTTGTGCTCTTTCTCTCTCAAGATAAATAACTAAACATTTTTTAAAAATATGAAGAAAATTATGTTGAAACTACCAGTGTATAACTACAGTGTGACTCACTAATCCTATAGATTCCAGGCTAATAAAGACTAGAGATTCGCCATGAATCCTAATGGTGCCTTGTGAAAAGAATTGACAACAGATTTCTTTTCTATGGGGGCTTAAAACTTTAGGCCAAATGCTTGAGGTGTTAAATATTAAATAAAAAATCAGCCAATGGGTAATGCAATTTTTTTCCTTTTTATTATTTTTTTACAAATTTTGTTTTAAATGTTCATTTGTTTTTGAGAGAGCGAGAGAGAGAGCTTGAGTGGGGGAGGGGCAGAGAGAGAGAGGGACACACAGAATCTGAAGCAAGTTCCAGGCTCCGAGCTGTCATCACAGAGCCTGACACGGGGCCCAAACTCACAGACCGCGAGATCATGACCTGAGCTGACCTGAGCTGACCTGAGCTGAAGTCGGACGCTCAACCAACTGAGCCACTCAGGCGCCCCTCCTTTTTGTTTTATATAGTAGGGCCTTCCCATGCATCTGAAATCAAGTTTGATAGACAGTTACCTACTTCGTGCCTTGCATGCCTTGTTTAGGGAATTGGTTCCCCTTCAACATGACCCCACTTGGGACTCCTGTTTGTGTCAGATCTCAAACAATGTTCCTGGATTTCTTGTACCTGTTTTTCATTCTATAGACCCAGTTTATTTCTTGCCTATGACATTGTATGGTTTTCTTGTTATGACCTTATTATGCTCTAGCTATATTTGAAGGCTATCCCTCATTCACATGCTCAAATTTGGCATGATTGATATTGCCTGTATTTTGTCTTGATGACCTAAGCTCTGCCTAAATTATGTATCAGTTGTGACATATAATTTTTCATGCCTTGATTATCTGGCCCAGATTTTGTCCCTTTCCCCTTGCAGCTTGCTGTAAAAATTTTGGGATTATATTAAGGGTATATAATAGTTTTCCTGTAATGCTCAAAATCTGATTTTTGTTTGGTTATTATATCAAGGTTTTACAAATTTTAAGCAAAGGCTATATTTATTTTAATTCTCACTGTATCTGAAGATCCCATAAGACCCACTCCCTTCTTTCTCCCAGTGCCTGTGCGAAACATCTTGGGTAAGTCTGTGATTAGAAGCTTAACTTGAATGTGCTCAGAAAACACTTCCAACAGTAGTGTGAGTGAATGGTTTGGTAGACTATGGAAGCCATAGGGTAGGTTCCTTAGCACTAGGCTCTCTGATTGCAGTGTTATTGTCTGTGCTTAGATATTTGACTTCAACATATTTGACAACCTCAATTGTGATTACATACATTAATAATATTTTATTGATGTTTCCATTGAGGCAACATGTAGAACATGGGACAAAGATATGGATAGATGAGAGGCAGTGTTAGAGTGAAGTGAATGGAAGGATTCTAATGATACCATATATACTAATTACTGAGACTGGTAATTAGGATGTATCTGTTCTAATTTTAGATTTGCCTCTGACTATAATTGGTAAATCATTGAACCCATGTTTTCAAGATTTTCTTTTGAAAATGAAAGAGATTAGGTTTGATACTTGAAAGTGACTTTGCTCACGCTGTGTAAATTTTGGCATGGATGTTAGGGCTTCGTTCTTTGCTCTAGGTTATTTTTATTAAAAATAAAAATATTCTTTTTTTTAACGTTTATTCATTTTTTGAGAGGCAGAGACAGAGCGCAAGTGGGGGTGAGGCAGAGAGAGAGGGAGACACAGAATCTGAAAGAGGCTCCAGCTCTGAGCTGTCAGCACAGAGCCCAATGTGGGGCTCCAACTCAAGAGGTGTGAGATCATGACCTGAGCTGAAGTTGGATGCTTAACCTACTGAGCCACCCAGGTGCCCTCAAAATAAAAATATTCTTATTGCTTTAAACATCACTGAAATGATAACAATTTGTAAATTATAAAATGGAAAAAGCAAGATATAGACCATCAAAAAAATATTGTAAAAACTTTTGAGGTGTGGGGTTACTTATATTTAAGTATCCTTTTAATATGGGATATTAGTAAGAAACATAGAGTGCAAAAACACAGAACTGGCAATTGTATATGTTAGTGGCATCGAGCACCCTGAATTCTTGTATTTCATATTCTTTCGTATTCTTTCCATATTCTTCTAATTTTTAGTTATTCAATTCTCTCTTAATTCTGAACTCCTTCCTTTCTTCTAGTCAAAGATTTATAAACCATATATAATAAGGCATAAATATATGATAGAAGTTGAATTTTTCACTCCTCTCAAGAACACATGTGTTTAAGCAGGGTGAAAGCTTTAAGCCAAATAAATGACTGGCATTACATGTGGAAATATAGGGATCAGCCCATGGTCAAAAAGTTTTCCTTTCTTTTTCTTTTAAACAGCAGAACCCCAGTGCACCTGAAATCAAGCATTGGCAATTAATTAACTGTTTTGTGCTAAGACAATGCTGTTCTTAAATTCATTATTTATTCTCTTATATTACAGAAAAATTTATATGTGAATTATTCATAGCACAAAATCTGCTTAAATGTTGTATTTTCCATGTCATAGTTATGCAGACATTAAAAAAATAGGACAAAACACAAAATGCATAAAAATTGAAGTAAATTGAATTTGATTTTACCTATACTGCCTAAACCTAAGACAGTAGACAAATGACTTTTTTTCTTGGTACTTTTATGCAATTATATGCTGAAGGAGAGGAAGAAACATTACTTTAAACTTAGGGAATTTGAGTATTTTATACTATGGAGCTGAGAGTGTTGGACTGCTTTGAGAGCCAGGTCATATTTACAATTTTCAAAGGTGGTATGGATATCTGGGTCTGTGGAAACAGTCTTGTTGAAATGGTATAAGTACAGTCCAGAGAGAAAGTGATGGAGAATAACACATCAGTGGAGTCTGACCATTTTTAATCCCTTCATTGTAGATTTACTGGTCTTAGTTCCTGTGGCTTGGGAGAAGTAACTTTATTGGTATTCCCTGTTTACATTTTCCTTTTTATTTCTAGGGTATTAGAAACACAACCTCACAAGATAACAGTTTGTAAATAGAGTGTTAAAAAGCATACAGAACTTAATTTGATTTGCCTTTGAGATTTATTACCTTGAAAAAAGAGGCATAGGAGAGAAAATCAAGAACTTCATTGTACAACAAATTGAATGAGACTGACAGCTGAGATGTTAGAATATAAACTAATTGCTTAATATGTAATCTGGTTATAAACAAACATTATGATGCTTGTCTATGTTCATCTCCATGAAGGGTAGATCATTTCTGCTTGAGAGCTATGCCAATAAATTAAAAATACAGTATAAGCATTGTTCTGTCTTTTCACATGAATGCATATGAGTACATGTTGTTCCTGCTATTTAAAAAAATGCTTCACTTAATAAGGGCTGAACTGAGGCTCTGATGGGCAGTCAAATTAAACTCACATTAGAAGACAAAATGATCTTCCTATCCATTCATAACTGTAACACCCAGTATCATTACTCATTATATATAGTGTGGACTTCTAATTTAGCTTTCTAGAAGGCTGAATTTAATGGCATTTATGTTGTTATATATATATATACATGTACATATACATATATATATGTTATATGTATATATAATATATATATATATATATATGTTGGTTCATTTAAAAATGTATAAACTTGCCATTATTCCATACTCAAAATCTTAGGCATAATTCACAAGAGTTAAAACTTAAAATAACGTGTGCAAAGAGCAATGCAAAGAAGTTTTAAGGTTTTTTTGTTTTTCAGTTAAATTGAAGCTAAAGTTTTTTGACTACACTTTACCTGGTGCTGTATTGTTATTTTTAAAGCATCACTGGAATTTATTCCATTTGAAAATATGAAGACTTTCTGCTAGAATTTGAAACCATTGAAAGTAGCAAAAGCCATCCAGAAAAATTGTGTTTTTACTACTGGACTGCTACCTTACTTAGGGACTATTAATTTGAAGTGATTATAACACAGTGTGAAAACTATTGCATTTATAAAACATCAAGCCTGATTTCCTTTGTAAAAAGTCTCACCAGTCTGAGATGTTAAATATAAATTATTCAATAGTTCTTATGCTTTTTAAGTGATTGTGCACTATAAATATGGGATGGTTTCAAAATACAGAATTTGCAGGGGACTATAGCTTCCAGCTAAGATGGAGTGGAGTAACAGGATTTACACTTTTGCATGAAAACAAAACAACTCTCTCTATAAATATATTTCACTTATTGGAAACCAGATAACACAGGACCATGATCTCATCCTAATCTCTCCTGCCTCCCTCCATCTCTGGTTGTATCCTAAATTTTGAAGTGGAAAAACTAATTCCACAAGCGCCTACTTCATCTGCCAGTCTTCCATGGCTGACAGGGTTCACAAGAATATATAAAGAGTACAAGAGTAAGGAATTATGGAGAAAATACCATTAATTATTGAAATATTCTGCTCAGGCAATTAAGATGAAGGTGTCAGGTACAGGTTTGGATGCTAGTTGGGGCCTCTGAGCTTTGACCAGATCAAATGGTCAAATGATTATTTGGTAGATTTTTCTGGTCTTTCTCTCATTTGATACCTGTTCTAAGTTATTCTTTGTTCTAAATCTATCATCTCTTGTTACTCTCCTTGAAAGTGTCGATAGAAAGCAAATTTACTTATGGTTTGGTAACGATATTTTATTTTGGTAACTGTGACTAGGATACCCAAGCAGCAAAAAAGTAGAGGTGAATGAAATATTTTTCGTATAGTTGGCCCAAGTCTGAGTGAACTACTACAGTTGCCTAAGGGAAATTGTGCTTAATACAGAGCTGCTGCAAATTAGAGCTAATTACCATCATTTACATTTTCATAGATAATACTCAAGGACAAAAAGGATACAATTAATGATATTTTCATCTCTTTTATGGAAATGTGACTTCTGGAAGATTCAATAAATACATAAGTAGCCAAAGAACAAGATTTCATTTTCAGAAACTTGGCCTATGATTTCAGATTTATTTGATCCTAGAAATGACAAAGAATTGATAACTTGATAAAAAAGCCCTAAATTTAATGGGGGTAGATAAGATCATATGGTCATTTCCAAACGTTAATAACTATTCAAATCAATAATACATTTTAAAAATAAAATATTAAAAATTTTATTTAATTTACTTTAAAATATATTTAAAGATAAATTTATTTAACATTTATTTAAAATTAAAATTTAGGTGTTTCAAATCTAAGAGATTTTTTTTTTAATATATGAAATTTATTGTCAAATTGGTTTCCATACAACACCCAGTGCTCATCCCAACAGGTGCCCTCCTCAATACCCATCACCCACCCTCCTCTCCCTCCCACCCCCCATCAGCCCTCAGCTTGTTCTCAGTTTTTAAGAGTCTCTTATGCTTTGGCTCTCTCCCACTCTAACCTCTTTTTTTTTTTCCTTCCCCTCCCCCATGGGTTCCTGTTAAGTTTCTCAGGATCCACATAAGAGTGAAAACACATGGTATCTGTCTTTCTCTGTATGGCTTATTTCACTTAGCATCACACTCTCCAGTTCCATCCACGTTGCTACAAAGGACCATATTTCATTCTTTCTCATTGCCACGTAGTACTCCATTGTGTATATAAACCACTATTTCTTTATCCATTCATCAGTTGATGGACATTTAGGCTCTTTCCATAATTTGGCTATTGTTGAGAGTGCTGCTATAAACATTGGGGTACAAGTGCCCCTATGCATCAGTACTCCTGTATCCCTTGGGTAAATTCCTAGCAGTGCTACTGCTGGGTCATAGGGTAGGTCTATTTTTAATTTTTTTGAGGAACCTCCACACTGTTTTCCAGAGTGGCTGCACCAGTTTGCATTCCCACCAACAGTGCAAGAGGGTTCCCGTTTCTCCACATCCTCTCCAGCATCTATAGTCTCCTGATTTGTTCATTTTGGCCACTCTGACTGTAAGGTGATATCTGAGTGTGGTTTTGCAAATCTAAGAGATTTCAACTAAGAAAAGGAAAAGTATCTATGGTTATAAGTAGGGCTTTTTGATGTGCTCAGGTTTTAAATATGAATTTTTAAATTATGTAAGAGGTGTTACATAACCATAATAAAATAAAAATACCCCACAAAAATACAGTTGAAAGTTACAGACCTTAAAGAAGTTGTTAATGAATACTTAAGGCTATTTTCACAACAAGAACAGGAAAGAATTCCTATTTGGAATAAATGATATAAAATTAAGAAGGAGGGGAAGAGAGTGAGACCGAGAAAACACAAAATTACTACTTTTGTTTTTTGGGTTTTTTTTGGCGATTTGCTTCCTTAGTAGAAATGTGTACAGATTTTAGAGTATTTACATTGGAGAACACCAAGAAATATTAGATATTGAAGATACGAATATAACATTGCTGTTGGTAATCTTTTAGATATAACAGACATTATACAATATATTAGAAGATTGAATATTCACAAATGTTGATGTTGTTTAAAAAAAAAAGAAAAAAGTAAACTGAAGATCAAGAGTTCAGTCCTTGACAGTACCTGTGAACAAGTTATTAAAACTAATTACTTTTAAATTATTTAAAAAAAATTAATCTCTGGCTTTATTTAGAACATTTCTCTGCAAGATGTTTTTCCTTTTTTAAAAATATTTTTTGACTTGGTTAATATCACTGCTATAGACTAATAACCTTACCTAAATAAGAGTGGTTAAGTACAAGTTTAATATGAGCCAAGATAGTATGACTTAAAAGTTACATGAAAAATATCCAGCAGCTCGATTATAGCAGCAGCAAAGAATCAAATAGAAGAACAAAGATAACAAAAGAGAAACCTCATGGATTACAACTTCATTGGAGCCAGGCAACAGGGGATTTAACTTATGCTTAGGACATTAAAAGATATGCAGACTTCACTCCTGGAGTAACACAAAGGGAAACCTAGATAAAATAGAAAATCATAGTTATCTATAGGACTACTGAAGAGCAGTGAAGAACGTCTTGAAAGTCTTGATGAACCAATTCCCAGAAAGAGAAGCAATTCATATGTGAGTAGTAAAAGCCGCAGAGCAGTTCTGGGGCAACTGCTAGGTCTGGTGAGGCAGGCAGTGAGAGGAAGTCTGGCAAAAATATAAGAATTGACTTACGGGGGTGAGGCCAAATGAGCTATTGGTTAAAATAGGGGCAGGCAGGAATGATTATAGTCTTGAATATAGTCAAAATGAGAGAATAGTTGACTTTGTTCAACAGTTGTCTCTGCTCTCCAACACCATTACCAGTTTTGCTGGTACAGTGAAGGTAGGGCTGAAAAACAAGAGAACAAACCAAAGCACAACAAATCAATCAGTCTAATGCCAAGCACTTTAATGCTGAGGAGAGAAGCAACAAAACAGGAGAGAATAAAGAAATAATGTTTAGACAGTTTCCAAGTTTTATGAGAGACATTGAATTACAAATTTAAGATATTAAGCAAATTCCAAACAAGATAATCCCAGAAAATCACACATAGGCACATCATAGTAATACTACTGAAAATTTATGATAAATTCTAAAAGCATCCAGAGAAAACAGTCACATTGTGTACAGAGAAACAAAGTTAATACGGTGCCCAATTTCTCATTATGAAAAAAGCATACCAGAAGGTATTGAATGATAGCTTTTAAAGTTGTTTAGAGTGGTGCCTGGGTGGCTCAGTTGGTTGAATTACTCTTGATATCAGCTCAGGTTATGATCTCACAGTTGTGAGATTGAGCCCTGTGTTGGAATCTGTGCTGAGTGTGGAGCCTGGTTGGGATTCTCTCCTTTCTCTACCTTCTCCCACTCATGCACTCCCTCTCTCTGTCTCAAATAAATAAACATTTAAAAAATCATTTGAAAAAAACCCAACAAACAAAAAAACCCAACTATAAATACAGGTTTATATGTCCAACAAAAATAACCTTCTAAAGTAAAGGTGAAATAAAGACATTTTTCAGATTAAAAAAGGCAATGGAATTGCAGTGGCCAAAAGCTCTGCACCATAAGAAATGCTAAAGGCAGTTTTCAGTCTAAAAATAAGTAATACAAATTGGAAAGGTAAATCTACAGGAAGCTTTGAAGACCACTATAAATGGTAAGTATGTAAATATAAAAGACTTTTCATTTCCTAATTTCTTCAGAATACAAATTATGTTTGTAAAGCACAAACAGTAACATTTTGTAGTGGGGTTTATGTCACAAATAGTGATAAATTGCATCATAAAAATAGCATAAAGGATAGCAAGAGAGAAACCTGGAACATTACTTTTGTAACCATCTTACATTACACTAAACTAGTATAATATTTTTATTTTAATTCCAGTGTAGTTAACATACAGTGTTATATTAGTTTCAGGTATACATCATAGTGATTCAACAATTGTATACATTACTCAGTGCTCATCACAATAAGTGCACTCTTAATTCCCTTCATCTTTTTCCCCATCCCCCTATTTACCTCCTCTAATAACCATCAATTTTCTGTCTATAGTTAAGGGTCTATTTTCTGGGTTGTCTTTTTTTCCTTTATTCATTGTTTCTTAAATTCTACATATGAGTGAAATCATACAGTATATGACTTTCTCGACTGACTTATTTCACTTAGGATTATACTCTCTAGTTTCATCCGTGTTGTTGCAAGTGGCAAGATTTCATTGTTTTTTATGACTAATATTCCATTACATATATCACTTCTTCCCTAGCCATTCATCTACCAATGGACACTTCCATAATTTGGCTACTGTAAATAATGCTACAGTAGACATAAGGGTGCTTATCTTTTCATATTAGTGTTTTTATATTCTTTGGGTAAATAACCAGTAGTGGAATTATTGGATCATATATAGTAATTCTATTTTTAATTTTTTGAGGAACCTTCATACTGTTTTCCACAGTGGCTGCACCCCCCAGCAGTTTGCCTTCCCCCCCAGCAGTGCACAAGGTTTCCTTTTTCTCCATATTCTTGTCAACACTTGTTTCTTGTGTTTTTGATTTTAGCTATTCTGACAGGTGTGGGGTGATATCTCATTGTGGTTTTGATTTGAATTTCCCTGATGATTAGGGTGTTGAGCCTCGTTTGGAGAAATGTCTGTTCATGTCTGCTGCCCATTTTATAATTGGATTATTTGTTTTTTCATGTGTTGAATTGTACAAGTTCTTTATATATTTTGGATACTAATGTTTTATAGGATGTGTCATTGCAAATATCTTCTCCCATTGAGTAGGCTCTCTTTTAGTTTTGTTGATTGTTTCTTTTGTTATGCAGAAGGTTTTTATTTTTGATGTAGTTCCAGTAGTTTATTTTTGCTTTTGTTTCCCTTGCTTCAGGAGACATATCTAGAAAAATGTTTCTATGGCCTATATCAGAGAAATTATTGCCTGTACTCTCTTTTATGGTTTTTATGGTTTCAGGTCTTCCATTTAGTTCTTTAATCCATTTTGCATTTATTTTTTGTGTATAGCATAAAAAAGTGGTCCAGTTTCATTCTTTTGCATGTAGCTGTCCAGTTTTCCCGGTACCATTTGTTGAAGAGACTGTCTTTTTTCCATTACATATTCTTGCTTCTTTGTCGAAGATTAATTGATCATGTAATTGTGGGTTTATTTCTGGGCTCTTTATTCTGTTCCATTGATTTATGCATCCGTTTTTGTGCCACTACCATACTGATTTGGTTACTACAGCTTTGTAGTATATCTGGAAATCTGGTATTGTGATACCTCCAGTTTTGTTCTTCATTTTCAAGATTGCTTTGGCTAATTGAGGTATTTTGTGGCTCCATACAAATTTTGGGATTTTTGTTCTAGTTCTGTGAAAAATGTTACTGGTATTTGATAGGGTTGCATAAATATGTAGATTGCTTTGGGTAGCATATACATTTTAACAATATTTGTTCTTCCAATCCATGAACATAAAATATCTTTCCATTTGTTCTTTGTTGCCTTCAGTTTCTTTCACTAGTGTTTTATAGTTTTTAGCATACAGGTCTTTCACCTCCTTGGTTAAGTTTATTTCTAGTTGTTTTATTATTTTTGGTTCAATTGTAAGTGGGTTTTTCCCCCTTAATTTCTCTTTCGGCTGCTTCATTATTAGTGTGTAAAAATGCAACAGATTTCTGTATATTGATTTTGTATCCTGAGACCTTATGCAATTCATTTATCACTTCTAGCAGATTTTTGGTGGAGTCTTTAGCCTTTTTTATATATA
This sequence comes from Prionailurus viverrinus, assembly GCF_022837055.1. NCBI lineage: Eukaryota > Metazoa > Chordata > Mammalia > Carnivora > Felidae > Prionailurus > Prionailurus viverrinus. Next base: position 61,411,824 of record NC_062568.1, on the reverse strand, counting down.
ACATCATGTCATCTGCAAATAGTGAATATTTTTCTTCTTCTTTACCAATTTGGATGCCTTTTATTTCTTTTTCACGTCTGATTGCTGTTTCTAGGACATCTAGTACTGTGTTGAAAAAGAGTGGTAAGGATGGACATCCTTGTATTGTCCCTGATCTGAGGGGGAAAGATCTGTTTTCACCATTGTACATGATGTTAACTATGGGTTTTTGACATATGCCTTTTATTATGTTGAGGTATGTTCCTTCCAAACCTACTTTGTTGAGGGTTTTATCATGAATGGTTATACTTTGTCAAATGCTTTTACTGCATGTATTGAAATTGTCATATGGTTTTAATCCTTTCTCTTGCTGAGATGATGTATCACACTGATTGATTTGCAAATATTAAACCACCCTTGCAATCTAGGAATAAATCCCACTTGATTGTGGTGAGTGATTATTTATAATGTATTGTTGGATTCAAGTTGCTAATATTTTGTTGAAGATCTTTGCATCGATGTTCATCAGATATTGGCCTGTAGTTTTCATTTTTCGAAGTGTCTTTATCTGGTTTTGGTATCAGGGTAATGCTGGCTTCATAGAATAAATTTGAAAGTTTTCCTTCTATTTTTTGCAATAGTTTGAGAAAATAGGTATTAATTCCTCTTTAAATGTTTGGTAGAATTCACTTGTAAAGCTTTCTGGTGTGGGTTCAGCTTTTGGCTTTGTCCTGCAAAGTTGATGGTGGCAGAAAGAATTACTCAAGACTCTATGCAAGTCAAGAAAGGTGAGAGGGAGGCTAAGGGAAGTCTCCCCAAACTTCTCTCAAGCTCCTGTGTTTAATAAGCATACATTTAGGGAAACAACATGCAATATGTCAGTGGGCTATGTGACAGTAGGAACATATTGAAAAAAGCAGAAAAACAAATTAAGGCTTTCCCAAGACTTCAAAAAAAAAAAAGATGCAGAAAACAGGATAAGATATTTGTGCAATAACATGGTCTAAGGAATTTATGAGCACAGGCAGAATCTAACCCTTAGATATACATTAACTAGAGAAGTGAAGTGTGGCATGCTTTTTTCAGGAAGGCCAGAAAGCAGGGTTCTGCTTTGCAATGCATTCCCTATAATCTCCTAACCCAGGATATAGCTATTTCATTTCCCATAGTCTGGTCCTGGACTTTGCCTTTTTGGGAATTTTTTGATTACTGATTGAATCTCATTGTTGGTAATTTGTCTGTTCAAATTTTCTATTTTTCCCTGACTCAGTTGTAGGAGGTTATATATTTCTAGGAAATTATCAATTCGTTCTAGGTTGTTCAATTTGTCTAAATTGCATGAAAGTTTTTCATAATATTTTCTTATAATCCTTTGTATTTCTGTGGTGTTGTTATTGCTCCTCTTTTCTGAGTTTATTTATTTGAGTCCTCTCTATCTCTCTAATGAGTCAATTTTGTTGATCTTTTCAAAGAACCAGCTCAGCTCCTGCTTTCATCGATTTCTTCTATTGTTTTGTTTGGCGGTTTAGTTTCTATGTTGTTTATTTATGCTCTACTATTGATTATCTCCTTCCTTCTATTGGTTTTGGATTTTGTTTATTCTCTTTCTAGCTCCTTTAGGTGTAAGGTTAAGTTGTTTATTTGACATTTTTCTTGCTTCTTGAGTTAGGTCTGTTTTGCTATAAACTTTCCTCTTAGAACAGTTTTTGCTGCCATCCCAAAGGTTTTGGACCATTGTGTTTTCATTTTCACTTATCTCCATGTACCTTTTTATTTTCTCTTGGATTTCTTGGTTGACCCATTCACTGTTTAGTAGCATGTTATTTAACTTTTCTGTATTTGTGTTTTTTCTGGATTTTTTTTTGTAATTTCCAGTTTCTTAGCATTGTGGTTGGAAAAGATGCATGGTATGACTTAAATCATTTGCATTTGTTGAGACTTCTTTTGTGGCCTAATATGTGATTTATTCTGGAGAATGTTTCATGTGCACTTGAAAAGAATGTGTATTCTACTGTTTTAGAATGGAATGTTTTGAATGTATCTGTTAGATCCATTTGGTCTAATGTATCATTCAAAGCCACTGTCTCCTTGTTGATTTTCTAAACTGGTATAATATTAATTCAAGAAAGATTGTGATAAATTAAGGATACTATTTTAGTATTTAGAGCAATCACTAAAACATTAAAACAGAGGTATACATAAAAATGACAGAGGGAGTAAAATGAAGTGTCAAAAGGATTATTTGGAAGTACTCAGTTAATCCAAACAGAAAAAGAGGATAAAAAGAACAAAGAACAGAGGAGAAAATAGAGAACATATAGTAATTCAGCTAACATAATTAATCATTAAATTATATTAAATTTAAATGGATTAAATACTCCAGTGAACAGGTAGAGATTGACAGAATAGGCTGAAACAAAACAAAAACACAATTCAACTATCTGATATTCACAGGAGCTGCATTTTAATTTTTATTATATTTGCTCTATATTTTTATTTTGAAGTTATTTCTAACATTAGAATATATGAGAATAGTATAGAGAATTCCCCAATTATCCTCTGTTCAGATTCACTTATTGCCCACACATCACTACACAACAACTGTATGAAAAAATAAATCTTCTTGAGTCATCAGGGTTCAGAGAGGTTATATGACTTTCCTAAGGCTTCACAGCTAGTAAGCTTTTATTGGTGTTGCAGTACAAACTCAGGCAGCCCTAAGTCCAGAACATATGTTCTTAAATATTATGCCTTATGTATAGTAATGTGTATAAAGGTAGTTGTGAACTGTCAGTGTCAATATTCAAATGTAAGTTGAGCTGGCTTCATAATAACCATTTTGTATCTCAATATAAAATAATTAGTTATCCAAAAATAATTGGTTAAAAGTCCAATGTGAAGGTTTCTAAAGTAGAAACCTTATCACAGGGGTTGCTCAAGGTTAGTGCTAAATGACGGTATTTCAGGGATAGTATATAGAGGGATCCTGCCTTGCATAGAAGATCAAATAAAATGGAAGAAAAAGGCCCCTTCAGATTCTAAGAATATATTTATTTGATATTTTGTTGGAATACTCACAATTTCAGTTTCCTGATTTGCCCTTCTTCTCCAGTCCAAAAAATATATTGTATCCTTTAGAGGTCATCTTTATTTATCAGTAGATTTTCATTGTGTTCATAATTGCCTTAGGTATTAAGGTACTTTCCAGATATAAAGAAAAATTTTCATAGTGTTAAATAAAAGGGGGTTCTTATATCTTATTAAAACTTAAACTTCATTAAAATTTTCAGGCTCCATTAAACTTAGTTAAGCCTCATTAAATGAGGCTTAGTGTCTTTAGCCTTCTTAAACCAAGCTGGGAATAATGAAACTTTTTGAAATCCTTATGATACTTTTAGGCTCAAAAGACTAGATAAGACTGGTTAAGCATCGAAAGCTAATTAACCTGGGATCATTTAACATCTTTTCTTCATGGTTGATAGAACACTTAAATTGTTAAATCGGTTTGAATTCCATTAAATAGTTTTAAATTAAATTAAATTAAATATTATTTTAATATAAATATAATTATATATATTTTATATATATAAATATATATATTTGAAGGAACCCACAGTTATTTTTGGATAGCCATAATAAATTAAATATTATTTTAATATAAATATAATTATATATATTTTATATATATATAAATATATATATTTGAAGGAACCCACAGTTATTTTTGGATAACCATTTGCTCTTTGGTGAGCTGTTAGACTGTTTCTTTGTTTCAGTACCATATGAATTAATATTTGAGAATATCTCTACGGTATTTAGAAAGTTAAATATTCTTAATAATTTCTTTTTACTTTATTTCCATTCCATTAAAGAACTGTACCAATCAGAATAAGGTAATATAAAATGGTAATTAAATGTTTGAAAAACGGTTAAAAAAAAGTAACATTAGTTCATTCTTTTAACAAATATTTTCACTTAAGCATGGGATGCTTCTACTCATGTAGTACATTATCAATGATTGGTTAATACCCAGGTCGTGAAGGACAGTGAACTTGAATTAATCACTTAATGCCCAGGGGCAGACTCTACCAGGTTACGGTGGCAATGCCAGAGCTGTGTAGAAGAGGGCATGTCCTTAGTCCAAAACCCTACTCTGAGTCCCTTACAACTTGCCAAGTGCTTTATATAGCATCTTTTTTATTGACACTACCAGTGCTATTGGACATGGCCGGTAATAAGGCCTAAAAAGTGGGGACAGCTTGTTTGGGTCTGCTATGGAGTCCTTTCTCCATTCAGACCCCATGCTAAACTGGCTGGTGAATGAGTTCGAAGAATAGACACCAATATGGTATGTGTTTCCTCTAGTTATCCTAAGAATCCAAACAAACAGTATACTTCTTTCCTCATAGGATATAGTATAGATTGTCTCACATTGAAAGGGATATTCCAGCATACTTCTTTTTTCTGGATAAGGAGATGTGTCAGACCCCTTAACTTTTGCAAGATTTGTCCCATAACCTCTTGCATGCTTGTGTCTTATTAAGGCATCTAAAGAGTTTGCCATATCCTATAGCCAGGTCCAGTTAGTATAATATCATATCCTCAATATAATGAACCAGCTTGATAGTTGAGGAATAATAGGACAGCCAAGGTCCCTCTGGACTATGTGATGACCAGAAGGAGAAGAATTGACATATCCTGTGGTAAGACAGTAAAAGTGTTCTATTATTTCTGATCATGCTTATATCTGTTGATATAAGTCTAAAGAAAGCAACATAAGTGTGTCAGGATATATTGGTTTTATCCACTAAAACCTCTATTTTCCTACCACAGTTGTGATTGGTAAAATGATCTGATTAAATTAGCAGTATTATCTAATCATTCATTTTGTAAGGCCTGTCTGACTTTTGTATCAGCCAAAAAGGTAAATTAATGGGGGAAGCAGTAGGAATCATCACCACTCAGTTTTTCAGGTATTTGATAATAGCATTGATTTCTGCTCATCTCCTGGGATAGGATATTGCCTTTAATTTACTGTCTTGGTGCAGGTGTAACATAATGACTTTCACATGACACACTTACCATACTAACCTTCAATTCACAGGAATAAATTTAGAGATTCTTTCAGATACTAAGTATATATTCTAGGACCAAAGAAAGAACCACAGCATATGGCCATGACTCCAGTGGATGTCTTGTGAGATACCTCAGACCCATAACTTCATCTTTTAACTGACCTTCAATGCCATGAACCATAGCAGGGTTTTGGGTCTCTAAGAATTAGCTTCAGTTCAGGGCCAACATCTAATAATCCTGAAAGGTCTGGCTATTTCCCTTTCCTTAGGCATGCTCACCTTGCTAATATTTACATTAGCAAATTTCTGCAATTATTTTGGATGAAGTCTATCTTTTCTCAGAGTAGGTCTCTTCTCCTTTTGGGTTATAAGATAAAAATTCTCTTGTTTGGGGTTGGAGGCAATGAGAGGTGGTGAGGTTGGGTCTTTATACAAAACAGACATCCTTGGGGCAACTGCTTGAGGTGAAAGATTGTATGCACAATAAGGCTGGTTCTTTTAGATAAGGATTGTCTGCTTCTACAATTAAGGAAGACTTTGAATAATTTAGGGATTTAAATTTCCTGGTCTTATCTGTTTTTACCAAAATGGCCCACTACCTTAGGTTCCAACCTCTTGCACACCATGCCTTAATGTTAGTGAAGAGGTCTGGTAGAGTGCTACATTTAATTAACACTGCAACTCTGTAACCCTTACAGTCAAGCTCAATGTTATCTGTCCTAGGTCTGTGGAAGATAAGGAATCTTTTAAAGCTTTCATAGAGATTTTCTAATTCTCCCCCCCCCCCCCCCCCCCATGTTCTGAGCTAGGCATTCAAGAACTTCCACTTCTCATTTTCTCTAGGTAACATCTAGTATTTTCAGAAGCAGCCATTCCTATGCCACAATCTTTGTAATCCCTACTGTGACATAACCACTAATGGAACAGCCACTTGATATTCAAATATCAATATAAACATACTAAATATATATAGCATTTTCCTCAATTTATGTAGTAGTTCAGTCAGCACTGTTTTTATAAATTTGAAGAATCATTAGGGGCTACAAAAATCTATGGTAAATCACTGTGGTCAAATAACAAGATTACCTCTTCCTATGAGAGCTACCCCTAAGCCAAAACTCTCGTCACTAATTAAGCCTAAATCTAAATGTGAACTTCACTCAGAAAGGGCTAAATCTAAAATACAGGTAATAGACTTTTAGTCAACTTCCTAATTTATAATCTGAGGAATTTGTGACATCATAGCCATATAGCTATATTAAAATGTATCTCATGTGATCATGTGAGGTGAGCATAAAATGACATGCGGATCCATGACGGATCTAGTATGGTGATGGTTGTTGGTATTTTCTCCAGTTTGTTTGAAGTCTTTTAAGCCCTGTGAAGATCTTGAGGCTGGAAGCTACTGAATGCATGGGTATGGAAATAAGCACGGGTTGGGTGAAATAGTAACCATGTGTTCAGTGGAATTTGAGCCTCAGATCTCGGATTTGGTCTGGTTCTCTGTGAAACCTGAGCCACAAACTCCGTTTCACTTGCAGCATTTCAGGGCATGAATTCTCTCTGTTAATCTCAGTAACCACCACTACTTGTTTGACTCTTGGAGAACTCATTACAAAGTTAAAATGTCTTAAGATTTCTCTTTTGTAAGTTTCTGTGGCATATTCATCCAGACTCCTCATATCTCCCAAATCCTGTTGAGCAATGTTAGATAATATACATCTTCAGTACCCTACTTGTGCTAAAAGAATGCAGTCTTGTACAGTTACCTGATTATTTTCATAACAAATGAAATTATATTTGGTTCCATAATGTATAAGAAAAATTCCTTGGTGTCCATCTTTCACTCATTTATAGAAACTATCGACCTTTCATATTAAGCCACTCAGATTTTGCTTTTCAGAATGTGAACAAACGAGTAATAAGGAATAAAATCTAATAAGAAAAATATGTCCCACGTTATTTCATCTAAAAAAGGACAGGTCTATTTGAATAAGTAAAACTATGTATTAAAAAGCTTTTTCTTATATAGAAATGCCTTTTTTTTTTAATTTTTTTTTTCAACGTTTATTTATTTTTGGGACAGAGAGAGACAGAGCATGAACGGGGGAGGGGCAGAGAGAGAGGGAGACACAGAATCGGAAACAGGCTCCAGCCTCTGAGCCATCAGCCCAGAGCCTGATGCGGGGCTCGAACTCACGGACCGCGAGATCGTGACCTGGCTGAAGTCGGACGCTTAACCGACTGCACCACCCAGGCGCCCCTAGAAATGCCTTTTAATAACACCCTGTACTATGTTATATTCAGCTTTGAACTAGACAGTCTCCTATAGAGGTGGAACTTAGAAAACTTGATTTAACTAATGGCTAAGAATGATTTATAATTAATGTATCAATTATTCACATGTAAATGTTTCCAGGCTACAAGGAATATGTATACGATTAGTCGCATAAACAGGGCAATTTCTTCACAAGATAAATATGCTTAGCAAATTATTTTCTCATAAAGCAAAGGTGAAATTAAGCTGAACCCTTACTGAAACGTCAAAAATGTGAATTAGTTGGGTCCAAATTAGCTTTTCCTGTAGCCTTAAAAACAGTATCTAATAGCTTTACAATCCTATGATATTTAATATCCATATATTTGCATATATTTATTTTTAAAGATATCTTTAATATTTATATGGAAACACTGCTGAAAAATGCAGTGAATGTTAAAAGCAGCAATAAAATGCATCTATTGTTTGAAAAAGTGTCTCTCCCAAGACTAGATCAATGACTTCCATGTTAAATTTTCTTAGTTTATGCTTCTCAACAATACTTTCTCTAATGCTGTAATGTCACAAACATAGCAAGCTGACTGCAAATCAAACCATGTTTATTCGGCTTCTAGTCACTAACACTAAAACAAAAATTTCAGAGTCAGGATTTACCTGACAAGTTTTCAGATGATGCATGAGGCAGATTAGCATACCTCCCTTAATTTTCCTTCACTATTATGGCTTTAATCTTGAGAGCAAAAGCCAAGCATATCTGGAGTCAAACAAAAAGGATGTGAAAGAATAGTCACCTTACAGCATGAAAAGTGCAGTTGATGGACAATTTAAATTGTGTGTTTCCTGATGTCTTGGGCTAGAACACCTCCTACCATCTGGGATGAATTGGAATGTTGTGGCACAAAACTGGGATTGTGGGTTGAATTGTGTCCCCCGTAAGAAGATATGTCAAAATCCTAACCCCTGGTACCTGTGAATGTGATTTTATTTGGAAATGGGATGGTTGCAGATGCAATCAAGTTAAGATAACATAACACTGAATTAGGGTGGGCCCTAATCCTATATGACTAGTGTCCTTAGAAGAAATGATACAGATAGAAGACACACAGGGAGAATGCCATGGAATGAGAGAAACAGAGTTTAGAATGACACATCAATAAGCCAGAGAGCACTAGAAATTGTTGGTGATGCCAGAAGCTAAAGAAAGTCATGGAACATCTTCCTTAGAGCCTTCAGAGAGAGTATGGCTCTTCCAACACCACTGGCCTCCAGGACTATGAGAGAATAAATAAATTTCTGTTGTTTTAAGCCACCCAATCAATGGCAATTTGTTAATAACAGCGCTGAAACTAATAAACATGATTTTTTTTTTGTTTTTTAAAAATGAAAGAATTAAAAAATACATTGAAGTATAGTTGACATAAAATATTACGTTAGTTTCTGGTATACCACATAGTGATTTGATATTTATAAACATTATGAAGTGACCACCACATTACCATCCATTACCGTACAAAGTTATTACAGTGTTATTGACTATATTCCCTAAGCTATACTTTACATCCATACACATGACTTATTTATTTTATAACTGGAAGTTTGTATCTCTTAATTCCCTTTACTTCTTTCACCCATAATTCCACCACCTTCTCTCTGGCAAACACTGGTTTGTTCTCTGTATTTATGAGTCTGTTTTGTTGGCTTGTTTTTATTAGAATCCATATATAAGTAAAATCCTGTGGTATATATCTTTGTCTGGTTTATTCCATTTAGCATACTACCCTCTGGACCCATCCATGTTGTTGCAAATGGCAAGATTTTATCCTTTTTTATGGCTGACTAATATTTCATTGTATGTATATACCATGTCTTTATTCATCTATTGGTGGGCACTTAGGTTCCTCTTATATCTTGACTGTTTTAAATAATGATACAATAAACATAGAGTGCATATATCTTTTTGAGTTAATGTTTTTTTTTCTTCAGATAAATTCCCAGAAGCACAATTGCTGGATCCTATGGTATTTCTATTTTTAAGTTTTTGAGGAACATCTATACTGTTTTCCATAGTGACTGTAGCAGTTTACATTTATACCAACAGTGTATGAGGGTTTTCTCTTGTCTTTTGATACTAGCCATTCTGACAGGTATGAGGTGATATCTCGTAATTTTGATTTGCATTTCCCTGATGATTAGTTATGTTGAACACCTTTTCATATGTCTGTTGGCCATCCGTATGTCTTCTTTACAAAATACTTGTCAGGTCCTCTACCCATTTTTTAATTAGATTGCTGTGATTTAGTGTTGAGTTGTATGAGTTCTTTATTTTGAATATTAATCCCTTATTGGATATATCATTTGCAAATATGTCCTCTCATTCATTTTAATTTTGTTGATGCTTTTCTTTGCTATGCAAATCAATTTTAGTTTGATGCAGTCCCAGTAGTTTATTTTTGCTTTCGTTGCCCTTGCTAAGAAGACAGGCCCCCAAAAATACTGCTAAAAGAGTTTACTATTTATGTTTTCTTCTAGGATTTTTGTGGTTTCAAGTGTTACATTTAGGTTTTTAATCCATTTTGCATTTATTTTTGTGTGTGGTGTAAGAAAGTGGTCCAGTTTCATTCTTTTGCATGTAGCTGTTGAGTTTTACCAGCACCATTTGTTGAAGAGACCGTCTTTTTCTCCTTGTGTATACTTGTCCCTTTGTCATGTATTAATTGACCATAAAAGTGTGGATTTGTCCCTTTGTCATATATTAATTGACTGTAAAAGTGTGGATTAATTGACCATAAAAGCATTGATTTATATGTCTGTTTTTGTGCCAGTACCATACTGCTTTGATTAGTGTAGCTTTGTAGTATGCAGTTAACCTTGAACAACATGCATTTAAACTGTACACGTAAGGGGGGCCTGGGTGGCTCAGTTGATTGAGAGTCTGACTTCAGCTCACATCATGATCTTGTATTTGTGGGTTTAAGCCCCACCTTGTGATCTGTGCTGACACCTCGGGGCCTGCTTTGGATTCTGTGTCTCCCTCTCTCTCTGCCCCTCTCTCACTCATGCTCTGTGTCTCTCTCTCTCAAGAATAAATAAACATTAAGAACATTTTTTAAACTACACAGATCCATTTATGTGCAGAATTTTTTCCCAATATAGTATAGTACTATATGTGTATTTTCTTTATGATTTTCTTTTTTTTTTAAGTTTTTTTAATGTTTTATTTATTTTTGAGACAGAGAGAGACAGAGCATGAGCAGGGGAGGGGCAGAGAGAGAGGGAGACACAGAATTCAAAGCAGGCTCCAGGCCTTGAGCTGTCAGCACAGAGCCTGACGCAGGGCTCTAACTCACAAACTGAGAGATCATGACCTGAGCCGAAGTTGGTCACCGAACCAACTGAGCCACCCAGGCACCCTTTATGATTTTCTAAATATCATTTTCTTTTTTCTAGCTTACTTTATTTTAGGAATACAGTATATGATACATATAATATACAAAATATATGTTGTTTATGTTATCAGTAAGGTTTCCAGTCAACTGGAACTGTTGTTTATGTTATCAGTATAAACTGTTGTTTATGTTATCAGTAAGGTTTCCAGTTGACTATTAATAGTTATGTGTTTGGAGTTATGTGTATGGAGTTATACAAGGATTTTTTGACCACATCAGGAGGGTAGCACCCCTAACCCCCATGTTGTTCAAGGTGAACTGTAGAAAATTTAGGAGTGTTATACCTCCAGCTTTGTTCTTTTTTAAGATTACTTTGGCTGTTCAGGGTCTTTTGTGGTTTCATACAAAGTTTAGGATTATGTATTTTAGTTCTGTGAAAATGTCTTTGGTACTTTGATAGGAATTGTATTGACTCTGTAGATTGCTTTGGGTAGTATGGACATTTTAACAATATTAATTCTTCTAATTCCATGAGCTTGGAACTTCTTTCTATTTGTTTGGGTCTTTACTTTCTTTCATTGATGTCTTATAGTTTCAGAATACAGGTCTTTTACATCTTGCTTACATTTATTCCTAGGCATTTAATTCTTTTTTATGGGTTTGTACATGGAATTTTCTTAAGTTTTTTTCTGATAGTTCATTATTAGTGAAAACTGAATTTCCATGAGAGATATTGCTTTCCATTGAGGCCAAAGGAGGCCTTTATTAAAATATGTGTTTTTTAAAAAAGACAATGAATTAATATATCATCAACTGTTAACATATCTTCTGTAAAACAGATTCTCTAAAGAAGTGAGACAAAACAAGATACATTGTTTGATGAGGATAAGGAAAGTTACAAAGTTTGGGAATCTATCTAAAAAGTGATATAGCTGGGGCTGATGGTGTTTTGTACTCATTTGCCAGGTAGAGCAAGAGCCCATTAACTGGAAAGAGAAAAAAACAACAACATTGGGTGGCAAACATGGTGTTGGAAATACCTATACAATTTCATTCTGTATTGGAGACGAGGGCAGAAGACATCTAAACTTCCTATATGTTCATATTGAGACCAAGGGTAAGAGGGAGTTGGATAAAGAAATTCATTATGTGGAATAGAAAGAGAGGTTTTAAGGCATTATAATGTTCAATACATGATAGTGTTAGAAAAAATGTTGACTTAATGAACATTAGTGGAAATAATTAGTGTCCAATAAATTGAATTAATTAGTTAACATGTAATATAGTGGTAATATTAATTCAAATAATATGGTGATAAAGTATATTCATATGCTAAGAATGGAGCATTGAAAACTATAATCATCTGGAATAATTTCTTTTATCAAATCCTTGGAGAAAGATTCGTTGAGATCATATGGCAGCTATAGTCATTTAAGGAAAATTCCTGAAGTTAGGTTACTATAGGTAAAAGCTACTCTAGAAATGAAACTTTACAATTTTAGTGTAACAGAACTGATAACTGTCATTTTAATCTGTCTAGTAAAGCAATTTTTAGGACATTTATTTATTTTGTTATTATCCAAATGAAAAAGACTGTGTAATCCAGATAAACTATTAAAGCTTTCTAAATACAAGTTTATCTGGCTTTGGAATGGATTTTTTTTTATGGTTTAACAAATTAACCATGTTATAAAAAATGTCAGTCTATTCCACTACCATAGTTTCAAATATGCCTTAACTCTCAGTGGGTTTATGTTTCTTCTATATAATGTCTTGGAATTCAATAAACAGGAGCTAAAGCTCAGTGAAGACAAGAGAGCAGTACATACACAAATAGTTGAAGCCACTGAAAGTAAATTGAGTCTGATAAAACCTACAGATTTATTATATATAACAGCCAGAAAATTATTTTAAACTTGAAATAATCAAGCAAAATTATTGGTATTCTTTCATTGCAGTGCTGGCTTAACTATCTATATTGACTAGGCAGTTTTTAACTCTGAAAGGGGCAAAAGGTTAATTTGTGGATTTTTGTCTAGTAGAGAAGGAAATAATGTCTGTCCAGTAGAGCTGATAACACTGAAGATTATTATCTGTGGTCCTGTTAGCTATATGTAGTTTCATATCTAACATAAAAATCTTATCCTAACATTTCTTTGTTTTATTCTCGTATGTTTTATTCCTAAAGAATCTATGAGCAAGTCATAATGCTTACTAGTTTCCTTATTAATTAATGATTTAAGTAAAATCTTTGACATGCTCATTTATGTTGTATGAGAATTATGTTTTTCAACTAATGAAAATTGAACTTGGTTTTGGAGATCATCCACTCAGATGCCCAAGTGGGTTCATGATAGAGCCAAGTAAATGTATTAAAGGAGACATGCACCCCATGGCTATTTAAATTCAGTCATATATTTTTTTGGCTCAAGTGGAATCAATTTTAACTTTTCTGACTCTCTCTTTTCTTTCTTCCTACTTGTTTTTCCTTCTGGTTCATGCATAGTTAAGAATTGATTCCCCATTGCTGGTAGCAATGGATAGAAACTTAGTTTTGTGGCCCAACCATTTGGTGAGATCTCTGTTCTATGGATGATGAACTGTCTTCTGTTAGGTGACATCTCAGAAAGTTTGGTTTGTTAGTCTTTTTTGTTTGTTTCTTTGTGAGCTCAAAACAATTAAAATTTTGTGCTGATTGGGAAGGACAACAACTCCTTGATTTCTGAACTGATGGGTTTTGTAATTTTTACATTTGATCTATGGTTGAAGTTGTAGAACTGAAGCAGTAAGTTCTCTTTATGTTTATGTTTGTGTGTCTGTAATTCAGAAAAGTACTTATATCTCTTTGACAAATGTGAAGTATTTTTCTATCTCTGGCAGATGTAAATAGGTTACATTATAATGTTTCTTAAATTAAAGGAGTTCTGTTTGTTTTTTCAAGAATAAATAAGTACTTAAATAAATCGCATATTTTTTAAATTCACAGAAAATAAACTTGCTTTTTTGTTTGTTTTTTATTTTCTTTTAATGTTAATTTATTTTTGAGAAAGAGAAAGAGAGTGAGCGGGGGAGGGGCAGGGAGAGATGGAGACACAGAATCCGAAGCAGGCTCTAGCCTCTGAGCTGTCAGCACAGAGCTTGACACGGGGTTCAAACTCCCGAACTGCGAGATCATGACCTGAGCTGAAGTTGGACGCTTAACTGACTGAGCTACCCAGGCATCCCTAAACTTGTTTTATAAGACTTTAAAAGTTTAAAAGTTCTAGCCTTCTCTCCCACAGAAAGAATAATCCTCTTACAGATAGTAAATTCAGAAACATTTACATAATCTAAGTCACAAAATCAACATGAATCTTTAGATCATACTGATCTATATATATTTATTTTTGGCAGGGACACCAAGGCCCTTTCCAAAAAAAAAAAATTGTTCAAATATAATTAGAAGTAATATTAGTTACAGGTGAACAATATGATGATTTAACAATTTTATACATTTGTCGGTGCTCATCACAATAAGTGCACTCTTTATCACCTTCACCTATTTTATCCATTCCTCATTCGCCTGTCCTCTGGCAATGACCAGTTTGTTCTCTGTATTTAGAATCTTTTTGTTTTGTTTGTCTCTTTTTGTTGTTGTTGTTGATTTGTTTTGTGTCTTAATTTCCATACATGAGTGAATCATGTATGATTTTCACATATGAGTGAAAATCATATGGTATTTGTCTTTCTCTGACTTACTCATTTTACCCTCTAGATGCATATTGTTGCAAATGGTAAGATTTTGTTCTTTTCAAAGCCGAGTAATCCATTTGTGTATGTATGGATGTACACATATATATCAATATATCATATCTTCTTTATCCATTCATCTATTGATGGACACTTAGGTAGCTTCCATATCTTGGCTATTGTAAATAATGTTGGAGTAAACATAGGCTATGTATATTTTCTGAATTAGTGTTTTCATTTTCCTTGGGTAAATACCCAATAGTGAAATTATTGGATCATATGGTAATTCTGGTTTTAAATTTTTTGAGGAACATCCATACTGTTTTCCACAATGGCTGCAGCAGCTTGCATTTCTACCAACAGTGTTTGAGGTTTCCTTTTTTGCTACATCCTTGCCAATACTTGTTTCTTGTGTTCTTTATTTTAGCCAGTCTGACAGGCATGAGGTGATATCTCATTGTGGTTTTGATTTACATTTCCCTGATGATTTGTAATGTTGAACATCTTTTCATGTGTCTGCTGGCAATCTGTATGTCTTCTTTGGAAAAATGTGCATTGAGGTCCTCTGCCCATTTTTTAATTGGATTATTTCGATTTTTGGTGTTGAGTTGCATTAAGTGTGTTTTGGTTTTTTTATCTTTGGTATGTTTAGGATATTAACCCCTGATTGGATTCATTATTTGCAAATATCCTCTCCCATTCAGAAGTTTATCTTTTTGTTTTGTTGATGGCTTCCTTTGCCATGCAAAAGTTTTTTATTTTGGTATAGTCCCAGTAGTTTACCTTTGCTTTTGTTTCCTTTGCCTCAGGAGACATATCTAGAAAAGTGTTTTTATGGCTGATATCAAAAAGATTACTGCCTATGTTTTCTTCTAGGAATTTTATGGTTTCAGATTTCCCATTTAGGTCTTTAATCCATTTTGAGTTTATTTTGTGTGTAGTATAAGAAAGTGGTCCAGATTCATTCTTTTGCATGTAGCTGTCCATTTTTCCCAGCATTCTTTGTTGAAGACACTGTCATTTTCCCGTTACATATTCTTGCCTCCTTTGTCATAGATTAATTGACCATAAATGTGTGGCTTTATATCTGGACTCTATTCTGTTCTATTGATCTGTGTGTCTGTTTTTGTGTCAGTACCGTAATGTTTTGATTTATAGCTTTGTAATATATCTTGAAATCTTATGTGATGTTTAAGCTGATGAAAGATGTAAATTTGTATTCACATAAACTAAATCATAATACTGACAGATGCTTTCATGTAACAGTGATTATGTTTTTGTATTTCTTAAGTTGAACACAATATCTGAATTTTTCGGTAATTCATAATCTTTGTCTAATATTCAGAAGGGTTGATGGAAATCTTTAAATACATTGATAATAATTACTTAACATTGAATCCTGAAACATGGACTGTTATTTTTTTTTCAATATATGCAATTTATTGTCAGATTGGTTTCCATACAACACCCAGAACTCATCCCAAAAGGTGCCCTCCTCAATACCCATCACCCACCCTCCCCTCCCTACCACCGCCCCATCAACCCTCAGTTTCTTCTCAGTTTTTAACAGTCTCTTATGCTTTGGCTCTCTCCCACTCTAACCTCTTTTTTTTTTTTCCTTCCCCTCCCCCATGGGTTTCTGTTAAGTTTCTCAGGATCCACATAAGAGTGAAACCATATGGTATCTGTCTTTCTCTGTATGGCTTATTTCACTTAGCATCACACTCTCCAGTTCCATCCACGTTGCTACAAAGGGCCATATTTCGTTCTTTCTCATTGCCAACTAGTATTCCATTGTGTATATAAACCACAATTTCTTTATCCATTCATCAGTTGATGGACATTTAGGCTCTTTCCATAATTTGGCTATTGTTGAGAGTGCTGCTATAAACATTGGGGTACAAGTGCCCCTATGCATCAGTACTCCTGTATCCCTTGGGTAAATTCCTAGCAGTGCTATTGCTGGGTCATAGGGTAGATCTATTTTTAATTTTTTGAGGAACCTCCACACTGTTTTCCAGAGTGGCTGCACCAATTTGATGCATTCCCACCAACAGTGCAAGAGGGTTCCCGTTTGTCCACATCCTCGCCAGCATCTATAGTCTCCTGATTTGTTCATTTTGGCCACTCTGACTGGCGTGAGGTGATATCTCAGTGTGGTTTTGATTTGTATTTCCCTGATGAGGAGCAACGTTGAGCATCTTTTCATGTGCCTTTTGGCCATCCGGATGTCTTCTTTAGAGAAGTGTCTATTCATGTTTTCTGCCCATTTCTTCACTGGGTTATTTGGTTTTCGGGTGTGGAATTTGGTGAGCTCTTTATAGATTTTGGATACTAGCCCTTTGTCCGATATGTCATTTGCGAATATCTTTTCCCATTCCGTTGGTTGCCTTTTAGTTTTGTTGGTTGTTTCCTTTGCTGTGCAGAAGCTTTTTATCTTCATAAGGTCCCAGTAATTCATTTTTGCTTTTAATTCCCTTGCCCTTGGGGATGTGTCGAGTAAGAGATTGCTATGGCTGAGGTCAGAGAGGTCTTTTCCTGCTTTCTCCTCTAGGGTTTTGATGGTTTCCTGTCTCACATTCAGGTCCTTTATCCATTTTGAGTTTATTTTTGTGAATGGTGTGAGAAAGTGGTCTAGTTTCAACCTTCTGCATGTTGCTGTCCAGTTCTCCCAGCACCATTTGTTAAAGAGACTGTCTTTTTCCATTGGATGTTCTTTCCTGCTTTGTCAAAGATTAGCTGCCCATACGTTTGTGGGTCTAGTTCTGGGGTTTCTATTCTATTCCATTGGTCTATGTGTCTGTTTTTGTGCCAATACCATGCTGTCTTGATGATGACAGCTTTCTAGTAGAGGCTAAAGTCTGGGATTGTGATGCCTCCTGCTTTGGTCTTTTTCTTCAAAATTACTTTGGCTATTCGGGGCCTTTTGTGGTTCCATATGAATTTTAGGATTGCTTGTTCTAGTTTCGAGAAGAATGCTGGTGCAATTTTGATTGGGATTGCATTGAATGTGTAGATAGCTTTGGGTAGTATTGACATTTTGACAATATTTCTTCTTCCAATCCATGAGCAGGGAATGTCTTTCCATTTCTTTGTATCTTCTTCAATTACCTTCATAAGCTTTCTATAGTTTTCAGCATACAGATCTTTTACATCTTTGGTTAGATTTATTCCTAGGTATTTTATGTTTCTTGGTGCAATTGTGAATGGGATCAGTTTCTTTATTTGTCTTTCTGTTGCTTCATTGTTAGTGTTTAAGAATGCAACTGATTTCTGTACATTGATTTTGTATCCTGCAACTTTGCTGAATTCATGTATCAGTTCTAGCAGACTTTTGGTGGAGTCTGTCGGATTTTCCATGTATAGTATCATGTCATCTGCAAAAAGCGAAAGCTTGACTTCATCTTTGCCAATTTTGATGCCTTTGATTTCCTTTTGTTGTCTGATTGCTGATGCTAGAACTTCCAGCACTATGTTAAACAACAGCGGTGAGAGTGGGCATCCCTGTCGTGTTCCTGATCTCAGGGAAAAAGCTCTCAGTTTTTCCCCATTGAGGATGATGTTAGCTGTGGGCTTTTCATAAATGGCTTTTATGATGTGTAAGTATGTTCCTTCTATCCCGACTTTCTCGAGGGTTTTTATTAAGAAACGTTGCTGAATTTTGTCAAAGGCCTTTTCTGCATCGATTGACAGGATCATATGGTTCTTATCTTTTCTTGTATTAATGTGATGTATCACGTTGATTGATTTGCGAATGTTGAACCAGCCCTGCATCCCAGGAATGAATCCCACTTGATCATGGTGAATAATTCTTTTTATATGCTGTTGAATTCGATTTGCTAGTATCTTATTGAGAATATTTGCATCCATATTCATCAGGGATATTGGCCTGTAGTTCTCTTTTTTTACTGGGTCTCTGTCTGGTTTAGGAATCAAAGTAATACTGGCTTCATAGAATGAGTCTGGAAGTTTTCCTTCCCTTTCTATTTTTTGGAATAGCTTGAGAAGGATAGGTATTATCTCTGCTTTAAACGTCTGGTAGAACTCCCCTGGGAAGCCATCTGGTCCTGGACTCTTATTTATTGGGAGATTTTTGATGACTAATTCAATTTCTTCGCTGGTTATGGGTCTATTCAAGCTTTCTATTTCCTCCTGATTGAGTTTTGGAAGAGTGTGGGTGTGTAGGAATTTGTCCATTTCTTCCAGGTTGTCCAATTTGATGGCATATAATTTTTCATAGTATTCCCTTATAATTGCTTGTATCTCTGAGGATTGGTTGTAATAATTCCATTTTCATTCATGATTTTATCTATTTGGGTCATCTCCCTTTTCTTTTTGAGAAGCCTGGCTAGAGGTTTGTCAATTTTGTTTATTTTTTCAAAAAACCAACTCTTGGTTTCGTTGATCTGCTCTACAGTTTTTTTAGATTCTATATTATTTCTGCTCTGATCTTTATTATTTCTCTTCTTCTGCTGGGCTTAGGCTGCCTTTGCTGTTCTGCTTCTAGTTCCTTTAGGTGTGCTGTTAGATTTTGTATTTGGGATTTTTCTTGTTTCTTGAGATAGGCCTGGATTGCAATGTATTTTCCTCTCAGGACTGCCTTCGCTGCATCCCAAAGCGTTTGGATTGTTGTATTTTCATTTTCATTTGTTTCCATCCATTAATTTCTTCTCTAATTGTCTGGTTGACCCATTCATTATGTAGTAGGGTGTTCTTTAACCTCCATGCTTTTGGAGGTTTTACAGACTTTTTCCTGTGGTTGATTTCAAGCTTCATAGCATTGTGGTCTGAAAGTATGCATGGTATAATTTCAATTTGTATACTTATGAAGAGCTGTTTTGTGACCCAGTATATGATCTATCTTGGAGAATGTTCCATGTGCACTCGAGAAGAAAGTATATTCTGTTGCTTTGGGATGCAGAGTTCTAAATATATCTATCAAGTCCATCTGATCCAATGTATCATTCAGGGCCCTTGTTTCTTTATTGACCATGTGTCTAGATGATCTATCCATTTCTGTAAGTGGAGTGTTAAAGTCCCCTGCAATTACCGCATTCTTATCAATAAGGTTGCTTATGTTTATGAGTAATTGTTTTATATATTTGGGGCTCCGGTATTTGGCGCATAGACATTTATAATTGTTAGCTCTTCCTGGTGGATAGACCCTGTAATTATTATATAATGCCCTTCTTCATCTCTTGTTACAGCCTTTAATTTAAAGTCTAGTTTGTCTGATATAAGTATGGCTACTCCAGCTTTCTTTTGACTTCCAGTAGCATGATAAATAGTTCTCCATCCCCTCACTCTCAATCGAAAGGTGTCCTCAGGTCTAAAATGAGTCTCTTGTAGACAGCAAATAAATGGGTCTTGTTTTTTTTTTTCCATTCTGATACCCTATGTCTTTTGGTTGGTGCATTTAGTCCATTGACACTCAGTGTTATTATAGAAAGATATGGGTTTAGAGTCATTGTGATGTCCGTAGGTTTCATGCTTGTAGCGATGTCTCTGGGACTTTGTCTCACAGGATCCCCCTTAGGATCTCTTGTAGGGCTGGTTTAGTGGTGACAGATTCCTTCAGTTTTTGTTTGTTTGGGAAGACCTTTATCTCTCCTTCTATTCTAAATGACAGACTTGCTGGATAAAGCATTCTCGGCTGCGTATTTTTTCTGTTCAACACATTGAAGATCTCCTGCCATTCCTTTCTGGCCTGCCAAGTTTCAAAAGAGAGATCAGTCACGAGTCTTATAGGTCTCCCTTTATATGTGAGGGCACGCTTACCCCTTGCTGCTTTCAGAATTTTCTCTTTATCCTTGTATTTTGCCAGTTTCACTATGATATGTCGTGCAGAAGATCGATTCAAGTTACGTCTGAAGGGAGTTCTCTGTGCCTCTTGGATTTCAATGCCTTTTTCCTTCCCCAGTTGAGGGAAGTTCTCAGCTATTGTTTCTTCAAGTACCCCTTCAGCACCTTTCCCTCTCTCTTCCTCCTCTGGGATACCAATTATGCGTATATTATTTCTTTTTAGTGTATCACTTAGTTCTCTAATTTTCCCCTCATACTCCTGGATTTTTTTATCTCTCTTTTTCTCAGCTTCCTCTTTTTCCATAATTTTATGTTCTATTCTCTCCTCTGCCTCTTCAATCTGAGCCGTGGTCATTTCCATTTTATTTTGCATCTCATTTAAAGCGTTTTTCAGCTCCTCCTGACTGTTCCTTAGTCCCTTGATCTCTGTAGCAATAGATTCTCTGCTGTCTTCTATACTGTTTTCAAGCCCAGCGATTAATTTTATGACTATTATTCTAAATTCACTTTCTGTTATATTATTTAAATCCTTTTTGATCAGTTCATTAGCTGTTGTTATTTCCTGGAGATTCTTTTGAGGGGAATTCTTCCGTTTCGTCATTTTAGATAGTCCCTGGAGTGGTGCGGACCTGCAGGGCACTTCCCCTGTGCTGTCGTGTATAACTGGAGTTGGTGGGCGGGGCCGCAGTCAGACCTGATGTCTGCCCCCAGCCCACCGCTGGGGCCACAGTCAGACTGGTGTGTGCCTTCTCTTCCCCTCTCCTAGGGGCGGGATTCACTGTGGGGTGGCATGGCCCGCCTGGGCTACTTGCACAGTGCCAGGCTTGTGGTGCTGGCGATCTGGCGTTTTAGCTGGGGTGGGTAGGCAAGGTACACGGGGGCAGGAGGGGTAGGCTTAGCTCGCTTCTCCTTAGGTGAATCACTTCAGGAGGGGCCCTGTGGCAGCAGGAGGGAGTCAGACCCGCTGCTGGAGGGGTGGCTCCGCAGAAGCACAGTGTTGGGTGTTTGCATGGAGCAAACAAGTTCCCTGGCAGGAACCCGTTCCCTTTGGGATTTTGGCTGGGGGATGGGCGAGGGAGATGGCACTGGCCAGTGCCTTTGTTCCCCGCCAAACTGAGCTCTGTCATCCCGGGGCTCAGCAACTCTCCCTCCCTTTGTCCTCCAGCCTTCCCGCTTTCTGAGCAGAGCTGTTAACTTATGACCTCCCAGATGCTAAGTCACGCTTGCTGTTGGAACACACTCCATCTGGCCCCTCCGCTTTTGCAAGCCAGGCTCGGGGGCTCTGCCCCTCAGCCCAGGCTCCCTCCCACCAGTCCGTGCAGTGCGCACCACCTCTCGGCCCTTCCTAGCCTCTTTCGTGGGCTTCTCGTCTGCGCTTGGCTCCAGAGACTCCGTTCTGCTAGTCTTCTGGTGATTTTCTGGGTTATTTATGCAGGTGTAGATGGAATCTAAGTCATCAGCAGGACGCGCAGTGAGCCCAGTGTCCTCCTACGCCGCCATCTTCTGCTGTTCCAACACGGACTATTAAAAGATAAGTTTAAAATTATATATTCTTGCTTCTTGGTCTTATATGCTAAGAGTGGCAGTACTGTTGAAAAACTTTTTTGAATATGTTTATCATTTTTGCTGCTTTAAGATGAGTAAAAAGGCATAACTCTATTATAAAGTTGTGTTATGTGTACTTATAAGCTTTGCTAGTCTGCTAGCATACTTGTATATGACAGCTTTTACTTTATTGCCTCTGTTTTTCTATGAATAGAAGTTATTACTTTGGTGGAAAATCTCAGTTAATATGAAGGAGTAGAATTATACTAGGAACAATAATGACATAAATATAACTACTTTTTTTTAAAAAAAGGTGTTTAAAAGTTTTGCTATAAATTATTATATTAATCTAAGCATTATATGAATGCTTTCACTCTGTTAAAATGTTATTTTGTCTTAGGGTCTTAACAAAAGATATAAATGTCACTCTCTATCTTCTATATAGTGTGTCCATTATCAGATTTATATCTTTGTAGTATAATTGTTTTTTTTATGTTGACTTTATTATATCCTGTTGTTAAAAAAAAAACTTTACTAATAAATAAGTAAAAAAAGAACAACTTTTTTCTTGCTTGTATATGTGCTGTTTCCTTAAAATCTGTTGTCCTTTGGATTTATCTTAAAATATTTTATTGTCCCTTTCGTTACATAGACACAGAATATTATTTTTCTGTCAACCATGATCAGTATTATCCAGTTACAAATCTTGTTTGAATACTCTTGATTTTTGACTTTCAAGTTTTAACCCTAAATTAGAAAATATAAAATTAAAATTTCATAGTATTTTTCTTTTTCTTTTCTTTTCTTTTTTTCCTTTCCTTTTCATTTCTTTGACTTTAGAGAGAGAGAGTGCATGAGTATGGCAGAGGGGCAGGAGAGAGAGAGAGCGAGCAAGAGAGAGAGAGAGCGAGAGCGAGAGCGAGAGCGAGAGAGAGAGAGAGAGAGAGAGAGAGAATCCTATACAGGCTCCATGCTGAGTGTGGAGCCTGACACGGGGTCTGAGCCTGTGATCTAAGGATCATGACCTGGGCTGAAATCAAGAGTCAAGCACTCAACTGACTAAGCCACCCAGGTGCCCCAAATTTCACAATGTTTTTCACAACTGAAATTGCCTTTGAAATTTTCCATAGAGCCCCTGGAAAATCATAAATTTGTGTTGTCTTATAAAAAGGAAGATGCTAGAAAAATTAGGTTTGATTGATATGCCTCTATTTCTAGTTAGCTTAAAATGATTATTGGAACCAATGAAATACACATTCTGTGTTTCATATGGGAGGAATGTCAAATTAGAATAACTGTTTAGCCTTCTCTAAGTTTGTATAGGTAAAATGCACTTGACATAAATGTATGTATGTATGTATGTATTTAGATTTGCATCTACTTTATTTATTTATTTAGTTTTTATTTAAGTTCCAGTTAGTTAACATGACATAAATGTTTTAGATAGTGTGAACTTCATAGGAAAGATCCTGAGTTGTTTTCAATGCCCTTTTTCTCTAGACAATACTCATCTCTATAGGAGTGAAGGTTAATGTACAGATTTTCTTTTGTAAAGGTACAAGTAAATTCCAGATAATGGAACAGATAACCTAAAAGAATATGATTTTTGAATTCTGTTGGGTATTAAAAAATTTTGTATTCAATCCAGAAATCTTAGTCTAACATTTCTTTTATTGATTAGAAATGTATATTTTTTCTCAAATGTTTTTGTTTGTTTGTTTTTTAAACATTTTTATTTTTGAGAGACAGAGAGAGACACAGTGTGCAAGCTGGGGAGGGACAGAGAGAGAGGGAGACATAGAATCCAAAGCAGGCTGTCAGCACAGAGCCCAATGTGGGGCTCAAACCCACCTACTACGAGATCATGACCTGAGCTGAAGTCAGATGCTTAACTGACTGAGCCACCCAGGTGTCCCTCAAATGTTTTTTGAACCAATCATAACTTTTTATAATATTTGACATATAGTTATTTTATATTTGTATAAGACTCATGGTTTTTTTTACATAACATTTTGCTTATTGTGGTAAAATACACATAACATTTACCATTTTAATCATTTTATCATCATATTTGTTTTATTTATTTTTATTTTTTTGCCAGGCTTAATTATAGGTGCTTGGATATAGAAGTGAATAAAACAAACACACCCCTGCCAACTCTCATGTGGTTTACACTTTAACAGAGGAGAGGAAAATGCAACAAGAGAATTAAGTAAAATATGTAGTATTTTAGATAGTGATAAATATGAAAAGGTAATAATACATGGAAAAAGGATAAGAAATGTCTGAGTGTGGGAGGTCACATTGAAAAAGCTTCACTGAGAAAGTGACCTTTGAAGAAATATCAAAAAACAAAGTAAGGGGATAAGCCATGTGAATATTGGAGGTGGAGGAAGTCCTCTATGCAAAGGGAAAATGAGGGGTAAAGACCTAGCATGTTTGAGAAACAGGAATATTTTGGTATAAGAGGAATTATTGAGGAGTAAAGTAGTAAGAGAAAATTATGGAATAGAAACGGGACATGATCATAAACAGAAATCAACAAAGTTGTTTGTTTTTTATTTGAATTAGATGGGAAGCCATTAGAGGGCTTTAAACTGACAAATGGTATGATGTGACTTATGTTTTGAGATAATTGTCCTGGAAGCTATGTTGGGAACGGACCAAGTGAAACAAGGACAGAAATAAGAGGTCAATTAGAAGAATATTTCAGGATTTGGGTGAGAGATAATGGTGTCATAGATAGAGTGGCAGATAGAAGGTAGAAGATATTAGTTTCATCTGGATACAGTTTGAAGGTACGTTTACAGAGGGCTTGCTGGGAGATCACTGTATGTTTGTGTAAAAAATAAAGTACTTGGGGGTATCTCCATGTTATTTCATTTGAATGATTACAAAATGGAGCTGCTATACTGAAATGAAGAAGATTGTAAGAGGAGCAGGTTCGAGGGGGGAAAAGTAGGAGCTCAGATTTGGAAATGTTAAGGTGAGATGTTTGTTAGACATCAACTTGAAGTTATTAAGTGGGAATATTAATGTATGAGTTGAAAGTTCTGGAAGCAATTGATGCTGCAGATAAGAATTTGGGAGCTAACAAAATGTAGACATTGTTTAATCTCATGAAATTTTATTGGGTCATAAGGCACAGAGTGTAGATAGAATAGAATTAAGAATTAAAGACAGAGCTCTAGGATGATTCAGCATTTAAGAGCCAGGGACATGAAGATGGACCCCAAAAGAAGCTTGAAAGACCAGAGAGGAAAGAGCAAAACTAGGCAAATGATGAAAGACTAGAACTCTATAAGATCAGAGGCTGCAACCAGACCAAGATGTGGAACCAAATTCTCCACCTATGCTCAGAGGGTGACATAGTTGTTGTTTGTTTTTTCTTTATATATATATATATATATATATATATATATATATATATATATATATATATGGGAGAGATGAGTATGCTAAGAAACAATGCAAAATGAGCTATGAAACAAAAGTAATAAAGCAAATGAAAAATCCATTGCCATGAAAAAGAGTTAGCATACCCATGAGTGGACAAGTCATACCTGAAAAAAAACATTCAGATCACTAAAGTACTTTGAAGGAGTTTTAAAACAAACTTACTCTTCAAAGGGTGTCTATGAAATTGGCAAGGGATTGTAAGAGAACAGATGAATGTGAAAAACACTAAAAATTATTTTTGGAAAGTAACCATTAATTTTAAAAATTAAAAAAAAAGCCATTAACTTTTAACATTGATTACTCATTATTTTTACAAATCAGTACATTAATTCAGTAGTAAATTGGACATAACTGAAGACTTTGATAATAAAATTATGTAGATTTCTACAATTCAACAAAAGATACTGCCTGTGAAAGAGAAATTAAGGTATAGTAAGGAGCTATAACATGTATCTAAGAAACTTTAAAGAAGCAGATAATAGGGTGACTGCATACCATTAAGAACAATGAAAAATATTAAAACATTTTCAAGTAAAATTACAGATTTCCTCTACAGAAAAGACAATCATATTACAAGTAGGGTTTACCTCAGCAATAATTATGTCAGAAGACAATGGAATATCTTCAAAGTACTGAGGAACAATATCTTTGAACCTGGACTTCTGTGTCCAAACTATTAAGTTATTACACACACACACACACACACACACACACACACACACATACACACACATATCAAAACAGCTTGTTGCTATTAAGACAATAAAATAAGACCTCTCAAAAGGGAAACAAAAGTGACAACAAAGATAGCATCTCTTATACACAGAATCACTTTAAATCAAAGGAAAACTATGATAGAAATCACTAGGATCTAAAGCATTTCTGTTTATCTGGGCACCGTGCTGTGAGTTATTTCTCTTCACTACTAAAAGAAGCTAGACATTCAGAATATTTACAACACAGTATGTTAAGCGGAATCCTGTCTTCCCACTAATCAAGTTAAAACGAGTCTTAAGACAAAGACATTTTTCTGCATGATTGAAAGTAATAAATTTCCTGTGCTGTTTTCTTGCCATTTAATGTCCATGAAAAGTCCTCTCTGCATTTATAAATGTAAACTTTTATGTTTGTTAAAATTATGAAACATTTGGAAAAATACAAGAAGTCAGAATATGTGACTAGATTTTAAGATTACAATGGTTCATTCATTAGATTTATTGTAAATATTTCAGGTTTAACTGAATTTAAATTAAAACCAAAATACTAAAGTTTAAAATATGTGTATTGAAATTATTCTTATTAGAACTATCCTTTTCGCCTCAATTATGAAGACTCCAGTATAATTTCTATTATTTAGAACAGACTCCAGTTATGAAGACTCCAGTATAATTTCTATTATTTCTAATAGCTTAGAAATTTTTATTCTTTTGCAAGAAGTTTAAAAACTAGCTTAAAAAATGAACATGTTTCTAAAATGTTTGTTCTTCACTCACTCCACAGGCTGTCATCGATAATGTATTATACCAAGAAGAAAAATAACCCTAGGCAGCAGGAGTGGTATTCTAGAAAGAAAGGTGAGCAACATATCATAAAACACATTGAAAAAAATAAAGTATTCTAAAATAAAATAACAAATTCATTCATACTTCACATGGTTTGAGATAGGAAGTGGGAGTTCAAAGAAAGGTTAAAGCTTGTTAAGATCCTTTTCTTCAGGGGACTGATATGCTGATTTACTGTAGAATATTTTACTAAAATATGAATGTAAGTATGGTTATGAGTTGTTATTAGTAACCATTAAAAGAACAGAAAAAGACGTCTAACTCGTTTACTTTTGTGTATTTTTGAAATGTCTTGATAAAAAAATTTTAAATTCTCACATGTAATAATTTAGTATATTACTAATGTATATATATTATTCATGTATTATATGTATGGTAAAGTATAAAATATTATTAGGAAACATATACACCACACTCATGATAGTGGTTGTCTCTGAATCAGGGAACTATTAGAAGGAGGTGCGGATATGGCTTCAAGAGAATGCTTTGTGTTATGCAGCAGAGCCTTTAGGCAACGTGTCATTTCAGAATCATGGGGTAAAGTGCAATGACATAACTCCTTTCACGTCTATGTGTGATTTGGGGAAAGGAAAGAAGAGAAAGTGAGGAGAGCAAGAAGTCATCAGACTTGTGTTTCTGGAATTTCATGTCCAGGTTTCATTGTTTGTTAGGGGGAGCACCAAGGAAGATTAGATAAATTGAGGGTAAAATATTCCACTATTCCAGATCTTTCAGCTCCTGAGTAGAAGTTTCTCTCAGAAGTTTCCTAGCATCAACCTGAAGCATGATTATGATAAAATGAACTGGGTAGAGGTGTATCTTCTGAGTTGGTCTGAAACTGACCTTGATATTTCTCTTAAGTGTCTCAATTCCTATATGCTGTGAACTGTGTCATATGCAGTGGAGCTGCCATGACGGTTAAGCTAAGGTGACTCCAAAACTGAGGATTGGGCAGAGGATAAGGCTGCAGGTGGGGACATACAGTGAAGTAACCAATTTGAGAAACAGTTTGTCTATTTTTAGAAAACTTAAACACATACCTACTATACCACCCAGCCATTAGATACTTACTCTGCACAAATGAAAAATACAACCACAAAAATATTTTTACATTAATTTTCATAACGACTTCATTTGTAATAATGGCCAAAACTGGTAACAATCCAAATGTCCATTAATAAAATTGTATTATATTCATATTTAACAACAAGAAACAAATTATTGGTACATTCAGCCACTTGAATAAATCCCAAAATAATTGTGAGGAATGAAAGAAAGTAGACCCAAAAAAGTGGATATTGTTATTCAATTTATATAAAATTCTAGAAATTGGAAACAAATCTAGAGCAACAGAAAGCAAACAGATGTTTTCCTGTGGAGTGGGTGAGGATGTACGATGAGATTTAGATCACGAAAGGGCCAAAAGAAACTTCGAGAATAATAAAAATGTTCATTATTTTGCTTGTGGTGAAAATTGCTTGGGTTTATACAAATGTCACAACTTATCAAATTGTACAGATATATGTACACAGTTTGTTTTATACCAGTTATATCTCAATTAATCTGTAAAAAATATTTAAAATGTGCCAAACCCTCTGCCAAGAGCAACAGAGGTTTTGTGCTCCACATGCACTGTTGATATATGGCAGCATACTACAGTTGTAGCTTACTGTGAGAAAATATATATCCTCTGTCCTTTATAATAGTTCTTTTAGTTGGAGAAACATAGATTCCATCACAAAATAAGTACTATCTATATTTTAAAGACAACATAGCATGATTATTCTGATGACAAAAACTAAAAATAGAGAAATCAGATTTATCATATATTTATGAATGACAATAGCCAATATTAATGAATATTTCAAGATATGGTTATTCTTATCTAATGCCAGTGGTAATATCTTACTAGAAAAAATTATGACAGTGTAGATCACAGTACTAATTTTGCATTGTTATTGACTGACATTTGAAATTAGCCTCATGAAATAATTAGGGATGTTCTTTGTAATTGTAATACAGTATTAACACAGGCTATCTATGCCTGGGTCATAAAGTAAAAGATATTTCAGTTTTTCCTTTTGTTCATCTTTGTTAAAATTTCTTGCCATCAGCATACATTAATCTTGGGATAAGTTAGTTTCCCTGAATAGCCCAATGAAAATAATAACTTTCCATGTACATCTCACTCTCCATGTCCTTGACCTGCTTTGTTTCCATTCATAGTATTTATGCCATCTGACATCCTTTTTGGTTGTTTTGCTATTTGTTTATTCCTGTGTCTTTCCTGCTAGAAATTAAGCTGCATGAGTGTGAAGAATATTTTTTTGCTTTTTTTTAAATTTTTTTTTTTTTTACAACGTTTATTCATTTTTGGGACAGAGAGATACAGAGCATGAACGGGCGAGGGGCAGAGAGAGAGGGAGACACAGATTCGGAAACAGGCTCCAGGCTCTGAGCCATCAGCCCAGAGCCCGACGCGGGGCTCGAACTCACGGACCGCAAGATCGTGACCTGGCTGAAGTCGGACGCTTAACCGACTGCGCCACCCAGGCGCCCCTGCTTTTTTTTAATTTCTCTACTGAGAATAGTTCCTGGCATGTAACAGACATCCAATTAATATTTTTGAATAAAAGAAAAATGGCAAGAAGTGCAATTTAAAAAATGATATAATCAGTAGGAAGGCAAACTCTTTTGTATCTTGAATTGATTCAAGGCATGGAGTGGTTGTGAAATAAATAAGAGTATTTTTTTTCTCTTCTAATTTGCATTTTCAAAGTAGTAGTCCCTCTTTTCCACGGTTTTGCTTTCTGCAGTTTGAGTTACCAGTGGTCAGCCGAGGTCCTGAAGCAGATAGGTGACCTTCCTCCTGACATACTGTCTGAAGGCCAATAGCAGCCTAATGCTGCATCACAGTATTTGTATCATTCACCTCACATCATCTCATCATGTAGACATTTTATTCTCTGGCATCATCACAGGAAGAAGAAGGGTGAATAAATAAGATGTTTTGAGAGAAAGCACATTCACATAACATGTATTACAGTATATTGTTATAATTGTTTTATTTCATTATTAGTTATTATTGTTAATCTTACTGTACCTAGTTTATAAGTGAAACTTTATCATAGGTATTTATGTAAAGGAAAAAGAGAGTATATATAGGTTCCAGTTTTATCCATGGTTCCAGGCATCCATGGGGGTCTTGGAATGTATCCCAGGTGCATAAGGGGGGGACTACTGTACAGAGCAGGCTTCCTCAATACAAATCCCTCCTTTCTCCCTCTGGTTTCTCAGGGGATTCCTCTTATAGTCAGTTGCTGGCTGACACTTCTCTGCAAGCTTTTCTCTCATCTCCCTCTCCTTTTACTCCTCTTGCTTCACTTGTTTGCTTTGCGCTTATGTGAGTCAGAGAACCTCATCTAGTGTAGCAAGTTGTCCCCCAAAGGGAAGAGAGTCATAGGCACATCTGTTGCTCAGTCTCCTCATCCTCACCTCCTGGGAAGTCTAAACAATCCTGAAGCCCTGGGGAGAAGTTTTGAGAAAAAGTTTCTACAAAAATAATTATCACTCAAAATGAATTGAGCTTAAGTATATGTACGTTTTTGTTGATCTATGTGAAAAATAAGCCCAAAGTATAAACTTTCTGGTTGAGAACACCCAGGACACCCATGGGTTCTGTACCAGGGCTATATCCTAACTGAGGGTAAATCATCCCAGGAAAGCCAGTGGTTCTGAGCTACCCTGCAAATAAGTGCTGAAGGAAAGCCCACAAGAAGACAGTGAAAGCTAAGAAATAATTCAACAGAACTTCAGGGTACAAGACCAACACACAAATACCAGCTGTGTTTCTATATACCAGAATTTGAACAATCTGAAAAGATTAATTAGGAAAGTAACTCCACTTATAAAACCATATAAATGAATAAAATACATAGGAATAAATAACCAAGGGAATCAAAGATTTATACAGTGAAAACTATAAAATATTGCTGAGTGAAATTAAAGATGACCTAAATAAATGTCTGTGATGGGGATGTGATCAGTGTACCGTCTTGAAATTAGGTACAAAATTCCTTCCACTTTATTTTCCTTCTCAAAATTGTTTTTACCTCTTCCAGTGCTCATGTCTTACTACATATATTTTAGAATTAAATTCTATGTAATTTTTAGAAAAGTCTTGTTCATATTTTCCAAACACCTTGCTAAGATTTTGATAGGCATGGCATCAAACCTGTACATGACTTTGAAGAGAATTTATATATTTATGATGTTGAATCTTTCAATTCATGAACTCACTATGTGCTCCATTTATTTAGATTTTCTTTGATTTCTTTCATCAGTGGTTTATAGTTTTCGGCCTACAAGTTCTGTGATGTTTTGCTAGATTTACACCAAAGTGTTTTTGAGTAGATATAAAGAATATCGTATATTTAATTTTAGTATCTGAGTGTTATTGTTAATATATGGAAATTTAATTATTTTTTTACATTTGTCTTGCATCATATAATATGCCTGAACTCACTTTTTTAGTTCTAGGATTGTGTGTGTGAGTGTGTGTGTGTGTGCATGCGCGTGCATCCCTTAGGATCTTCTGCATAGATAATCATAACATCTGCAAATAGGGATGCTTTTATTTATTTCTTATCTCTCTCTATCTCTTTCTCTCTTGCTAGCATTTCTTGCCTTATTGCACTGTGTAGAACTCTACCATATTGAATAAGAGTCTTAAGAACAGACATCCTTGCTCTGTTATTAATCTTAGAGGGAAAACATTCAATCTTTTACCATTAAGAATAATATTCTTTGTAGGCTTCTTGTAGACTTTTTTTTATCAGTTAGGGGAAGATATCTTTTATTTCTAGTTTTCTGAAGGTGTTTTTTTTTTATCATGAATTGATGTTGAATTTTATCAGATTAAATTAAAATGGTGGATTACATTGAATGACTTTTGAATATTGAACTAGCCTTTCATCCCTAGACTAAACCCCATTTGGTCATGGTATATAATTCCTTTTCTATATGCTCAATTTCATTTGCTAATATTCCATTAAGAATCTTGCATCTATTCATTGCAGATAATTGATTTATAGTTTTATTTTTTTGTACTATACTTGTCTGATTTTGGTATTAAGGTAATACCAGCATCATAAAATTGAAAGATGTTCTCTTCTCTTGTATGTCTTGGAAGAACCTATGCAGAATTGAAGTTTATTCTTTTTAAAACATTTGGTAGAATTTTCTAGTAAATTTATCTGTTCCATTTTCAAGTTTACTATTTATTTCCTCTGTTCCCTCCCTTTTCCTGCTGAGCTCATCAGCTGAGCTTTTGTTTTGGTTATTGTATTTTTCAGTCTAAAATTTACCTTTGGTTCTTCTTTATATCTTTGATTTATTTCCTGAGACTCTCTACTTCTTTTCAGGTATTTCTTATTTTTTAATTTGTTTCAAGTGTATTTGTAATTACTCATTATGGCTATTTTATGATGGCTGTTTTAAAATCCTTGTCATTTATGTCTAACATTTCTGTAACCTCAATGTTGATGGCTGTTGGTTATCATTCTCCATTCAATTTGACATTTTCCTGCTTCTTGGTTTGACAGGTGATTTTTGATTGGAAATTAGACATTTTGGGTACCATGTTACGAGAAATTGGGTCTTATTTAAACATTTTGTTTTTCCTTGTTTCTTCTGACACTGTTGCTGCAGGAGAATGAAGATATTGAGTAACTACTGCCAAGGGGGTAAAAGTCCAGCTTTCCCACTGGTGGGTACAAGAGGCTCCTCCTTATGGTTTTGTGGAGTGGAAATTTCAGCACCTCGCTGGGCCTCTCCTGATCCCACCCTGCCTAGGAAAGGCATATGTGCCCTCTTGCCATTCTACATCTGGCCTCCACCAATGTGGGGTTGGGGACAGGGGGCTGTATTAATGCTGGGTGGCAAAAGCTGTCTCCACTAGGCCCCCTTTTACACCTTGTCAGAGGAAAAGGAAGGCAGCCTCTTTAATGCTGGATGGGGGTGGATGCTCAGGTTCTCTCCAAGGTCTTCACTGACATCACAGGAGTTTTGGGAGGCTCATTAGTGCTTATTGGGGAATCTAAGCCTCAACCTTCGTTGACATGACCGCTGTAATGGGGTTGGGTGTATTGCTAACAGTCTGGTGAGGGTGGAAGTTGAGCCTTGCTTGGCTTTTGTTGGCATGACTATAACTGGATCCTTTTTTGTTGTTTTGGCTGGATTAGAGAGGTTATTATCTCAAATTTTTCTTCCTCTACTGCCCCTTTCCTGTTTTGTTTGATTTTGTTTTGTTTTATTTTGGCTGTTCGCTTTTCATTTTCAAGTTTCTGGCTTCTCTAATGCCATGTATGGGGTATAAAATGCAAAAATAAACCCAAGAATCTTAATATCATGTCATCACTTAGGTCCCAGGGTCCTTAACTAGTCTGCCTTATCCCAACCTTTCAGTGTCTTCCTATGTTTATTTTATAAATAGTTTCATCATTTTAGTTGTACATAGAAGGAACAGTAGGTAAAGTAGTTCTACTCTGTCTTCCTTGAAGCAGAGGTAAAAATAAAATTCTATTTTAATATAACTGTTCTGTACAATTTAATAATTCCCTGCCTTTTTCTATGCTGTTTTCTCTGTTTGTAATATATATCCAGCCACACATCTCTGGCAAAGTGGCAAACTTCTCATCATTCTTCATGACAGAGCTGAAGAATTTCTATTTTGTTAAATCTTCCCTAACCTCCATTTCTCTGACTGCAGTCACTTATGCTATTGCTGCACTATATATAGCACTGCATGAGCACACTAACCCCAGTTTATTTTAACTCTTTGTTGAAACAGCTGTCTTTCTTATTGTCTTCCGTTACAGAAGGGATGGTGCCTTGTTCATATTGTATGCAAAAAAAGGTACAGTGTCTGACAACACAATAAAAAACCCTGAATGTCTTTTATCTCTCTCTCTCTTTCTTTTTTTTTTTAGAGAAAGAGAGAGCAAGTGTGTGTGAGGGAGAGTGGGGGAGGGGCAGAGGAAGAGGGAGAGAGAGAATCTCAAGTGGGCTCCACACTGAAATAGAGAGTCAGGCACTTAACCAACTGAGCTATCCAAGCGCCCCATGCTGAATGTGTTTTAAATAAGTGAATGGATATAGGGAAGACGGAATATCAGGTTTAACTGGAAAGTAAGACTAGGTATTTTTTTAGGAATATAGATTGAAACAATGGAAACAACTCCTTAATAAATATGAAGTGAAGAGATGTGAATGAGTAATAATTAAATTTCATTTTATTGCTAATAGGTAGCTTTCTGGAGGACACAATGTGAAAGATATGGGGGGAAAGAGATATGAAGTAAATGTAATAATTCTGGTTTTCCCACCTCTGTATTAGTGTTACTACAAAATAATCCATTTACTCCATCCACTTGAAGATCTTATTATCTCAGTTAAACTGAAAATTTCAGTTGGAAATGTGAATAAGGAAAGTTGATATGAGCTAAAACGACATTAATTGCCATGCATCTTAATGATGAGTTTTCATTTGTTTAATAAATTTAAATAATATATATGTACGTTAATCATATATTGCTCTCTTATGCATCTAGCAGGATATTGATAGCTGTAGTAAAATTTCAGACTACTATTAATTAAACTAGCTGTTGGTAAATGGTAAGTGACAATTTGTGCTGATTTTAGGGGAAATGAGGGTTTGTTAAATGATAGATTTCTTTCAAGTCAGCCTAAATATCATTAATGAAATTAAAAACTCAGTGGTCTGTGTTTTTATGAATCTTCCAAGTGATGCATCCATGTTTACAGACCATTGAATTAGAACACACTGTTTATATTAATACATTAAGTAGGAAAACCCTGAAATCATTCCAATGAACATTTCCTTTAGTAAAGTTTTTAAAATTTTTTTTAAACAGAAGCTTTATTGAGATAAAATTCACATACCATGTGTCACCCATTTAAAAGAATAATTCAGTAGATTTTAGTATATTTATGGACTTGTACAACTATAATTATAGTCTAAGTTTAAAACATTGTAATGCTGTCCCAAAGAAACCCCAGACTCATTGACTGTAATTCCCCATTCCATCTCCACTTAGCCCTAGGCAAATCCAAGTTTACTTTCTGTCTCTATATATTTGCTTATTTTGGACAGTCATATGTGTGGAATCATACAATGCGTAATATTTTGTGACTGGCTTCTTTTACATATCATGATGTTTTCATGTTAACCATATTATAACATGCATCACTACTTTATTACTTGTATTGCTGAATAATATTCCATTGCATGAATATACCACATTTTGATTATCTTTTCATCAGTTGATGGACATTTGGGTTGTTTTACCTTTTGACTATTATGAATAATGCCATTATCAACATTTATGTAAGATATTTTTATGAACTTAGATTTTCATTTTTCTAAGGAATAAACTAAGGAGTGAAATGTTGGGTCAGTGGGAGCTTTATATGTAACCTTTTCAGGAACTGCCAGATCATAGTCTAAAGGCCTGCACCATTTTATATTCTCACCAACAGTGTATTAAGGTTCTAATTTCTTTTTTTTTAATTGTTTCTAATGTTTATTTTCTATTTATATTGAGAGAGAGAGAGACAGAGAGACAGAGTGTGATAAGGGGAGGGGCAGAGAGACAGAGACAGAATCTGAAGGAGGCTCCAGGCTCCAAGCTGTGAGCTGTGAACTGTCAGCACAGAGCCTGAGTGGGGTTCAAACTCATGAGCAGTGAGATCATGACCTTAGCCAAAGTCGGATGCTTAACCGACTGAGCCACCCAGGCGCCCCTAAGGTTCTAACTTCATCACATCCTGTCAACATTGTTATTTGTCTTTTTGATTATAGGCATCCTAAGGGGTATGAAGAGTTATCTCATTACAGTTATAATTTGCATTTTCTTGATGACAAATAGTGGTAGGATGAATGATGATGGTGGCCAAAAGAAAACTATGTCTGAATGCCTGGACCTTGTAGAGATGTTCCTTTATATGACAAAAGGGACTTTGTGGATATAAGTTAAGGATCTTGAGATGGGGAAATTATCCCAAGTTATCTGGGAAATACCAGTGTACTTATAAGGGCCTTCAAAGAGGGAGCAAAAAGGGTAAAGTCAGAAAAAAGATGTGTCAACAAAAGTAGAAGTTGAACTGATGCAGTTGGAAGATGGAGGAAGGGGACGTGAGCCAAGAATGTACATGGGTTCTGGAACCTGGAAAGGGAAAAAAAAAGTTTTTCTTTTATGAATCCTCCAGGAGAAATGCAGCCCGCTACCGCTTTGATATTAGAATTTTGACCTCTAGAACTATAAGAGATATTTGAGTTATACAGGCTTCTAGTTATGGAATAAATAATTCATGGGAATAAAAAGCAAAGTGTAAGGAATACAGTCAATGATGTTGTAATAAAAAGTAACGGGACAGATGGTAGCCACACTTGGGGTGAAAATAACATAATGTACAAACTTGTCAAATCACTAAGTTGTACACCTGAAAGTAATGTAACATCGTGTGTCAACTATACTCCAAAAAGAGAGAGAGAGAGAGAGAGAGAGAGAGAGATTCCAATTAATTGTAATGTATGGATCTTATTTTGATCTAGATTAAAACAAAATATAAAAATAAATGACAAATTGGAGGAGTCAGTTAAGCATCTGACTCTTGATTTCAGCTCAGGTTACTGTGAGTTTGAGCTCTGCATTAGGCTCTGAGCTGACAATGTGGAGCCTGGTTGGGATTCTCTCTCTCCTTCTCTCTCGGCTCCTCCCCTGATTGTGCTCTCTCTCTTCTCTCTCCAAATAAATAAATAAACATAAAAAATAAATGAGAATAAATCAAAGAAAAAAACCAGTTCTCATTTTGTCTTGTTTAAGAAAGAGATGAAGGAAAAAAAGAATGAAAAAGAAACTTACAAACTCCAAGATATTATACAAATGCTCAGTAAAATAGTGGAATCTAAAACAAGCAAAAAACTCTAAAAAGCTTAATAAATATAAGTAGATAAATTGTATTATGGGTATACAAAAACAGCTGAGAAGCAGTGTGGTATAATGAATTGTTAAAATGTTCAGGAATTTGAAAAAGATTACCTGGCTTCAAATTCTACCCTTAGTTAATATCCACATGTGTTTCTAAGACTTTACCTTTTTATCTCTGAAATGGAGTTGAAACATGTTTTAATGAGATTTATATGTGATAATATATACAGTGTGCTTGTGATGGTCCCTGCCATAGATTAATTGTTTAATAAATGTTATTTATCA
Source organism: Prionailurus viverrinus (assembly GCF_022837055.1). Classification (NCBI taxonomy): domain Eukaryota; kingdom Metazoa; phylum Chordata; class Mammalia; order Carnivora; family Felidae; genus Prionailurus; species Prionailurus viverrinus. The sequence continues at coordinate 61,374,714 of NC_062568.1, read as the reverse complement.
TCATCATTGTTATTTATATTGTCATTATTAGGTAATACTAATGTAATGATAAAATAAATAAAATCTATTACAATAAAATTGTATGATGACCCCCCAAAAAGAGAGAAGTTAAAAAAATTGTTTATTTATTTTTGGGAGACAGAGCATGAGTGGGGGAGGGGCAGAGAGAGATGGAGATACAGAATCCAGAGCAGGTTCCAGGCTCTGAGTTGTCAGCACAGAGCTCTACATGGGCCTTGAACTCATGGACCTTGAACTCATAGATCAGACTGGCAGATCATGACCCGAGCTGAAGTCAGATGCTGAGCTGACTGGGCTACCCAGGCACCCCCCAATTTTTTTTTAATGTTATTATCTTTATATTTGAGAGAGAGAGACAGAGACAGAGACAGTGCACCAGCTAGGGAGGGGCAGAGAGAGTTGGAGACAGAATCTGAAGCAGACTCCATGCTCTGAGCTGTTGGCACAGAGTCCAATGAGGGGCTCAAATTCATGAGCCATGAGATTATGACCTGAGGCCAAAGTCAGATGGCTAACTGCCTGAGCCACCCAGGCGCCCCTGTATGCCTTGTGAATTTTTTTTTAACTAAATATTTAAATATTGTAATGTAGCAACACCAGAAATCAGATTCTATACTTTCACTAGGGTTTGTGGCTTTTTTGAGAATTGAAAGCTGAGTAGTCCATTTGTTTAGTGACTTACTATTTTCACAGAGATTTTATTCCTTCTATTGTGGTCACTGAAGTCTGTTCTTAGCTTGTGTTGAGCTAGTGTTTTGACAGAGATTTTCTTGAACACCAACACCTAAAATAAATGTAGTCCCTCCCCCTCCTCCCCTAGTTTTTTGCAGACTGACTCTGTGCAAAGCCATGCTTCTCCTGAGCCTAGGTAAAAGCTTAGAGTTATCTCAGATATTTCTGAGCATGCATCTTGCCCTGGGCATACGGATGGCTTTCCGAATTCCCCCATATGAGTGTGTGCTTTTGAATGCCCAATTTCCCAAAGAAACTCTTTCCTGTGCTTTTACTCCCAGGCCTGAGGCAGTTTGGGAGGACTGTAATAATTTGCTGCAGACTGTATCCATTTTAGAGTGTTTTTTTGAGCAATTACCCACTTTCCAAGCTGGGTGTGTTTCTAGGTGAAACGGAGACAAGTGTCTTGTCAATTCTTCAGAGAGCCCTCTCACTAACCAGAGTCCTGGTCAGAACAGGTGTACACAAAAACTTATGAGTCAGGTCTGTTCACTTCCACCACAACCTGGGACTGGTGTCCCACACTTGACTACAAAACTTCTATCTTCCTTATTCTTGCTGAGCCAGGGACTGGTGGGGCAAGGGCAAGTTATTCCTCCATTTTAAAGTTGGTTTGTCTTGATTTAGCATTTCTTGGCTGCTACAAAGCTTTGTTTTCCAGAGTTCTGACAAAGTTGGTCTTAATATATTCTGCTTTTTGATCTGTTGGGGGACAGAAGCTTGGAGCTTCCTACTCCACTGTTTTCCTAACATCATGCATCACATTTTAGTTGTGACCCTGATGATTAAAGGTGTTCTAGAAGTTTCTTGTTTCTTGTTTTATGTATTATGTTTATGTCTTATGATTCATTTGACTTAATTTTGGTATATGGTGCAAAGTATGCGTCAACATTTGATCTTTTGCATTTGGGTTGTATTCACCACTTGTTGAAAAACCTGTCCTTTCTCTACTGTTTCCCTTACCCCTTTTTCAAAAATTAGGTGTTCATGTCTATTTACGTGTCTCTTTGTTCTGTTTTGTTGACCCATCTGTCTTTTTTTATGGCAGTACCACGTAGTCATAATTACTGTAGCTGTTATCATCACTATATTGAAATCAAGTAGTTTTAGTAATCAAAATTTCCTCTTTTTTTTTTAGTAGAATTTATTTTTTAGAGCAGTTTTAGGTTCATAGCCAAGTTGAGTGGAAAGTATAGAGATGTTCCTTATGCCCCCTACCCCAATATATGTATAGCCTTCCCACATTATTAACATCCCCCACAAAAGTGATACATTTATTACAATAGATGAACCTACATTGACACATCATTATGACCTAGAGTGCATAGTTTACATTAGGATTCACTCTTTGCACATTCTATGGGTTTAGAAAAATTTATAATGACATTTATATACCATTATAGTGTCATTCCATTGCCCTAAAAATCCTCTTATTTTTCAAGGTTCTACTGTAGGTTATTTGCATTTCCATTTAATTTTAAAATTGGCTTTTTAAAATTTCTACAAAATTATCTGCTGGGATTTTGGTTAGGATTCTATTTAATCTGTTGGTCAATTCGGGGGAAAATGATATCTTAATGTTAAGTCTTTTTGCTTATAGAATTGGTGTATCTTCATTTACTTAGGCAATCCTTAACTTCTCTCAGCAATATTTGGTAGATATTAGTATATAGGTTTGTCAGATTGATTCTTGTGTTCCATAATTTTGATGCCATTGATTTTATAATTTCAATTTTCAGTTGTCAGTCTATTATATAGAAATACAAATAACTTTTATGTATCAATCTTGTATCCTAAAATCTTGCTAAATTCACGTATTAATTCTAGTAAGTTTCTTATAGATTTCATATGATTTGCTACAAAAATGATGAGGTTATCTACAAATAAAGGCATTTTTACTTCTTCATTTCTAATCAATTTCTCTCTCTTTCTTTCTCTTATTTTTTGGTCTTATTGAGCTAACAGTATATTTTATTTTAACTGGATGGACAGATCTAACCATATTCATATGAGAATGAAACATGAATATGCATCTGTATTGAGGTTCCAAAGGAAAAAAATGGATAATATTGCATATCTTCTAAAAATATCAAATTGGTAGGAAGAAGGGATTTGAGTTTTCACTTGTTAAAGCATTTGTAAGTTGCATGTATAATCAAAATAGGAAAACCTTATTTTTCAATGTTAGTCTTGGGAGCAAGGAATTCTTGTCCATACCTTCAGAACATTTCCAGAATCAGACTACTCTCCACTTTCCATCATTTCTAACAATCATCTCCTACTTGGACTATTTCATTGGTCTCCTAACTGGTCTCCTTGTCTCCATTCATTATTGTTTATAGCTTATTCTCCATGACAGCATCCAGAGAAATCCTTTCAGAATGTTCTTGAGACCATGTTAGTCTCATTAAAATACTTTAATAGCTGCCCTTTTTACTTACAGTAAAATCCAGTGGCCTTAGCGTGGTCATTAAAAGTACAAATATGATCTGGTTCCCAGTCATGTTTTTGACTATGTCGCCTACCACTTACCTCCGTTTCAGTTACAATAGCCTTATTTTTGTTTCTTGAATACAACACTAACATTTTCATTTCAGGGTCTGCGTTTGCTGTTCCTTCTTCCTGGAATGCTTTTAACTCAGATATCTAAATGACTTGCTCTATCATTACATTTATGTTTGTTCAAATACCGCCTCACCTGAGAGGCCATATCGAAATACCCAGCATGAGATATACAATTCTCTATGTTATTTAACCCTATTTGCTTCTTTCTGTTTTCTCCTTTGTACCATTTACTTCCTGTCTTGGTTTATTTCAATTTATTTATTTTATTATCTGTCTCCCACAACTAGATTGTAGGTTGTGTGATAATAGGGATGGTGTTTTGTTTACTGCTATATCCTGGTGCTTAGAATAATGCTGGCATAGAGAGGGTATTCAATGTATATTATTGAATGATTATTTTTTAATAAAGAAGTTAATTTTACCATCCATACTGGCCTACATATACTGAAGTGCTGGCAAGTGATAAGCTAGCCATTGTGATTTCCTAAGGAATGAGTAGCTCTTTTTGATACTATATTTATGAACTAGTCAACATAAGAATCCAAAGCTACTGTAACATATCAGGTTTTCATGCTTCCACAAGTCACACTAAATTTAATGTTTGGTCTCAAATCATAAGACTACTTTAAGATCTATTCCTTGCCACAGTGAATTATTTAACTAACTTTTGTATGAGTTTCTTCCTTCATTTACCCTTACACTTTCAACCATAAACATGAATCACTGATTAAAATGAGGATCATGAAACTGGCGAATATACTCAAGATAATAAACAAAATTTAGAAGAACCACAAGCTGAGGGTGCCTGGGTGACTCAGTCGGTTAAGTGTCCAACTTCAGCTCGGGTCATGATCTCATGGTTTGTGGGTTCGAGCCCCACATCAGGCTCTGCGCTGACAGCTCAGAGCCTGGAGCCTGCTTTGGATTCTGTGTCTCCTCTCTCTGCCCCTCACCACCCTCACAAAAATAAATAAAACATTAAAAAATAAAAATAAAAAAGAAGAACCACAAGTCTTCCAGGTATATGAAAAGATTTGGCCTCATCTATGAGACTACTTTGCTACAAAGAAGGCAGCATTTTTCTAACTATGAATAATGAATCAGTAAGAGTTGTCATGGAATCTTTTTAAAAAATTTTTAATGTCTATTTATTTTTGAGAGAGATCGAGAGTGAGTGGGAGAGGGGCAGAGAGCGAGAGAGGGAGAGAAAGATACAGAATCTGAAGCAGACTTCAGGCTCTGAGCTGTCAGCACAGAGCCTAATGAGGGGCTCGAACTCACAAACTGGGAGATCGTGATCTGAGCCAAAGTCAGATGTTTAACCCACTGAACCACCCAGGCACCCGTATGGAATCTTAATATATCCACAGTTGCTGCCTCATATATGGATTTTATTCTTGTGAAATTACAAACAATTCTAAATATTTCAGCCTTTTCTTTGATAAAAACCAGAGCAACAGTTTTATGTAAATATTGCATTTGCAACGTGCATCATGTCTGGAAGAAAATCTCAAAAATTTCTTGCAAGTGGAAAGAGAAAATTCTTGGTGAGGAGCAATATAATTTAAAATAAAAACAAACAAATGAGGGGCACCTGGGTGGCTCAGTCAGTTAAGCCTCTGACTCTTGATTGGCTCAGGTCATGATCTCATGGTTCATGAGTTGGAGCCCTGCCTCAGGTTCTGTGCTGACAGCACAGACCCTGCTTGGATTTCTCTTTCTCCTTCTTTCTCTGCCCCTTCCCCATTTGCATGTGTGCACGTGCTGTCTCTGTCTCTGTCTCTGTCTCTCTCTGTCAAAATAAAAAAAATAAACATTAAAAAAATAATAAACAGACAAAAATCTTGGTTGATGCTTCTTCCTTCAAAATAAGTTTCGAGTCACCTTCAATGGGGTGCCTGGGTGGTTCAGTCGGTTAAGCGGCCGACTTCGGTCATGATCATGATCTCAGGGTTGTGAGTTCTAGTCCCACGTCAGGCTCTGTGCTGACAGCCTGGAACCTGCTTTGGATTCTGTGTCCCCCCCCACCTCTCCTTGCCCCTCCCCCACTCATGCTCTGTCTCGCTTTGTCTCTCAAAAGTAAATAAATGTTAAAAAAAAATTAAAAAAAGAATCACCTTCGAAGTTGAAGTTCTTGTAATAGAAAATTTATGAAGCCCTTTCCTGTCATTATAGTTAAACCTTTTTAAAGGCAAAAATGTTACACAGCTAAAAAAAGTTTCCCCTGGGGCGCCTGGGTGGCTCAGTCGGTGGAGCGTCTGACTTCAGCTCAGGTCACGATCTCACGGTCCGTGAGTTCGAGCCCTGCGTCGGGCTCTGGGCTGATGGCTCAGAGCCTGGAGCCTGCTTCCATTCTGTGTCTCCCCCTCTCTCTGCCCCTCCCCCGTTCATTCTCTGTCTCTGTCTCAAAAATAAATAAAACGTTAAAAAAATTTTTTTAAAAAGTTTCCCCTATTTTCTATGTTTTTTTCACAGTTAATTCTGAAGCTTAGAAGTATTTATATATCAAAAGCAGGACACCCCACTGCTTAACATTGTAATGATATTAATTAAAATGGACACAATATATAACTATTTTTCTATTCAAAAAATTGAATCTAGCTGCTTCTATATTAAGCCATCAAAAAAAAACACCACAAAATAAAATAAACATAAAAATAGAAAAAAGCAAACACAGTTTTGTCCCCTATTTCAAATTACTTCTATCCAGGGGCACCTGGGTGGCGCAGTCGGTTAAGCGTCTGACTTTAGCCAGGTCACGATCTCGCTGTCCGTGAGTTCGAGCCCCGCGTCGGGCTCTGGGTTGATGGCTCAGAGCCTGGAGCCTGTTTCCGATTCTGTGTCTCCCTCTCTCTCTGCCCCTCCCCCGTTCATGCTCTGTCTCTCTCTGTCCCAAAAATAAATAAAAAACGTTGAAAAAAAAAATTCAAATTACTTCTGTCCACATTTCCTCTTTATCCTCATTAATCTATTATCTCTTCAGTTGGCAAGCAGTGTATCTTATTCTTACTTATGCATTCATGTCCCTATGTATCAACTTCCTTATTTCCCAGGACATAGAAGAGAATTTTACATTTTAATATTTGAATAGTTATATATTTTATTTTTAAACCCACATTCCACAAATAGATTTCTGTGGTTCGTGGATTTGATGTATGATGAAGCCAATAAAGGACTGTCTCAGAATGAACAATATATCAATGGCCTCATGACAGCTAGATAGATTAATTCAAATTAATACCAAAATAGACCATGATATATCAGTTTTCCAATAGTACTTTATCTTCTCACTTCTCACATAGTGGAAATAGGAATTCCCACTATGCAGTGTAGATAATATTTAGAAACCTTTGAGTTCTCAAATTTGAGTGACTTGTATAAATAAAATCCGTGACAACACCTGTCAGAAAAAAACAGAATCATATTACCTTTATTTTTGTGACAAAGGGACCTTTTTAGGAGACATCAGCATAAGTGGTAAAAAGCTGTTAGACATTTTCTTAAGCTGAAGTGATAACATTTCTACTTTGAAGTTTTGAGATATAGAAGTCCAAAGTTCAGTTTTCAGGAGAAATTAATTTTTCACATTCTGGCATCAAGAGTACACAGTCTTGATGTCTATCTGTGATTAGATTAGAGGGAAAGCCACAAGACAAAGGCAAGCTCAGGAATAATTTAAAAGACCCAGTCTCTGATTTCCCAAATACTTGAGGGGGAAAAAAAATGGAGAGAAATTTCTACATGGAAAACCCTGTCATATTTAGAAAAACTACTTTCAGTCAGTCATTTAGATGCCTTCAGGAAAAATTAATATAAAACTATTTAAACAATAAACCTGATATTAATTGTTGGCTAAAATAAATAACAGTAAGTTCAATGTCTCTCGCTGTTTTTCCCAGTAACTCTTTTGGCTCTGCCTTTTCTATGTGTTGGTTGGTTTCATCAGTGAGGCTGTTATTAAGATCATGGAATCAGTCCCAGGCTTTGGATCAATTCATAACAATAAAAGAGAATGGACAAATAGTCATTTAAAGAATTAATTCTAGAAGATAAAAGAATAATTGTATCATAGTTTCCTGAAAGCTTCTCACATCCCATTGATCCAAACTGGCTAACATGTCCATTCTTAAACCAATCACTGATGAGGAAGGAAGGATTACTACCTGTTCAGTTGGGCCCAAGTTAGCTTTTGGAGGTGAGGGAGGCCTCTTCTGGCGCACAGGGGATATATGAGGAAAGAAAGCTATAACAAACAAACAAAAAAGGAACCGTGCTCAAAATGAGATGAAAAGGAGGAATGAGTAAAATTTCTACACTCAAGTTTTGATATATAAAAGTCAAATACATGATCATGTACACTATAATCATGTATATATTATTAATGACTATATAAAAATACATTTTCATATTATTGATGCAAATAGATTAATTTTTTTGAGAACTGCATCTCACAGATAAAATTTCAGCTTGTGTATAATACTGGGTTGTTTTGGTCAATAATTTTGTTCCCATAACAGAATCAGATTGCTATAAAGATAACAAAATTTCCTGTTATTCTAAACCAAAAGAGAAGATGGCTAAAACATTTTTAAGCTAGCCGATAAAATAATTTTATATGTTCTTCATATATTATGAAATCCAACCCAACTCCCCAAAGATTAAATGTATATCCATTTGGGCCCATTAGTAACTCAGCTCCATTTAGCATTGAAGATTAGAGTCCTTCCACCTATAGATTCTATTATTTTCAGTTCTAAATCCATTAATACATCAGAATCCCATTTCTTCTAGCAAGTAAGATTTAGAATATTAGATGAATGCTCCATGGAAAGTACATGTTGTGTTTGACTCACATGCTGTAGTAGTTGGAGACATATTTGGGCCCCTAAACTCCAACTTTCCCACTTCTTCAGCACACTGTACACTTTGCCATTTGTTAGAAGAGAGCATAGATCTTTTGGCCATGTGTTTCCAGTTAAGGATAAAAAAAATATAAAGGAATATGCCTTCTAGTACCTTCTTTGACAGTTGACTAATCCATGTTCTGCTATAACAAAGAAAAAAAAGAAGGCATTGTAATTAGTTGTTTAAACTGCTTCTTTGATTAATAAAACAAGTTTCTCCAGTGCTAATTCTGCCAGAGTTTTGGAAGTCAGGTGATCTCAGACTCCCATCTCTCTTGCGGCACATTTGTTGCTAATTTCTTCGTAAACTTAATGTTGAGGGGCAGTAGTCATTTTTGAATGTTCAAACATTTGGCACCTATTTTGAGGGCTAAATCCACATTTCCATTTTTGCTATTCTAGTTGCAAGTAAGAAAAATTTAGACCTGTCAATGCCCACACAGCAATGGCAAAGAAGGAATGCTTATGGGGAGCAGGGAAGCTAAGAAGGAGTGCCATGCTTACAACTGGTATATTTTTATTTTTCAGTATCACATTATAAAATTTAATGGTGAATTTCCATTCTTATTTGAAGGACAAGTAAGTTGGGGCTGTTACTCTTGTGCTGGAAGGAGAACGCCCTGCATGGCTCCACGCTGTTCCTGATTCTTACTGTTTTTCTGTAATCACCTGTGATTTCTCCTTTAAGTCCCACCATTTATTGCCATTTATTACAAGTTCACCAGTAGATTTTCAAGTAAAATAGAGGTCTTAGTAGTTATTCTAATATTGCCATTATTGCATTTATTGCCATTTATTCCAAGTTCACCTTTTATTGTTTAGGACTCCATCTGCCTCACCTTTGCTTGGTTATTTTTTACTGTGAGACTGTACCTTACTCTTGAGTCACAATGACTGTTGGCAAACTGGTCTTGCTTTATCCTGGGTAGATAATAGCATTTCAGTTTACAGAGAATCAAATCCTGTAATTCTGCTTCCCATACCCTAAAACCCTTTTTTGTTCCCCTACCAATTATAGGGAAATTTGGGGCTATAGACATCATAAAGCAGGGCAAAATTTTCTTTATACTCTTAGATTCTGGGAATTGTACATATCAAGTGATGCCAGATCTAAAGATAGAGTAATTCTTCTATTCTCAATTCTACCCCCGCTCTGGTCCAAAGTTTAAGTCAACAGAATATCTTGTGGTTTAGGTTATAGTATTTAGAACAATCCCCTGTATTTGCAGGGCGTTTAAATGTAGGTAGTAGGTCTAACCTATCTCATTAAGAAACTGGATAAAGTCAAATTCAGCTCTAAAAGTTTCTACATTTTTTGTCCGAACACAAATACGATCTTACTGGTATCTTAACATCAAGTGTGAGTTTCTGTATTACTTTCAATTTGATATATTGTTTAGGGTGTTGCCAGCTGCTAATCAATTAAACCCTAAAACTTAGTAGTTCATCACTCTAGAAGTCTTTTACTCATGTTATATCCAAAAATGTGTGTTCAGTGGCCAGGCTTGCATGAGGCAGTTCAAAGATTCAGGCTCCTTCTGTGTTATGATACTGCCATCATGTATAGTTGTGGATACTTTTCCAGCTGGAGAAGGAAAAAATTCATAACATCTACCTGTTTCATTCACATTTTAGACTAGATGTGACACAAGACACTTCTGCTTATATTCTTTGGGTCCCAAGAGAAATGGAGACTTGAAAATGTAGTCCCTGGTGGGGCAGCCCCTTTCCAGAAATCAGTCTTTTCTATGAAAGGGGAACACAAATTGTTAGAGGGCCAATAGCTGCTGGCCAAAAACAGTGATATTACTAATAAGAGAGGTCTTAGTAGTTATTCTAAGAAAGCACACTCATCTTGGAAAATATTTCATAACTCTAAAGAAGTAAGATTTATAGCTTTAAGCACTTGGATACTTTAGCTTCTATCACAAACCAAAGAACAAAAAAGATGCTGAGAAACTGTATTTTACTTGAAAATCTACTATTTAATGAAAACCCAGACTTCTAGTCATGCTGGCAGTGCGAGTAGTCCAGTGAAACCCACAGATAATGATTATAAATATTAAAAAAAATTTAAACAATCTCAATTGTTTGAAATAGACATAAAACAAGCAGAAAGGGGGGGGTGCCTTTCAAAGAATGCTGTGATAAGAATTATACTCTTTATACTTTAAGTATAAGTATACTTTATAAGTAAGTATAAGTATACTTTATAAGTATACTCTTTGTAAGTATGTGACTTTTCTCTTTTGTCTCAGAATACTGTCTTGTCTTCTACCCCAGTGATCAGCTCTGGTAGTAGAAAAGCATAGGTTTACTCCCTCAAGGTTGGAGTGGACAAAATTGGAGGTTGATAGAATATCTGGAAGCCACAGAGCCACATAAGGAGTAACTTGTCAGATCTTGATATAATTTAAGCTATATATGCATAGGGAAGTGTGCCAATTATCCATTTATTGCTTCTCAGCTCCAAATTCATGTTTTATTGTCTGTTCTACAACAATGGACTCAGGCCCTATGAATAAATATTTTGTTTTCCATCTGAGAACAGCATTATTAGCAGAGGGCACTGGACTGGCATTGAAGAAGGGAGGAGTTCTACTTCCTGGTCCTGGTGTGCTCTCAGTCAGCCTCTCGCACAGCTTCCCAGGCTCACTCTATGTCCTGCAGCATGAATGGTACCTGTGGTGCTCCATTCCTGCAGTGGATGGCACTTGAAGCCAGCATTTACCTTAGCATCCCTCTCAGGCAGATAGCTTGCAGTGAAACACCTACCCATGGGAAGCTTTTCCTGGCATCCTAGAGGGTGGGTTTCTGGCAAGTTCTTCATATACAGTACCACAGTGACTTTCTCTATCATCCAGCACACCACAGCCATGCTTCTCACAGCAAGATCTTCATCTCAGCCCTGGGACCTCTTCTTTGGACCTAAGATGTTAAGATATGATTTCTTGTCAAAGCTTGTCTTTTCCTACACAAAACCCCTGTAACATTTTTACACATATCTGTAGGAAAGTGAGACAGGGGCTGGAGAAAATTCATACAAGGCTGGTGCGGAGGAGTTTATAAGTGTGTTTCTAGGAATATTTGAAAAGTCACACTGCTATGAGATTTTTGAAAAGAAGACATGTGGGTCAAACTGCAGACTTTTAGTTAAAATTGAAAAACTTTAGAACAAGCCATCTGAAAGGGGGTGAGGGTTAAGTTCATAATTTTCCTCTTTTTAAAATTATGTTTTGTAGAAAGTATCTAAAATGAAATTTTGGAATTTAACTCCTTGTGAAATGACTTGAAAGAAATGGTGTATTTTCTGTGTTTCAACTAATAAGGTTATGATGATGATTGATTAGTTGTTCAATTTGATGAGATCAACTGCTTTTAGGAAAATCCGTTAAAAAGTGCTCACTTCATCTCAGATACAAGGAGGCAGTGTCACCTGAAGTTCAACTAGTGTTGGGGATAGGGATGGAAGTAGGAGTAGGGTACAGCTGGGTATTCTCAAATCCAGTTATCCTTAATAGGTGAGATTCCTGTTCTGTAGCATTTGAATCTGTAGAGACCCTTGCCTGTGCAACAGATAAACACAGGGGGAAGAAACCTGATTATTCACATTTAGGATTGTTAGGTGTCTTAGAGTGTCTTCAGGAAGTGAAATAAAATCCATTATATTTTATACTCAAATGTGCCTTTTTTTTTTCTTTTTCTTTTCCCTATAGCCAACTTGTGTAGAAAACCTTGGCATAGGATGTTGGCCATTGTAAATGGAATTTGTCTTTTTTTCTCACAGCTATTAAAGTCACCTAATGAAAAACTGTATTTTTTTTAAATAATACTGTTTGAGGATATTTAGACAGTTTTAATATCAAACTATATCTACAATTTTATTTTTATTTAACTTTAAAATTTCTAATTCTGTAACTGACTTAGCAAGTATCTTGTACTTTTCTAAAAAATAATGTCTTAGATTCTAAGAGGTTTTGTAATAATAACAATGATAATAATTGCAGAAGGAAAAGAATTTGTATAGTGGAGTTGAAGAAGTAAGTAAATGTAAAGTGGAAGGTGATGGCCAAGTTTCCCACTCTTGGAAAGTGAAAGCACAGGCTAGAATGAGCTGTGTAGAACTGGACTGGAGGTAGAGACATCAGTATGAACTTGTGATTAACCTAATACAGATGAATGGATACAGAAATAATTAGAGATACATATGTATACATTTCCTAGGTTGGTCTGCTCAGAGGGCCAGGGAGCAGTGATAGCATATTAGTAGTGAGCATACCAAGTACCTAGATCATGGTTTCTTTTGACCAAAGACTCAGGGCTCCTTGGAGAAATGACTGATTATAGGGGTGAAGCAGGCAAAACATAAGATAAAGGTGGAACACTTTATAGTACCAGAAAATAAGGAAGTGCTCGAAAATGGGGGCATGTCAAAGGGACTCAGGAGCCAAACTGAAAGAGCTCCAAAGACTCAGTGTTGGAACTTGAGCAACAAAATAAAACTATAGTATCACATTATAATCCAACTTATAAAATAAGTATCCATGAATACAGAGTGATATAACTAAATGACTGAATAAATAAATAAATGGGGGAGAAGAGACAAGCATCCCCTCTAGGACACAGAGCTTTATCACCTCCTCTCTGACCCTCCTTTGCACTTACTCTCTTCCAGAGACTAGAATATGAAAGGGGGGAAAGTAACTTTACTTTGAGGAAACATGACAAAGTCTACCTTGGCCGGGTGCAAGGTAAACATCATTAGTGTAAGTCATGTTGATGTATCTTTCATATGACATGATGAGAGAAAAGTTCTAATTTATAAAACTTATTGCATGGAGCCATGAGTTTAGGGTCTTTCAGATACCCCAATCAGCAGATGTGGAGGATACAAAAGATACAGTAATTCATTATAAAGTAATATTATAGAATGTCAAGGGCATATATACCCACAGGTATGTGTGTGTGTGTGTGTGTGTGTGTGTGTGTGTGTGTGTGTGTGTGTATATATATATATATAATTTGATTTATCTAATACATTTAAATCAAACAGTGCTTTGAATACCTCAAGATAAGTTGCATTGTTAAATCTGCTATTAGAGAGATTGGATTATTTCCCAATTCCTCAATATCTTCATTCATTGTGCTCTTTTTTATATCCTATGTAACTGTCATGATTTAGCTATGATATCTTCCTAGAAGAGCCCTTGAACAATTTTTGCGATGTGTTTTCTGGAAAAGAATTCTTAAAATAAATTTAATAAGATTTATTATGTTTCTTCTGAAATTTCTGGATAAGAATGTGTTACAGTAAAAATAATTTAAAACAGAGCATTAAGCCTTTGGAAGGTGGCTGATCCAATTTAAGACCGATTAGACTCATATTTCAAAAAGACACAGGAAGAACTTTCTGAGGTCAAAGTCATGGGTAAGTTCTTTTGTAAAAGCCTCAATTTCTACCATTAGTAGGTTGGAAGGCAGCTTGTTTAGCCAACAGGTTTTCGTGTCCGCTCTAGAATTGAATGCATCTTCTTCATGTACTGTCTATGTGATCTTTTGCCAAAGAAGCTTTTTTTTAATCTCTGATTTTTCATATAAAATGGGAAAATAATAGTAATTGCCATATCAGGCTAATGAATGAATCAAAGGAAATGATTAATGTGTCAGCACAGTGCTTAGCACATAAGAAACACTTCAAAATATAATGCCTATAATTACTAAGTGTCCATGATTCTTTTTCCCAAAACTACAACACTTAGCCTCTTCTTATAATTCCATTGTTGTGCATATTAGTAAGTGGTGTTATATGCTGGGATCACACCATTCATTAACTAAGGGGAACTGATAAGGGACATAAACTCTCAGGAACTTCTCAGTGGCTGATGGTGAAGCTATGTCAGTACCATGAGGGTAGTCACTGAAGAGACTACAGGTACTGAGTCCCTGAACTGTTGTATTCAAAAGCATTTCATAGACTTTCTTTTTTTTTCCTCTTAAGTAAACAAGGAAGGCTAGAGGGATTAAAGTTGACCAATTTAATTACCTTCTCCCAGATCAGATAAGGCTCTGATAAAGTAGTTTCCCTTGAGGCAGGTCTCTTTGACCTTGAGCCTATTTCAAAATGGCTACTTTCCCCTCTTCCTGTCTGAAGCACTGGTCAGGTTTCTTCAGTCCTCACCATAAGAACCTGGAGTTTCTTCAGGTTAAACCTGTGAAAGTGTAGGTGCTCCCCTAGGAGTAGGCCCCAGGAGGTTTTAATGCTCAAGCCATTCCACACTCAGCCTCCACCAATTAGTCAATTACCACCTGAGTGTTCCTACAAGTTATGGCTCTAGCTAGTAAACTGACCTCAGCTGTTACTCTCTCTGTATTTACTTGTCTCTCCAGTTTTTAAGGAAGCAGTTTGGCCTGTGGGAGTTCAGTTCCCGGATGGATCTAAGAAGAGGTGTTGGCTTTCAGGTCGTGCAGTGGTGACTTTCAAGCTTTTTCCGTCCAAGAACTAAAACTGTAAGTTCTGATATTTTTTATTTTGCTTTGCAGCTTTCTTGACAATGCTAATACTGTACATTCAAAACATAAATGTATACAAATTAAGCTTGTTCTTACAAATTAAGATTATTTTCTTTTGTTTTTTAAATGCTTATTTTCTTTTTGAGAGAGAAGGCAGGGGGGGAGCAGAGAGAGAGGGACAGAGGATCCGAAGTGGGATCCCCGCTGACACTAGTGAGCCTAATGCGGGGCTCAAACTCAAGAACAGTGAGATCTTGCCATGAGTCGAAGTTGCATGCTCAACTGAGCCATCTGGAGATTGTTTTCTTATTCTGAGTTCAAGCTAAGATAGACAAGTATTTTTTTAGTCTTTCTTGGCCTTAATGTATTTTCTAGTTCCTTTTGTTTTCCTGATTGTGTTGTCTTGTACAATCATGGTTTTATTCAGAGTTCTCAATGCCAATGGCTTGCATTGTTTTAGTCCAAGACCTTATCTTTATCCTCTAAAGGTAACTGAGACAAGCAAAAACCTTTAGGCACAGATTTTTAACCATTCTAATTTCCTGACCCTACTTCATCTTTCCCCCTTACAATGTTGCAAGTTCAGATTTAAAGGTCATTCGTTATTTTTATTTTTTAAGTTTATTTATGTATTTATTTAGAGAGAGAGGAGGGGTAGAAAGAGAGCGAGAGGAAGGGGCAGGACAGAGAGAATTCTCCGAACCTGGGGCTCAAACTCTGGAATCACGAGATCATGACGTGATCTGAACTCAAGAGTCGGATGCTTAACCGACTAAGCCACACAGGTGTCCCTCGCTTTGTTTTTAATCCAAAACATCCATGTATTTTTGTTTGTTGTTTTTTTTTTTTTTTTCCAGGCATGTTTTCAGTTTCTTCTTACTGACTTGTGAGGCAGTTTCAGACTAGATACCTGAAACAACTATATTGTGGAAAGTTCAAATCACAAAATAAGTGATTCTTGGATCACTGTGATGTTGTAGCAATTACTCATTAATAGGAGTTATTCACTCTACATGTGCCAGGCATGTAGAATGCAATGAGCAAGATATCATTAAGTTCCATTTCCCCTAAGGTGTATCTATTTAAAAAAAGTGTTGGGGAGAAAAAAAATTTCCCTTCTTCAATTCTACATCCTTTGTCTTGTCTAATAAAGTTGATGTAAGATTGACTAATAAGAGAAAAATATAAGACTCAAAAATGAGTCTGAAAGAAGTGACCAAAGCAGGAAACTTTTATACCTTTTGGATAAAGAAACAGTAAGTGTGAAGAAGTGACAAGGCAAAGAGGTTGGGGCTTGTAAATTAGAGAAGTAGTAACCAGGCTGTTTATAAAGTCTTCTTGGCCCTGAATTTCTTATTTCGGGTGATAAGGATACCTTCTGCCCTCCTGGTACAGGGAGGATACCTTTGATACGGAAAACTGATATTTCTTGCTTTCAGGGGGTCAGTGGAGGGTCAGAGTGTCCTTGCACTGGCTGTTTCTCAAGTGACTTTAATTTAACCTAATATGCCAAAATGCCATATTTGGGGGTGGCAAAAGAAAAGTAACTCTCCTCTTTCAACAGAAAGAGACAAATTAATAAACTTGAAAAGCAAAAAGCTAGAGGCACAAGTGTGGAGTGATAAAAGAACACAGTGAAGGGAGAATACCTACATAGACTTCACTGGGTAAACATAGTCGGGGACAGCTTCAGGGAGAACCTGAAGAGTACCTAGAAATGTTCTGGATGAAAAATGGTATGTAGGGTTTTCCAGTAGTCAGAAACAATAAAAGCATAGATAACAAGGGGAAGTAAATAAATTTCAGTGACTGGCCTGCTATGTTGGTGGAAGATGAGGGTATGGGAGAAAATGTATGAAATCAGACCACATGATGGCTTTTATGTCAAAATGAGTCTGGATTGTATTTTGAAGATGAATAGGAAATGTTGGAGTATCTTAAACAGAAGAATAGGAGCACGGAGTGAATTGTACTTTAGAAAAACCACACCAATAGACATACAGAGCAGTGGTTCTCAAAACTCAGCATATGTCAGAATCTCCTGGAGAGTTTGTTGAAACCAGATCTCTGGGCACAAACTCCCTAGCGTTTCTGTTTCTAAATCCGGGTGAGGGGCGCTGAGGATTTGCATTTTTAACAAGTTCCCAGGTGATGGTGATACTGCTGGTCTGATGATGCACTGAAAATCACTGTGGAGGTTGAGTAAAATAAATAGAAGGACCGGCATGATAACAAGGCCAGTTAGCTAATGTGAAAGCAATAAAATCAGCCAGGCACCAGCAAAATGAAACAAAACTGGCAGCACTAGGATTATTGACTTAATGTGGTTATATTTTAGTAAATAGACAAATTTGAAATCTCCTAATTGATCACTGGGACCCTCTTCTCTCCTTCCTCTCCTTTCACGCATTCTCTTCCTCCTTCCCTAATGAGTCTATCATGCTGTGAAGTATCTTGATAGAGGGCCAGGAAGAAGTAAACATATACAAAATAAATAGAAGAAACAAGATCAATAGGGTTACTAAATAATTCTCCAACTTTAATGATTTGGTATTTTATGGTACAATTTCTTACATTCTTACGAGCCATCATAATTTTAAATTCTAAGTCTTTCTTACATCTTAATCTGGCTTAGAATAAATGATTGGAGAAAAGACCAACAAATCAAAGAAATTGGGAAGAAAGCAAGCATGCCAGGTCATGGTACATGAAAAAGGGGAAAAACAAAAACTGAAAGAGGAAAAATGAACCCCCCCAAACCCAAAATTTTTAGGTATAATAATTTATCATTAATTCAATAAGTATGAATGGGGATGAGGTTAAGGCATTTATGCTGTGTATTCTCCTACCCCCTAACCTTCCAGTGAGTGGGGGTAGTTATGCTCTTGTAGTTACGTTTTGCTTTGTATAATAGGGTTTTGAAGAGGCAAATGTACAAACTGAAAACTTCTCCCAGTATGTAAAACCACTTGTTTTACTAGTTATCAAGTGAAGATTGCACATGGTTTTACTTTAGGTTAAAGTGGAAGGTTAAACTAAACGAGAAAAATAATCTGGTGTTACAACGTCTGACATTCAGGTCAACAGGGTAGAGATTTCTATAGTAGTATTTTTTGGGTTTTATTGCTCTGAAAAGGTGGTTTGGCCCTGTGTATTAGTGTATTTTTTGGGTATAATATACCTACTATATTTGATTCCAGGGGCAGAAATACAAAGTATCCCTTCTTTCTGGCTTTTAAATTGGTGGATGTGTTTCCTTGGCAACTATCATCCTGCACGGTAGTGGCACGATGTTATGAAACACGGGGCCCAGTTGAATACACCAGTTGTTTGGGAATGTATGTTTGGTTTGCTGCACCTTATGGGATGAGGAAATAAGGTACTTTATCTCTGTGAACTTAACCTTTATAAAAATCTCGAGGCATAGCTTTTCCTTGGTTACTCAGCCCTCTTTATTGAACTATCCTTGTGATTGCTTTATAATTTTGAAAATCTTGTTACCCCATCACAGGTGACCTATCTCCAACCTTAAACTGTCTGGGACATTCTTAACCTCCCCAACTTTCCACAAAGATTCTTTCCTCAACTCTATATAAATTGCCTTATAGCCACTTCCCTCACAGTTCTATTTCAGTGCTTTTCCCTTCCTGTTCCCATAATACTTTATATATTTTATTGGTGAAAATATTATAAATTCTTCAAAGGTTAAGAACTATTGTACACTTCGTTCTGTATCTCCATGAATCTGAATGCGTTTATTAGATTATTCTAATCTCCAGAAGCCCCTGTTTCTTCTTTACAATGTTTTTTTAAAGTTTTATTTATTTATTTATTTTGAGAGAGAGAGATGCAGAGAAAGAATCCCAAGCAGGCCCCATGCGGTCAGCACAGAGCCCAGTGTGGGGCTCTATCCCACACCCTGGAGTCATGACCTGAGCCAAAAAATCAAGAGTGGCACTTTACTTTTGCACTTAACTGACTGAGCCACCCAGGTGCCCCCTTTATTCTCTTACTGCGAAATCTCCTTTTATCATCCTACCAAGAGATATGTTCTGCATATTCTTAAACTGTCTTGGGATTGTTTTATAGAACTCTTATCTGTAAATCATGTATCCAAAATAAAATGGCCACCACAGGAAGCTGATAGGTTTTGAGATAACAGGAGAAGTGCAGTTGGTGAGCTAGAAATCACAATTTCTTCTCGTTGATACTAAAAATACAGAACCTTTTCATATAAAACAGTTCTATATCAAAATGAACAATAAAGGCTCGATGTCCTCATGGTACTTGACGAAACACAAAATGTTTAGAGAGGTATTTCTTTAAAAGCATGTTTATATTAGGACCTGGAATACAAATGTATCTTTTTATCACTTGTATTTCCAGAAATTACCATTAAAATAACTTTTATCTTCTCCATATTCTAAATCACAGGAAACTATTAAAACTGCTCATAGCGCAACCTGCAGTGTCTTATTGACGCATACTGGCTTATTCTAATGTACTCGTTATTGGCTTGTTGGTTGAAATGTAAGGTTTCTTAAAGATCTTTGTGTCTGTATTGAGGGTCTTAGCCTTTGGACTGCACAGCTTGTCTTCGGGTTTTATAATGCAGCCTATTTCTAGGTCTTGAATAATGTAAAATGCAGACAAGTTACTTTAAAAAGAGTCTTGCCTTTTTGTAGCAGCTGCTGCTACTGCTGGCGTCATTGTTATTCATGTACAAGGATGTAGCTGAAAAGACCAATTCATGATCAAGCCAAGAATAACTGAATCAAAAAGGTATTAGGGGGAAATTTAATCATAAAATGTAAAAATAATGCTTTGGGAAAGCAGTAAAATCTTTGAGTACTTATTCTAAAATGTAGATTACTGTATTAGCTGTTAAAATACTGATTTTCTTTTTACTTTGGCATTTTCTCTTTTCTTGGCTATTGTGATTTTACTGAAGTTAACAATGAAAATCCTATAGCCAATGAGTTGAAAATTCTAAGACACTGAGAAAACTACAACCATATTTTCTTCTTGAAGCCAATAGCATAGCAGCAAGTTAACATTCACCCATTAGCTAGATTCTGGATAATGGTACACTGTAGACCTGCTGTGAGGAACAGATGTTGGCAGATGTTTAACCTTTTGTGAAATGAAGCAGATTTTACAACTATTATGCACCTGAATTAAAATTGTGGGGGTATTTGGCCCAGTTCCCAAGGTTTCTCAATGATTTTACCGAACAGACTAGTTTCAGTTACATTGGTTATAGAAGTGGCTAACATGAAGAGTGGTTGTCGAACATAGGATCATGTTTATACAGAAGGTGAAATAAAAACTAATTTTTTGTAACACAAATTTAGGTGGGGTGCATCATTAATATATAACATAGAATCTGTCTCATTTATCTTATAGAGTCACCAGATGGTTTGACTTGTGCTAGGTCATTCCCAGTAACATCCATTTACTATAAAGTGTTGCAAAGGAGGATTTTACTATTGATGCTGTCAATTGCATCTAATGAAACCAAATGATAAGAAAATTAAGATGTACCTGTAAAGAAATTATTTTCCTGTTTCAGAACAGAATGTTCATGGATTTGAGAAATAAGGGAAGAAATGTATATGTGGCTATTGATAGTAATAAAGGAAAAGATTGCAGCACTTGAGTAGGTAAATTTGACACATTGTATAATTTATATTCTAGTTCAGTCATCTGCAGGTGAGAAATAGCCAACACCTTGAATGACATTTTCTGCACTTAGTTATATTCATGTGTTTCGAGGTGAGAAATGACATTTTAGATACCATTTCATAAAATTCTAAGTAGATATTAAAAGACCTTTAAGGGCATTTAATGAAATACTTTATTTCTTTGGAAACATGGAGGAATGGGGAAATTAATAAACATAGTTTCTACTTAAGGTCAAAACTCACATTTTTTTAAAGGAAAGTGACATGTTATATATATTTATATATATAATATATAAATATATATTATATATATTATATATTTAGTATACATAATTAGTATATAGTATATATACTAATTATGTATAAGTATTTATAATGTATATATATTTATATAAATCCATTTATTTATATCTACTTCTGAATATGTGGCCATTATTCACATCCATAACTACTGACAAAATAGAACTGTATATATCTACCCTTTTATGCAATCTTGTAAGTGTGGCAAACAGAGTCCCACAGTTTGAGCACTGTATACGTTCTCCAAGACATGCTGTCATTCTCAATTTCTATATGGGATGGCAGAGCTGTGTTAATCCTGAGTACGCGCCTTGTCATTGACCATAACAATTCAGGTGCCTTTTATTGAACATGAATTCTATTTTGGTTGCTTTATATTCAGTTTTCTGATTTTGTTTTTCAGATGAAGAAACTGAAGAAATAAAGTTTAGTGACTTGTTCAAATTCACCTAGCCATTTAGTATCTGAGCTGTATATTTGAACCCAGGCCCATGACCCTCAACTCAGCTCATTCTACCATACCACTAACTCTTCTCATGGTGCCTTTATAATGAAAGAAGAATGGTCATTTTTCCAGTTAGATAGTAGTATATCTAAAGGAGAACTTGAGGGTAAGCAAAACTGGGAGGTAGGCAAACTTTTACTTCATATTTCCCATCTCTACCTTCTGTGTAAATATCATGCCACTTTTTTGTCTCCAAACATCTTGGGCTTACGTGGAAACTGTGACCCAGGCTCCTTGACTTCAGGGTGCCATCATGGTGCCCTCTCTTGGCAATAACATTTGGTATTTGTCTGTTGTCTCTTCAGAAACTTTGTTCTCTTGCTAAACTTTACCTCTTCCATGACAGGCAACTATGAGAATTGCACTCCAGTTTCTAAGGTGACAGTTGACAAATTAATCCTCATATAAGGGCTAATAACTATTACAGCTTAAGGGCTATGTAAGCTTTCAACAGGCATATATGCATTGTAACAGCTATTTTAAAAATGGTATAACCTTTGAATGATGGGATACATGAGACTGTAGCAAGGATTTAAGGAGAAATTTGGTGGGAGAACACTTGTCAGACACCTCAAATAATGTATTTTCAAGGGAAACTAATTTTAGGGGTTTTTAAAATGTTTTTAAGAAAATTGGTGGCGGGGTGCCTGGGTGCTTCTCAGGCTCTGCATTGACAGTGCAGAGAATTCCTGCTCAGAGAATTCCTGCTTGGAATGCTATCTCTCTCTCTCTCTCCCTTTCTCTCTCTCTCTCTCCCTTTCTCTCTCTCTCTCTCCCTTTCTCTCTCTCTCTCTCCCTTTCTCTCTCTCTCTCTCCCTTTCTCTCTCTCTCTCTCCCTTTCTCTCTCTCTCTCTCCCTTTCTCTCTCTCTCTCTCCCTTTCTCTCTCTCTCTCTCCCTTTCTCTCTCTCTCTCTCCCTTTCTCTCTCTCTCTCTCCCTTTCTCTCTCTCTCTCTCCCTTTCTCTCTCTCTCTTTCCCTTTCTCTCTCTCTCTCTCCCTTTCTCTCTCTCTCTCTCCCTTTCTCTCTCTCTCTCTCTCCCTTTCTCTCTCTCTCTCCCTTTCTCTCTCTCTCTCCCTTTCTCTCTCTCTCTCCCTTTCTCTCTCTCTCTCCCTTTCTCTCTCTCTCTCCCTTTCTCTCTCTCTCCCTTTCTCTCTCTCTCCCTTTCTCTCTCTCTCCCTTTCTCTCTCTCTCTCCCTTTCTCTCTCTCTCTCCCTTTCTCTCTCTCTCCCTTTCTCTCTCTCTCCCTTTCTCTCTCTCTCCCTTTCTCTCTCTCTCCCTTTCTCTCTCTCTCCCTTTCTCTCTCTCTCCCTTTCTCTCTCTCTCCCTTTCTCTCTCTCTCCCTTTCTCTCTCTCTCCCTTTCTCTCTCTCTCCCTTTCTCTCTCTCTCCCTTTCTCTCTCTCTCCCTTTCTCTCTCTCTCCCTTTCTCCCTTTCTCTCTCTCTCCCTTTCTCCCTTTCTCTCTCTCTCCCTTTCTCCCTTTCTCTCTCTCTCTCTCTCCCTTTCTCTCTCTCTCTCTCTCCCTTTCTCTCTCTCTCTCTCTCCCTTTCTCTCTCTCTCTCTCTCCCTTTCTCTCTCTCTCTCTCCCTCTCTCTCTCTCTCCCTTTCTCTCTCTCTCTCTCTCTCCCTCTCCCCCCCCTTTCTCTCTCTCTCTCTCTCTCTGCTCATCTCTGACTTGTGCTTTCTCTCTTTCTCAAAATTAGTAAAGAAACTTAAAGAATTGGTGGCAAATGCATCGTTACAGTGTCTTAAATTACAGTGTCTTAAATCAGTGTCTTAAATTACAAACCTGAGGTTAAACTACCCTTTTAAATATGTATTTAGAATAGCAGTATGTTGAAAGATAAAATCAATGCAAACATTAACCTGTAGGTATACCTGACACATGAACCAAAAGTTGAACATTAAAAGAATATCATTTCCATTAGCAGTGGTGATGGAAGGTAAGAAGTGATTGGAAGGAAATGGAACAATAGTTTAATTTTAAGGAAGTGACTTTATGGAATAGGGATGAAAATTCTTTTTAAATTAAAGGTCTTTAATTGCATAAAGTAGTTCTATTGCTTTGTTTAATAACCTATGGTTAATGTGTCACATAATTAATAGATAAAAATACTGCCACTATAAACCAAGTGATTGGAATTGTGCTATAAACGTTGCTTATATCCACCTAGATGAAAAAAATTAAGAGTATTTTCCAAGTAAGTGATTTCAATCATAGGTCCTCTACAAAAAAAAAAAAAAAAAAAATTAGGGGTTCCTGGGTGACTCAGTCAGTTGAGTGCCTGACTGTTGATTTAGGCTCAGGTCATGGTTCCGGGGCAGTGGGACTGAGCCCTGTGTTGGGCTCCATACTGAGAATGGAACTGGCTTAAGATTCTCTCTCCCTCTGCCCCTCCCCTGTTCACGTGTTCATGCTGTCTCTGAAAAAGAAAAACTAAGCCCAAATCCCTAGGCATGGGCCCATGAAGTAATTTTTTTGAGGTCTCCAAAATTGATTCTAATGTGATGTCAGAATTGACAAACTGTGGGCTAGGCTAGGTAGTGATAGGTTATGTAGAAAGACCTTTTTAAATTTTACTAACATTATAACAGTACTCTTCAAGTGCAGTCCATCAATTTTCATGATCTAAGTTATATAAGAAAAGGAGCTTTTCTTACTTGGCTTTTGGTTTTGTTTCACTCATGTGTCCCAAGTACTGGGGCAGATTTATATTCCAGTAAATATTTTTTGGAATGAACGAATGCACTTTGTACCTCATTATCTTCATATTCTCAGAAATTTCTCTTGGTGTATGAAGTTAATATCTTTGACCAAGCTGTTGTACCAACTCTTCCCTCCATTCATAGCCAGTTACTTATATTCTACTTACTTTTCACTGCCTTTAAAACCCACTCAAAACCTACCCCTAGAATTCTATTAAACTTTTAGAAAGTACATCAATAACTTTCTGACCTCTCAATGTGGTGGACATTTTGTTCAGTTCTCCTCTTACTCGTTCTTGACCAGCAGCAATCAATAGTAATGATCACTATTTTTGTCACTTTTGAGACATTCTCTTCCTTTCCTGCCAAAGTACTATCCTAGTTATCTTCATCTTCTGCCCATTTATCAAATGCTAGAATTCCTCAAGATACAGCCCTCTACTTACTTCTTTAAAGGTTATCTTCTCTAGAGGCAATTTGCTTAGAGATGAGTACTCCAAAAAAAAAAAAACAAAAAAAAACAAATAGTTTTCTAGCCCCTGTCTCTTTAAGGAGCTCAATATTTATTTCATTCATTCATAAGATGTTTATTGAACTTTGATTATGTGACAGACCCTATTACAAACACGAGAGGCACATGGTATTAGAAGACTGGCTACAACTTCTTGCTATTATGGTGCTTTGAGTATAAGAAGCTGAAGCTTATTTCACCTGTGAATATTACATTTTATGATGCAGTTACTCGTGCTACAGCTTTCTCCTTCATTGGCGTATAAGTGCCTCAAAAGCAGAGAGCATATCTGATTGTGTTTCATTATATTTTCACTTCCTAACACAGTGCCTGGTGGAAACTGAATAACTATTTGTTGAATGAATGCACAAAGAGTTGATATCCATATTTCATATAAGACACTAATTTTGCTTTGTTTACTTGTCTCTGAATAAATTTACTGAATAAATCTCTGAATAAATCTTTTATACTTGATATTCAAGTACACAGACACCTGAACTAAGAAGTGCAGTCTCCTATATTGTCTTAGTTTCAACTAGAGTAATATATGAAAATTATTAGCCAAATCATCTTCAGATGTAAAATAAGATACAAAGATCAGCGTTCATATTTAAGGTGAAAATTGTGGAAGTCCCTTGATCCTTTTTTTGAGAATTCTAAAGGGCTTTATGAATATTTTTAGTTGTCCTTTGCTAAGTAAAAACTCAGATTTGAAAATGCTAGCAGGCTGAAATTTATGTGCTTTAACCACAAAACAGCATTCCTTTGATGTATATGAGGTTATTTTCTAAGTGTTAGTTCCACTTAGATACTAAAGGCCAGATTCTGAATGTAGAAGTATTATTTTTTAGTGAAGAGGTTTTTTTTTCAGATTAAAATGGTGTTGCCAGCATTTCAAGGAGCTCTTGTCCTGTGTTCCATTTCTGTGACCACAAAGCCAGTGCCACCACATAAAAGTGTGTAGATTGTGCAGCAGCACCACACGGAGACATTTGATCGAGAGGGCAAGTGTGGGTTGAAATTAGTTCATGGAATATGTGGGAAGGTGTCTAGTTTCTATAGATCACTAGATTTTAAGATCTATTCATCAAGGGTTTTTAGTCTCTGACTCTACAATTGACTTAAAAATCCCTGAAAGAAAGAAATATCCCTGCCTAACCCATTGTATATCTAGCATATTTAGAGCTCCCAGGGGTCAAGGAAGGCCAATAACCAGAGCTTCTGTATACCACAACACATCCATTCTAGCACACCCTGGTCTAATTCATATCCATGAGTGGATTTTAAGAGTTCAGGACACTCCTAAAGGTGAGCGAAGTCTCTCTGGTGCTTGAAAATGGGAAGTGACATTTAAAAAATTTTTTTTTCAACGTTTATTTATTTTTGGGACAGAGAGAGACAGAGCATGAACGGGGGAGGGGCAGAGAGAGAAGGAGACACAGAATCTGAAACAGGCTCCAGGCTCTGAGCCGTCAGCCCAGAGCCCGACGCGGGGCTCGAACTCACGGACCACGAGATCGTGACCTGGCTGAAGTCGGACGCTTAACCGACTGCGCCACCCAGGCGCCCCAGCAGTGACATTTTAGTCACTTGTCCATCTATCCTGGGAATCCTTGGCACACAACCTGGGAAGTTTTTATATCCCTTGTGGGTCCCATGCATAGATATTAAAAATCATGGCTTTTAAAAAGTTTTTTTATTTAAATTTCAGTTAATATACAGTGTTAGTTTCTGAGGTACAGTAGTGATTCAACACTTCCATACATCACAGATCACAGGCACTCATCACAAATGCTCCCTAATGTACATCACTTACTTAACCCATCACACACACCCCCACCTCCCTTCTGGTAACTATCAGTCCTCTATAGTTAAGAGTTTGTTTCCTGGCTTGCCTCTCTTTTTTTTTTTTTTTTTAAACCCTTTGTTCATTTGTTTCTTAAATTCCACATACGAGTGAAATCGTATGGTGTTTGGCTTTCTCTGACTTATTTTACTTCGTATAATACCCTCTAGATCCATTCATGTCATTGCAAATGGTAAGATTTCATTGGTTTTTATGGCTGAGTAATATTCTAGAAGTGTGTGACCATACCTTCTTTAAGCATTCATCAGTTAGTGGACACTTGGACTGTTTCCGTAATTTGGTTATTGTAGATAATGCTGCCATAAACATCAGGTCCATGTATCCCTTTGAATTAGTATTCGTGTATTCTTTGGGTAAATACCTAGTAGTGCAATTGCTGGATCATAGAGTAGTTCTATTTTTAGCTTTTTGATGAACCTCCATACTGTTTTCCAGAGTGGCTGGGTCAGTTTGCATTCCCACCACCAATGTGAGTGGGTTCCCCTTTCTCCACATCCTCATCAACACCTGTTGTATTTTGTGTTTATTATAACCATTCTGACAGGTGTGAGGTGATAACTTGTAGTATTTTTTTAAGTATTTATTTTGAGAGAGAGCATGAGTGGGGGAGGGGCAGGGAGAGAAAGAACCCCAAGCAGGTTCAGCATAGGAGCCCAACGCAGGGCTTGATCCCACAACTGTGATATCATGACCTGAGCCAAAATCCAGAGTCAGATGCTTAACTGACCAAGCTCCCCAGCTACCCCCCATTATAATTTAGATGTGCATTTCCCTGATGATGAGTGATGTTAAGCACTTTTTCATGTGTCTGTTGGCCATGTGTCTGTTAGACTTCTTTGGAAAAATGTCTATTCATATCTATTCATGCCCATTTTTAACTTATTTGAATTTTGGGGTGTTTTATAAGCTCTTGAGATATTTTAGATACTAACCCTTTATCAGATACGTCATTGGAAAATTTCTTTTATTCCATAGGTTGCCTTTTAGTTTCATTGATTGTTTCATTCACTGTGCAGAAGCTTTTTGTTTTGTGGTAGTCCTAAGAGTCCATTTTTGCTTTTGTTTCCCTTGCCTCAGGAGCCATATCTAGAAAGAAGTTGCTACAGCCAATTTCAAAGAAGTTATTGTCTGTGTTCTCTTCTAGGATTTTGATGGTTTCAGGTCTCACATTTAGGTCTTTAATCCATTTTGAACTTAGTTTTGTGTGTGGTGTAAGGAAGCTGCCCAGTTTCATTCTTTTGCATGGAGCTGTCCAGTTTTCCCAATACCATTTGTTGAAGAGACTATCTTTTTCCCAGTATTCTTTCCTGCTTTGTTGAAGATTAATTGACCGTATAGTTGTGGATTTATTCTGGGTTTTCTCTTCTGTTCCACTGATCTATTTTTGTGCCAGTACTATACTATTTTGATGACTACAGCTTTGTGATATAACTTGAAGTCTGGAATTGTTGTGTCTTCAGCCTGGTTTTTCTTTTTTCAGGGTTGCTTTGGCTATTCAAGGTCTTTTGTAGTTCTATACAAGTTTTAGGAGTATTTATTCTAGCTCTGTAAAAAATGCTAGTGATATTTTGATAGGGGTTGCATTAAATGTGTAGATTGCTTTGGATAGTATAGACATTTTGACAATATTCTTCCAACCCATGAGCATGGAATGTCTTTCCATTTCTTTGTCCTCTTCAGTTTCTTTCATCAGTGCTTTATAGTTTTCAGAGCACAGATCTTTGACTGCTTTGGTTAGGTTTATTCCTAGGCATCCTATGATTCTTGGTGCAATTGTAAATGAGATTCATTCCTTAATTTCTCTTTCTGCTGCTTCATTATTGGTGTATAGAAATACAGCAGATTTCTGTGTAGTGATCTTATATCCTGCAAGTTTACTGAATTTGTGTATTAGTTCCAGCAGTTTTTTGGTGGAGTCTTTCAGGTTTTCCATATATAGTCCTCTGCAAATAGTGGAAGTTTGACTTCTTACTTGGCAATTTGGATGGCTTTTATTTCTTTTTGTTCTTGGATTGTTGTCGTTAGGACTTTGGTAGTATGTTGAGTAACAGGGATGAGTGTGGACATTCCTGTCTTGGGCCTGACTGTAGAGAAAAAGCTCTCCGTTTTTCCCTATTTAGGGTGATATCAGCTGTGGGTTTTACATATATGACTTTTATTATGTTGAGGTATATTCCCTCTGAACCTACTTTGTTGTGGGGTTTTATCATGAAAGGATATTATACATTGTCAAATGCTTTTTCTGCATCTATGAAAGGATCATACGGTTCTTATCCTTTCTTTTATTAATTTAGCATTTTGATTGATTTGTGAATATTGAACCGCTCTTACAACCCAGGAATAAATACTACTTGATTGTGGTAAATGATTTTATAATAAAAATTATATTTAAAAAATGCATTGTCAGATTGCTAGTGTTTTAATTGAGAATTTTTGCATCTATGCTCATCAGGGATGTTGGCCTATCATTCCCATTTTTAGTGGTGTTTTTGTCTGTTATGGTGTGAGGGTAATGCTGGCCTTATAGAATGGATTTGGAAGTTTTCCTATTTTTCTAGTTTTTGGGGTAGCGTGTGAAGCTTAGTAAAGTAGTAAAGTTTGCCTGTGAAGCCATCTGATCCTGGACTTTTGTTGGTTGGGGTCTTTTTGATTACTGATTCAATTTCTTTGCTGGTTATTGGTCTGTTCAAGTTTTCTATTTCTTCCTGTTTTAATTTCTGGGAATTTATCCATTTCTTCTAGGTTGTCCAATTTGTTAGCATATAGTTTTTCATAATCTCTTATAATTGTATTTCTGTGCTGTTATTTCTCTTCTCTGATTTGTGATTTTATTTATGTGGGTCCTCTTTTTGATAATTCTGACTAGAGGATTATTATATTAACTTTTTCAAAGAACCAGCTCCTGGTTTCTTTTTTATATCATTTATTTCTGTTTTAACTTTATTAACTTTTTATTAATAAATATTAATTAATCTTTATTAATTTTTCTTTCTAGTGTAGGCTTTATTTGGTTTTCTAGTTCCTTTAGGCATAAAGTTAGGTTGTTTTATTTGCATTTTCTCTTCTGGAGGTAGGCCTGTATTGCTATATACTTCCCTCTTAGGATAGCTTTTGCTGCATCCCAAAGATTTTGGACCATTGTTTTCATTTTAATTTGTTTCTATATATTGCTTTATTTCTTCTTTGATTTCCTGGTTGACTCCTTCACTGTTGAGTAGCGTGTTGTTTAAAACCTTTCCAGGTTTTTTTTTTTTTTTTTCCTGGATGACTTCATTTTATAGCATTGTGGTCAGAAAAGGTGCATGGTATGACTTCAGTCTTCTTAAATTTGCTGAGGTCTTCTTGGTGACCTAATATGTGATCTATTCTGGAGAATGTTGCATGTGCTTGAAAAGAATGTGTATTCTGTTTTATGGTGGAATGTTCTGAATGTATCTGTTAAGACCATTTGGTCCAATGTATCATTCAAAGCCATTGTTTCCTTGATTTTCTGTTGAGATGATTTGTCCATTGATGTAAGTGGGGTGCTAAACTCCCCTACTATTACTGTGTTATTATCAATTCTTTATTATTCTGTATATTTGGATGCTCCCATGTCACGTAAATATTTACAATTGTTATGTCTTATTGGATTGTCCCCTTTATTATATAGTACCCTTCTTTGTCTCTGGTTACAGTCTTTGTTTTGAAGTCTAGCTCCTCTGATAGAAGTATTGCCACTCTGGCTTTCCTTTGATACCCATTTGTGTGATAAATGCTTCTTCACCCCCTCAAATTCAATCTTCAGGTGTGTTGAGGGCTAAAATGAGTCTCTTGTAGGCAACATGGAGATTTGTTTGTTTTTTTATTCATTCTGACACCCTATGTCTTTTGATTAGAGTGTTTAGTCCATTTACATTCAAACTAACTAATATGCATTTAGTACCATTTTATTTTGTTTCTGGAGATTTTCTCTCTTTTTATCATTCATGTTTTGCTGATTTTCTTTAGCCATATACAGTATTTGGATTTCTTTCTCTTTACTCTTTGCATGTTTATTAGTGGTCTTTGATATATGGTTACCATTTATATGTAACCTCTTCTACAAATAGAAATCTATATTAAGTTGATGGTTGTTCAAATGTGAACCCATTCTTTTCTTCTCTCCACCTCACATTTTTGCCATCTCACTGATGTCTTCTATTTTTCTCTCAAGCCTCAAGAATATCCTTATGATTGTTGCTTTAAAGATGTTGCTTGTATCTGTTTTGCTTAGAACTCTGGCTGTGTGGCCTTATCTTTTTCTTTGCTTTGGCATAAATTCCTCCATGTCTTGCCTTTTTCTAAGTCTCTATTAGACAAGCCAGTTATGTCTCCTGCTGCTGAAAATAATGGCCTTATGAAGAAGAGGTCATGTAGTTCCCAGGGCTTGACACTTTAGGGGGTGTCTCCAGTGTGTGCAGTGTGTGTTCTGCTGTTGTGTTGTGGCTGCTGTATCCTTCAGGCTAGTCATCCACAGGGGCTGTCCTCACTTGCTGTGGGCAGTGTTTGGTCCTTGGCCACAATGTGGTGAGTTTTAGCTAGGTATGCTCTGATTTTGCTGGTAAAATGAGACCTGTCACAATCTCTATCAGAACCGAGGCCCTGAAAAACTCTCTGGTTGGGAGATGTGTTTTGGGCAGGGGTTTGTATTGGTCTTCTGGGAGAGGGGCCAGCTGTGCTAGGACTCGGGCAAGCTTGACTAAGAAGGGCAGTCCCACCAGAGTGCAAGGGGTAGGACTTATTGGAGGCAAGTTAGGCAGCCAGTGTTGCTACAGCACTGCTTTCCATAGGGGGCTCTGTGTTTATGCTGAGGGGCAGCGGAAGGAAATGGCACTGGCCATCTCCTTTGTTCCCAGAGAGGTGTCTCTGTTAAATGCTGTCTATTGGAGGAGCTCTGAGCTACAAGAACAGTAAAAATTTCCCTATTGTATGCCCCAACTCTCTTCAGATTGCTGTTAACATTCTGTCTGCCTCCAGGTTTGCTGTATTTTCTCCAGGAGCGATGCACTGCCCTCTGAGATCTATCCAGCCAAGCCTGCTGATCTTTGAAACTGCAGGCTTTAAGCTCCACTGGTTTCAAGAACTGAAATTCAGCCTCTTTCATGTTCCAAGCTTTGGACAAACGTTCTCCTTGTGTGGTCCCATGTGTGCCCCTCTTTATCTTGCCCTTCTCCCTGACCATGGCTCCCTCCCCTCCATGGCACCCATAATCTGCTTCTTCCCCAAACCACATCTCTGCACTTCCTACCTTCTTTAATGTGGCCTCTTCTCTCCTTTTAGTTGTGGAGTCTGTTTAATCTTACGGGCATTTCTGGGTTTTTTTAGGATTATTTGATAGTTGTCTGGTTGTGACCATAGGATGAGGTGCTCCTAGGGTCCTCCTAACTCCGTTGCCATCTTCTTCTCCTTCTCCCATGGCTTTTAATGGCAAGATGTACTCTGTTTTGTAGCTACCATAAAAAAAAAAAAGGTTTATATTTCAGATATAACATTTAAATCTAGATTTACATATATACTATATTTTTCAATCTGGCTCATCTTGTCACTTATTGGTGATGGGCAGAGGTTTGTGACCTCACTTGCGGAAAGTGAAAAACAGTAAAGGAATAATTTAAACAAAGCCAGTCTAGCATTGTTCTTAGAATCATTTAGTCCTATGCCCAAACCAAGAGGTTATTCAGAAAATCATTATTTATTTTTCATGCACTGCCACTTATTTCTTGAAGTACAGAAAATCAACTCCTTTACATTAGGGGAAAACTACAGGGAAAACAAAGACTAATAAACTCAGAATGCTGATATTTGAAGAATCGAACAATTCAGCCTAATGAGTCTTAAAATGGTAACATTTGGCAATGGCAATTATCATTTTTCTTATTTGGAAAGTAATACTTTCTATAAAATTACATCTTATATAGTTGTAAAAACATAGGCTTATATTTAAATAGATTATATGATCTATTACTTTGTCCATAAACTTTTCACCAAAATTTCTTTAGTTTTGTTTTGGTGCTTTTGGTGCTTTTGGTGCTTTTGGTGCTTTTGGTGCTTTTGGTGCTTTTGGTGCTTTTGGTGCTTTTGGTGCTTTTGGTGCTTTTGGTGCTTTTGGTGCTTTTGGTGCTTTTGGTGCTTTTGGTGCTTTTGGTGCTTTTGGTGTTTTTGGTGTTTTGATATTCAGAGTCCTGAAATGGTCACCATATAATTTGAGAACATTTCATCACTCCAACAAAAAAAAAATTCCACACCCATTAGCAGTCATTTCTTATTTCACCCCAAATCCTGCAGGCATCAGCAACTATTAATCTATTTTCTGTATCTGTAGGTTTTTTTTTTTTTTCTATAATGGAGATTTCATCTCCATAGAATCTGCAGTCTTATTTCACTTACCATAATGTTCTCAAGATTCCTCCATTGCAGCATGTGTCACTACTTCATTTTTGGTAACTACTAAGTAATACTCCATGTATAGATACATTGTGTGCATTCATCACTTGATGAGCATTTGGGTTGCAATACTGCTATGAACATCAATATATAGGTTTTTACGTGTATGTTTTTATTTTCTTGGGTATATACATATAGTTGAATACCTACAGAGTGGAATTGAAGGGTAATATGGTAACTCTGTTTAACATTTTAAGGAGTGTTAGACTGTTTTTCCAAGAAGCTGCACTATTGGTGTTTGAGGCTTCCAAATCTTCCATATCCTCACGAACACTTGTTACTAACTTTTTTATAATAACCATATGGGTATCTACCTGTACAATGGTATCTAATAGTTGGGGTATACTTTCTCTGATGGCTGATGATGTTGAGCATCTTACCATGTATTTATTGGTCTTTCATGTCTCATTTCTTGTAGTAATGGTTTATAGTTTTCAGAGCATAAGTTCTATAGTTCCTTTGTTAAATTCTTAATTATTTAATTTTTGATACTATGATAAATGTTAACTTTATTTTCAGATTGTTCACTAGTAATATACAGAAAGTTTATTTTTGCATATTGACCTTGTACATTCTTGAACTCATTTATGAGTTCTATTTTTCTTTAGTATATTTCTTAGGATTTTCTGAATGCAAGAAATCATCTGCAAATAGCTTTATTTCTTCCCAAAATGTATTCCTCTTACTTTCTTGCCTATTTGAACTGGCCAGCACCTCTAGCAGAATGTTGGGGGTGGGGGAAGTGGTAGAGTAGATGTCCTTTTTTTTTTATCCCCTGATTTTTAGGAGGTCATCATTCAGTCTTTCACCGTTAAGTATGGTTTCATTTTTTTTTTAATTTAGTCCATAAACAACCTATCAGGTTGAATAAGTTCTTTATTCCTAGTTGTGTGTTTTTGTCATGGAAGTATGTTGTTTTTTGTCAAATGTTGTTTTGGTGTATATTGAAATAATCATGTTTTTAAATGCTTTATTCATAAGGTATATTATGTTAATTGATTTTTAGATATTACAACTTTACATTCCTGGGACAAATCACGCTTCTTAGTAATGTGTAATTCTTTCGCTGTTGGGTTGTTGGTAGTGGAGGATTCTGTGTCTTTAGTAATAAAAAAAAATATATTGATCGTAGTATTTTCTTGTGATGGCTTTGGTATAAAGGTAATACCTCATGAATTAGTTAGGAGGCCTTCTTTCCTCTTGTGTTCTATGGAAGTCTTTGTGGAGAATGGATAATGTTTCTTGAAATGTTGGGTAGAATTATATCACTGAAGTCATCTGGGCCTGTGCTTGTCTTTGTAGGGCTTTTAAATTACTAATTATATAAGCTCTAAATGGAGGCCCATTCAGATACTTTGTTTGTTTCAGTTTTAAAAGTTTGTGTCTGTCTAGGAATTTGTCCATCTCTTCTAGGATATATAATTTCTTTGCATAGAGTTGTGCTGTATCCCCTTTAAATCTTTTTTTAATCAGTAGAATGTATCTTCTTTCACTTGTGACCTGAGTATTTCTTTTCTTTTTTTGGTCAGTCGAGCTAAAGGTTTGTAATTAAAAACAAACAACAAAAAACAAAAAAAACCCTTTCAAAAGCCAACTTTGTATTGTCTTTGTTTTTCTAATCTCTGTGATTTATACTCTAATTTTTTTTATTCTTCTGGCTTTGGGTTTAATTTGCTTTTCTTTATCCAATGTCCTAAGGTAGTAAAATTAGGTTATTGTTTTGAGATGTCTGTTTTTTTTAATGTTTGTATTTATAGCTAGAAATTTCCCATGAACACTTCCCCAGCTGCATTCTGATATACTGTATCTTCGTTTTAATTTAACTTAAATATTTACTAATTTCCCTTATTTTTATTTGATCCATTTGCTATATAGATATATTTTTAAATTTTCACTGATATGTCAGTATCCCCCCCCCCCCTTTTTTTTTGTTCTAGTTTCACTGTTTTTGTTGGAGCACGCACTTTGTATAATCTCAGGCCTTCTAAATTCTTTGGTTTGTTTTATGGCCTAACGTGATGGATTCTGGAGAATGTTCCATATGCACTTGAGAATATGCATCCCACTGTTGGCATATGAAGTGTTAATAGATGTCCATTAGGTCTAATTGATACTGTTTGTTTTTCATTTTTTTATGGATCTTTGTGTAAACATTGAAGTAGACTCTTGAACTCTCATTACTATTGGAATTGTTTCTTCCTGTAATTCTGTCAGTTTTTGCTTCATGTATTTAGGGTTTGTTGTTCGGTTCATACATATTTATAATTGATAGATTTTCCTGATGGATTGGCCTGTTTTTTGCTTATAAAATGTTTATCTCCAGTAATGTTTTTTTATTGAAATTCTATTTTCCTTGGTAAGAATATAGCCACTTTCTTATAGTTGCTATTTACATGACTTAGCCCTTTCTATGTATTTGCTTTCAAATACATACATGTTTGTATCTTTGAATCTAAAGTGTGTCTCCTATAAACAGCAGTATTTGATTCATGCTTTGTTGATCTAGTCTTCAAATCTCTGCCTTTTGAATAGATTGTTTATTTCCTTACTACTCACCATTATTGATATAATTGGATTTAAATCTGTCTTTTACTGTTTAATATGTCTCATGTCATTTTCCTATTCCTCCTTCACTGCTTCTTTTTAAATTAATATTTTTTAGTTCACATTTTTTTCTAATGTTTATTTTTGAGAGGAAGCACAAGAGTGGTAGGGGCAGAGAGAGAGAGAGAGAGAGAGAGAGAGAGAGAGAGAGAGAGAAAAGGAATGGCATGGAGGGAGACACAGAATCTGAAGCAGGGTCCAGCTCCAAGCTGTCAGCGCAGAGCCCAACATGGGGCTTGAACTCATGGTCTGTGAGATCATGACCTAAACCACCCAGGCATCCCTAGTTAACATTGTAATCTCTTTAAAAATTAGTAAAAAAAAAAAAATCATTAAAAAATTATCTTCTTAGTAGTCAAGTGAGGGTTTATCATATATGTCTCATAAGAATCCCCTTCACCTTTATAATTACATAATTCTAGTGAGACATAGAAATGTTCCTCCAACATAGCTCTGTTCTCTCTAATGCTTGTTGCTGTTAGTTATACATACCACATCTCTATATGTTACATAAAAATACATTGTTTTAGTTACTACTTTGCATAATGTCTATTTGTATAATGTTATTTCAAGTCTATTAAAGCTTAGAAAAGGAAAAGTAAGTACATATTTATAGTTTGTTATATTAACCTTCTTATTTACCATTTTGAATTCTCTTCATTTGTTCCTGTAGATTCGCATTACCCGTCTGGTATCATTACTTCAATACAGCTTTCCTCTGCATCACTGCCCCCCACTCCCCCACCACCTCCTTGATGCTGCTATTGTAAAATTCATGACATTTCTACTTGGTGGAGTTCCAACAGTGCAATTGCAAACATTTATTTTAAAAAGAAACAGAAGAAAGGAGAAGTTTTTGTTTATATTTTTCTTTTATTATATAATTTACAGGTGCTCTTTGTTTTTCACGTAGATTTGAATTACTTGTTAGTATCGTTTGTAGTCTTAAGACATTTTTTCAGTTTTTTTGTTTTATAAATGTTTTTATATTCTCTTCACTTTTTAAAAATTTTTTATTTTTTTATTTGTTTTTGAAGGAGACAGAGCATGAGCGGGGGAGGAGCAGAGAGAGAGGGAGACACAGAATTCCAAGCAGGCTCCAGGCTCGGCTCTAAGCTGTCAGCACAGAGCCCGATGCGGGGCTCGAACTCACGAATTGTGAGATCATGACCTGAGCCGAAGTCGGATGCTTAGCCGACTGAGCCACCCAAGCACCCCTCTCTTCATTTTCGAAGATTCTCTTCATTTTGTTAACTGTAAGACTCTTGGTTGACAGCTTTTCTTCTTTCAGTAGTTTGAATATGTGATCCCTGTGTCTTCTGACCTCCACTGGTTTGGATTATAAGTCAGTGATTAATCATACTTGGGTTTCTTTGAATGTGACCAGTGATTTTTCTCTTGTGCTATCAAAATTTTGTCTTTGGCCTTCAGCATATTTTCTATGGTGTGTCTAGTTGTAGTTCTTTTTGTGTTTGTTACTGTAGTGTAGGTGCCTGACGTTTAGCTTTTTCACTATAACATAAGTGCTTGACATGAAGCTTTTGATCACTGAGATCCATTTCAAAGACCTACATCTCGAATGAACATATTGCTGGCTGTACAACTAGGTAAAGAGCCTGGCTACCCTCACTAGTAAAGTTCTGCTTTTAGGAAGCCCTGGGTGACCTGGATAACTGACCACTTGGATGACCCTGTGTTTCCCTGTCTGCGCTTGAATTCTCATTCTTGTTTTAAGTAGAAAGGTCCTATGAAAGCCTAGGCATTCCACTCATGACTGCATTAAAGGCAGAGCCCCAATTCCTTTCTCTTTCTGTGTGTCTGTCCTCTGTCTACCTCTCTACCCACCTCCTCACTGTGTGGCTGACCTGTATCCTCTAGGAGTTGTGAATAATAAACCTTTTTTTTTTTTTCCCTCAAAGTTTCCTGGTTTTTATTGCTAAGGTGCATCTTGTAATTTTAATAAGAACTACAAGGACTTTACAGCCCCAACATTGGCTCCAGCCAGGGAAATGTCTGTGGGGGCTTTACATAAGGAGTACAGGCTCATTACAGTGGCCCCAAAAGTTCCCAGCTTCTACCATACTGCCAATAGGCTGGAACAAACACAAAACAGCTACTTGAAGTTCATTGAGCTTCTTGGAGGTTTAATGTTTTGTTTTATTTTATCAAATTAGAACATTTTCAGTTATTATTTATTTATTTATTTATTTT
Source organism: Prionailurus viverrinus (assembly GCF_022837055.1). Taxonomy (NCBI): domain Eukaryota; kingdom Metazoa; phylum Chordata; class Mammalia; order Carnivora; family Felidae; genus Prionailurus; species Prionailurus viverrinus. The sequence continues at coordinate 61,337,132 of NC_062568.1, read as the reverse complement.
TCCTTGCTCCTTTTTCTCTACTCTCCTTCTGGTTCTTCTGTTATGTAAATTTTGATACATTTAATGGTGTCCCACATTTCTCTGGGGCTCTGTCCTTTTATTTTTTTTTTCCCTCTCTGTTCTTTAGATTGTATAATCTCTATTGATCTATCTTCAAGTACCTTGATTCTTTCTTACGCCAGTTCAAATACACTATTGATCTCCTCTAGTGATTTTATTTTATTTTTCCTCTGGGCCACTGTACTTTTCAACTGCAGTGTTTCCATTTTGTTCTTTATTCTCTTTGTGACATTGTCTTCACATCTTTTTTTTTTCTTTCTTTCTCTCTAATTCTTGTTCCTTTTAGTTCTTTAGACATGTGTGTAGTGGCTTCTTTGAAGCCTGTGTCAATTAAATGTGACATCTAGGCCCTCTCACAGTTTCTGTTGCCTGCTGTTTTTTCTGTGTATAGGTTATATTTCTGTTTCCTTGCATGCGTAAGTTTCTGGAAAGTGGACATTTTATTGTGATAGTTTGAAACCTGACTCCCTTCTTCCATCTTTGATATTATGTTGCTGTTTGTTTAGCGACTCGATGCAGTTATTTTCTGTTGCTCTATAATAATCACAAATTTGGATTAAATCAAAGCAAATTTATTATCCTACTGCTTGGAGGTCAGAAGTCCAGAATGATTTTCCATGGGTAAAAATCAGGGTGACAGCTTGTCTATTTTCTTTCTGGAGGTTCAAGAGGAGCATCCACTTCCATGCCTTTTTCCAGGTTCTAGGTTGAGATCAGGTTTTGACTTGTGGTCCCCTTCTGTTTTCAGAGCCAGAAATAGCTAGCTAGTCAGGATTCCTCATGCTGCATTCCTCTAACAGGGACTTGACTGCCTCCCTCTTCTGTACTATACAGATTTTTTTATTGTTACGTTGGGCCCGCCTCAGAAATCCAGGAAATCTCCCCATCTCAAAGTCAACTGATCAGCCTTAATTCTAGCTACAAACTTAATGCCTTGTTACAATGTAACCTACCATTTGTAGTTTTTAGCAAGTAGGATATGCCCCACTTTGGGAAGCTATTATTCTGCCTACCACACTTAGATAGAATATTTTTGTGAGTGCATTTCTCCAGTGTAAAGTCTCTGAAGCCATTCTCTATGGGAAGCAGCCTTGGGCATGTGCACAATCACTCTGGATGAGTTTATTTTGCATACTGGAAAACAATGGTCCATAAATATCAAGAATCCTATTGAATGCAAGATAGCTCTCATCAGCAGAGCTCAGACTAAAACTAGTTTAAGTACCAGTTTAGTGCACATCTTTCATCAATCTACCTTCCAAACATTTCCAAGTGAGATTTGTAATGATGGCGGCTACATAGATCCATCTTCATGAAAGGAATGGTGTTATTAATATGACTACATATAGGTGAACATGTACACTTACTAGATAAGACTGTCACAATTAATTTAACTTTGTAAATGATAAAATATTTATTTTAAAGGAAAGTTTTCCACTGTGTTGGGTACTGTTGAGAAATGAATTGAGAAATGATTTACAAAGTACTAAACAGTTAAATTTATACTTGTTTGTCTTGATCAGTATATTCTGAATATATTCAAAGACTCATGATATTAGCTGGATTAACTTGTACTGAATCAAAAAATGTAATTATTACAAGGGCTGTCAGAAAATGACTGTCACTTTGGAGAATTATGAGGAAAGAGATCAAATTGCAAGATCTAATTACTTTGTAAGCACTGACTTGTGTCATGACCACGAAGTCTAATAATAGTTATTGAATAGTTGTTTTTTGATAAATTAGATGTTATTGTCATCTTTAAAAATTTTCATACTGTCTTCTATTGTAATTCATCTATAAAATGTTATAACATTTTGAAAATTAGAATTTTGTAATATTAATGCCAGGATGTATTGTCCAGATCAGCATTAATAGCTATATATTCTTAACATTTGCCAATTTTATAAAAACTCTTGAATAGTTCTCAATACTAAAGGAAAGAGAACTTTTCTGCACCCCTATGGACCAGCCTCACAACAACTGAATGAGTACTTCAAAAACAAAAAAACAAACAAACAAAAAAAAAAACCCCAAAAATGAACCATGTGTAGCAGCATATAAATATAACTAACATACAGTGAATAAATCAGAATTATCAATAGCCATATCTGATATATGAAGTGAAAGCATGAAAATAGGAGGTAGTACCAAGGATGATAAACCTAGAGACAGAATTGTAAATGAGATGGGGAGTCTAAAAGGAGAGGTGAAAGAGTTGGAGTCAGTTGTTCCAAATAAAAGATGATACAAAGAGTAACAGCCCAACAGTCACATGAATTTATGAGAGAGCAGAGCAAAGGCCAGTGTTCTATAAGCTTTAGCTTAATTGGAAACTCTCTAATGTATTAGCTGTAAAAGTCATTCATTAGCAATGTGAGTGCCTAGTTCTTGAAGTGGATGTTTCACAACCAAAGAGTTACTGAAATAGGGAAGGCTCATCATTGTTTTGATTTTTAATTGAAGAGTCAAGACTTCAAGGGGAACTTGAAGGATATACTGAAATTCCAGTGGTTTTGCCATATGTCTGAACTTACATAAGATGTATAAATTTTTCTACAGGTTTCCTGTCTCTCAAGTAGAAAATATCTGCCCATCAAAATAGTGAATGGTTGCTGTAAAAGAGAAAAGACAGTATGCTTAATCATTATAACTTCAAAGCTTGCTTTTTCTGGACATGTTGAGCATAGGAAAATGAAGGATGTACAGTCAGTATATTTGGTTAGAAAGGAGTGTAGAAAAACGACATAACCTCTTACCTTATGCATGATCTTACCATTCATACTGCAGACATAGTCGGGATAATGGGTAAGCATGGCTGTCTAGCATAAAGGCAAAGGTAGTAGAATACCTCCATGGTTCTACAAGGTGAACCTTGTACCTCAGTGGTTTTTCTTGCAGGAACTTAAAAGAGGTCACTTGATTTGTTTCTTTGAATTTGCACTATGCTGAAGACTTCTTAAAGATGAACAGGGTTTTTTGTTTTGATTTTGTTTTTTGTATCAACTGAATGATCAACAAGAAATCTAGTATAATTTGTGCAGGGTCATATGTACAGGATCTGAGTAAATGAAGATCTTGATTAGGACAGCACCACTCACTTTTCATGGATTAATTAAATGAATTAGGGTAACTAGTTTAAAATTTTTTTTTCAATGTTTATTTATTTTTTTTTTTTTGAGAGAGAGACAGAGTGTGAGCAAGGACAGGGCAGAGAAAGAGAGGGAGACACAGAATCCAAAGTGGGCTGTCAGCATAAAGACTGATGCAGGGCTCGAACCCACAAACTGTGAGATCTTAACCTGAGCTGAAGTTGAACACTTAACCAACTGAGCCACTCATGCACCCCAGGGTAACTGGTTTAAAGCTTAAGCCTAAGCAATATTCAGAGAACAGCTATTTCGTATCCTACTGTGGCTAAGGCTGATAGGTTTTATAGAAACTTTAGAGACTTTAGAGATCATCTAGACAAATTGGTATAAATTTGTAATATGTAATACTTTTAATGAATAATCAGCGTCCTGAATTTGCCAATAAATTAGTTTTATTATAGCTAATTTATTAAGCTAATTTATTATAACTAATAAAATGTATTATTATAGCTAATCTGGTGATAATAAGATTCTCACTGATTTGTATATATTTGATACAGTAAAGGGTGAAGATTCTATAGTTAACAAGGAGTTGAATGAATATCATCCATAAGAAAGTAAATAATACCTGTTGTAGTGGGAAACTATTTGAGACATGCTGATTTAGAACATGTCCAGGGAAGTTCCTCAGTAAGAAAATAACAGAATTTAAACTCTGGTTTTTCTGCCACATTAGTCTCCTCTGTGTCTTTGTATCTTTGGGATTCAGAAATGTTGGGAGGCAGGAACATTTTAAGCTTCTTAAAAAAATAGCTTCTTTCAGTTGAACAGCCAAAGAATGCAATGGGAACAGCTAAGCTAAGATGTGGCAAAAACAGTGAGCTGATGTGAAGCCAAGAGAGTAGAAATAGCCTGTGACTTTTCCATAATTAATACTGAGGGAGCAAATAGTGATCTGTAGATTGAAGAGAAGGATCAAGGATGACTCCTGTGTTTTCAAGTTGAGTAATTGGGGGGATGTCATTACTCAGGTGAGAGGAAAGGATGTAAAGAAATTGAATTCTGTGGAGCCATACCAAGGTTAATCTGTCTAATAGATACCTAGGTGGAGATGCCAGTTGGAAGCTGGGTTTATAAATATGAAGCTTAGGGAAGTGGTCAGCACTGAAATGAACTGGGGTTCATAAAATAATTAGGACATAGGGAGAAGATGCTTATCTGTAATCAATAAATGTTTGAATTTAATTATCCATTATATTTCCTTTCTAAAAGAAAGGTAAAAAATACTGTATCTTGTTGGGAAGTCACAATTTGAAGAAAACTAACATTTTTAAGTGCTTACTATGTGTGAGGCACATTTTTCAGATGTGAGGATTATCATTTTAACAAATATAAAAGTGCTCTCATGAGTCAGTTAATGCATATTATCAACAGAGAGCACAATATGGTCTAGGCAGATTCTACCTAATAGAGGCTAAGGAATTAGATGTTACTAGTAGCCTAAAAACAGACTAAATACATCTGCCAAACGCCACAGAAGTTCTCAGGCTACATCTTAACAGTCGTGAGATCCTGAGGTTAGTGGTCCTTCTTATTTGTAGGTGGAGTCTAAAGGCATCTTTCCCAGTGTAAGACTCATCACCTTGCAAAAGCATCTGCAGGACCGGGTAATACATTCATCTGAGCTGATGATGCGATTGCCTTGCTCAGGTTAGACCACGGTTACATCACAATTTCCTATTTGATTCCCTTATGTGTCTGAGAAGGATCTTAAAAATAAAGTTAAAAATCGAAGTTGTTGTACGTTCCTACTGAGTGGGTCTTGATCTTTTTATATTTGGGAAGACAACTCTTATGATGCTTTGGGTTGTCCTGATGATCAAAGGCTAAATCCTGGGCTGTATAGATCACAGTTGAGACTCAGCTTGGCAATTTTTAGGACTGTGCTAATGTAGAGCAGATGAAACATGTTTGCCTCATGTCAAAATGACCTGCATGTAAATTAACCTAATAGGCATTGGCTAGATATCCCCTCCATTACAAAATTTTTGTAGAAATGAAATTGACATATTAAAATGCATTCAATCTAATTTTATTGTGGAAAACATAAGCAAAAAATTGCCATCAGATAAACGCACACACACTAGCATTTGAGTTTGATACTCCACATATGCACAAAAATCTTGTTCAGAGTTCAGGTTGATATTCTTTGATAGTATTGGCAATTTCCATGCATAAATAATGGATTATGAGATTCATGGACTATAGTGACTGAAGTGAATAATGATTCTGTAAAGTTTATACCTGACTTTCTCTGAAAGCCGGACTTTCTAAAATGAGGAATAACTTTTAAAACTCTATGGGACATACTATATTAGATATTATTATATTTGTAAAAAGAAAAAAACAATTTCACAGAATAAGAAAATGTGTTTTTGTTTGTTTCTACATGTACATTTTTCTCCCAACTCCTAGTTGGTACCTAGGGAGCCTTGAGCTCTGCAATTTCACCTGTGGTCTGATGCATGTGTGGAGTTGTTGATATTTCCTCATAACACTGTATGAAATGCAGAGTAAACAGTTTGTAAGAGATCTTCTTGAAAAGCTGTAAGGGATAAGGCTATGGCCACAGAGCTTTATTAGTTAAAAATTCTCTAATGAGGATATGATTACCAGCTTCAAGCTTTGATTCTTTGCTGGAAATACCACTGATTTTCTGAAAGCATTTTTTTTTTTTAATGTTTATTTATTTTTGGGACAGAGAGAGACAGAGCATGAACGGGGGAGGGGCAGAGAGAGAGGGAGACACAGAATCGGAAACAGGCTCCAGGCTCTGAGCCATCAGCCCAGAGCCCGACGCGGGGCTCGAACTCACGGACCACGAGATCATGACCTGAGCCGAAGTCGGACGCTTAACCGACTGAGCCACCCAGGCGCCCCTGAAAGCATTTTTTAAGGAGTGGATTTTGGAATGGAAGACCAAGCACTGGCCCAGAGGTCATGTATATATCTTCTACTCCTGACTTATTATTTGTTAACTAGTATAATTTCTTCTTGCTTCAGTTTCCCTATATGTGAAATAGGGATATGTAACTATCCTTTCTGATGCAGTATGATAGTAGGGATCAAATGAGAAAATACATGGATAACATAGAAACATGCATATAGTATAGTTGTGCAAATTTTATAATTTATCTTTAGTCACCTGGGTTCACACAATCCAAATGAAATATTTTTTTAAATCAAGTATAGTTGCATTCAATACTATATTAATTTCATGTGTGTAACAGTGGTTTGCGAACTCAACACATTACACTTCTTGGGGTGAGCATTGTATAGTTATATCTGTTACTGTAATATGGTATTATTGACTATATTCCCTATGCTGTACTTGTCACAAATGGCAAGATTTAATTCTTTTTTATGACTAATATTTCATTGTGTGTATGCATGTGTGTATATATGTATATATGCATATATATATCTTTATATACATCTGTGTGTGTGTGTGTATATATACATATATATATATACATATATACATGTATATATATATATATATATACACACAAACAAATCTCGTATGTTCTTTATCCATTCATCTATCAGTGAACACTTAGGTTTGTGTCTGTATCTTGCTATTGTAAATAACATGCTAAACATAGGGGTGTATATATCTTTTCAAATTAATGTTATTTTCTTTGGGTAAACACCCCGCAGTGGAAATATCAGATCATCATATTTCTATTTTTAATTTTGTGAGAAATCTCCATACTGTTTTCCATAGTACTGCACCAAGCTACATCCTTACCAGCAGTGTATGAGGGTTCCTCTCACATTGTCACCAATGCTAAATGGTGAGAATTAATTCTATCTTTTTGATGGCAGTTCTGGCTGGTGTGAAGTAATACCTTATTGTGGTTTTGATTTGCATTTCCCTGATGATTAGTGATGTTGAGCATCTTTTCATGTGTCTGTTGGCCCCAAATGAAATATTTTAATATTCACTTGGCTTTTTGTTAAATATCTTAAGTGATAGATTTCCAAAATTTAACTTTAAAACGTAATTCTAAAAAATTGGCCTATTTAAAAATACAGATGGTTGTTGGCTTCTCTGTGAGTTAACTTTACAAAGACTTGAAGTATCAAAAGTAGTTCTCAGTAGAGAATTTTTTGCAAAACAAATTTCTCCTAGAAGAATATTTCTCAATGATTTATTTCAGCAGTTGGTGCATTTTTAAGGCTCCTTGATTATTCCAGTTTACTCCCATCTTCCCATCTATTCTGAAGCACCATTATTCAAGGTGGTATGGGCAGTATGGTTATCTTTAAGCAAAACTAAACAAGACAAAAACAAAACAAAAACCCAACAAAACAAAATCAAAACAAGAGCAAAAACACCTAAAATCAAAAAGCAAACTTCTCATATTCTACTCTTCTTCTTGGGTCATGACTGTCCCTTAATAGGTCTACAAACAGACATGTCCTTTGTTCATTCACTTAACATCAGCTGTTTGTTGAGCATCTTATATGTGCGAGGGTAGTGGGGATAGAGCAGTGATAAAAGCAGACAAAATCCTCATCTTCATAGAGCATGCGTTCTATAAGCCATACAGTTGGAGTGAAAAGAGCATTCTCAGCAGAGAGAACAGTCATTGTAAAGATCCTGAGACCAGCAAGGTTGGCATACTGGAAGATTAAAAAGATGGTCAGGGTGGCTGGAGCAGAATGAGCAAGAGAAGAGTGATACAAATGAAGTTGTGAGAGTAGGCAGGGCCAGGTAACATATAGGGTGTTGAGACCAAGGTAAGAACATTGAATTTTATAGACTCAGTGTCCATGAAACTGTTGAATGAATGACTTTTTGCCATTCATTTACCATAATGAATACTGTACCTAATGAATGTGACATGAAATGGGATATTTTTATATTAGTTTTGGCAGATAAGCTTATCACCTTGGCATATAGTTCTTATTCAGAGAATAATATATGGGACAAAATTGAATTACGCACCATGTTGGGATAAACCTACCATGTTTGGCTCTGTATAATTGCACAGAGCAAGAGGGGTGAAAGAGTAGAATCTTCTCCCATCTAGTTGTTGAATGCACATGCTCAGTGTTTCAAAGCACCGTCTTGTTGAGCCTTAATTTGGCCCGAATGTTTTTTCTATGCTATACCTTGATTCTTTGAGTTTATTTTTGAGAGAGGGCAAGCAGGGGAGGGGTAGAAAGAGAGGGAGACAGAGGATCTGAAGCAGGCTCTGCGTTGACAGTGCACAGCCCTATGCGAGTCTCAAACTCACAAAGCATGAGATCATGACCTGAGCCAAAGTTGGATGCTTAACTGACTGAGCCACCCAGGCATCCCTGTGCTTACCTTAATTTTTAAGTGAAGTTTGAGTATAAAGTCATCATGAGCCCTAAGACCGTTAAAAATTTGTGAAGACTATGACAAAATAATTCATGTAGAAAAGAGGACTCACTTGCAAACTCCTCCCTCACCCACCATTGCTATCAAGACTTCTTCTTTTGGCAAGTACTTCTTTAAAAAAAAATGGTATCAAATTGTACATATTTACTTTCAGTTATTGCTTACATGAATGTTTCATTCAATTAATATATTTTTCTAAATGTGAAAACTGGGTATTTTGGACTGAGGTAGAGGTATCACAATAGTTTCCATTAAAGTTAATGGATTTTAAAAATTCAGTATTTTTCATTTAGGGTATAGTGTTGAGTAAATGAAGCTCATTAGGTAAGAGAGAGCTGTGTTTTGAAATGGAAGACCCATGCAGAACCTAGATAATTAAATAAAGGTTGTCTGTTTCAAGTTGACTTTCTTCCTGAAACTTTATAGTGTCAAAACTTTAAATATCATTCTTTGACTAATAATAACTAGTGACAACTACAAAAATTTAAAAAAAAAAAAAGCTTCTGCCTTTAAGACCATACCACTGTGCTCACTTAGCTAGACACAACTGCAAGAAAATGTTTATATTTATCACAGGTAAAGGTAGAATACAAACTGTTTAAGGGCGCCTGGGTAGCTCAGTCGGCTGAGCATCCAACTCTTGGTTTCCGCTCAGGTTACAATCTCACAGTTGGTGTGTTTGAGCCCTGTACTGCCAGCTTTGGAGCCTGCTTGGGATTCTGTCTTTGTCTGTCTGTCTCTCTGTTCCTCCCCTCACTTGTGCTCTCTCTCTCAAACTTAAAAAGGGAATACCAACAGTTTAAGAATTTGTTTTTGATTTAAAGATGAATTCTAAAAGGTTTTTTTTTAATGTTAGATTCTTCAAATTATTGCAATATAAAGGGAGCATTTGATATTTGTAGCTTATGTTTTCCACTCTGTTTTCTCCTCTTTGGATGGGGCCCAGATATACAGGATAGGTATTTCTTAATACTTAGGGTGCATGGAATGTTCTTGTTCTTTCACAGTTTTCATATCTAAATTTGGAAAACTCCAATGTGGTTCCTAGCAGATACTTACCTAAAGGATATCTACTGGAGGGTTTTGTGTGACTCTTACTGTTCTGTCAATGGAGGCCTGCAATTTTTCTTCAGAGAATGTAGCTCATACAGCTATATGCTCCTCATGGAAGGTTAGAATGAGTTTGAAGGTACAAGCAACTCTAATGACCCAGTGGTCTTACTGATCTCTTAGCAGCAGAGAACTCTTTATCCCCCCTCTAGCACTGTACCAATAAAATGGTCCCTATCACTGTTGTGCTTTTTGGTAGAGTCAGGAAAAGCAATTTCTTTTTTTTTTTCTACTACACCCCCCCATCCCTTACTTCTATCTTTATTTCTGTATTTATGTCTCTTATCTCTACCATTATGTCTCGTACCTCAGATCCCTAGGAGATGATCTTTCTGAGTTAGGCATAGATGGAGCTTTTGTACCAGGCTCTCTGGAGTCACTGGTCATCCCTTGGATAACTGATTTAGTTGATGTACCATGTCATGATGTTATTGGTTATGCCAAGGGAACAGGATAAAATGTTATGAAGCATTACAGCATAAGTTCATAAAATCACTTCCAGACTCTCGTTCAAAAGAAGGTTGTTGGCATAGCAAGAACTTAAGTGTTTTATATACAGAATAATATCCTCACCCCTCCCCCATTACCACCAGGATTCCACTGTGCATAGAAGACTTCTTGTTTGTGGTATTTCTCAGTAACTAGATTTCTGTGGAAACCCTTTAGCACTGTTCATCCTTATTTACTTCCTATTCTCTTCTGTACTGGAGGCACTGTCTAATTGGAGGTAGAAATTACTACACTATTAGGATTGGGCAAAATGAACTGGACTCTTTCTGACTCAGAGGATAATTCCCATGTAGTTGGGTTGTGGACACATGGTTTTAGATTTACATTACTTTTGAATACCCAAGTGTTAAGATAGTATGAGGAGTCAAATATTTCTTCATTGAGGAAAAACAATGTTATTTTGGCTCCAGAGTAGATTATATATAATAATCCATTCTCAATAATAATGAAGGTAAATTCGCCAAATGTTATATGGAATTTCTTTATTATCTTATACTGCTATTGCCACATAATTGAATTTTGGCAATACTTACAGGTAGTATAATCAACATGCTAGTCACTTTCCAAAAGTCCCTCTTATTCTGCTATCAGAAATATTTGAAAGCATAGGTCCAAATTTACAAGGCCAAATGATCAAGACCAACCACACAGGTAACACAGATGAATGAAAAGACACAGTATAATATGATTGGGAGTTGGGGAGGGGTGGTGGGAACCATGGCCAAGTAGAAAATATACGCTATGCCTAAAATTGTCCACAATAAAATTTACATGTCCCAAAACACTATTGTATCACATGAATACATTTTTGAGCCCCATTGGGGTTATGGACTGTCAGATTGTATCATCTGCCTGTTTACTTATTTACTTTTTTCAAGTAACTCACCTGGTAAGAGAAGAAATAACTAGATATAGTCCAGGTAAGAGGGTATTTCTTAATTTCACATATAGGAAAATCAGACCATGTTTATGAGGAGAAAATATAAATTACAGGGGAAAAGAAAAATGAACAGGTGCCAAACTGTAAGAGACTTGTGGAGATGGTGAATATAACCTCATAGAAGATAAATTGTTTCTCTTATGAGTCTGAAGCCTAAATCTGAGATTCATTGAAGTTCTCATCTCATAAGCCTTTGCTGAAGACTAATCTCAGTGAGGCCTCCTGTGACCAGCCAATTTAATATTGCAAGCATCCTGGCACTCCTAATCCTTTTAACCTTGAACTGTTTTTGCTCTTACCCACAGCACTGACCTCTAAGACTGATGTTATATAACAATAAGCAATATTTATATATCATAGTAACATAATTACATGTTATATACCATGGTCATTGCTTACTGTTTTCCTTGTTAGGATGTAAATTAGATGAAGGCAGGTATCTTCACTTTTATCTTGTGATGTATGCCAAGGCCCTAGAATAAATCTTGAAACCTGGGCTCTCAATAAATGTTGAGTGAATGAAAATGTGAATGTACACAGGTATAGATAATTGTAGGTAGTAAATAAATTTGCTGTTCAGTGTTTTAATATTCTTGCAAAACAAGAACGGCCATCTGTTTAGAGAGAAGGATTTAAAGGAGTAGTAGGGTGTTTGAGTAGAATGACTACCTTAAGAAGCTAAAGCCATGAACAGAAAAGCATCTGTCCTGCTCTACTGGAACCCTATTTAAGATGGACACTTTAATTTTGCAGTGGTGAGCTTGGTTCTGTGATTTTTTTTTTTTTTTTCTCTAACAGGACACTGAAGCCTGTGGCAAAGGAATCGTGCACTTAAATTTAATTAAAGTAGTGGATTAGTGGATTGGAAGTGACCCAAGGACAGGGAACACTGATAAGATAACAAGAAAAAGATTAAAGCATTGATACAATAGAGTCTCAAGAAGAAGTAAAGCTATGGTGAGACATTAGCCTGGAAGAAAATTAAGGCTTTATTCAGAAATATCGGAGAAAACAGCAAACAAGTATTCCTAGAAAAGGGTGTTGTTAGCGGCACCTGGGTGGCTTAGTCGGTTAAGTGGCTGACTTCAGCTCAGGTCATGATCTCATGATACCTGAGTTTGAGCCCTGCATCAGCCTCTCTGTTGTCAGCACAGAGCCTACTTGGGATTCTCTCTCTCTGCCCTTCCCGCACTTGTGCTTTCTCTATCTCAAAATAAAATAAACAACTCTAAAAAGAGGTATGAGAACATCGTGGTAAGAGTAGCCCTTTGTAAAAGCAGATTACACGCGAGCAGGGCTTGTTGTCAGTTTGGATCATGACTGTATACTCAGAAGTGCTTAGCACATAGTAGGTCCTTAATGTGTGCTTGTTGGATGAATGGTGAGGTCAGTGTGACCGTGAGAGTAGGTTCCTGTGGTACAGGATGAGAAAAGATTTTTGAGATAAAAGAAGACTATCAGTGATCAAATGGCTGAATATTTACACCTGGCCTTGGATGCTTCTGTGAAGACCTAAAAAGGCAATTGGAGACCTTGTGTTAAAGAACTTAAATTGTAGGCCCATAAGCTAATAGGTCTGCATAGAGCAGGTTGGATGGAGAGTAGATGTCATGATCTTGAAAAAAGAGGGGTTTTCTGTATCAGAGTAGAAGAATAATGGTTTTCAAGTCACAAAAGGCTAACTTGATTCATACTTGTTGCCTCCAATGCCTGAAATAGAGGAGAATGGCTGATAGAACAAATTCTCCGAAGCCCAGTTTCGTTTAAGGCAAACAGGTAGAAGTAGCATTCTGTGAACATTCGGAAATATAAGAGGGTTGATTTACAATGGAATAGTTCTTCTAAAGGGTGCGTGGGAAAGAGGAAGAAGGCTGGGGAGGGGACAAGAGGGTAGTTATGGGGGAAGAAACTCTTCATATAATAAATTGTAAAGTAGAACCTACCAGTACCCCTGGAGAAGGATTGGTAAACATCCTCAAAAGGCAATACCTATTGTTTTGAGAGAACCAAAGTCTATTTCAGTGATACTAGCATTTGTTATTTGTAACTAACCCTGGGCTGTTATTCTCTGAAAGTATCCGTATGATTCTTATTTATTGAACATTATGGTAAGCACTACATTACACTATCTCATTTAATTCTGAGACCATTGCACATGTTTACTGTATGAAGTAACCACTATTCTTCTTTGTAAACCAGGGCTCAGGGAAGAAGCGAAGCTTACTCAAAGGTACAGACAATAAGTGGAAGAGTTGATACTTAACCAAAGAATGTTTGATTTTTAAACCCTTCATTCTTAACTACTGGTACATCTGCCATACTTAAATCCCAGAGTTCTTCATATCTTAATATAAAATAGGCTTTCCTTCTTGATTTAAATTATTTCAGGTTTTCAGTGTTCCAGGTGCATCTGACGCTGCAAGCTTCACACAGACACAACTCTGAGTGACATAAACATGAAACTGTAAGATAACAATTCTGAGGATGTGTGTTGAGAGTACAAAATAGTGTTTTAAAGTAGAAAACTCTAAATCATTTGAAGTTCGGTACAAATCTATATGAAAAAATGTTCACCGTAAACAGTGAACAAATTCTGATTCACTGGCTTATATTGGAGATTGGGAAAGGGAGCGAAAATAAGGAGACTAGACCTTTATATGCCTATTGCATATTTTAGACATGTGATTTGTATGTGTAATCTAGTTAAATTCACCTAACAGTTGTGTGAGGTGTGTATATACATGAGGAAACTTATTCAGAAAGGCTGAGGTCATACGGTGATCCAATGGTAGATCTGGGATTTTTGAAGTCAAGTACAAAATATTCTAAAATATTCCAAAAACTTATTTCAGTATCTATGCTTCATGGTAGAAATATGATCCAATTAGTAGAATTTATCTCTGTGCACTCATTTTATGGGAAAAATCTATGTAAATGAAAGGCTTCTGGTTAAATATTGGGGTGCCAGATTGTTTCAGTGTACATAGCAGACCAAACTGACTAAAATTTGCCTGCCCACACACAGAAAAAATGATACTCTGACGGGAAAATTTCGATAAAATTCATCATAATCCGTTTCACTTCATGGAGGTTTAATAATTAAAATGTAAATTTTGATCTTAAGTGAATTAAACAGCAACAATAATCAACATTTATTGAACATTTACTTTTACCAGACACTATGCTAAGCACTTTACATATACATTAATCATTACAGGTCTACTGGGCCCTTCAAATTCTGGGTTCTAATGGTCTCTTCAGCCATGATCAGCATGTTTTATATCAGTGGCTCTCCCAGTGCTGATCCACAGATTAGTGCTAGACTGGCTTCAGAGGATACATCCCAGATATAAGAAATGAAAATGCTAGGAGAAGGGCCTAAATATATTTATTTTAAACAAGTTTCCTTAACAAATGAAAGATTTCCCTAATCTGACAAAATACATACCTTACTGATTTAATATTCAGTGTTTTGCATTAATGAATCCATGGATTACTCATGGCTCTAACAATGAATTCCCACACTGGTATTGAACACATGAGTTGTATGAGACCATTGCACATGTTTAATGAATCTGTAGATCATAATTTTGCAAAATAATGATCTAATCTCAAAAATGAAGATTGTATCTAGAGCACCCAACTCTCCTAAAATGTAGAGCTCTCTTCCCCACCATAAGTGACAACCTGCAAATCTGACTTATTTTATCAAATGAAGGATTATCATACTTAGTCAAATATAAAACACTCATATCAGGACACAATGAATTTGTAGAAGGGTCCCACTTGTCCAATAGAAAGATTCCATTAGAACACTAGATTCCATTAGAACACTAGTATACACAGTAGGGCTAAGTAGTATATTTACTAAGCATAGAAACTGAAGTATTTGCTGAAATCCCTGGTGATGTTGGTTGGACAATTAGGCTCATTTTTTTGTATCTTTAAAATAATTAGGATATTGTACCAAATTATAGGTCTATAAAGTATTATACTGAAATACAAAGTCCTATTTTAATTTTTTTCTATAAGAAATTAAAAAAAATTTTAATGTTTATTTTTGAGACAGAGAAGGGGCAGATAGGGAGAGAGAGAGAGAGAGAGGGAGGGAGGGAGGGAGGGAGGGAGGTAGGGAGGGGAGACACAGGATTTGAAGCAGGCTCCAGTCTCTGAGCTGTCAGCCCAGAGCCCAATGCGGGGCTTGATCCCATGAGCCGTGAAATCATGACCTGAGCCAAAGTAGGTCACCTAACCGACTGAGCCACACTGGTGTGCCCAAGACTGACATTTTTTTGATGTGCTTATTTGAGTATTTTTATTTAATATTTAATATTGGATACTTGTTGAATTCAAGGTAAAGAGCATGTGAACTTCAGTGATATTTGTGAACAGAGCTGACCTTGATTAGAGCAGACCTACAGAGTATAATTTGAAGGTTACATGGTGGTATGTTCTTTTTTCAAAAACTCTTTCCTGTTGGCCCTACCTTAAGGTATAAAATTAATTTATTCTTAAGACTTTGAAAGCTACTGCTAAAAGACAAATGTTACCTGTGAAAGATCAAGCACTGCTTTCACATAGGAATTTAACTGTTTTGTTAACTTTTTAGTTACTATTATTTATCTTACTATCGACCCTATTTGATGTAATTACAAGTTTCAAAAAATTGCAATAAATGATATTTATAAATGAAGCAAAAGTCATAACCTCTCTGTTTAGGATACATTTATATATAATATTATATATATACTATGTTCTCTAGAAATCTGTTTTATTTTTATTTTTCCACATAATATCTTAATTCTTTCCATGTTATTTTGAATTCAATAGACTATGTTGTTGAGTATATTAGTGAAGTGACTATTTAGACTAACTATATTGAAATGATTATTAGTTTTCCTCAGAAAGAAATGGACAGCTTGCCTTCCATGGTAGGCAGAGCTACTGAAGAACCCTCACCTGGCAAAGATTCATAATGAATGCTTGATTTGAACACTTTAGGCTCGTGTTACAGAATATTATGCCAGATTAAAGGAAGAATTGACTATAATCTTGTTTTCTGCATGGACTTTGCAAATGAGGCTTTACCTGCTTTGGTTCCCTAATAATAAGTGACATTGTCAATAGATAAATGTTCCATGCATTTTTTAAATAAAAATATTTAATAAACAAAACATGATAAAAGTTTGTATGTGGTTCCATATGATAAGAACTTATTATACTGTACTGTTGCAAGGAATATTTTGTGGATGAACAGAAATACAGTAATCATATATGTGCCACAGAAGGCTGTATTTAATTTTAATATGTTCAATTATATATTGGAATTGTTCAGAGGTGTTTTGTGTTCAGGGAGGTACCATTTTAGTTTAAAGTTTATTTTAAGTTTTAAAGTTTATTTTACTCTAGTTTTTAAAAAGTTTAGTTTAGAAAGTATTTTTTAGTTTAGAAAGTATTTTTTAGTTTAGAAAGTATTTTTTAGTTTAGAAAGTATTTTTTAGTTTAGAAAGTATTTTTTAGTTTAGAAAGTATTTTTTAGTTTAGAAAGTATTTTTTAGTTTAGAAAGTATTTTTTAGTTTAGAAAGTATTTTTTAGTTTAGAAAGTATTTTTTAGTTTAGAAAGTATTTTTTAGTTTAGAAAGTATTTTTTAGTTTAGAAAGTATTTTTTAGTTTAGAAAGTATTTTTTAGTTTAGAAAGTATTTTTTAGTTTAGAAAGTATTTTTTAGTTTAGAAAGTATTTTTTAGTTTAGAAAGTATTTTTTAGTTTAGAAAGTATTTTTTAGTTTAGAAAGTATTTTTTAGTTTAGAAAGTATTTTTTAGTTTAGAAAGTATTTTTTAGTTTAGAAAGTATTTTTTAGTTTAGAAAGTATTTTTTAGTTTAGAAAGTATTTTTTAGTTTAGAAAGTATTTTTTAGTTTAGAAAGTATTTTTTAGTTTAGAAAGTATTTTTTAGTTTAGAAAGTATTTTTTAGTTTAGAAAGTATTTTTTAGTTTAGAAAGTATTTTTTAGTTTAGAAAGTATTTTTTAGTTTAGAAAGTATTTTTTAGTTTAGAAAGTATTTTTTAGTTTAGAAAGTATTTTTTAGTTTAGAAAGTATTTTTTAGTTAAGAAAGTTTGAGAGTGTGTGTGCACAAGTGGGGAGGGGGCAGAGAGAGAAGGTGGGGGAGGGAGAGAGAGAATCCCAACTGGGCTCCTCACGGTCAGTGCAGAACCCAAAGTGGGGCTCGAACACATGGAACTGTGAGATCATGACCTTAGCTGAAACCGAGAGTCAGATGCTTAACCGAGTGAGCCACCCAGGGGCCCCTGCTGTTCTCAAGTAAATATTTTCTTCTTTTAAGATGTCCTTCCTAAAATTCCATCAACCAAATAAGTTTTGTTCTTAAGCTGAATAGGAAAATAAGGAAAATGCTTCATGCATTTATTCATTCTTTCATCCAGATGGTATTCATTGAATATCTGCCATATGCGAAATGCTGAGGACACTACAATTTACAAGGCATGTGTTTGCACTCAGGAGCTCTCAGTCTGGTGCAGAGACACAAGACAACGTGTGATAAGAACCATACTAGAGAAATGCACAGTCTTGGCTTTCCTAATTGCCTGCAGAGGTGGAATGGTGGGGTTGGGGTGGTGGTAGATCTATTTCTAGGAAGGTTTCCAAGAGGAACTGAAGCATGAGTAGTCTTAAAGAATAAAGTACAAGATGATCAGCAGGATAGAGGAAAGAAGTTCAAAATACAGGAGGGCTCAATAAATTTAAAAGCTGGAACCATAAAAAAGCATAGTGTATTCATGGAATTAAAGTAGTTTAGGATGACTGAATATGAGGTGCTTCAGGGAAACATGGATAGATACATGATGAAAGTCATAGTAGATCAGTCAATGAAGGGGCTTATAGATCACACCAAGGGCTTTAACTATCACTTAAAAGGCAGTGAGTGGCCACTGAAAAATCTTGAGCAGAAAGGATGGGAGTTGGACTTTAGAAAGCTTATTCTAGCATAAGAGTAGAGAATGGTGAAGAGGCCAGATTGGAGACAGAATTATCAATTCAAAAGACTTTTATGAGGGGTGAGATTCTATCCTATGGCAGTAGGAGTAGAGTAGACATGGTGAAAGGAAACATGATAGCTGGGATGCTTAGACATGGAAATAAACAGCTTCTAATTAACTGATATGGAGGCAGGCAGAATAAGAAAATTTTGTAAGATATGGCCTTAATTTTAGTTCAAAAATCTGGTAAGATGAAAATTATAACAGGAAAAATTGGTTTGTTGAAGACTGCAGAGAAGATAGAACTCAGCCACATTGTACATATTGACTGTGAGCTATCCTCAAGACATTCTGACCAATGGCTATGACCATAACGGGGAGAAAAACCTATGGGCTAACAGACTATGCAGCTGAATTTCCTGTGTGTGAATCATAGATCTATTTACTAACTAGGGGATACTTGGAGAAATACTCAGCCTATTTAAGCCTCAATTTCCCATTATATAAACCATTTGTATAAACATTAAATGAAATATCTCATAGTAAATATATACCAGTCCATGGCATATAATGTACTCAACAGATTCTGCTTCTGTTATTATCGCTATAAAAATAGGTAGTATTTATGAGTCTTATAGTGGACTAGGGAGATGGATTTAGAGGTGTGGATTTGAGGGTCATTAGCATGAGTTATTTTACTTTTTCATCCAGTTATCTGCTGCTCCAGTCTTCTACAATCACTGCATAACAAACCCAAAATTATTGAGTCTTCAGGTCAGCTGTGCATCTCTTTTCATGTTAGCTGGGCTCTTTTATATTTCTGTGGTCAGCTGTGGCTTGCTGATTTGGTATGGTCTATCCCCTACGTTGGGAGGTTGGCCAGATGTTTACTAATTTAGCATGGCTTCAGTTAATTCTCATATAGGTCACAAATTCCCCAGCAGAATGTCAGTATATTCTCATGGAGAGGCAGATGTACAAGCATAGGCAAGCCCCACAGTACATAAAAATATATACACATTCTTATCAAGCCTTTGCTTGCGTGATGGTTAATAACAACCTTTGGCTAGGCTACAGGAAGTCACAAGATTGATCTCAGTCACACTAGGAGAGGACTACAATGTTAGGGGCATAGGTAAGGAGTATGAGACACTAAGGCTATTAATCATTCTGTTTATTGACCTAGAGCCATAAGATCACAGTGACCATAAAGTAAAAGTAGATCTGTTCTTCCTGTCATAAATTGGACTCCTCCTATTGCATGATTTCTCCCCCTCCCCCCAACCTGATCTGTGTGTGTTGTCGCCTTGTCATGTACTAGTATGGAAGGTTTCTAAATTAGGTTTCTGAAGTGGAGCCACTTTAAGACTGCCTATGTTAAAGGCAATGCACAAAACAGTGTGTTGATAAAAATAATTACTAGCCTTGAGTCACTCATTCCATAAATATTTATTGAGCACTTTTCATACTTTAGATCATGTCTTAGGTGCCAAGAATAGTGGTAAACAGGTTAGACATGTTCCTTTTATGTTATAAACTTCTATTGTATTAGGGAAAACAGACAACCAACAAGTGACCAAAGGACATAAAAGATTTTTGAGCATGATATATCGTATGAAAAAGATCAGGCAGAAGGAAGCATGAGTTTATCAACAATGACTTAGAGTTGTAGGAACACTAGATAGGGTGGTTAGGAAGGTCTTTTCCAACGAGATGTGTTTTGAGCTGAGACATCTGGGAGGAGGTCTCAGTCATGCAGAAATCTGGGGGAAGTATTTTCTATATGGAAGGAGTAAAAAGTACTGAAGGCCTGAAGTGGAAACAAGCTTAGTTCATTGGAATATGAAGAAGATTGGATTGCTGAGGAAAGATGAATGAATACGAATTGAGAAGAGGTCAGACTTTGGGAGCTCTGTGTGACATGGTAGCATTTGGAGTTCATCACAAATACAAAGGGAAGCCATTGGGGAGTTTTAAGCAGGTGAATGACAAGCTATAATTTTTGAATGGTGAAGATAATTGGAACGGTTTAATGCTGATACTGATCCTCTTGGTCCAGACCCTCATCTGCCTAGAGCATATGATCCACAAAAATCTATCCTGTACAAGTCAACTCTGTTGGTACAGTGATTTTCCAGTAACTGCCAGTTTAAAATTTAGTTTGTCTTGATAAACTATTGAGACAAATGAAGGTGTAATTGCTATCTTATTTAATATACACAATGTAACACTTTATCTCCAAATCTCCTTCTCATCAGAACACTCTAAAGAGTATTTTGCTTATCATGTAAAGAGTAAGAATTGTTCACATGAAGCCTAGGAAGGTAGGAGGCAATTGGAAAGTCCTCTAGTTTGTATAACCAGTTCACTGCCAGCCCTTTCTACCTGATCCTATTCTGCATCCCAAGGAACCTCTTCCACAGTTCCCTGTTGTTGGAAAATCACACCCTTTCTTTACTTATTTTCCAGCAATAGGTCTATGCTTAATCTTCAGCTGATATGACCTATTGTCTTCACTGGGGGGTTTCTTGGTGGGCAGAGTGAGGGGAAAGGGATGGTGGAAAGGAGGGACTTGGAAACTTACTATTATCCATGGCCTACTCTATCTCATTGAAAACCTAGGAATTACTAAAAAGCAGTTTCTCTACAAGGAATTGAAGGCAAGCTTTGTCCTATCCAAGTTAGCTTTAATATTTTGCCTGGCTTCTATGCTTGTCTCCTGTGCTTCAGCAGCTTATTCTGTGCTCAGTGATCTACAATGGCAAACTAACCCTAGTCCTTATGTTTAGAACCATTCCCTGACCCCAATTCAAGAAAATGTATCTAGTGGTTTGGAGAATATTTTCAAGGGATGATTGATGTACAAACCAGACCTCCCAGTGAAAGGGACAATGCATCAAGGAAAAATATAATGGTAACTATGTGACTGTCCCCCATGGGAAAAGGCAAAAATATAATGTTCTAAAAACACTTTCCTTCTAGAGAAAACTTTTCCATCCAGATTCTTTAAATCATCTATTCTTGCCAGGTAGGAGAGGACCATATTTTTTTTTCCTGTTTTTTTTCAACAGACTCTGTCTTAACTCCAGATAATATCTAAATTTAATTTAGCCATTTTCATTTTTTGTTCACTGAAGACTAGGCTGGGAACTGTCACGAGAGAGATGTGCAGACAAATATTCCATATGTTATTTCATTACGTAGGATCTTTAAAGGATAGTTTTTATGTTATATAAAGAACAAATTATGGGGTAATGACATGAGTGGAGGTGGTAAGGCACATGCAGAAGCAAGAAGAAGGAGACCATTATGGAGAAGTCGGTAAAAGAATAAATTGGATGAATCAAAACCATGTTGTATGGGGCACCTGACTGGCACAGTTGGTAGAGTATATAAGTATTGATCTCAGAGTTGCTGGTTCTAACCTCACATTGGTTGTAGACATTACTTAAAAATAAAATTTTAAGCACTATCTTGTATTTTCTTCCATAGAGTGTCTAGCAGACAAATAGATGCATTGTAGACCAAGAACATCTCTTATTTATTGGCTTATCACTTTTGAGGGAATATCTGATGCTTAGCTAAACTGTGGCTGTATCCTGAAGAAGAGCAAGGAACCCTATGTGGGAAAAAGTTACAGCATTTTAAAGGTATCTGTAACATTAACTTAATAGCAGAGTTATACGATCTAGTAAAAATATTAACGTGAAATCATTTGAAGCTAAGCATTTCTACATGGGCATTTGAAATTTCTGACCAAGGATTTAATGGTTGAATTTTATGATTGGTTTAAATAGTATATAAAATCTGCAAGAAAAGTGCATGAATCTAGAATCTGAGCTATAAATAACATAAGCAATAGCTAGTTAGCAATTTGAAATAGATTGACTTAGCAAACTTTAATACTTTTTGGATAGTGTTTTAAAATTCTGTTCTTCAGGACAAAATATATGGGTATTTTATTTAAAAATCTCAGTTGATTTTTCATTATTAAAGAAAATATACCAAGACAAATGGATGGTTATATTGTCTCTGTTTTATTAACTTCCCAAAATATGTTATATATTTTTAGGAGATAAAGTCGGAGAATAAAAATGGAAATGCTTTACCCTTAGAAAAATGGGTAGAAAATGTAATTATTTTAATGTGACCTGATGCATTATATCAGTGTTTTAATAGTATTGCCATCAAATTCACCTAACAGAAGTTGAGGTCGAGTTCAAATTTTTAGTATACATGTTCAGTGAGCAATGAAGTTAAGGTCAAACTTCATTGGCAATGAATACTGATATCTATGCGATCTCTCTCCTCCCCTCTCTCCTCCCCTCTCTCCTCCCCTCTCTCCTCCCCTCTCTCCTCCCCTCTCTCCTCCCCCTCTCTCCTCCCCCTCTCTCCTCCCCCTCTCTCCTCCCCCTCTCTCCTCCCCCTCTCTCCTCCCCCCTCCCCTGCCCCCTCTCCCCTTTTCTGTGTCTCCCCCTGCTCCCCTCTCCCTTTTTCTGTGTCTCCCCCTGCCCCCCTCTTTCTTTTTCTGTGTCTCCCCCTGCCCCCCTCTTTCTTTTTCTGTGTCTCCCCCTTCCCCCCTCTTTCTTTTTCTGTGTCTCCCCCTTCCCCCTTCTTTCTTTTCTTTCCTGTAACCCCACCTCCTACCCCTAAAAGCCCTGGCAGGGTCCCTTAGAAACAGAACTTTATTGACCTGTTATATGTTTTTTTTCATACTACATATACTTCAGTTTGACAAATTCTCTTCATTCTCCAATTTTCCTTCCATTGGTATCTTAGTCTTTTCTTATAATGTAAAAATGCATAACAACTTAGAATGATGTTAAGTATAGAGTAGGGTTGAATGGTGTGACTGGTTATAACTGAGCTGAATTAAGAAGTTCCTTTTCCAGAAGTTTTCTTTCGTTAAAGTGGGAGTAGAGATCTTAGTGCTTTATCCACTGGACCTCTTGCTCAAACTATTTTGGGAGGCTGAGTCCCTAAGATTATACCTTTCCCTTAGGGCACAAATGATAGTAGAGGTAAAAGCATGGCAATCAGCAGTAACACAGATTTATTGGATGGGTGGATGAACAGGTCTGTGTTTTTTCTTCACCAGTTGTTAAGCACTGCTACACCCTCCCATCAGCCTGCAATAAATACAGATGAGTTTACTATGTATGGCTTGGAAGGCTAATATATCTGGCTGTTTGTATTTGTTTGCAGCAACAGTTCCTCTAGAGCCTTGCAATTCAAAGTATGGTTCATGAAAGGCAGTATCAGCATGACCTGGAAGCTTTGAATAAATGCAGAATCTCAGGCCCTGATACAAACCTACTGAATTTAAGATTCTTGGATGGTTTTACTGTATACTAACTTTTTAAATCTCTAGTGGCTCTCAACAGTGGTTAGACAGTAGAATCTTCTATCAAAAACATATAAAAAATAGTTTCTTCCTCAGATTAAGTCAGAATATGTAGGCTGGACTCCAGGCATTGGCATCAAATAAATAAGTTCCCCAGTTGATTTTGAAGTTCACTGTCTTCCATGGGGCGCCTGGGTGGCGCAGTCGGTTAAGCGTCCGACTTCAGCCAGGTCACGATCTCGCAGTCCGTGAGTTCGAGCCCTGCGTCGGGCTCTGGGCTGATGGCTCAGAGCCTGGAGCCTGTTTCCGATTCTGTGTCTCCCTCTCTCTCTGCCCCTCCCCCGTTCATGCTCTGTCTCTCTCTGTCCCCAAAATAAATAAACGTTGAAAAAAAAAATTTTGAAGTTCACTGTCTTCCAGCCCCAGAGTTTCAACATAGGAAGAATCAATTCCATAGACCTTATATGCTATGCTCCATTTTTCCCCACTGATTAAAGTACAGGAACAGGAGCAAAGGAATTCTACAGGGTAACTTAACTAAATTAGTTAGGTCAGTCTCCTGCCTGGAAGAGTGGCTGGCTCAGTCACCTCTGCCAGTGAAGGTTCTCTGAATGAAAGTCGGAAGTTGGATTGGCTCTCACATGATGGATTCCCATCTTCGGACTCTGTGATCCCAGGTGATATGACATGGAGTGCTCCTGGAGCCACACCGCTCCTGTGGTGCATTTTTGAGGCTCTACTTTGGTGGAGAGGAGATTTTACAGAAAGAATCTGAGGCACAGGAGTACAGCAACAATACTAGAAGCTTAAAATTACTTTTGTAATAGCCACTCCTAAGAGTTCCAAGTTCCTACTCTAAAATATCTAACTTTTTTCTCTAAACTCTAAATCCTGAGATCCAGTGTCTTCGTTTTACCTAAACTGTCCATTTTCCTTGCTGAATATGAACTGGCATAATTTTCATTTCTGATGTGGACAGTCCAGCTCAGAAAACGGAATGGAAAATTAACCTTGACTGTGCAGCTTATTTCTTACCAACCTGAGTGTCTTTAACATATTGAAACTGTGTTGACTTCGGGAAGGATAGGCAGTCTCTTTCAGACTGACCTTTTTGCTAGAAATTCAGGAGTAAGTCTTGTTTTTGTTTTTTGTTCCACTTTGGTAGTCTCTATTTAAGAACACTTGGTCATTCTTATGGCTGGCTTTCAGATGCTGCATTCCAGGTTTTTTTAGACAATCTTTGTACAGGTAGGATGAAATCAGGCTGTTTGGAGGAGGCCTCAAAATACTGACATTGAAGGGATGAATTGATGTTTGCCAAAACAGTTTTATGTTAGGCCAAAAGCTTTGCAAGAAAGTGTTTTGAATCAATTATTTTAAGAAACGTAAGTTACATCAGAGGATTATGAGAAGAAGGCAGAGTAGGAAGCACTATCCAGGCAACGATTGTCCTAGAGGAATCTGTCTGATGCAAATATGTTGGACTCTGGAGTCTATCGAAGGCTTATAACTTCCAGGGGAAAAAGAATAGTATGGCTCATTCAAAGGGGAAAAAAAATCAACAAATTATTTCTGAAAAAGACTCCATGACAGATCCACTAGACAAAGACTTTAAAACAGTTGTCTTAAAGATACTTAAAGCAACTAAGGTAGATATGGAGAAAGTAAAAAAAAAAAAAAAAAAACAAAAAACAAAAAACAAAAAACAAAACAGGGGCGCCTGGGTGGCTCAGTCGGTTAAGCGTCCGATTTTGGCTCAGGTAATGATTTCACATTTCATGAGTTCAAGCCCCACATCAGGCTCTGTGCTGACAGCTCAGCTTTGGATTCTGTGTCTCCCCCTCTATCTGTTCCTTCCCTGCTTGTGCTCTCTGTCTCTCAAAAAATTAATAAATGTTAAAAAAAAAAATTTAACTCCTCCCCCCCAAAAAACCCCAGTGTACCTTTGAGTATATCTTAGAGTTCATTGATCCTTTTGGATGGTTATGGTTACGTCTTTCATCAAATGTGGGAAGTTTTTCACCATTATTTCTTCAAATCGGCTTCCATGCTAAATGGCAGTTAATTTCGGTTAATTTTAATTATCTCCCCCTCTCCCCCATCCCTATGGCAGGAAGCTAAGCATATATTCCTGGAACAACCTACACACAGGTTGTAGAAACTAGGATGGACAAAAAAGGCCCTGACCTGCAAATATTGGGGATCTGTACTGTGATTCCTAAGTACTGCTTCTAATCACAGAGGTGTGAAAAGGGTGGCAGCCATTGATGTTGGACCTCTTGCTTTTGTTCCAAGCCCCTCCCCTCAGGCAGAAGTGATTTCTAGGGTATTTAAAAGGCTAACACCCCTTTTCCGCCCTCTTCCTCCTACATTTTTTCTCTTTTTCCCCTTTGGGAGCCAGATATTCAAGACTAAGACATCAGAAAGCAACTGCAAATGCAAGAAAAATAAGAAAATGGCCATATACCCTAAGGGAAGGGTACAGGCTAAGAAAAGTCCTAGGAAGCCCTTAAGTTTACAACTTAGGCTGATTCTTGACTCCAAGACAGCCTATAACAACAAAAAAACCATAAATACTGGGGAATGGGAAGAATCTGATTTCCAGAGTTACCACATTATTAGATTAAAAATCCAGTTTTCACCAAAAATAAAATCACAAGGCAAAGAAATGCTCCAGGGAGTCCTGCAGGATGAAATGATGAAAGAACACTAGAAAGTATGTCTATGTCTATACTATTCAGAGCCATATGAAGAAGTATCTCCATAAAGGCAAATACATTGACAGCTATAAAAGCTGTAACAATGAACTGTAACTCTGCTTATTGCTTTCTATGCAATTTGAGATATTAATACATCTTTAAAAAGTCTAAAAGTTACTATCATTGTAACTTGGGTTTCTAGCTCTCTATATTTTATTCTCTA
Organism: Prionailurus viverrinus; assembly: GCF_022837055.1. Taxonomy (NCBI): domain Eukaryota; kingdom Metazoa; phylum Chordata; class Mammalia; order Carnivora; family Felidae; genus Prionailurus; species Prionailurus viverrinus. The sequence continues at coordinate 61,310,719 of NC_062568.1, read as the reverse complement.
TATAATTTAAGAGACATTTAAGAAGAATTATTAGTTTGTTTTAGGACATACAATGTATAAAGATGTACTCTTGTGACAACAACCAGAAGATGTGTGGAAAGAGCTGTTAAAGGAGCAGTTTTTGTATATTATTGAAGTTAAGCTGGCATAAATTCAAATTTGAATGTTAAAACTTCAGGATGTTAAATATAATCTCCATGGTAACCACAAAGAGAATAGCTAGAGAATATATACGAAATGACATAAGAAAGGAATTAAACATTTAACTATAAAAAAAATCCTCAACACAAAAGATAATGCAGGAAATGAAGGACAAAAAAGCTATAAGGCATGTAGAAAATAAGTAACAAAATGACAAGTTAGTTCCTCATCAGTAATTTTTTATTGAAGTATAATTAACATCCAGTGTCAAATTAGTTTCAGATGTACACCCGATTACTCAAATGTAAATGTAATCTTCAACTCAAAAGACAAATATTTACAGAATAGATTAAAAAAGACATTGTCCATAAAAGACATTTGATTCAAAGACACAAATGTATTGAAAGTGGATAGCAAAGATATCCCATACAGATAGTAACCAAAAAAGTCAGGCATGGCTATCGTAGTATCAGACAAGATAGATTTTAAATAAACTGTTAGAAGGGGGGCGCCTGGGTGGCTCAGTCGGTTGAGCGACCCATTTCCGCTCAGGTCATGATCTTGCAGTTTGTGAGTTTGAGCCCCACATCGGGCTTTGTGCTGACAGCTCAGAGCCTGGAGCCTGCTTTGGATTCTGTGTCTCCCTCTCTCTCTGCCCCTCCCCCACTCATGCTCTGTCTCTGTCTCAGAAATAAACATTAAAAAAATAAATAAATTAACTGTTATAAAAGGAAATTTGTCTCTTCTAAGTTTCAATGCAGTAATAAGATACAATAATTAAAACATGACCTAATAATGACCATGAAATATAGCAAACACTTAAAAGAACTGAAGGAGAGATGGGCAGTTCTATAATAATAGGAAACGTCAGTACTCCATACCCAGTAATGGATAGAACAACCAGACAGAAGATCAGAAAATAGAGACTTAACACAATAAACCAACTAGATCAAACAAATACAAAAAAGAATTCTGTCCAACAGCATATACATTATTTTCAGGTGTACATTGGACATTTTTCATGATAGACCATATGTTAAGCCACAGACTAAATTTCAATAGATTTTATTTTTATTAAAATTTTTTTTCTGTTTATTTATTTTTGAGACGGAGGGAGACTGAGCACAAGCGGGGGAGGGGCAGAGACTGAGGGAGACACAGAATGACTGAGCTGTCAGCACAGAGCCTGGAGCAGGGCTCCAACCCGCGAACTGTGAGATCATGACCTGAGCCGAGGTCAGAGGCTTAACTGACTGAGCCACCCAGGTGCCCCTAAATCTCAATAGATCTTAAAAGATTTTATATAAAATATCTTCTCTGACCACAATGACTGAAGTTTAGATATCACTAACAAAGTAAAACTAAACTTTGCAAATTTGTGGAAATTAAGCACACTCTTAAGTAATGGTTCAAAGAAATCACAAGTGAAGTTAAAAAATACATACAGATGATGGGGCACCTGGGTGGTTCAGTTGGTTAAGCGTCTGACTCTTGATCTCAGCTGCAGTCGTGCTTTCATGGGTTTGTGAGTTTGAATTCCATATTGGGCTATGCACTGTCAGTGTGGAGCTTACTTGGGATTCTTTCTTCCTCTCTCTCTGTCCCTTCCCTGCTTGCACATACGTGCTCTCTCTCAGAATAAATAAACTTAAAAATTTAAATTAAAAATGCCATACAGATGAAAAATGAAACCACAATATGGCAAAACATGGAATACATAGAAGAGGTGTTAATGGGGAAGTTATAGCTATAACGGTTTATGTTTAAAAAAAAAACTAACTTTACACAATAAGGAACTATAAAAAGAACAAACTAAACCTAAAACTGGCAAAAAGAAGAAAGAAATATTAGAGCAGAGATAGAGAATATAAAAAAAATAGAGAAAACGGGGTGCCTGGGTGGCTCAGTCCTTTGGGCGTCTGACTTTGGCTCAGATCATGATCTCATGGTTTGTGAGTTCGAGCCCCGCTCAGGCTCTGTGCTAGCAGCTCAGAGCCTAGAGCCTGCTTCGGATTCTGTGTCTCCTTCTCTCTCTGCCCCTCCCCAACTTGTACTCTATGTCTCTCAAAAAATAAACAAATGTAAAAAACAATTTAAAAAATAGAAGATTAATGAAACCAAAAATTGATTTTTTGAGATGAGCAAAATTGACCAACTTTTAGCTTGATGGACTAAGATTTAAAAAGTGGCTTATTACTAAAAACAAATGATAATGGAAACATTACTACTGATAATAAATAAAAAGATTTTAAAAGTATTATGAGCAATTGTATGCCAACAAATTGGATGACTTGGATGAAGTGGACAAATTCCTAGAAACACAGAACTTATCAACACTAAATCATGCAAAAATAGAAAATCTGAATAGACCTGTAACTAGTAAAGAATTAGTAATTAAAAATCTCCCAACACAGAAATCCCTGGACCTCATGGGTTCACTGGTGAATTCTACCAAACATTTGAGAAGAACTACCACTAAACTTTTCCAAAAACTTGAGGAACATTTCCTAATTCCCTCTGTAAAACCAGCATTACTCTGATACCAACGCCAGGCCAAGACATTATAGGAAAACTACAGATCGCTATCACTCATGAACATTGATGCAAAAGTCCTCAAAAAATACTAGCATACTGAAGTGAGCGGCATGCTAAGAGGATTATACACCATGACCAATTAGAGTTTATTCCTGGTTTTCAAGGATTATTTAATGTATGAAAATCAGTGTAATCCATCACATGAACAGAATGAAAAGAGGAGGGAAATGCAAGGCCATCTTAATTTATACACAAAAATCATTTGGCAACATTTAATACCTTATGATAAAAATACTTGACTAGGAATAGAAGGGAAACTACCCAACATAATAAAAGCAATGTATGAAGCACCCACAGAAAATAGGATACTCAGGAAAGACTGAAATCTTTTCTCCCAGGGTCAGAACAAAGCAAGGATACCACTTTCACTACTTGTGTTAAACATAGTACTTGAAGTTCTAGTCAGAGCAATTAGGCAAGAAAAAGAAAAGGTCTCCAAGTTATAAAGGAAGAAATAAAATTCTTTTTACAGATGACAAGATCTTACATGTAGAAAATCCTAAAGATTACACACATACACACACACACACACACACACACACACACACACACACACACAGTTAGAACCAGTAAATGAATTCACAAAGTAGTTTACGAAATGAACATGCAAAATCAGTTGCATTTCTATGTACTAACGATAACCTAAAAAAGAAATTATGAAAGCAATACAACTTACAGTAGAACCAAAAGAATAAAATAGTAAGGAATTAAATGAAAGACTTGTACACTGAAAACTACAAAACATTGCTGAATGAAATTGAGACCCGATTAAAAGACTTAATATTATTCAGATAGGAAAACTACCCAAACTCATCTACAGATTCAATGCAATCCCTATCAAAAGTCAAATGTTTTTTGCAGAAATAGAAAAACCCACCCTAAAATACATATGGAATCTCAAGAGATTCTACAACCACCTTGAAGAAAAAGTGAAGGCTCCTGGGTGGCTCAGTAGGTTAAACATCCTACTCTATGGCTCCAGTCATGATCTCACAGTTGTGAAATCAAGCCCCATGTCAGGGCTCTGCAGTGGGCATGGAGCCTGGTTAAGGTTCTCTCTGTCCCTCCCCTGTTTGCAGGCATGTGAGTGAGCATTCTCTCTAAAAAAAAAAAAAAAAAAAAAAAGAAAAGAAAAAAAAATTAGGGGACTCAAACTTTCCAATTGCAAACTATGGTAAACAAAACAGGGTGATGCTGCCATTAAAAAAAAATCTGTAAACTAATGGAAAAGAATAGAGCTCAGAAATAATCCTTACAAATACATGGCCAAATAATTTTTGAAAAGGATGAAAGGATGCCATGGTCATTGAATGGGAAAAGGACAGTCTTTTCAACAAATGGTACTGGTAAACCTGGATTCAAAAGAATGAAATTGGATTCTTATTGAACACCATTTACAAAAATTAACTCAAAATAGATCAAAGACTTAGATGTATGTCCTAAAACTATAAAACTCAGAAGAAAAAATAGGGCAAAAATGTCATTGCTTTGGATTTGCTCATGATTTCTTGAATGTGACACTAAAGGCACGAGTAACAAAAGAAAAATAGATAAATTTTATTTCATGAACATTAAAAACTGCATCAAAAGACAGTATCTGTAGAAAAAAGACAACCTAGGAATGATAGAAATATTTGCAAATCCTGTATCTGATAAGGGATTAATATCCAAAATATATAGAGAACCAAATCTCAAGATAAGTAAAATAGCCGTATTAAAAAATTGGCAAAGAACTTGAACAGCCGTTTCTCCAAAGATACACAAATTGCCAGTTATCACGTGAAAACTTCTCAGTATTGCTGGGGGATCATTAGGGAAGTGCAAATCAAGAGTATAATGAGATGCCATGTCACACTCATTAAAATGGCTACCATCAGAAGAAAAAATAACAAGTGTTGGTGACAATGTGGAGAACTGAAACCTTTTTGCACTATTGGTAGGAATGTAAAATGGTACAGTTGCTAAAGAAAATAGTATGGTGGTTCCTCAAAAAATTAAAATTAGAATTGCTATATGATCTGAAATTCTTCTGGTTATATACCCAAAATAATTGATAGTAAGCTCTCAAAGAGATATTTGTACACTTAGATTCATAGCAGCATTATGCACAATAGCTAAAATGTAGAAGCAGTCCAAGTGTCCATTTCTGAATAGATGAGTAAAATGTGGTATATGCATAAAATGGTATATTATTCAGCCTTATAAAGGAAGGAAATTCTAACGTGTGCTAAAGCATGTACAGATATGCTAAGCAAAATAAGTTACAAAAACACAAATACCATATGATTCTGTGTATATAAGATATTTTGAGTGGTCAAAACTATAGAGACAAAGTAAAATGATTTCCAGGGGCTTGGGGGGAAGAAGAGCATGGAAGTTAAAATTTAATGAGTATAGAATTTGTTTTGCGAGATGAAAAAGTTATGAAGATGGGTGGTGGTGATAGTTGTACACACATATAGTTAAAATTACTAAATGAGTGTCCAACTCTTGATTTTGAGTCAAGCTATGATCCCAGGGTCATGGGATTGAACCCCACATTGGGCTCTGTGCTGAGCATGGATGGATTCTGCTTAAGAGTCTCTGCTTCTCTCTCCCACTTGTGCTCTCTGAAAAAAAAAAAAATGATTGAACTGTACATTTAAAATGGTTACATTATTAATTTTATCTTAGAGTATTTTGCCACAATAAAAAATTCAAAAAATACACAGGGTCCCTGGTGCTCAGTTGGTGAAGCTCAGACTTTGGCTCAGGTCATGATCTTTGCAGTCCATTGAGTTTGAACCCACATTGGGCTCTGCTGACAGCTCAGAGGCTGCTTCAGATTCTGTGTCTCCCTCTCTTTGTCCCTCCCCTGCTCATGCTCTGTCTGTCTGTCTGTCTCTCACATACACAAATAAACATTAAGAAAAAACCTTGAAAAGTTTTGAAAAATACAAATGTTAGTCTTTGAATTAATGGTTAGTAACCAGCTTTTTTCACTTAAACCTAATAAATACTTCAGTGTATCATCTTTTTTCTGTAAACAGTGCTTTTCCTACTCTTAAGACACAGTTGGTAAAAAAAAAATCTATAAAAATGATTCAGAGATGAAAAGAATGAAAAAGATCTTAAATTGAAAATTATATAAAGATATATAAAATTCACAGAAGACATAGTATTTGGAAATGTTTTATCAAAATGACTACTTTGTGAAAAACTAACTGGCTCGAAATCTCTCTATGGAGGAAAAAAATGTTCGATTTGATTTTGAGTTAAGTTTTATGCTTTAGCCCTTACCAAGCAAATAATTCTAAAAGGTGTACTTGGGAACAAATGTCTAATAGGCATTTTTGTCTTTAGGCAGAAATGACTAATTTTGTCTTCCAATTTTGATTAAGACAAGCTTACCTGTTAAAAAGAAAACTCTTCCCTACCTAAGAACTAAAAAAAAAATCATTGATTTTATATATTAGAAACTCATTCTAAACTATTCTGTATAAAAATGTTATTTTGATCCAGAAAGTCCTACTTCTCTATGCCATTAAGAATGGGTAAAAAGAAGCTTAAAGGCTGGCTTGCAAAATACCTCATTGCTAGTACTTGCCACTACTTCACATGATTCACAAATTGATTTTCTGGCTTTATATCTATGAGAGACAGTGGGCCTTTTTAACACTATAATTTTTCATAAGCTGATGGTACAGGGATGATGAATGAGCCCTCATCCCACAGTCTTCTCCAAGTGAACTCGTTAAAAGAAAGTTGTTGTTTTCAAGTTATCTTTATTTTAATTTTATTTTACTTTCCATTGCTTTGCAGAGCTTTTTGGAAATTACATTCTTTCCTTATCAGTTATTAAGCCCTACAGATTCCTTTTGTTCCTTTCAAGAATAGAGGTTATTTTTAGTACACTGAGTTGGAAAGTGAGACATATGGGTACCTTGTGCTAGCCCACATCTAATGATAAGACAGGCAGATAATTTTAACTTCAGGTTGTGGCTACAGATTATTGATTAGGAAAGAGGTTCTAAATATGAGAAGAGGCAGAAATTATATCCTCAAAAAGAAGGCCAGCATAGAGGAGATAAAAAGTAGTGATACCTCAGCTTCCTTCTCTCCATCCCCAGGGTACAGCATCATTTAAGCACTTACACTGGTGTGAAAGGCAAGTTTTCAGAGGATTGCAGTTCAACCAGGTAGGCCTTTAGTGTTTGTCCTGTCTACAGCTTCCTCCATTTATTGGAGGTGATTCCATCTAAAGTCCTCAGATATCCATAGCTCCTAAACTCTTCCCATTCTCTCTAATGGTATCTACTCTCAGGAAACATAGGTTCATTGCTTCTTTCTTTACAGGTACTTGTCTTTTGACAGGAGATGAATTCAGTTAAGAATATAGGGACATAGGGGTAGGATTATACACATTTGTTAGTGTCTTTTACAAATATTGACACAGGACATATGTAAGGATACATGAGAAAAGTGAATAAGCATAGCAAATCCTCCCTTATCTGTCTGTCCATCCAATCATCCATTATCCATTCATTTCAATTTAAATATGCTGTTTATCTTCTTTCCCAATTTCCCCTTTCATCCTGTATATACGTATCTCATCTATTCATTTTTATAAAGTAGAGCTTACTATATACAGTAAAAAATTTTAGTGGAAGATTCTGAGTTGTGACACAGTTATGTAACTATCACCACAATCAAGACAGAAAACAGTGTTGTCACAAAAACTTTTCCTTCTACTCTGTTCTACTTAATCACTGCCCCCAACCCTAGCCACTGACAATGACTGATAGGTTTTCTCTTCCCTTAATTTGGTCTTTTCCACAGTGCCATGTAAGTGAAAACATAGCCTTTGGGGTCTGACTGCTTTTATTATCACAGTGTGTTTCAAGTTTATCCATTTTGAAATGGGTTAATAAATCACTGATTAATAAATCACTAATGTTGATGTTCTGTTTTTTAAGAGTTTTTACTTAAATTCTGGTTAGTTAACACATAGTGTAATAGTGGTTTCAGGAGTAGAATTTAATGATTTATTGCTTATACATAACACCCAGTGCTCATCACAAGTGCCTTCCTTAATATTCGTCACCCATTTAGTCCATTCACTACCCACCTCCCGTCCTGCAACCCTCGGTTTATTCTCCATAGGGGTGTGTGTGTGTGTGTGTGTGTGTGTGTGTGTGTGTGTGTACACACACACACACACACACCACAGCTTCTTTATCCATTCATCAGTTGATGGACATTTGGGCTCTTTCCATATTTAGGCTACTGTTGATAATACTGCTGTAAACATTGGGGGTGCATCTGTCCCTTCAAATCTGTATTTTTGTATCTTCTGGGTAAATACCTAGTAGTGCAATTGCTGGGTGATGGGGTAGTTCTGTTTTTAACTTTTTGAGGAAACTTCATATTGTTTGTCAGAGGGGCTGCACCAGTTTGCATTCCCTCCACCAGTGGAAGAGGTTTCCCCTTTCTCCATATTCTCATCAATATCTGTTGTTTCTTGTGTTTTAATGTTAGCCATTCTGACAGGTGAGAGGTGGTATGCCATTGTGGTTTTGATTTGTGTTTACCTTAGGATGAGTGATGTTGAGCAACTTTTTATGTGTTGGTTGGCCATCTGGATGTCTTCTTTGGAAAAATGTCTATTCATGTCTGCTGCATATTTCTGAGCTGGATTATTTGTGTTTTGGGTTGAGTTTGATACATTCTTTAAAGATTTTGGATACTAACCCTGAAGGATATTTGGGCTCTTTCTAGTTTCTGGTGATCATATATGGGCAATGTCCCTGTAGACATTCACAAACAAGTTTTTGTGTTAATGTAAATTTTCATGTTTCTTGGGTAAAAACTTAGGAGTAGGATTTTCACTCACTTTAAATAATAAATTAATGTGGTTTTACATATTTTCTTTGGTGAATGTATTTCAAGTGTTTTTAGACAAAAACCCCATCAGATCTGAATGTACTGATAAAATTGAAGTTCTAGACTTAGAAACATGAAACTCCAGGATAAAATCCACTTGTTTAAGGGATAATTTTTTTCATATATGCTTTCGTATTTTATTTGTGAATACATCTTTCTTTTTTTTTAAGTTTATTTTGAGAGAGGGAAAGAGAGTGCATGTGACTGGGGAGAGAGAGGGAGGCAGAGGGAAGGCAGAGAGAGAGGCAGAGGGAGGCAGAGAGAGAGGGAGAGAGAGAATCCAAAGTAGGCTCTGCACTGTTAGCACAATTAGCTAACAACACAGAGCCTATGTTGGGACTCAATCTCCTGAACTGTGAAATCATGACCTGAGCCAAAATCAAGAGTCAGATGCTTAACTGAGCCACTCAGGAAACCCAGTACATCTTTTAGAACAGCTTCATTGAGATATATAATTCACATATCATACAACTTACTTTTATTTTTTTAGTTCACTCTCAAAATACACAGTTAGGTGAGTCATTTTGCAAATTCATGGAATTCTGCATCATTAAAACTATCTAATTTTACAACATTTTCATCACCCCAAAAGAAACCACACATTCACTGCCTGTCTGTTCTACTTCCCAATTCCCTTTCTTCCCACTAACCCACTTTTCCATCTCTAAGGATTTACCTATTCTGGACATTGCATAAAAATCAATTCATACAACATGTAGTGTTCTGTGACTGATCCTTACAGTGAGCATGTTTTCAAGTTTCATCCTTATAGTATATTAGTAATTTATTACTTTTTATTACCAAATAATATGGATGTGTTACATTTTATCTGTATATTTGTCAATTGAGCATTTGTTTCCTCTCCACTTTAACATTATAAATAATGCTGCTATGAATATTTGTACATAAGTTTTTGTGCAGACACATGATTTAGTTTGCTTTGGGTATATACCTAGGAATGTAATTGTTGGATCATATGGTAACATTTTGAGAAAGTACCAAATATTTTCCAAAATGGCTGTACTGTTTTATATTTCCACCTACAAAGAATGAGGATTCTAGTTTTTCTGTATTCTCACCAACATTTTTTACTGTCATTTTATTTATTTATTTATTTATTTATTTATTTATTTATTTATTTATTTATTTATTTTTAATGGTTTATTTATTTTGAGAGAGCAAGAGTGCAAGCAGGGGAGGGGCAGAGAGAGGGAGAAAGAATCCCAAGCAGGCTCCATGCTGTCACAATGGAGCTGGACAGGAGGCTCAGTCTTAGGAACCATAATTTCATGACCTGAGTCAAGATTAAGAGTTAGACACTTAACTAACTTAGCCATCCAGGCCTGCCTGTCATCTTTATTTTATATATCCTAGTATATGTGAGTGGTATGTCATTGTGGTTTTGATTTGTATTTCCTTTAGGACTACTGATTTTGAGTCTTTTCATGCAGTTACTGACTACTTGTATAACTTATATACAGAAATATTTATTCAAATCCTTTGCTCCCTTTTTAAATTTGATTGTTTATTACAGCATTATAAAATTTCATTACACATTCAAAATACAAGTTCTCATCAGTGTATAATTTGAAAAAGTTTTCTGCTATTTTTTTTTTCTAGTCTAAACTTTTTTATTCTTATGCTTGCTTTAAGTTTGGTCTGCCCTTTTCTAGTTTAACATGGAAGGTTAGGTAATTGAATTCATTTCTAATATAGGCATTTACAGCTATAAATTTTACTCTAAGCTTTGACTTACCTGTCTACCATATGTTTTGGTATGTTGTGTTTTATTTTCACTTCATACAGAGCATTTTCTAATTTACCTTCCTTGCATATTGTTTAACCCATGTTATTTACAGATGTTTGAAATTTCTATATATGAATTTCCCAACTCTTTCTGTATTTGATCTCTAACTTAATTTCATGGTGGTTGAACAAAACAATTTGTGTGATTTAAATCATTCTGAATGTATTCAGTTGTCTTTTATGGCCTAATAGATATATCCTAGGGGATGTTTTATATGGACATGGGAAGTTGGAATGTTGTCAGTTGGAATGTTACCTGTATGTCTGTTTGAGCTAGTTAGTTTTAGTGCTGTTCAGCTCTTTCCTTGTTTTTCTTTCTAATTCTTCTATGTCTGCAAGTGGGCTATTGAACTCTTCAACTGTTTAGTTACCTATCTTTCTCTTTAATTTTTCTAGTTTTTGTTTCATGTTCTTTGGTGTTTTGTTACATGTATGCATGTTTATAATTGTTGTATCTTCCTAATGGATTGATCCTATTATAATTATAAAATATTCTTCTTTGTCCTTAATTTTTATCTTAAAGTCCATTTTGCCTGATATAGAATAACTATTATTTCTTGATTTGCATCATATATCTATATCCATCCTTCTATTTTCAACCTTTTTTTCTTTGAACATGGTTTGTCTCTTACATGCAATGAATATTTGGATCATGTTTTTATCCATTTTGCTAATCTATGATTTTGATTGGAGATTTAAAAAAAACTGTTTATTAAAAATAAAAAAATTGTATTTAAAATCTATAAAGATTTGTTCAGATCTATCAGAAGGCAAAAATGAATACTCAGTGTTAATGAGGATGTGAAGCAATTGGAACTCTTTACATTGCTGGTGTGAATGTAAATCTTAAATAGTTTGACATTTTTGATAACACAGTTTAATAGTTAAGCATATACATACTGTGTAATTGAGCAGTTCCACTCTTGGTTATCTAGAGAATTGAAGACATATTTTCACATAAAACCTGTAGACAAATGTTTGTGGTACTGCTCATAATTGAACTGTTAACAACCCAAATGTCATTTAATTTATAAATGGATAAACTACAGGACATATATGCAATGGAATACTCTGCCAGTAATAAAAAGAAACAAATGATTGATAAATTCAACAACTTAGATGAATCTCGCACACATTGTGTTGAGTGAAAGGTTACATACTGTGTGGTTCTAGTTATAGGACAATCTTGAAAAGATAAACTATAGGGATTGAAGAATAAATCAGTGTTACCAGGGATAATGGGGTGGGGGGGGAAGAGGGTGACTATACAGAACAGTAAAGAGTTTTTGGGTGTATACTTATTGCTATAAGCACACATGAAACTACATATGTCTAAAAATTCATTGAATTACGCACCCCCTTAGCCCCCCAAAAAGTCTGTTCCTTTTTTATTTTTAAGAGGGCTCCACCCAACATGGGACTTGAACTCATGACCCTGAGATTAAGACCTGAACTGATATCAGGAGTCAGACACTCAACTGACTGAGCCACCCAGGCACCCTGAAAAAAAAATTTGTTTTAATAATTATTATTTTTAATGTTTACTTATTTTTGAGAGAAAGAGAGCACAAGCAGGCGAGGGGCAGAGAGAGTGGGAGACCAGAATCCAAAGCAGGCTCTGGGCTCTGAGCTGTCAGCACACAGCCCCCTGTGGGGCTCAAACTCACAAATGACTACATCATGACCTGAGCTAAAGTCCGAAGATTAATGGACTGAGCCACCCAGATGCCCCACTAAAAAAAAAAATCTATTCTTAATGTAATAAAGAATGTAGGCTTTTTGTCTGCCAGTTTCGTCTTTGTTTTCTACATAGTTTTAACTTTTTTCCCATTTTTTCTTCATTTTTTATTGCTTTCTTTTATGTTAATCAATATTTTATAATGTACCATTTAATTCCCTTGTTTCTTTAAAAAATATATTTACTTCATTTTTCCTAGTAGTTGCCCTGGGGATTAAAATTAACATTTTAAAACAATCTAATTTGAATTATATCAACTTAATTTCTTAATTACACAGAAACTTTCCTCCAATATAGCTCCATTCTCTCTCTTTTCCTTTGGGCTATCATTGTCATACAAATGATATGTTTAAACATCTTAAGTCTTTCAACACAGATTTAAAATTAATGCTTCATGAAGTTGTGTTTCAAATCAGAGGAAGAAATGAGTTATCAACAAAATACATTGTCTTACATATTTATCTATGGAGTTATCTTTAGTTATGTTCTTTAGTCTTTATGTGGATTCTATTTATTGTCTAGGGTCCTTTTACCCTGAAGGACTCCCTTTATTATTTCTTATAGGACAGTTTTGCTAGCATCAGATTTTTCTTTTTTTAACTTAGGAACGTCTTGATTTCTCTTGTAATTTTTTAAGTACATTACTGATTTAAAAATCATGGCTGACATTCTTTTTCTCCTTTTGAATATGTCATCCCACTACTCTCTGGGCCTCTGTGGTTTCTGATGATAAGTTAGTTATTAATCTTACTGAGATTCTTTTAAATGTGATATGCTGTCTTTCTCTTGATACTTTTAAGATTCTCTCTTTGTTTTTATTTTTTGACACTTTGACTATGTGTGTCCAGATTTGGATGTCTTTGAGTTTATCTTATCAAGAGGTCATTGAGCTTCTATTCATGTAGAATAATGTTTTACATCAACTGAGGAAGTTTTCAACCATTTCCTCAGATCTTCTTCTCTTTCTCCTCTTTCTCTCCTCTTTCTGGGATTCTCATGAGTATTTGGTACATTTGGTATCTTATTGATCAATAGGCTTTGTTTATTTTTCTTAATTCTTTTTCTTAGTGTACCTCTGATAGGATATTCTCAAATTTGCTGATGCCCTTTCTTACCAGCTCAGATTTACTGTTAACTTGCTGAATTTATTTCTCAACTATAGAATTCCTACTTGGTTGTTATTTACAATTTTTATCTCTTTTTTGATATTCACTATTTGGTGAAGTATTATCATATTTTGGATATTTTTTCTTTAGTTTTTGGAACATATTTATAATGTTCCCAAATCTTTGTCTAATTCACATCTGGGATTCCTCAAGGGCAACTTATGTTGACTACTTTGTTTCTTACATATGGAATATACTATCACATTTCTTTGCATGTTTCATAAAAGTTTATTTAATACTGGGGATGTTAAATAATATGGCAACTCTGAAAATCAGATTTCCCTTCACTTGCCTTCACCTCACCTGCCAGGTTTTGTTATTGTTGTTCTTGTTGCTTCTGTTAGTCTCCTAGGAACTTTACTGGGCTAATTTTAGCTGTAAAATATGTATTTGTGTGTGTGTTTGTGTCCTGTTTGGCCATTGAAATCTCTGCTTAGTAGTCAGCCAATTATTGGACAGAGATTTCTGCTTGAACCATCCTTTGCTAAGGGACTCTGTGCGTATTGGTGCATGTCTTCAAAACTTAGAATTCTCTCTTAGCTTCACTTTCTGTCTGTACAAAGTCTCAAGGTCAACTAGAAGTGAGATTGGAGACTTCAGTTTTTTTTCTACGCATATTCACAGACTTGCACATGTGTGGTGTTCTAAATTTTTGGGGCTAGGTCAGGGTTTGATAAAACTTCCTACGAACATCTCATTCTCCCAATTTTTCCTTCTCTTTCCAATGCCCCCCATTCCCCTTCCCTCCTCACCAGCTGTTATTTATTTCAACTTGTATTGCTGCTTTTAGGCAGCTGCATTGTAAACAATCACCACTGATATTTTTTCCACAAACGTCCTTAGGATAGGAATTTTCCTCCTAAGCAAGCTTTGAGGAAGTACAAGTAATAAGAAACACTGTGAATGTTTTTTTTCCAGGGGCTAACAGATAGTGACTATTTCTTGGGATGGAACTTTTTGGACCATTCCAAATTGTCCTTTTAAATGGCTGCTAGGCTGCTAGTTTTCTTAACTTCTGTGTTGTGAAGCTATTGGTGTTTTACTGTGGATTTGAAGAGAGTGGGATGGGGTAGGACAAGTTAAAATGCCACAAACTATGTTCATTCTTAGATTCAGCCATTTTTCTTAAATAAATGTTATTGGACTATTGCAAGCCTTTGTTTTATTACCAGAGATTTGATAAAGTTAATTTTTATGAATTTTTCTAGAGTTGTTTTTTCTTTTAAAGAATTCATTTTGAGGTCCTACTGTGCCATTCTGGAAATATATCTCCTCTTGAGAATGTATTTTTAAGAAGTTTTTTTTTTTCCATCTAACTTCATGAGACTTGTAATGTTTATCTTAGTATTTAGTGTTCGGTATTGATACTGAGGTAATTCTGGTCTCATAAGATCCATTGGCAAGTACTCTTTTTCTATTTTCCATTCTTTGTGTATGGTGGGTGTTATTTTATCTCAAAGCCTTGTTTCAATGTGCTAGTATCTTGAGAATTTTTGTATCCATGTTCATCAGGGATATTGGTCTGCAAGTCTCCTTTTTAGTGGGGTCTTTGCCTGGTTTTGGAATCAAGGTAATGGTGGCCTCATAGAATGAGTTGGGAAGTGTCCTTCTATTTTCATTTTTTGGAATAGTGTGAAAAGAATAGATACTAACTCTTCTTTATTTTTTTTTTCAACGTTTATTTATTTTTGGGACAGAGAGAGACAGAGCATGAACGGTGGAGGGGCAGAGAGAGAGGGAGACACAGAATCGGAAATAGGCTCCAGGCTCTGAGCCATCAGCCCAGAGCCTGACGCGGGGCTCAAACCCACGGACCGCGAGACCGTGACCTGGCTGAAGTCGGACGCCCAACCGACTGTGCCACCCAGGCACCCCTCTAACTCTTCTTTAAAGGTTTGTTAGAACTCCCCTGGGAAGCCATCTGGCCCTAGACTTTTGTTTATTGGGAGATATTTGATTACTGATTTGATTTCTTTGTTGGGTCTGTTCAAATTTTCTGTTTCTTTCTGTTTCAGTTTTGGTAGTTTGTATGTTTCTAGGAATTTGTCCATTTCTTCAAGATTGTCCAGTTTGTTGGCATATACTTTTTCATAATATTCTCTTAAAAATGTTGTATTTCTGTGGTATTGGTTGTGATCTCTCCGTTTTCATTTGTGATTTTATGTATTTGGGTCCTCTCTCTTTTTGATAAGTCTGGCTAGGGGTTTATCAATTTTATTAATTCTTTCAAAGAACCATATCTTAGTTTCATTGATCTGTTCTATTTTTTTAGTTGTGTTTTTTTTTTCTATATCATTTATTTCTGTTTTAATCTTTATTATTTCCCTCCCTCAGCTGGCTTTAGGCTTATTTGCTGTTCCTTTTCTAGCTCCTTGAGGTGTAAGGTTAATTTGTATATTTGAGACTTGTGGGACTGTGTTGCAATATACTTCCCTCTTAGGGCTGCCTTTGCTGCATCCTGAAGGGTTTGGACAGTTGTGTTTTTATTTTCATTTGCTTCCATGTATTTATTTTTTATTTTTTAATTTTCTTGGTTAACCCATTCATCCTTTAGTAGGATGTTCTTTAATCTCTGTGTATTTGTGGTCTTTCCAAATTGTTTCTTGTGCTTGACTTCAAGTTTCATAGCATTGTGGTCTGAAAATATGCATGGTATGATCTCAATCTCTTTGTACTTTGTTGAGAGCTGATTTGTGACCCAGTATGTGATCTGTTCTGGAGAATATTCCATGTAAATTCTAAAAGAATGTGTATTTCACTGCTTTAGGATGAAAGGTTCTGAATATGTCTGTTAAGTCTGTCTGGTCCAGTGTCTCATTCAAAGACATTGTTTCCTTGTTGAATTTCTGCTTAAATGATCTGTCTACTGTTGTAAGTGGGGTGTTAAATGCCCTAATATTATTTTATTATTATCAGTGAGTTTCTTTATGTTAATAATTGATTTATATATTTGGGTGCTTTCAACCTGGGGGAATAAATATTTACAATTGTTATCTTTTTGATGAATAGACCCCTTTATTATGATATAGTGCCATGTTTCATCACTTGTTATAGTCTTTGTTTTAAAATCTATTTTGTCTAATATAGTATGGCTACTCTAGCTTTCTTTTGGCATTCATTAGCATGATAGCTGGCTCTTCATCACTTCACTTTCAATCTGCAGATGTCATCAGGTCTAAAATGAGTCTCTTGTAGGCAGCATATAGTTGGGTCTTGTGTTTTTTTAAATCCATTCTGATACCTATGTCTTTTGGTGTATTTAGTCCTTTTACAGTCAGAATGATTATTGAGAGATGTGAATTTAGTGCATTTGTGTTACTGTAAAGTTGGTGTTTCTGGTGGTAGTCTCTGTTCCTTTCTAGTTTTTGCTGCTTTTGGTACGTATTTCCCAACTCAGAGTCCTCTTTAATATTTCTTGCAGAGCTAGTTTAGTGGTCACAAATTTCTTTAGTCTTTGTTTTTCTGGGAAACTCTTTATCTCTCCTTCTTATTCTGAATGACAGCTTTGTGTGATAAAGTATTCTTTGCTGCATATTTTTTCAATTCAGCACATTGAATATATCATGCCACTCCCTTCTGGCCTGCCAAGTTTCTGTGGATGGATCTGCTTTAAACATGATGTCTCTTCCCTTGTAGGTGAAGGACTTTTTCCATTGCTGCTTTCAGGATCCTTTCCTTGTCTGTGTATTTTGTGAATTTGACTATGATATGTTTTGGTGATGGCTGTCTTTTGTTGAATTTATTGGGAGTTTTCTGTGCCTCTTGGGTTTGGATGTCTGTTTCCTTCCTTGGATTAGAGAAGTTTTCAGGTTTAATTTTCTCAAATAAATCTTCTCCTTTTTTTCTTTCTCTTGTTCTTCTGGGACTCCTATGATTATTATAGAATATTATTACACTTTAAGGAGTTACTGAATTCTTTAAGTATACATTTGTGATCCAATACTTTTCTTTCCCTCTATTTTTCAGCTTCATTATTTTCCTTAATTTTATTTTGAATATCACTGATTTTTTCCTCTGCTTTGGCCATCCTCATTGTCATTGCATTAATTCGGTTTTGCGTCTCAGTTATAGAATTTTTTATTTTGGCCTGACTAGTTTTTAGTTCTTTTATCTCCACAGTAAAGGATTCCCTAATGTCTTCTAAGCTTTTCTCAAGCCCAGCTAGTATCCTTATGATTATAGTTTTAAATTCTGTTTCAGACATCTTACTTGTATCTGTATAGATTAAATCCTTGGCCATGATTTCTTCCTGTTCTTTTTTGGGGGGTGAATTCCTCCATTTTGTCTTTTTGTCTGGGTCTGTGTATTGGGGGGGGGGAGGAAAGGAGGGAGGGATTGTTATGAGAGTCTGTTGTATTCCTGCTCCTGAGAGTAATGGCTAGATTAAGAAGAGGTTAAAAAAAAAAGAAAAAAAAAAGGCTAGGTCTTAGGTGTGTTTTGGTGTGCTTGTTAAAAGAAGGTAGCTCCAAAAGCAACAAAACAACAATAGAAAAGGGAAGTTTGACTCTAGGTGTGGTTTTGGTCTGCTTGTTAAAAGAAGCTAGATCCATAAATAAAACAAAAAACTAGATTCTGTTTCCCCTAGAGCTAAAGCTTTGCAGCACTCTATGATCAGTAGACTTGGTGCATGTGAGGGTTTTGTGCTCATCTTTTGGGGGAGGGGCCTGCTGCTCTGATTCTCAGGCCAACTTGCCATGGTGGAGATGTACCTACAGGGCACAAGGGGGTGGAGCTTCATGTAAGCACATCCAGCCTCCATCGGGTGGTACTGTTTTGTTCACTGAAGTCAGTTGGTGCTGATGGGCAGGGAGAAAATGGCATCTCCTAGCTTTCTCATCCAGGAGGGGGATGTTCCCACCTGCCACTCTTCAGGAAACCCTCACAGAAGAACAATCACTTGTTGTGTCCCTGGCTCCCACTAGATCCCTGCCTTCACCCTGTCTGCATCTAAACTGTCTGCCTGCCAGACAGCACTGTACTTCTATGTTTTATCTCAGGAACACCACTGAGTTTTAAAACTCCAAATTTTAGAGAGTTGTGCATGACACTGACCCAAGCTGATCCTCTGGGGGAGGGTCTTACTGCACTTTTGCCATTTGCCTGTTTGTCCCAGAAAGGTGGTTACACAACCATGAAGTGGTTCAGTTTATGGTAAAGCAGAACACAAAGCTGGCACCAAGGTTTGCTGCCCTCAGCTGGTGTCTTTTGTTCCTATGCTAGGGAATAGGGCAGCATGTTGGCACCACTGGTTCCTTGTCGCCAGAGAAGTTGTGCCCCCACTCCTGAATGCACTTCAAGCAGGGGAACTTTGTCTCTCCTTGTGACCCAGGAGATCCTTAGACCATACTCACCACTTCTGGCTCTCTTCATTCCTTCCCCAGCAGAGCACCACCAAGCCTGCCAGGCACAGCCCTGGCAATGATGCAGATCTCCAAAGCTTTAGACTTTGTGCTCTGTTGCTTATAAAAACTTGTGGTAGTCTGCCTCTCTCCTTTTCCCCAGTCACTGGTTTGGGAGAAGTTTTTCTCATGCAATGCCTCACGTGCACTTTTACTTTCTTTCTTTCTCTCTCTCTCTCTCTCTCTCTCTCTCTCTCTCTCTCTCCTCCCCCCCCCACCTCTGTCAGTGATCAGGGCCCCCTCCCCTCGCAGCACCCGTATTTCTTTTCTCCCCCAAATCCACTCTCTGTTGCTCCTACTTTCCACAAAGTGGCCATTTTATTCTACCTCAAGTTGTGCAGTTTTGCTTTTAGTTCTCAGATCGATTGCTTGGGTATTCAAAATGATTTGATATTTATGTAGCTGTGTTTGTGGGAGAGATGAAGCAAGCTTAGAGTCCCCGTTCAACTGTCCCCCTACTAGCTCTTTGAACATGAGCTATCTTCCCATTTACTTGTGTCATCTTCAGTTTCTTTCATCTGTATCTTGTGGTTTTCAGTCTGGAGATCTTTAACTTCCTTGATGAAATTTATTACCAAGTATTTTATGGGTTTTGATGCTATTGAAAATAAAATTGGTTTTTAAAAATCATTGTTGGCATATAAAATCACAAATTATTTCTGTTTGTGTGTGTGTGCGTGTGTGTGTGTGTGTGTGTGTGTGTGTGTGTGTGTGTGCTGTAACCTGACTGAATTCATTGATTAGCTCTAACATGTTTTGGTGTCTTTAAGATTTTCTATATATAAAATTATGTCATCTCCACAGATGATTTTACTTGCTTTGCAACTTATTTTTATTTTTTATTTCGGGGAGGGGGGAGAGGGGCAGAGGGAGAGAGAGAGAATATTAAACAGACTCCATGCTCAGCACAGGGCCCCACGTGGGGCTTGAGCATCATGACCTGAACCAAAATCAAGAGTTGGATGTTCAACCAACTAAGCCACCCAGATACCCTTCCTTTCTTTCAATTTAGGTGCCTTTTATTTTTCTTACCTAATTGCTCTGGCTAGAACTTTAGTAGTAAGTTGAATAGAAGTGGTGAGAGTGAGAACCCTTGTTTTGTTCCTGCTCTTAGAGGAAAAGCTTTCACCCTTGCACCTTTAAGTATGATGTTCTTTCTACATCTCCTTTGTTGAGAGTTTTTTTTATCATTGAAAGGATGTTGTATTTTGGCCTAATGGTTTTTAACATGTATTATGTAAATGTTCTGTTGAGATCTAAGTAGTAATTTGGAAACTTAAAATCCTAGTATTCAGTAATTTGGTTTTTTAGCATGGAACATCTTTATATTTTCAAATCCAAGTTTAATCTCTTAATTTTCCTTTATACTTCTTATTTGAATTCACTTATTATTAAACACCATTTTGTGGGGACTCTTAAGCCCATTTACTGTGTATTTTGATTAGAGATATTAATATGATTCATACAATTCACAGGCAGCTGATTTCATCTTAATGATCATCAATATAATATTTCATAACAGGGAAAAATTGTTTTTGGTTTTTAAAATAAAAATGAGAAAGTAGAATTCTTTCTCTGTTATCTTTAATTATAATTTGATTGGACCATAAATGTGATTTTAATGGAAAATAATATTGATGAAACATTTGTATTTAATACCTTTTGTGTATTATTTTATTCTCACCCTAAGTAGAATAGAAAAAAGGGAAAAGAATCAAATTGGATTTTAAGTTCTTTATACTATTTGCCTCATGGGTATAATTATTTGGAAATCAAAAGCAAATCTGAGTATTATCAGAAGAAAATGCCTATAGTTATTGACTTGTAGGAGATAGAGTCAAACTGGGTTTTGATCAAGTGAAGAAGCTGTGATTAAAGGTAAGAGAGAATATCCTTGCAGAGAGAGATGAGAGGCAGGGAGGAACAGTTGTTCAAAGACCACTTTTAATACAGCTTGACTTTTGTGTTAGAAATATGCTTGGGGCGTCTGGGTGGCTCAGTTAAGTGTCTGAATTCAGCTCAGGTCATGATTTCATGGCTTGTGGGTTCTAGCCCTGCATCAGGCTCTGTGCTGACAGCTCGGAGCTGGAACCTGCTTCTCATTTTGTGTGTGTGTGTGTGTGTGTGTGTGTGTGTGTGTGTGTGTCTGTACCTCACGTGCTCACACTCTGTCTCTCTCAAAAATAAACATTAAAAAAAATCTTTAAGAAATATGCTTCGGAGTATTCTTTTTTAAAAGTCTATTCATTAACTGTAGGAATTATATCTACATCATAACATTGGTGATGACATTGGTTGAGGAATCAAGAGCAAGAGCTCAGACTTGATGATTACAGGTAGAGCAGGACTCCTGGAGCCTGTGAATAGGTTAAGGTTCTGTAGAAATCTCCTTCTCTAGGGGATGTTTGCTCATCCCAAGGAAGGAGTCACTGACTTTGGAACTTACCTGGGCCATGTGGTACCACTAGCCCAAAGTGGTGAGCTTCCTGACCTCTCCTCAAAGGAGCTCCTAGCTTCAGGTCTCAAGTATTCCTACTTGGTGGCCTCTACCACTTTGTGGATGAGTAATAGGCACTATTGGGACCCAAGTGAGAGACAAAATACAAATGGGAACCATGAACCTAAAAAATAAGATAGCAAGAGTCTGGGATGTGCTAAGTTAGAGTAAATTAAAGGATTCATCAGGTGGTGGAGCTAGAATCACTACTTGTCTTTCTAGGAAAGTCTGTTAAGAACCTGCATTGAGCAAAGCAGTTTACTAGAAGCTGAAGATAAATATAAAGTAAGAAACACTTTTGACTCTGATGACAACTTTAATGAGAGACAAATGACAATAATATAAAACTTCAGTTGAGAGGCTGAGTTTTAGAGATTTTTGACATGTCAAAATATGCCTGGCAAACTGGTAAGGCAGGAAAGCTAAAGGCCTATTTACTTGGGGCCATTGACCTTCAGAGGGAAAGAGCTGTTTCCATTATTAGAGTTCAGATACACCAGAGCAGGGCTGAGGTGATAGAGCTTGAATGGGCTGTTTTTAGAGCTCTGCAGAATAAATTCTGAAAGAACTCAGCCTATGGAAAGTAGAAATTAATGGGTAGTGGTTTGTATTAAAGGCTTAGTGGACAAGGGGAAGGAGTAATTCTGAGTATAGACAAGTATCAACCGGAATTATATATGCATCTAGGAAGCATCGTAGTCAAGAAATAAAGCAGAGTCTTTTCCAAGTTGCTTTTCTTTAGGTTGTGGCTTTCATTCTGGTACAAGAGCATTATAACAGATATGAAGCATAAGTCGTTTCGTTTAATCCTTACTGTGAACTTGAAATGAAGTTACTGGTATCCTTATTTTAGAGAGGAGAAAATGGGGGCTTTGAGAATTTATATTAATTTTTAAGATTAAAATAGTAAGTACAGGACTCGGACTTGAATCTGAAATCCCATGCTCTTGTGTTAAGTGATTCTGCCTGCCCTCAAGAAATGGAGTAAATATGCCAACAGGAAAAGATTTTTATTATGGATACTTAAAGTTTAAGTCTTAAAAACAACACTTTTTTGCTGCCTACTGTGTGTGTGTGTGCGTGCATGCGCGCTCGTGTGTGTGTGTGTGTGTGTGTGTGTGTGTGTGTGGTGTAAGACAGTCCAATATTTCAGGAAAAAGCTGTGGTAAACCTGGGAAATAAGACATTGGCAGGTCTCAGGGCGAAGAGAGTAGTCTACTCAAATGAAAATTCAGGTTTGGGCCTGTATTGAGTGGTTTGGGGTCTAACTGGGAGAGAGACCTGTCCCACTCTCAGTGGATGAAACCATTCTTCACTCTTACTTTTTTTTTTTTCCTACTCCCTTTAGTAAGTTAACATTCTGGTGTGAAACAACAAAAAAACCTATGCGTATGCTTTTTGCCTGTCAATCCCAACCAAAAGACAGATGCAGAGGATTTAGTTGAAAGCAAGACATTCATCTCTGACATTTTAATCCTTTAATATAGCTAAGATAATATTAGAATTCCAAATTAAATTTAAAAAATCATCTATGCTTCTGGTTTGAGAATCTGAGAATTTTTTTATTTTTCTGAATCAGATCTAATCTAATACATAGTCATCAAACAAAAGTTTTTATTGCTATGTGCTGGATCTATGGTATTGTATGGATAGCTAGTCTCTTTCAAGTGGGCCATGATAGTACATAATTTTCTTCCAAGGTCTGGAAATATATTCTTAATTAAAATGTCATATTGTTAGGGTGAGCTGCATGTAATTTGCCAACTTTCTTACACTTTAGGACTGCATTTGGAGGACATTTCCAAACAACTTCTCTAAATCTCTTTGGAGAACACTATAGTAATCATTTGAAAAATGTATTAGAGAAATTGTTACATTCAAATGTTTTGTATAATTGTTTTATAGGGTTACATTTCCCATTCTTTTTGTGCTTTCTTGCATACAATTGGGCATCCAGTTCAATAGACAATGTTACTGTAATGTCCTCAATGAAAATTTAAATTCACAAAAGAAAATTTTCTAGTTATTTTTTTCTTTTATATATATTTTTATGTTGACAAAAGACAACAGGATTGGTATATTTTTTAAATGTAATTCTGGTTCTAATATACACTACTATTCAAAAGAGAATATGAAAAGAGTATGGTTATGATCTTAGAATGCTATTGTCTCCTTTGTCTGCAGGTCAGAATTAGCAATTTTGACTGCTAAGAGAGAAAAACAAGAATCTTCCAGTTATTGCTTATTCGTTTCTCCTCCTTACTCCATAGAAAACAGAGGTTTTTTTAAAGTCTATTTTTAAGATCAAAATTACTTTTATAAATAACATTATTTGGGAAACTTACTGTCATTTCCAGATGTGAACTTTTTGTTTTAGTCCTTTACATAGTAATTCCTCTAGCTGCTTTATCAGAATGTCTTCCTTCTTTGATGTCTCTGAGATGAACTGTGCCATATCACACCAACATGAAAATCGTTTCTTGAAGAACCATGAAAGGTGTTTTCTACCTTATTTTTTACAGTGCATGCTTTAGTCTGTAATCATTTAAGTAAACAAACTTGCTGGGACAGGGCCTTGAAAATTATGAAATTACCTTTTTCTTAGGGGATTGTCAACAAAAGAAGTTCTGTGTAATAAAGAATTTACCCTTTATGTCCAAAAAAAAAGAAGTCTGGCCTTTGCCCTCGGCTTCTGGGAGGTAATCTCTCAGCCCTTGGGATGCCATGCCTGATGGGAGTGTCTTTGTTTCTCTTGGGGTCTTGGGTCACTGGATAGTCTTAGGGTAGAGGCTACCTGCATCGGAAAGACCAACAAATGTGACTTTAAAGTGGAGATTTTGGATCATAGGAATCATTGGACCTCCAGAAGGAGAGTATTCTGAGATTAGTGACATGGGCAGTCAGTCAATCATGTCTACATAATGGAGCCCTGAGAACAGCTCTGCACACTGAGGCTTGGTTAAGCTTCCCTGGTTGGCAGTATGTTGTGTTTATTGTCACATACTGATTCTGGGAAAGTAACATGTCTGTGACTCCATGGGGAAAGAACAATTGAAGCCTTGCATTTGGTACTTTTCCTGAACTCTGCCCTGTATTCTTCTTCCCACTATTGATTTTAATCTGTATCCTTTCCCTGTACTATACCATAAATATGAGAATGAAAAAATGTTAGCATAGTTAGAGTTTTTCTGGTCAATTTTAGAACCTAAAGGTGGTCTTAAGGACCCTGAAACTTGCAGTTGGTATCAGAAGTGAGGATAGTCTTGAGTGGGAATTGCTACCTCTAACCATACAGTTGGCTAGAACTTTTAGGATGTTGTTTTCCTAAATGGAAAAAAAAATATGATTTGGCAGTGGATTAAAGCATAAAAAGTATAATTAATGAATAAAAACTCAGGTGTCTTTCTGTATATGTTTATATGTATGTGGTTTTCTATATGTTGACTATTCACTTACTCTCCATATGCTGACTATACACTTAATTCTCCATATGCTGGCTTCAGAAACACAAAGTAGTGTAATGAACTTAAAACTGAAGAAGCTAAAACAAACAATATGGCGACTTTTACAGACTTTCAGGAATAGTAGGGTGCAGAATTGTGGGCTGCAATTGATGCCCTCATCCCTGGTAGTAGCCATTCTAGAATCTAGATTGTCAAGAGCTGACAGGGCAGCCATCACCTGCTCTCATGATTGTAGAGCTAGCCCATATTCATACCATCTGCAAAAGATTCTGTCATTAATCACAATTCTTAAGGAACCCTTCATTTCTAAGGAACTGCAGAATTGCATACAGATTCTTAAATGTTTTTATTGTCACTGAAGTTTTGATTCAACATTACAAAGAAAGTACAGAGAAAATGAAAATTTTTGGACTGTAAGAGACCTCAGTTCGGTTTCCAGCTTTGTCTTTAATTAGCTGTGAAAACTTAGGCAAGCTGTTTGAACCTCTCTGGGTCTTAATTGCTGTTTAAAAAAAAAAGTTGAGCTACGTTGTCTCCTGGACCCCACATGGCTTTACAATGAGATGATATTTAAGTAGTTTTAAAAACTTAACTTCCAAATCTAGATCAGATTTCTGATTTTGAATAGCCAGAGGTACAAATCCTCGTGTTCTGTCTGTGCCTGCTAAGCTAAGAATTGAAAGTAAACTACTTTTCTCCCTATAGAAAACAGATACAGTCTGGCCTCTCTCATGCAAGTTTAAGTTTTTGCATCTTGAATAAGTTTAGAAAACACTTTTACCCAAATGTTTTTTGCATGCCTAATTTTCTCTCATTTAGAGAGTATATTTTAATTAACACAATATTTTACTTTACATAACAGATTATTTTAGCAAATTCCATAGCCTTAATTTTTAAGAGCTAAAATTTTAATTATTGATTAAAATCTCTGCTCTAATTGCATTGTTTTGTAATATTTCATTACAATTCTTTCTCTCCCTTGCATTTCCAAAGCATCAAGTCATTTTGTGATCTGTATCAGGCTGTTAATATATGCCATCACGGGGTGGGTAGAAGGTGGAAGAAAGTAATTGGGGTCAAGGAAAGAGAGGAGTGGAAGAAACAAAAAAAATACAGAAGCAAGTAACTTGAATTAAGTAAGATGTACCACGATGGTATCATTCCATGTATATAAAACGTGTGTGTGTGTGTGTGTGTGTGTGTGTGTGTGTATGTGTGTGTGTGTATGCACATAACTAGAAAAAACATGTTTTAAATGAATGTATATCTACTGACATGGAACTAGCTACCTAAAATGAAACATTAAAAGAGGAATTACCAATCAAGGTGTACTGTGTGAGTCAATTCTGAAAACAAACACCTGTGTGGGTGTTTATATTTAGGTGTGTATTTGGATGAGCAAGGGAAAGGGAAAGTGCATGTGTGAGGCTTCTAATATGGATTGTGCAAGGCAAGTAGGCTTTGGGGGTGGGTTAGGATGAGATGATAATCTTTCTTGCTCTGTCCAACTCTAAATTTCTTCATTTGACTTAATGTACACATTCCTTTTGTAATTTGAAAAAAACATCAAATTAGATGTAGAAATCTAAACTGGTAGTATTTAATTTTCTATTTAATACACACTGGACTGTAAATTGATGAATCTGCCCTCCTGTGTGTATTTAGCTTAATACTCACTTTATAAAACATTTTTCATAAAATTCTGAAAATAATTTTCTTGCCTTTTTATTCATGTTCAAATTCTTAATTAAGTTTATTGAACTATTAAAACTATAATTCCGTGGAGTATTTCAAACATAATAAACAGGCAAAACATAGGCAAACATTAATGTACTCCTACTCAATGTATTTAAAAATCTTTGGCAAGGTGCCTGGGTGACTCAGTTGGTTAAGTGTCTGACTTCGGCTCAGGTCATGATCTTACAGTCTGTGGGTTCAAGCCCTGCATCAGGCTCTGTGCTGACAGCTTGGAGCCTGGAGCCTGCTTCATATTCTGTGTCCTCCTCCCCAACTTGTGCACATGCTCGCTCACTTGCGCTCTCTCTCTCTAAAAAATATTTTAAAAATCTTTGTTAACTGATATGTTTAATGCTTATTTCTATATAGTTAACCTTATTGACTAAATGAAAATTGGGTATGTGATCAACTACAATTTCTAGAACTTTTCTCATGAAATGCATTAGATTAAGTCTTTGACCATTCTCCCCGTGAAGGCTAACTTGTTCTTCTAATTAAAATATAGCTTATATTTGTTGTAAATATTTAGATAATATAGATAAGCAAAAAATAAATCCTTAATTACCCTTGCATCCACATGGTACCTTAATGCCTAATTTTCTGGACTTTTCATTTGTATATATACTTTTTACTAAAGTATATATATATATATATATATGTCTACTATATATATGTCTAGTATATATACTAAGATATATGTTGTCTACTATAATCTATGTCTTTACTATGTAAATATAGAATAATTTAACACAATTTACTTAACCAATTATCAACTATTGGAAATGTATGTTATTTCCAATTCATTCTGAACTTAAAGGTATTGCATCAAATAATGTTGAACCTAAATTTGTGAGATATCCATAATTATTTCCTTTGTATAAGGACTTATGCATCAAGGAGTATAAAATATAGGATACTGCTAATAGGTATTATAAATAGATACATTTAAATGTAAGAAGTCAAGCATTTTTGGATTTTCAGAGATGTGGAAGAATTTCATATACCACTGATAAAAGGGTAAACAGACCTAGTATTTTGGGATGATAATTTAATTATACCTATCAAGCAAGGAAAAGAACAGTAAATTATAAGTTCTTATTACTGTCAAATTTATAGCCCTTTTCTGTTGGCCTAAAGGAAAAATCAAATACATTTTTAAAATTTAGTTCTCCTGCCCTGTTGAAATTTTTTTGAATTCTGAATGTCCCCAGCATCAGAGCTACTACTCTTCACTTTGTACATTTAAATGAGTAAATCTTCTGAGTTTCTATTTACAATGAATAGATTATAAAATTTTGAACAAGATCTGCCAAATAGAAAATTTGTGAATTGGTAGGGATTTTTTTTTTTTTTTTTAACTTTTGGCCTCCTCCATCCATTTCTCCCAGCCGCACCTCTGACAATTTGTTCGATTAGCTTCTCGTTCCTGATTTCACGTATTAAGAGAGCATGTGGTACTTGTCTTTCTCTCTCTGACATCTTTTACTTAGCATAATGCCCTTGAGGTCTGTCATGTTGTGACAATTGGCAAGACTTCATTCTTTTTTATATTTAGATATGTGCATATACATCAGATTTTTTTTATCGATTCACCTATTCATATATTGTCTCCCTCTCTTGACCATTGTAAATAATGCTGCAATGAACATAGGGGTGCATATATATTTTTTGAGTTAGTGTTTTCATTTTCTTGGGATAAATATTCAGAAGTAGAATTGCTGCATCATATTGGAATTCTGTTTTTAATTTTTTGAAGAACCTCCAAACTACTTTCCATAGTGGCTGCACCAATTTACATTCCCATCTACAGTACGTAATGGTTTCCTTTTTTCCACATTCTCACCAATATTTGTCATTTCTTGTCTTTTGAAAATAGCCAATCAGACAGGTGGGAGGTGATACCTTATGATGGCTTTGATTTACATTTCCCTGATGGTGAGTGATGTTGAACATCTTTTCATGTATTTGGTAGTTATCTGTATGTCTCCTTTGGAAAGATATCTATTCAGATTTTTGGCCCAGTTTTTAATCAGAATGATTTTGGGGTTTTTTGTTTCTTTGCTGTAGAGTTGTAGGAGTTCTTTATATATTTTGGATATTAGTTTATCAGATGATATACATAATTTGCAAATATTTTCTTCCATTCAGTAGATTGTCATTTCCTTTTGTTGATGTTTTTTTCTGAGTAGAAGCTTTTTAGTTTGATATAATCCCACTTATTTATTTCTGGTTTTGTGGCTTTTGCTTTTGGTATCATATTAAAAAATATATATCATCAACACCTATGTCAAAGAGATTACTGCCTGTTTTCTAAGAGTTTTGTTTCCAAGTTTTACATTCAAGTCTTTAATCCTGAGTTAATCTTTATGTGTGGTATAAGTTAGTGGTCAGGTTTCATTCTTTTTTTTTTTTTTTAATGTTTATTTTTGAGAGAGAGACAGAGACAGAACATTAGGAGGGAGGGAGGGAGAGAGAGAGAGAGAGAGAGAGAGAGACAGAATCTGAAGCATGCTCCAGATTCTGAGCTGTCAGCACAGAGACCAATGTGGGGCTCAAGCTCAGGAACCATGAGATCATGACCTGAGCCAAAGTTGAGCATTTAATGAACTGAGCCACCCAGGTGCTCCAGGTTTCATTCTTTTGCAAGGGGCTTTCCAGTTTCCCCTGAATCATTTATTGAAGAGACTGCCATTTCCTCCATTTTATATTCTTAGTTCCTTTGTCATAAATTAATTGACCATATATGTGTAGGTTTATTTCTGGGCTCTGTTCTCCATTGATCTGTATGTTTTTATGTCAAAACTATGCCATTTTAATTACTATAACTTTGTATTATAGTTTGAAATCAGGGAGGCTGATGTCTCTAGCTTTGCTCTTCTTTCTCTCAGGATTGCCTTTGTTATTTGGGGTCTTTTGTGGTTGCATACAAATTTTAGAAGTATTTGTTCAATTTCTTTGAAAAATTGACTTTGGAATTTTGAGATGGCTTGCATTGAATTCATAAATTGCTTTGGATAGTATTAACATTATAATAATATTGATTCATCCAATCCATGAGCATGGGATATCTTTACATTTACTTGTGTCTTCTTAAATTCATTCATTAATATCTTGTAGTTCTCAATATATAGGTCTTTCATCTCCTTGGTTAAATTTATTACTAGGTATTTTATTCTTTTTGATGTAATTGTAAATGGGATTTTAAAAATTTCTTTCTGATAATTATAAGTATAGAAACATAACAGAGTTCTGCATATTGATTTTTGTCTCTTACAACTTTACTGAATTCACTTATTAGTTTTAAGTTTATTGATAGTACCTTTAAAATTTTGTGTGTATAATATTATGTAATCTGTAAATAGTGACAATTTTACTTCTTCCTTTACAGTTTGGGTGCCTTTTACTTATTTTCTATACTTAGTTTTTATACTTTCCTAGGGTTATGGCAATACTTTTCTTGTAACTGCTTTATGGTTTCAGAGTAGAAATATTTTAATATAGTTAATGTATTCAAATAATTTGATATCAAAAAGGAAAAAAAAACACTGCTTCAGGCCCACCTAAGTTACAATATGTGAATTATCAACTGATAGATTCTTTGAATCCTGGGACCTGGTTGCTTCCTTGACAGTGAGTCAAATCTTCACCTCTCTTCAGATCAGACTTCTTGTGTATATTTATAAGAATTCTTTATTTTTAGTTGAATTATTAAATATTTTAACTTAGTGTCTTTCTTCTAAAGTATGCATTGTATATGTATTATTTGATTTTCCAGCATTATATATCCTATGGAATTACTATTATAAATATTAGTCTACTTTCTTATCATTAGAAGGTTAGGAATGCATAATTAATTGTCATTACAAGTAGGTGGTCATCCACAGAATTAATGTCTTAGGTTAACTTCTCAGAATCATTTTCTTATTCCCATTTAAAACATTAGTCTAATCATTTTAGAATATAATATTGAGCTCTTTCCACCTAGCTATAATGAGAGACCATTGATGATGGCCTATTGCTAGTTTTGCAGGATATTTTGCCTTACTCAGAGTTTGTGTTACTCTTACCTACTTATACACAGAAAACGGTATACAATCTGTGCCTTATAGAAAGACATAAAACTTGGCATGCCTGGGTGGCTCAGTCAATTGAATGATTGATTC
The DNA here is from genome assembly GCF_022837055.1 of Prionailurus viverrinus. Lineage (NCBI taxonomy): Eukaryota > Metazoa > Chordata > Mammalia > Carnivora > Felidae > Prionailurus > Prionailurus viverrinus. The sequence goes on along the minus strand of NC_062568.1, from coordinate 61,280,091 downwards.
TTGATTTAGGCTCAGGTCATGATCTCAGGGTCATGGGATCTAGCCCTGTTTTGAACTCTGTACTTAGCATGGAGCCTACATGGGATATTCATTCTCTCTCTTTCTCTCTCTCTCTCCCTCTCTCTCCCCCCCCTTCTCTCCCTCTGACCCTCTCCCCTGCTCACACACTCTCTTTAAAATAAAAAATAAAGACCTACACTTATTAAAAGCAAAATGCTATGTGTATTAACATTGATGTTATTAATCTACATTATTAACTAAATGCTACTACTAATGTGTGTTAGCATTAAATATATTTATTAAAATGCTAAAATCTAAAACATATCCTTTAATATATACCAGTGTTTTGCATAGCTAAAACCCTTTGTAATCGTTCATTTCAGTGTAATAGTAAAGGAATAGCATTTCACAAGCTCAAAGTATTTTCATCACTTATAATATTAATGGACATTGTGGTTGTAGTGGCTCAAATTGTCACAACTGGAGCAGTGTTAGCCCCATCAAGTTTTGTGTTTTGTTTTGTTTTTATTTACTCCCACCCCATCATTTATAAAAGCATCCTTGCTTTCTGACAATAATAAAATATTCTCGAATGGGGTGCCTGGGTGGCTCAGTTAGTTGAGCAGCTGACTTCATCTCAGGTCATGAACTCGTGGTTCTTGAGTTCAAGCCCCACATCAGGCTCTGTGGTGACAGCTCAGAGCCTAGACCCTGCTTCAGATTCTGTGTCTCCCTTTCTCTGCCTCTCCCCCATTCATGCTCTGTCTCTGTCTCTGAAAAAATGAATAAATGCCAACAAAATTTTTAACATTCTAGGACCATTTAGAGTTCTTTCAACTCCAAGGCACAGCAGCATCCAGACTCTCAGGATCTCCCACACTTTTCAGTAGGAAGAGGCAAGAATTTGGAAACTTGGACTTCATCAGATTGTTGGTGATGGTCTAGTTCTGCTGCTGCTGTTAGTTTGAAAGATAAAGATACTCCTTTTTAATGCCATGTTTTCACACGAATCCAGTAAAAGGCCCACACATAGGATAATGTAGTCAATGGTAGAAGGGGCAACATATATTGGAGAAAGGATGGTTGTTCGATATATGTGGCTGTGACAATTGGCTATCCACAAAATAACTAAAATCAAACCTCAATCTTAAGTCATGCATAAAAGTACGTACTAGATAAAGACCAAAATATGAAAAGTAGCAACTCAGATGCTTAGAAGAATATAGGCATTGTTTTTTCTTTCTATTTTAATACCCAGCTAAAGAGTGATACAATATGAGCAAATTCTAAAAGATGGATTAGTACATTAAATAAGATCTGTGTGACAAGAAACACTATAAACAAAGTGAAAAGAATTTGAAAAGACCAGATTGAGAGTATTTCAGTGCATATATCTGGGAGGATTATTGTCAAGAATACATACTTTTAAAACAACTATATACCATTAAGGGGAAAAAAACATTGATATAAAAATGGTGAAAAATGTAAACAAGCACTTCAAAAAGAAAAATCACATGTTGTCAATATTGACATGGAAAATGACTCAACCTTTTCAGAAATCACAAACACAAAACAACTAAAAACTAACACCATTCTGTTTGGTAAATCTAAAGAATTCCGATAATTCCAAATGTAAGCAGGAAAACGGGGAAATCAAATCTCTTGTGCAGCACTGATGGAGGAGGAAGATATAAGCATATAGCTTTGAAGAACAATTTGGTGTTCTGCAGTAGAACTGAATATATAAAAACTCAGAAATTCTGCTTCTCAATATATCAAGCAGAGCAGCATTTTTAAAAAAATTTTTTCATCATCTCTGCATAGACATATACAAGCTAATACAGAAGTTTTTTCAGGGAGAAGATATAATTTCCCCCTCTTCCTTTCTAGGTTCTTGGCTGAGACATCCATATAATAAAAGATTAACGGAAGAAAAACACATGGAAGTTTAATAATGTATTACCTTCTATATACATGGTAAATACCCAGGAAACCTGAGTAACTCTTTGAAATGGTCCAAGTTAACAGTTTAAAAAAACATCTCCAGCTAAAGACAAAAGATGTTGGAAGTAGGGGAGACTAGTTTGGGGAGGTTACTAGGAAAGGACAATAAACAAAGGCAATGTGGTTGCACAGATTTTAGTAGTTGACTTCTCCCTTGAGAAGAGTTTCTAGAGATTTGGAGTTACCCTGCTTGTTCCAGTACAGAGAAGGGGACATCCTAACATCCTAACAACCTTACAAGGTTTCCCTTGTAAATTTTTCTTACAAAAGTATGACTTCTACTCACTTTAAAAAGCTTTTCCTGGGTCTGCTGTGCCATAAAAATAATCAGCCTAAAATAATCCTTATCCCAAAGAGACACATTTTGGGGTGGCAAATTCTGTTCCCCTTCAGTTTCAAGAAACAATTGTTACACTTTAATTTGCAATGCACTGTTATTTTTTTTATTCTTTTTTAAATCACATCATATCATTTTCATATCCTATCCAGAACTGCACACACCCCATTGTCCCATGGGCCAGAATGATCTGACTCCTCCATGTTCAAGATGGTTTGGCCTGTACTAAGCCTGCACTCCCCAAATGACAGAGCTCTGCATCAGTTCCCATGTAAAGCCTCCTAAGGATCAAGTCTAACCAGAAATAAGGACTGGTTCAAGAATAGGCTTTAGCACACACTTGGAATCACTGTCCCCCTTACTCCTTCAAGGATCTCTTATGAGGAGATGATTATATTTACCCTACACACATCCTTTTGGGAAGCTGGTGTGTCAGCACATGATTTGTTCTTCCTGAGACACTTCAGGGCCCATATGATCTCTTTCAGAGGGCTGTTTTTAGTGATTCCAAGGTGATTTGATGACTCCTTTCTGACTACTTTTAAAGAACAAAAATCCAACCGAGTAAATTTGAAGATTTAACTGACTTTATTAAGTGATTCATAAGTCAGGCAGTATCCCTTGTAGCGAGTAGAGAAAAGATCTGAGGAATTGAGGAAGGAGGGCAAGAACATTATTAGCAAAGAGAGAAAAGGGATTGTTCCAGGCAAGGCCACCTTTCCTTAGGAGGAAGGGCAGGGGATCTTATTAGGTGGCTTACCTCATCTGTCTTTGAGGGGAATAGAGATGGCCCATGTGACAGATTACCTAGTTGGGGTTGATCAGAAAATTCCTGATTGACAGGTTAAGACTTATGTTTCTGGGGGAGGTTGAAACTACAGTTAGGTTGTATATTAAGCCTTAATTTGGTGACTTGGCCTGGCCCAGATGCACCATTTGAGGACTATGGTTTTCTTTTTAACAGTACAAAAGGAAAAAAAAATTGTATAACCTACACATGTAAATATACGTATATATATTTACGTGTGTGTGTGTGTGTGTGTGTGTGTATAAACAGATGAACAGAAAATCCTTACCTGCCTCTGTGTCTGCTCACCTTAGTGTTCCCCACTCAGACGCCTTAATCTCTGCTGAGGTTTTGTTTCCTCAATCCTTTCCACTGGGGTTTGCTTCTCAGACCGCTTGCTCTGTGTCCCCTCCAAGTCTCTACTCCACCTACAGAGGTTTCCTTCCATTATTCTGTATTTGACCACTATCTACAGAATGATTTCTAAGGCAGTGGTGAAGTGTTGCTTGTATAGTTGAACGTTGTATTTTTCAGGTGACATTTCTTGATAAAGCAGTTTTATTTTTAAAACATAAAGGAAGTTCAAGAAGATATTTGACACACATTTATGCATTAAATAATTAATGATAGAAAATGTTCTTATAAATGTTTAAAGTTGTTCTTGATCCCAGAATTTAAATGGCATCTTTCTATATTTTAAAAGGACTTAATCTGTCTTTGGCATAGCAGTCTCTTACACAGTTGTTACAAGACTATTTCTTTATCTTCAGAAACACTGTTTGGATACATTTTCCAAAAGAATTGGTGTTCTCTTCAGGGACTTTAAGTCACTAGGGATTCTATTTCCTTCTGTGTGTTCTTTTGAGAATTTTGATTCAGGTACACAATACCAACACATCTTTATAGTGTCTTTTTAATTGTCATTACTGAAATAACTTTTTAATTTAAAATTTTCTTGTTCTTTACGTAACAGGAAAGTAAGTAGAGAGTTAGCTACTGACACCTCCCTGTGGGAAAAAATCTACAACAAAACAAAAACACAGTGGATAAGAAAATTAATGACTATCACCTGACCCTGACAAGAAAATGTTTTCATTTTGTTTTTTTTTTCTTTAAGTTGTAAACACAATGACTAGATATGTCAAGCAGGTTGCAACGTTAATAACATTTGTAAGTGTGTGATGTGCAGCAAACATCTGATTATGGTTCACTTCATTTAAAGCGAGGCCTTTGCAGAGGGCATATTAATGTTTGGTGTCTGTTGCTTGGAATGCATTCTGTTTGTCACAACCTGAAGACTCAGAGGACCAAGAGAGAGCATTCTAATTAACCCTGGGTTCGTTGCAGCAGTGCAGAACTGTTTTGTGTTCTGTTTTTCTTTTTTTCCTTTTTGTAACTAATAATGCATGTAACTAGAATTTTGAAACCACAAACAGGGTTTCTCTGTGTGAAAGCTCTGCTAGTTTACCACCAAAGACTCTTATACTGCTATTCTAACTTGCTTTATATAATTTGTGTCATTGGTGTTTCTTGAATTACAGGTATCAGGACATTTTGAGGGCTAGGCTGTCACAGTTAAGGAATTCTATATGGCTTGTATGTCTCTAATGTGACATGGAGAAATATACATTTATAATTCACTAATTATTGGTTTAAGGACAGTGAGCAACCTTCTAAAATATATTTTAAGGAAGATAATGTTCTCTTCAATAAGAATAAATATTAAACTACTGTGGAAGGAACTCAAGGTAGAGCAAGTGAATGACTTCTCTAAATAAAATTTACTTATTGCTTCTGAGTATTTTCCTGAGAAGTGGGTGAAAGGAAGTTAAATGAGTTAATGATGTAAAGGGTATAATGTGGTATCTGACACTTCAGATTGCTTCTCTACAGGCTTTTGTGTAGTTTGATGAAATGAGGAGTCTGGACATATGTCAGAAAGAAGGAAATACTTCTCTATCCCAACTCCAGCTGCCATTTAATTTAGGCATATCAGACTCACTTAGCTTCTTCTAGTCAAACCAGCCAGCCCTGCTCTATAAACCACTCTGAAGAGTCTGATAAGCTTTCTCTTAGGTGAAACCTTAGGGGAAAACACACACACACACACACACTCTTCATGATTCTTCTACAGAAAGCTACTCTGAATCTTTTGATGACTTCTCTTTTTTAAGTACCCTTTCCTTGTATGTTCCCATAATTCTTATAACTGTTTGGATTGAGTATGTCCAGTCATTTTATACCATGGCTGTTTTTCTATAAAGCGAGTGAATGTTCCTTTCACAAAAATATTTTATGATGAAGACCACTTAAATTTATCTTTTCTCCTTGGGGGTAAGGGGAAGTAAAGGAAACTATACTCAAAGCTACTTTGAATGGCCCACTTTATTATTTTTTTTTTTTTTTTTGCATTTTCCTGGAATATTTGAACAGTTCACATTCTGATTCAATTATCTTACTGAATATGCTATGAGGGAAAATTCTAGGACGTGTGTGATGGATGATTTGGTTATTTGCATATTATAAATGAGAAAGCGGAGCTGGTGTTTGTGTTGGTTTAACTGTGTTAACTCTACCAAACTAGGGAATGCCCAGATAGCTGGTAAAACATTATTCCTGGATGTGTCTAGTCTCAGGAAGAGATTAACGTTTGAATTTGTAGACCTAGTCTACTGAGCGCTTGAATAAAACAAAACAGTGGAGGAAGTACAAGTTTACTCCATTGTGCTGAGATGCCCATTTTCTTCTCTCAAACATGGGTACTTATGCTTCTTGGGCCTTCTGACTCTGACCAGGACTTAGACCATTGGCCCCAAGTTCTTGGGCCTTTGGGCTTGAATTGACAGCAGTGGTATCCCTGGTTCTGAGGTTTTCAGACATGACTGCCTCTTCAGCTTGCAGATGGCAGATTGTGAGAATGCTTAGTTTCCATACTCCTGTGAACCAATCCCTGTAACAAAGTTCCTGTTAGCTATAACTATGTATTTATATCTACGTCTAATATTGGTTCTCTTTCTCTAGAGAATCCTTACTAAAACAATGTTAAATCCAAGAATGATTTTTAAAAGGAAGAAAATATTAACACAAGACTCATAGTTAAAAGCTTCATTATTTTTTACATTTATTTATTTGCTTATTTACTTAGTTTGTTTTTCTACAAAATTGCTTCCTGAATATGAGCTAAGCCATGTAAACCCTGAGCCTAATATACTCATCTGTAAATGAAGGAGTTGTCCAAAATGAACCCCAGTGTCCTTTTCAACTCTGAAAATCTGGGTTTTATTCTATCTTTCTCAATAAATTTTGATTTTTAGGAATACTAAGTATTTTCTGTCTCCCCTCATTGCTGTGTGTGTGTGTGTGTGTGTGTGTGTGTGTGTGTGTCTGTGACTTTTATTCTTACAGAATCTAAAACTGACCCTATTACAGAAGTAAGAGAGTTGTAGTTGCACAGATCAAATGAATATTCTAGGATTCATTTTTCTGTAGATCCAAACATTGGCTATAGTGAGTTTCTTTCTCAAACTTTTGATTAAATTGCCTCAACATCTCCACTGTCATACTTTCCTTACCTTGTCTAATCAGAACAGCTCCTGAGTCTGCATATTCTAGAAGGGCAGCTTAACTACCAGAAGGCCTAATGTTAAATGATGTGTGATAACAGGAAGCTTTTCCTTTTGGTCCCGCCTCTCTGAATTCTTTTTTTTTTGGGGGGGGGTGGTGAGAGAGAGAGAAGTTGGAGAGGGGAGAGGGGAGAGAGGAGAGAGAAAGAGAATCTTAAGCTCTAGACCAGTGCAGAGCTCCATGTGGGGCTGGATATCTCATGACTGAGCCAAAATCGGGATCATGACCTGAGCCAAAATCGGGAGTGGGACGCTTAACCGACTGAGCTACCCAGGTGCTCCCAAATTAATTTTTTAAAGTACTTTTATATTGTTTTCATCTTTGGCTGAGATGCTAGCCCAGGTAAAGTTTCTGCTAGGCTAAAGATACATTTTTAGTTTTTTTTTTTTTAATTGACAAGATAGCTCGAATACAAAATAATTCTAGAAAAGGAGTACTTTTTTTCTGCCTTAACCTTGATAAACTTTGTGATTTTAAAAAATTATTTTTATTTATTATTTAGCACTTTCCTGGCTGATTTTTAGTTTTAACAAAGAGGAAAATCTTATTCTTAACAAACGTAAGTATGACAGTCATGAATTTCAGTCCTTTCTGACTATTGCGATTTTCCATATATTTCTGAAAAATATTTAGGACACCATGAAAAGGTCAAAAACAGTTGTCATATTTACTTATCTGTTTGCCAATATATATTTTTTTAAAGTTTTTATTTAAATTCAAGTTAGTTCACATACAGTGTAATGTTAGTTTCAGGTGTACAACACAGTGATTCATCTGTTTGCCAATATTTATTGATATCCTGTTGTGCCAGGTTTTCTAAGTGATGGAAATATGTCCACTTTCTTTTTCTTATCCATTAATAATGTTTGGTAAGGGCCTATTTAGAATATATTTTGATCCATTCTTATTTTCAAGTCTCTGTGTCAACTCTGAACTGTGTTTTTAATGATACATAAAGTATATCTAATGTCTAGAAATGGCTTCCTAGGAAATAAAAACATATTCTGTCACTTAAACAAAAATGCCAAGCTATCACTGTATTTTTGTGTCTATGTAGTTTGAAAAATCAACACTAAATAGCTCTATGTGAAAGGGGTCTATTGATATTCTGAAAACTAGGCTGCCTTGGGTTGTGCTTTTCTAATTGCTTCTCATTGATTATCCCATACTTGTCATGGTTGAAATTGTTAGATAAGCACTTTCTATCAATACAAACAGAAGATTTTGATTTGTTTTCTTTTGGTTTAATGAGTCAAAAATGAGTATTTATGTTACATAGACCTAAAATGGAGATCTACATTCATTTAACAGTTTGTGCAGTGTAGATGATTTATATTATTGGATTATGAAGTGGAGGAAGGAAAGGTAATAGTGAAAGGAATTTTACTGATGTGTTCAGGACTGGAAAACCCAAATCTCTGTTGCCTAGGGTCTGTCTTCTCAGGAAGACAAAAGTCACTCCAATCATTGTATCACAAGATAATGGCTACACAGTTTCATGGTGATTGATTTAGAAATCTCCCTGTCTTCCTCTCTCTAGCTTCATTCAGTCAGCCCTGCAGGGTCCCTAAGAATGATCAGCAGCAGCTTAGAGGCTCTGGCTCTTTAGAACTCATGGCATCAGCTCTGTGGGATCCTCCTTTGATATCCTGTAACTTTACCTCTTTGTCTTTTGTTTCCCCAGAACTTGGGATGGTAGCTGCTTCTTGATGTTATTTTATCTGGGTTAACTCAGTATTAACTTAAGAGGAAAACCTTCCATATCAAGGAGGTTGGACAATCAAAAAGTCAACTGCTAAAAAGCTTTTTAAGCTCTCTATCTGGAGCGGCTGTACTTTGTTTGGGACTCTGTGCAGCTGATTATGAAAGCTACAAGGTCAAAAATGCTTCAAAATGGAAGAGTGGTGTCCTTATGTATCTCATGGCCTTACCACTAAATTCCTACTATCTAAATAACATTTGACTTTGTTTTGTAAGAACCAAATGTATTTGCTGTTTATTTTTTATAATATTACATGAATATCTCTTGGCATAAATGAACTCTTTAAAGCCTTTAAATTAATCCCAGTTTTATATCTTGCAGAAACTCCTAGAGCTGTGGAATGACAAAGATGCAATTATCTACATCCTAAGATGTTATCATCCAACAAAGAGGATTATTTTTTACTTTTGGCATGAAGTTGGGGTAGAGGGTGATCACCTAATTCAATCAGCAATTCTACTGATTTGAACTGAGTTTTAATCTTTCTAAGGACAAATCTACAGGTTAATTTCTAATTTATCCTTACTCTTAATTGTTAAAGCTCAAACTGCAAGCTTTCAGTATTTATTAGTGACCCATCTCTGTAGTGTCTGTGAATGACAAATTTGGTCTTCTTTGCCTGTATTAATAATAACAAGAGGTCTATTAACCTTCTCAGCTTTTTAACCACCCTTCTTATTCAAGCTCTTTTACTTGGCTTCTCAGCCTCTTAGTCACCAGCTGCAAATAGGTGAAAAGATATCTCAAATAATGTACTCACCTCTATATTTCCCTTTTCTTGATTTTGGGCCCTTAGGTCCTTGATGTCAGGTTGGCTCTCTGAGGTCATTGAATCAATTTTGTTTATTTAGTTGAAGATTTCATCCACTTTTTTTAGTTTCCTGTTTCAGCAGGACAATTGGTCTGTTAGCTTATTTCACCATTACTATAAACAGAAATCCCATTTATTGATTTAAGCAAAAGAGCAATCATAAATCCATCAAGGTACCTGGCCAAACTGCTATTTGATCCCTAAAAAGAACAAAGTGATGAGAACAAAGATCATGGAGAGTCAGAAAAAACAGACTTGAATAAAACTTTCACTTAATTTTAATTAACTCACATTTTTCACTTTTAACAGGGTAATAAGGATCTCTACAAATCAAAAGAAGAGTATGGGAAAACAATTTGTTCATTGTTGCATGTCATGTAAATAACAGTTGTATATAATTATTACCATGTTTTTCCAAAAAGTAATTCCTTGTGATATAGACTACTTGTGAGAAGAGTTTGGGGATTGAGAGAAGTAGAGAAAAGAGTTATATGATTATAAAATGAAAAAACTTGAATAGATGCTCTACATCTTGCTTAAAAATATTTCTAATATCAAATCAAAAGAATAAGCTATGTCCTGGACAAATCAGTACCTTTTAGGTTTGGGTCAATTAATGTAAATTTAATTAGACCTTCTCATATATGATCCAAATTAAGTAACCCAAAGTTTACAATGAAAGCTTATACCTTTTTACGGATAGTTTTTGAGTATTAAAATGGTATCCATTGGCCAAGCTATATTCTAAACCCTTCTTTTATTCTTAATTTGGTACAACCACCCTGTAATACAGTTACTATGTTTATTTCCATTTTATATATGAGAAAATCAAGGTATGTAAGTTAAGCAAGTTGTCTAATATTTGTAAGTAGTACAGTCAAGATTTGAATCCTCAGTCAAGAGTCTACATTCTTTTTTTTTTTTAATGTTTGTTTTTGAGACAGCATGCGCATGTGGAGGAGGGGCAGAGAGAGAGGGAGACAGAGAATCTGAAGCAGGCTAAGGAATGTGAGGGCAAAGCCTGATGTGGGGCTAGAATTCACAACTGTGACCTCGTGACCTGAGCTGAAGTCCATGTACTCAATCGAGTGAGCCATCCAGGTGCCCAAGAGTCTACATTCTTAACCATCATTCTATATTGCCCTTGTGTCAAATGACTTAGAAAAAAAAATACAGAATAAAAGTGACATTTAAATAGAGATGGTAGAATTTACGCATTTAAATTATCAAGGAGAGACAGTTGCTATAATATATACAATTGGTGGGATTTTTGGTTTTCATTCAGTTAATGTTAAGATAAACTGATATGTATTGCTGATTAGTTTAAATAAGGGTTCATTAAAATATCTATAACATTAACAAGAATAATCCTTTATTTAACAGAGAAAGATACAAAACATTTTGTGTTTTAAAAATTATCTAACAAAGGGACACCTGGGTGGCTCGGTTGGTTGAGCGACTGACTTTAGCTCAGGTCATGATCTTGTGGTTTGTTAGTTTGAGCCCCGCATTGGGCTCTGTGCTGACAGCTCAGAGCCTGGAGCCTGCTTTGGATTCTGTGTCTCTCCCTCTCTCTGCCCCCTCCCCTGCTCATGCTCGCTCTCTCTCTCTCTCTCTTTCTCTCTCTCCCTCTCTCTCTCTCTCTCTCTTTCAATAATAAATAAATGTTAAAATTTTTTTTTAATTATCTAACAAGGAAAAGAAGGAAACTACATAAATAATTATTCTTCCAAGTGTAGTTTAAGATTATAAGGTTTAATTTAGAATTTATTCTGATGGTGTTACAAAAATTAGGAGATATTGCTAAATTTCTGTTGATTTGGCATGACACAAAAGATGAATTATTTTATATCCTAGAAAGACTGTCATAACTTGTGGATAAGATTGGATTCTGAATGCGGGTCCCATTATATATCAACCACTACACTAGTTTTCATAGATACTGTATAGATATGGTAGACCTCTTACATAAATTATTTATAATTATAAAGTTTTGTGAACTGAATTATGCTACAAATTAGTAGTAATTTAGCTTTTATGTACCTAAACATTTATTTATAGATTATGAATTATATGCCAGCATAAAAGTTGTCACTAGTAGTAGTTAATCAAGGTATTTGTTGATTTGCTTATGTTGTATAAAAGAAGCTGTCCTTTCTCCTCTCTAAAACCATCACAATCTGGTAATTTTTTTTTTTTTTTTACCAAATATGGAATAGCTTCCTTAGCAACTATCATTAATCAGGTTATCGATCTCTGCTTTTTTGATTAAGGTTAATCTTTTATAATAGAAAACAAATTCCCTTAAACTCAAAATTCTTTCAACATTTAAATAGTACTTAATAGTATTTAAAGAATAAGTCATAGTGATAGGGATAACCATAAGGTCTTTTATATCCTTTAAAACTGTGAACTCTAAAGCCAGGAGATTTTTAAAAATACAGATTTCCAAGTTTCATACCATGGGCTTTTATCCACTAGGTATATGGCTAGGTATACCATAACCATACAGCTTTGGAACCACTCCTTTTTGAGGTACCATAGCATAATCAAGCTTTGGACTACATAAGACACCTAGGTTCAGCCCAAGTTCTGCTGTGTCCTACCTGTGTAATGTTGGGCGACATATTGAACTTTTCTATGTCTGTTTGCCTCAATCTCCTTTAAAATGCAGATAAAGGGGCGCCTGGGTGGCGCAGTCGGTTAAGCGTCCGACTTCAGCCAGGTCACGATCTCGCGGTCCGTGAGTTCGAGCCCCGCGTCGGGCTCTGGGCTGATGGCTCGGAGCCTGGAGCCTGTTTCCGATTCTGTGTCTCCCTCTCTCTCTGCCCCTTCCCCGTTCATGCTCTGTCTCTCTCTGTCCCAAAAATAAATAAAAAAACGTTGAAAAAAAAATTAAAAAAAAAAAATAAAATGCAGATAAAAATAACTATCCTTATGGTACGCAGTAAGGACTATGAAGAGCAATGTATATTAAGCATCCAGCACAAACAATAAGTAATTGACTCAATAAAGAAAAGCCATTATTGCTCTGAGGTGATTTCCCCTCAATAAAGACTTCCCCTACAATAAGAATGACATTAATCCACTTCTTGTTCTAGAAATTTCACTTGAGGAATATCCATGAACATGCAACTTCAGGTAATCTGTAGGAAAAATAGTAGTGCATTTGTTGAAGGTGAAATAATGAAGCAACATCAAATGGTTCTAAACAAGGGTACACAATGAATCAGGAAGACTGAGATTAAATACACTCTGGAGTCAAATCCTTGCCTTTATCTTGATTCTACAAAGTACTATAATCTAAATCTGCCCTCCCCCCCCCCTTTTTTTTTTCAAGTTTAAGGAATACATCTTTCTGGCACTGAAAAAAAGAGTCTGAGTAGAAATAGTGCAGTGTGGTCCTGATGTCCATTCTCTGGCACATCCTGATGAAGTATTGAAACACAAACAGATGATTAGTTTACTGAATGCTTCTGTAGGAGACTGTATTCTGCACTGGTAGTTAGAAGTAGAGAATGGTGTGGAGGCAAATTTGTTGAAACTAAGAATATAAGATGAATGGAAGAGTTATTAGTCACCATACTACCAACTGTCCTGACATTTAATGCTATGGATAGTCTCAAGTACAGTGACAATATCTGTCTTAAGCTTGCAAATATTAAACATCATTCTATCTATATTTCATGTTACTATCTATAGCTTTGTTCATTTTTGGAGTTCAAATGTTATGGTTTTATTGAGATATTTGCAAAAGGTCATGGTCTGGGAATCCTGTATGATCTTAGATTGAATAAATCTCTATTAGTAACATGTCAAAAATAATGGTTGTGAGTGATCTCTGAATGTCATTGAGATACCATGTCTTCCTTCCTCCCTCTTGCTTTTACCTTTCCTACTAGTGTAGTCTGACAGGTAGATGTGTTGCCTGTAAGTACCATGGGGCTATTCCAAGGAATCCTCTCAAAAATGGTCAGTGGTTTTGAACAGCTATACTGGAATTCCAGCTGGCTTTAACTTATTCTGAGGCAGTAATAGTGAATCTAAATACCTAAAAGAGCTTGCTTATTTTCTTGGAAGGATTGTAGAATGGGTTTTTAGTTTTAAAGAAGATGTGGTTTTTATATACAATGGAATACTACTTGACAATGAGAAAGAATGAAATCTAGCCATTTGTAGCAACATGGATAGAACTGGAGAGTATTATGCTAACTGATATATGTCAGGCAGAGAAAGACAGATACCATATGTTTCCACTCATATGTGGACCCTGAGACTTTAACAGAAGCCCATGGGGGAGGAGAAGGGGGGAAAAATTACAGAGAGGGAAGGAGACAAACCATAAGAGACTCTTAAATACTGAGAGCAAACTGAGGGTTGATGTGGGGTGGGAGAGAGGGGAAAGTGGGTAATGGGCATTGAGGAGGGCACCTGTTGGGATGAGCACTGGGTGTTGTATGGAAACCAATTTGACAATAAATTATATCTATATATACATATATATGTGTATATATATATTCTGATTAAAGTTCTGATTAAAAAATATTTTAATACTTTTAAAAAAGTAATAGTTTTAATTCATGCACTAGGATAATCAGAGTACCTGAACTAGACGATCTCAGCCCTTTTATTATTAAGGTGACTATATGGCATTTGCAGTTTGTTAGTACATTTATCTATTTCTTCTAGTGTTCCTCACCTGGTAAGTACTAGAAATATCTAATCTTTCAAAACAACCAGATAACTTTACCTTTTACCAATATTATCTATCCCAGCATTGTGTGGATTAGATGATGGCACTACCACACTGCCTCGTTCTTAACTGGCAAATGTGTAGAGAAAAAGCATTTCTAGCAGTACTGACAAAGTCTTTCCTTAGATACTGGACCTCGCAGTGACCCTTCAACTCCATGGCCAGAAGACCTGGAGAAAATTCCAAGTAGCTTGTCATTAAGCATAAATTGAATTCACCAGGGTGTCCTAGAAAAAAAAATTCCTCTACTCTCCTAGGTTCTCTTTGGTGGTGGTGGTGGTGGGCATTGCAAATTACACTCACAAAACTAGTTAGTTAGCAAGGGAAAAGTAGATTTAATCACATCGACACACACATAAAGAAATGTGACTCAAAGGGCAGTTACAATATGGGGCTTATATGCCATCTAATAGGCGAAGGGAAGAGGACATAAAGCACTTAAGAAAATGGACGAGCGATAGGATAGTTTTGAGACCACATCTGTTTCAATATGGTGCCAGCTTCTCATCTCAGAGGATTAGAGGATTAGAGCTATTCTCCAAAGGAGTTTATGAGGAGTTCTGAGTTCTCTTAAGCAGGTAAGGGATTTCAGAAACTCAAAAGCCTTCCACTCAAAATAACTTTTATGCACAGTGGCATGTTCTGGACCCTTTCAAGTGTTATGGGTAGAATTATATCTCCCAAAAAGGTAGGTTTAAGTCTTCACCCTGCTACCTGCGAATGTGATGTTATCTGTGAATAGGGGTTTTGTGTATATGATAAAGTTAAGTTCTTTAGTGTGGGCCCTAATCCAGTATTCTTAGTATTCTTTTAAGAAGAGAAAAACACCATATGAAGGTACAGACACACAGGGAAAACACCATGTGATAACAAAGGCAGATATTGGAGTAATAATAGTTACAAACCAAGGAATGCCAAGGATTGACAGCCATCACTAGAACATAAGACATAAGAGAGACTTTTCCCTACAGGTTTCAGAGGAAGAATGGCTCTGCTGTGTTGACTTGGGGCCTCTAGACTCAAAAATTGTGAATCCATGCATTTATGTTGTCTTAAGTCACCCAGTTTGCGATACTTTGTTATGGCAGGTCTGGGAAACTAATACAACCAGGTATACAGAACCTAGAAGTGGTCTCTTTTTTACCACAGCATGTTTAATAATTTTAAAAGTTACATAAGCCCACCCTATAGCTTTGCATAATCTCTCTCTCTCTCTCTCTCTCTCTCTCTCTCTCTTTCACACACACACACACACACACACACACACACACACACACACACACGTTAAACTTGAAAAGCAGGTTTGATGAGTCTAATAGACCAAGGGAAAGACTGAAATTCTTAAGAAAAGTTCACGCAAAAGTTAGCCCAATTTGAGGTGTTTTTATGAGCACAGTAAATCATTTACCTGATTCATAAATGTATGCTATAATGTATTCATAAACAAATGATAAATTGTTCAAAAGGGAGCAAGTCATAGATTATACATTCATCACTGCATCTTATTATTACCACATATAAATCAATTCAAGATTCAAGTGTTTAGAAGCACCATAAACAGTGGCATACTAAAATACATGAGGGTATGAGGAGTGATACATTTTTCTGCAGGTGGTTATTAAATTCTTCCTATGTGAAAGACACACTTTATTTTTTAATTTAAATTCAAGTTAGTTAACATACAGTGTAGGCTTGGCTTCAGGAGAGTAGAATCCAGTGATTCAGCTCTTACATAGGATACCTAGTACTCATTCCAACAAGTGCATTACTTAATGTCCATCACCCATTTAACCCACCTCCCCACCCATCTCCCCTCCAGCAACTCTCAGTTCTCTGTATTTAAGAGTCTTTTATGGTTTGCCTCGCTCTCTGTTTTTATCTTATTTTCCATTCTCTTCTATGTTCATCTATTGAGTTTCTCAAATTCCACTTGAGTGAAATCATATGATACCTGAAGGACACATTTCAGATAAATAAATATGGAAAATGTGTGGTTTTCAAGAAGTATAAATGAACAGGACCGAAGATAGTAAGAAAAGAGCTTGCACATATGGGTGAAAAAGGAAAGGTGTATACAAGAAATAGAAATTGGCTCCAATTTAATGAACATAAGGTTTATGAACAGAAGAGTGAGAAATAAGGTTAGGGTAAATTGGAGAAGGATCATGGGAGACTCTGAATAGCTATTGATAATACCTAACATTAATTAAATATTTACCATTAACCCTATACTTGCTATGCATTACCAGTTATTTGATCATCAAAGTAGCACTATGGAGCATATGCTAATATTGCAACGATGTAGGTCAGGATATAGAGGCGCAAAAATGCTAGACAATTTGCCTAAGGGTAATACTCTGGACTCCAAAGGACTTGAATCTAGCCAATCTGTGTGCAGAGGTCTTAATTATTGTACGTTATAGGCATTCTAAAAGGATGGCAAATTGAGAACTAAATCTGACATTTTTTGTATGCAATGATGTATAATAGCTAATTATAGATGAATATATAAAGAAAATGTGATAGGGACGTCTGGGTGGCTCAGTTGGTTAAGCATTCAACTTTGGCTCAGGTCATGATCTCACAGTTTGTGAGGTCAAGCCTCACATCGGGCTCTGTGCTGACAGCTTAGAGCCTGGAGCCTGCTTCAGATTCTGTGTCTCTCTCTTCTCTCTTCCACTCCCTCATGCTCTGTCTCTCTCAAGA
This sequence comes from Prionailurus viverrinus, assembly GCF_022837055.1. Lineage (NCBI taxonomy): Eukaryota > Metazoa > Chordata > Mammalia > Carnivora > Felidae > Prionailurus > Prionailurus viverrinus. Next base: position 61,263,307 of record NC_062568.1, on the reverse strand, counting down.
ATAATATTTAAAAATTTAAAAAGAAAATGATATATGTACACAATAGAATATTACTCAACTGTTACAAAGAACGAAGTCTTGCCATTTGTGACAACATGGAGCTAGAGGGCGTTATGCTAAGTAAAATAAGTCAGGTAAATTCTGTATTGCACCTATATATGGAATCTAAAAACAAGTCATGGTGATGTAATGTACAGCATGGTCACTAAAGTTAAAAATACCACATTGTATATTTGAAACTTGCTAAGAGTAAACTTAAAGATTCTTATCACAAGAAAAGAAGACTGCTTTGTAACTTTGTGTGGTGATGGATATTAACCAGACTTAACTGTGGTGATCATTTTGGAATGTATACACACACATATATGCATAAGCATATATATATGTATACACATATATATACATATGCACACATATATACATATGCACGTGTATATTTACATACACATATATACGTATGCGCATATATACACACACACATATGCACATATACACACACATATACACATGCACATATATACATATATATGTATGCACATATATACATACATCTATATACATATGCACATGTATATATACACACATGTACATGTGCACATATATATTATACATACATATACATACACATGTATATACATATGTACACATACTTATGCATATCAAATTTTTATGTTGTGTATCTGAAACTGTTATATTTAAATTATACCTAATGTAACATATTTTTATATTCTATCTTAATACAGAAAAGCACCATTGATAGAAAGAAAAGCTAATTATAATGGAGTACTTACTATGTGGTAAGTGCACCCTGATAATCACTTTGCATGCATCATTTAATTTAATCATCCCATAGCCCTGTAAGTCAGGGCATTGAGGATTTTAGAGCTAAAATAGTGACATTTACCAAAACATGAAAGTAATGCCTTGGGGAAAATATCTGGCATATTGTATACCGAATCAATGTGAAAAAGTAAGAGAAGTGAGAAAACCATTTATGACACTGTTTTAATGATACAGGCAAGAGAAATGAGGGTCTAAATTTTGGGTAATGAAAGTGGGAGAAGATAAACGAATATGGAACATTGTAGAAATAGCATAGATATTATATGGCAACTGATCATCGTAAGAGGGAAGAGATGGTGAAAATCATTGATGAAGCTTAGATTGAGAACCTGGGTAAAAGAACAGTGGTGCCAGTGAGACCATAGGGGACATAGAGGGAACTAGAAGAAAGGGTGAAGATGTTCTGTCAGGCACACATTAATGAAGTCGATGGAGCTGTTCAGTGGGAATAGTTTAGGCATTGAGAAGCATTGGCAAGAGCTCAGAGAATCTTCAAGATTGGGAAGATAATCTTAGGAGTTATCTACATAGAAAGCAAAACTAAGATTGGAGTCAGAACTAACACAGGACAGAGATGGGGTGGAGAGAGAGAGGCTCTAAGGGATTGCTACCAGCTCCTTAAGTAGAGGAGTCTTCTCATTCAACTTCCTCTTCTTGTTCTTCTGCCTTTTTCCTCCCCATTAACACCCTCCTTCTGATCCTAGTATCTTGGTATATAGCTAGATGATCAAAGAATGAAAGGACAGTGGAATGAAAGAATGAATGAATAAGGGAGAGCTGTAAAATACTTATAAAATTATGTAAAAGTAAAGTCAGAAAAAGAGAAATTGAAAAATAGCGAGAAAGGAATTTAAAATATGATTTAGCCTATAAATTATTGTGCTATATAGATCTTAATTACAGGTGTAAGTTTCCTTCCACAAAGTTATGCATAAATATTTCTTATAAATTTGATTTCATAAATCAAATGTATTAGAAGACTTTCTTAATAGTAGGAATATTGTCATTATCCCTAGAATAAATTGAATATGCATCCCACGTTAATATTTTGAATACATTTACATCATATAATATTATTGTATAGTTTCACTTGTTCAGAAATTATTCCTCTTCCTAGGAGAAAGTTGCTTTTCTCTTGTAGCATATTTAATAACTCTCGGTATATAAAAAAAAAATTCCTTCTGTGAACCCATGTCCCTATTTCTTGAGTTTCTTTTTTTTTTTAATATTTATTTTGAGAGAGAGAACGAATGAACAGGGGAGAGTCAGAGAGAGAATCCCAAACAGTCTCTGCCTGTCATCAGAGCCCAACAGGGGGCTTGAACTCCTGAACCGTGAGCTCATGACCTGAACCAAAATCAAGAGTCAGAAGGTTAACCAACTGAACCACCCCGGAACCCCTTGAGTTTTTTGATAAAAGAGAAAAGTTATCAAAGTAAAATTTAAGACCTAAAAGCTTATATTTTATAATATATATAATTTATTCTCATAGTCACATGTATATGAATATATCTTATATATTTTATAGCTGTATATAATTTATGTATTTGTCATTTCTCACGTGTATCAATGCACATGTATACAAAAACCTTTATATATATTATGCCTCACATATGTATATAAATAACAACCTGTCATCTTCTACATAATATACACATCTCTTCTAACATATTTTCTGTAATATATAATTTGCTCTACCATGTGTCCATTTTGATGCTTTCTATGCGAGTTCCTTCAAACTAAAATCTCACACCTTTATGAAAGCTGAATCTCTCAGATTTTTCTGAGTATTGAGTACTGACTTGTGTTTCAGCATAATCATACTGTCGCCAAGGCCTTTTTCTATATTCAGTTTATAAACCACTGTAGGTAGTTCATCACATTCCATGTGCAATATTTTCTTTCTTCCCAGGCTGCAAATGTGATCCCACAAGTTACAGGTGCATCTGTACAATCTGACTGTTAGGATGTCTTTTATGGGAGGTAGGCAAAGTCTGCTAAGACAACACTCGTCTGTCTTCTTTTTCACTCTTAGAAATAAAGTGATTTTTCACTTTGTTTTAAATACACATTCCCTGGCAAAAGGATAATACAAGTGGAAGTTTTTAAGGGTACTGTAGGTATTCTTAGAGTTGCAGAGTTCTTAGGGTGAGAAGAAAGAAAATAGATCTCTTCATGAAGTTACTTATTTTACTGAAGGGGAAACTGAGTCTCAGAAAGAGTAAATGACTTTCCAAATCTTCACAGTCATCCAAAGATGGCTAAATTTGGACTAAAATTGAATTTTATTATTTCTCATTTGCTTTGTTGCCTCAGTGACACACACATTGAATCCTATTTCCCAATTACACTTAACTTACATGAGTTTCATTTTTCTGAAAGAAAAAAAATAGTCTAATAAGAAAACTTACCCTTTTTCCTTTGTATTTTGAGTTCACACTTACAAATGGTTCTAGATGGTGTATGAACATAAATCAGAGCATCAGATTTTCTTAGCTCCTCCTTCTTTCATCCAGTGTGCTTACTTTCCTGGCAGCTGAGTCTCGATGCCCTTTCTATCCTTCTCACATGCAGGATACTTAACCAAAGTCAAGATAATAGAGATGGTGGTAATTTTATAAATGCCTATCTGTTATAAAAGCAGCTCTGCAGGTGTTAGTCTGTATTTTACTTTGTAACTCTTGTATTTCTGTGCAAGTTACACTGTTCCTTCTTTTCAGCTTGTGTGATGCTCTTTTTCTCTTGGTAACACTGAATTCTTTATAACGGACTGTGTTAAGTTTGTACACAGACAAAAGTTACAATCTGTGAGCAAGCATCATTCTCACTCTGTAACTTGTTTTATTTTAAAATGTTAGTTGAAGAAATTCAAAGTGAACCATCATTTTTAAGCCAATATTGTGTTTTTGCTAAGATATTGAAGGATACAGAAGCAGTTCCTGCTTTGATGGAGCTCATGATCCAGTATAGCAGATAAAAATTTAACTCAGTTTTAAAATAAGTAAACAATGCCATATAGCACAAAATGCAATGGGAGGTAGAGAAAGGCCAAATAATGATAAAAAATGAATAAAAATAAGATTGTTTAAACAATCGTTTTACCCAAGAGAAAATCCGTTTTGAAATGCCCAATACATAGCAGAGGTTTGCAGTTTTCAGTCTGGGTTTCTCTTCTAAATTAAAGAACACAGGAAATGCTTGAGTGACTTCCCTCAGTTCTCCCAGAGGTGGTATGTGACTAGTACTATTCTAGACTCAGAGGAGAAATGGTAATTCATTGCTTATCATGGATGCCTTAGGACATTGGGGTTTAATTTTTTCATGGATTCTTAGGCAACTCAAGTATCTCTCTAGAAAGGCCAGAGTATTTAATCATGTTGGGATTGGTCTTTAAAGGGAGATGGCTCAATTGTCCTAATTTTCTGTGTGAAGAGCAGCTCAAAGGGAGCCATGTGGATCAAAAAGGGAGAGTTTGGTGGAGATGAGAGTCTAAGTTTTCTTACATTTACAAACAATGCGTTCTGACAAAAAGAAAAGTATGAAAGTGGAATCCTAGATACTGGCAGTCTTGAGTATAAACCTAAAGAGTCTGTGCATATATTAAGACAATGCAATCATCATGTTCTGTCACATCCTCTGCAGTAATTTGACCCTTAAGTTGAAATACGTTTCCAGAACACAAATTAGAATTGGCCCCACACGGTGTGATTTCTAGTGCCCATTTCAAGAACAGCAAGAATTTAGCATTTGTTGCAATCTGTTGAAGCCAAGCCCATTGAACAATTCATTACCCTGCCAACCAAGTTGCCCAGTAGCCTGTGTTTAGGTGAATTGAAAAGAACCATGTGATGACTGTTGACTTTTAGCAACAGATCTGTCTGCTCTAGGGGCTTTGACTCTGTACCTGGCAGAAGGTTAGAGCCAATTCTTTTTCTTGTAGTTCACCTGTGCTCTCTTCAGAGCTTCCCTGCCGGGCTTTTCTATGCATAGCTCCCATATCTTGAGTATGGACTGTCTTCTGGTAACCCCTGCATCCCTGGTTTCCTGACTGCTTTTCTCCACAGACTCTCTCTGTTGGAGTCCCATCCCTGTCTTCTTTAGCTGGAATAAGCTCACTTTCCCAAATTATCCACATCTCATCCATGGGAAACATTCATGCATTCTTGGTTCTGATAAATTCTTAGAGTTCAGACTGAGCCCAATGCAATGTCTTTCCTTCAAAATGCAACCTTCTATATCTGGAAACACCAGAGGTCTCTCTATATAATCTCACTGAAGGCCCAACCAACTAAGCTGATAGTCAGCCAAATGTTTCTCTACTCCTCATCTAAGGAGGAGGCATGAGGGAGTGTTACAGCAATGCCTTTAAAAGAGATCCTCTGCAGAATTGTCTCTTTATAATCTTCTATCTACTCCCAACCGAGACCTCTTTTTATAGTTAACATCTTTTTGCAGAGTTCAAGAGTAACAACACTGGTCTTAGACTTTTTAAAAAATTTCTTCCATGTTAAAAAAAAAAATTCCTCACTGCTTTTGAAAGCAGTTACTACAAATTATTCTATGGTGAGTGTGCATCAGTGACAAAGGAAATTTGCCCAAACAGATTGAGTTTACCATGAACACACAATAAGGGTTATTATGCCAGACATGAGAATTGATTGAATCAGTTGTTGTTCATGTTTAACTTAATATCAAGTAAGTTGAAAATGTTAAGGAACTGATGTTAGTGACTAATGAAATGGGCTTAACTACATGAAGTAATGATTTTTTTAATTTATTTGTTCCCCTTCATATAAATCACATCCCTATTTAAGTGGAATATGTCATTATATAGAATTATTGGGACAGCAGTCCACATTTCCCATTTAAAAAAAAAAAATCACTGGTGGGAAATCTTCCTTCTCCCTCTTCAGTATAAAACCAACATGAAAACTTGTAACCTCTTTTAGAATGCTCCTATATGATACTTGCCATTTCAGGTAGTAATAGAGTCACAAGGATATTTAGAAACCGTTTAAGTCTAAGTATATACATGATAGAGTGACTAATGTTCTTGCAAAAGGTTTACATACTTTTTTAGTTAAAAGCTAATTAAGTAAATTTATTTACATTCAGTGCTATTGAATGTAACTTGCCTCCCTAGGAATAGCAGTGAGCAATGACCCAAACCTGACTGACCATATCACTCTGTTCTCCTGGGTGGGCATGAGGCCCACAGTGGACCAGTGAGTGGTCTCTCCCAGGATTTTTAAACTTAGAGGTGATGGTGAAGAGTTCCTTTCTCTCTGGCTATAAAGATGTCAGCTTTGGGGACTAGAGTTTCTGGTAGCCAGTCCTACCTCATTGATAAGATGGTCTTTACAAGAGGAATAGAGATGAGATGCCAGGTATTGAGCAGAAATGCCTATAGAGTTTACTTCTGGTTGTCTTGCATTTCATCTCTGTAATTACTTTGGTTCGGTTATATGCACCAATATATTTCCCTGTTAAGCCCGTTTGAAGTGGATTTCTATTGTTTGGCACCTAACTGGCCTGAATAAATTATGGTCCTTCAACTGAATTGCACCTGTCACCTTGTCACTGTGGTTAGCTTTTTTTTCCTAATGTTTATTTTTGAAAGAGAGACAGAGTGTGAGTGGGGGAAGAGCAGAGAGAGAGACACACACAGAATCGCAAGCAGGCTCCAGGCTCTGAGCTGGCAGCACAGAGCCTGACACGGGGCTCAAACCCACAAACTGCCAGATCGTGACCTTAGTCAAAGTCAGATGCTTAACCAACTGAGCCACCCAGACACCCCTGTAGTTAGCTTTTAAAGTCATATTGGCAAATTAGAAAATCTGGCATTTAAAAAGTGAATTATATTATAGAAAATGTGAGGTTTCTATAGGATAAAGATGAACTGTAGAAATTTAAACACATGCTTGTGCACATATACATATACATCACTTATTCCAGACAAAATACCATTCTATCTGCTGGGAACACAGCTACAAGGGAGGATCTTGTAATTGTACATAGCAGAGGAATAGATTGATTAAATTCCAGAATCACATCAGACCTGAGTCCTGGCATTAGGTGTTGTTAGCTAAGCTATTTAAAACACAGAAATTTGCTCTTTGTGTGTAATCTTGTGAGGAGTGGATCTCTGCATGCATGGTGCTCAGCAAAGAGCCCTTCTGAAAATATAGTGAACACTAATAAAAATTAGTGACATTGTTAGCATAAGACTGGAAGTTATTTCTCTTTAAGTCTGGTATTTTATGAAGTAACACTCCAGTATTGTAGGTAAGGTTATTGTCATCTCTGCGTATCTTCCAAAAAGATACATTTCAGCTATCATTTTCTCCCTCATCATGATTCATGGCTAAGAAATGAGTTTTAAAAAGTGAATAATAAGCAGAGGATAACCTCGATTAGCTGAAGTTAATGGGGACATAGAAAAACTTTGGTTAATTACAGGCCGTGGGAAACTGATAATAGTTTAAACATGATGGAACAGATAGTAAAACACAATTTTGGATGATGGATTGATTTAATCATAGTTGTTTTGTAATTAAAAATCAATTACTATAAAACAGGATAGGGGTAATGTTGCCTTTACAGATATGGCAATGTTAAAAACAGTGAATTTAAATAGTCTAATAAAACATTTATTCATGACATTCTCTTCCTGATCCATTTATTTCCTTAGGATTGATTACCTCTGAAAGCTTTCCTGACATAGCTTTTGTATGCTGACAAAGGGGAGGTGTGAAGCAAAGCATCTTGATTAGCTACAAATATAGATCAATTCTTCATAGAGTTTACCAGAATAAAGAGAACTCATTGCAAACGCTTAGAAGATGCCTTCCAAGACCAGCTGCAATGGAAAGCCTACTCTGCTTTTAATCATGTTCTTATTTTTATTTTTTCTTTTAATTCCAGTATAGTTAGCATACAGTGTTATATTAGTTTCAGGTGTACAGTATAGTGATTCAACCATTCCATTCATCACCCAGTGCTCAACACAACAAGTGCATTCCTTAATCCCTGTCACCTATTCACTCATCCCCCCCCCCCCCCTTCTCCTCTGGTAATCATCAGTTTGTTCTCCATGGTTAACATGGCTTGTCTTTTATTTTCCTTTGCTCATTTGTTTCTTAAATTCCACATATGAGTGAAATCATATGGTATTTGTCTTTCTCTGACTTCACTTAGCATAATATTGTCTAGCTCCATCCATGTCGTTGCAAACGGTAAGATTTTGCTCTTTTTTGTTGCTGAATCAATCATATTTTTAGATTAAGTTCTTTTTTAAATTTAATTAAAAAAAAATTAATGTTTATTTTTGAGAGAGCAAGTAAGTGAGCAGGAGAGGGGCAGAGAGAGAGACACAGAATCCAAAGCAGGCTCCAGGTTCTGAGCTGTCAGCACAGAGCCCAACATGGGACTTGAACCCACAAACCGTGAGACATGACCGTAAGACATAAATTGGACATTTAACCAACCGAGCTACCCAGGCTACTAGATTTAATAAGTTCTTAGCAGAATTTCAGGCCCTATCAAGTAAACTCTTTATAAATTGTTTTTGTTTTGTTTTTTTTTAATTTTCTTGACACAGTTCAACAAAGAAGAGAGTTATTCCCTTTTTCAAGAAATGTAAGTGAACATGGGGATTTACAAATTTGGGCTCCAACTGATGCTTCTTGTTATGTGCTTGCTTATTCAGAAGAAAAATGCAAGAACTTAATTTGAGTGCACGTGTGTGTGTGTGTTTTATGATTTATTTTGAATCTTTTTTTCTTAGGATAGATTTTTTTTTAAGTATTTAAATTCCAGTTAACATACAGTATTAGGTTAGTTTCAGGTATACTATAGAGTGATTAAACACTTCCATACAACACAGGTGCTCATCACAAGTGCACTCCTTAATTCCCATCACCTATTTCACCCATCCCCAGCCACCTTCCTTCTGGCAACCATCAGTTTGTTTTCTGTAGTTAAGAGCCTGTTTCTTGGTTTGCCTCTTCCTTTTTCTTTCTTTTTTTTTTTCTTTTTGCTTGTTTGTTCTGTGTCTCCAATTCTACATATGAGTGAAATTATATGGTATTTGTCTTCCTCTGACTTATTTTGCTTAGCATTGTACTTTCTACCTCCATCCATGTCATTGCAAATGGCAAGATTTCATTCTTTTTTTTATGGCTTATTAATATTCTAGTGGGGAGGGTGTGTGTGTGTGTACATCACATCTTTTTTATCCATTTATCAGTCTATGGACACTTGGACTGCTTCCTTAACTTTGTTATTGTGGATAATGCTGCTATAATCATTGGGGTGCGTGTATCCCTTTGAATTAGTAATGTAATTGCTTGATCATAGGATAGTTCTATTTTTAACTTTTTAAGGAACCTCCACAATGTTTTCCACTGTGGCTTCACTGGTTAGCATTCTTACCAACAGTGCAGGTGGGTTCCCTTTTCTCCATATCTTCACCAACATCTGTTACTTTTTTGTCGTGTTGATTTTAGCCATTCTGACAGATGTGAGGTGATATCTCCTTGTCATTTTGATTTGTGTTTCCCTAATGATCAGTGATATTGAGCATTTTTTCATGTGTCTGTTGATTGTATGTATGTCTTCTTTGGAAAAAATGTCTATTCGTGTCTTCTGCCCATTCTTTAATTGAATTATTTGGCTTTTGAGTGTTGAGTTTTATAAGTTCTTTATATATTTTGGATTTTAACCCTTATCTGGTATGCCATTTGTAAGTATCTTCTATTCACTTTAGTAGGTTGTCTTTTAGTTTTGTTGATTGACTCCTTCATTGTGCAGAAGTTTTTATTTTGATGTCTCAATTGCTTATTTTTGCTTTTGTTTCTCCTTGTCTCAGGAGGCCTATCTAGAAGAAATTTGCTTCAGCTCTTGTCAAAGAGGATACTGCCTTTGCTGTCTTCTAGGAATTTTATGGTTTCAGGTCTCACATTTATGTCTTTCATCCATTTTGAGTATATTTTTGTGTAGGTATAAGAACATGGTCCAGGGGCGCCTGGGTGGCTCAGTCAATTAAGCGGCTGACTTCAGCTCAGGTCACGATCTCGCGGTCTGTGAGTTGGAGCCCCGCGTCGGGCTCTGGGCTGATGGCTCAGAGCCTGGAGCCTGCTTCCAATTCTGTGTCTCCCTCTCTCTCTGCCCCTCCCCCGCTCATGCTCTGTCTCTCTCTGTCTCAAAAATAAATAAAACGTTAAAAAAAAAATTAAATAAATAAATAAATAAATAAATAAATAAATAAATAAAAAGAACATGGTCCAGTTTTCCCAGCACCATTTGTTGAAGAGATTGTCTTTTTCTCATTGAGTATTCTTTCCTGGGTTTTCTATTCTGTTCCGTTGGTCTGTGTCTATTTTTATGCCAGTACCATATTGTTTTGATGACTACAGCTTTGTAATATAACCTTAAATCTGGAATTGTGATGCCTTTGCTTTTCTTTTTCAAGGTTGCTTTTGCTATTTGGGGTCTTTTGTGGTTCCATACAAGTTTTAGGATTGTTTGTTCTAGCTCTCTGAAAAATGCTGGTGGTATTTTGATAGAGATTACATTAAATGTGTAAATTTCTTTGGACAGTATAGACATTTTAACCATATTTGTTCTTCCAGTCCATGAGCATAGAATGTCTTTCTATTTCTTTGTGTTATCTTCAATTTTTTTCATCAATGTTTTATTGTTTCAGAGTACCAGTCTTTTACCTCTTTGGTTAGGTTTATTATTATTTTTGTAAAGTTGTAAATGGGATTGATCTCTTAATTTTTCTTTCTACTGCTTCATTAGTGGTGTATAGGAAGGCAACATATTTCTGTATATTGATTTTATATCCTGTGGCTTTACTGAATTTTTTTTTATAAATTCTAGCTGTTTTTTGGTGGTGTCTTTTGGGTTTTGTATAAGAATAGGAGAGATTTTCAAACAAATCCTTAAAAGTGTTCTTTTTTTTTTTTTTTTGCAAGAGGATTCATACTTCAGGGTTTTGAAGTCTTTTCAAGACCATTTTTTTAACATAGAACTAACGACCCTAAAAATGAGGCCTTTAAGGATAAAAAAAAAAATACTTAAAATTGAGTGGCTTAGCTGAACTGACCAGTAGGTCTGGTTGTTGCTTAGACAGCATTTTGTTCCCAAAGCAATTAAAAGGCTTTCCATATTTATTAGAGCTATTTAGCAAAGTTAAGTATGTAATGATAATATATTTAAAATTAATTATGTTGAGTTTGTATGTCACTCTTCAAAATTTGCACACATACACACACACACAGTCTTCTCATTTTCAATATTTGATATTTTGTATTGGTGAAAATAAAGTATTTTAAACATATAATACTATCATTTAACTTGAGAAAAGCGTGAACCTCTGAGCCAGCTTTGGTTGGAAACCCTTTGGTCTGTTCTGACTCTTACAGTGTCAGAAGTAACTGTAAGTTCTGACTCTTACAATGTAGTGTAGGGCAAGGAACCTACATTTTCTGAGCCATACATATCTTATCTGTAAAGTAGAGGTGATAATAAATACCTATTAGTGTTGCATTAAATGAAAATTTAAAGGTAAAGCATTGTACACTATATTTGATATGTAGAATACACTTAATACATGGTGATTATATTGATGGCAACGCTAATAATGATGTTTTATTTTTGTATTAGTCTCTCTTAGGGAAAGTGATCATAAACCTCATTTCTGCCTATAGTCATACTTAGTTAATACACAGAACACATGAACAGCTGCTTCTGTGCATTTAGTATCAGTTCCAACCTATCAGGATTTTCAAAGAAATTGCTTTTGTAGTAGGCTGCACATGATAGGAATAATTTCCCTAGTTTGATAATCTTTGAGCAGTTTTATAACTTAGTCTCTTTTTTTGTATCAAACAATTCAATGTATTAAGGTGACTAAAAATCCTTTTATAGACTGCTATGATTTTCTATCATTGAATTTTATATTCTTCATGTTAAAATGAATTGTTGGCAATACATATTCTATCCTAATCACTTAAGTAGCATGGAGTATAGGGAAGTTCATCTGATATTTCATAATTAGGATTCTTAAACTTCAGGAATAGTGTTCTGGACAATAGCAAAAGTATAGGTTTAGAAATATTTTAATTTGTATGTATGTGAATATTAAATAAAAATTCATTGTTTGCATGTCTAAATTCTGTAGGACTCTACAAGGATTCTAACAACTTAATTATGTAATTTTATTGCACTGTTATGTGTAGAAATAAATGCAGCCTCTCTATACATTTTGGAAATTTTAGAAGCATGCGATATTTGCCTTTCATGTTTTTAGAATTTAACAATGAAAGAGGGGATAAAACTTTTCAGAAGTGGGAACAGGAAATTTTTTAAAAAATTTACTCTGTTTGAGAAATTTGTTCTTTGCCAATGGAGCATTCATTGGTATACAGAAGGCAGAAGAATTCTTATTGCAAACTACTGCAATATTTCAGCAAAGTAAATTTAGTTATTAAATGCAGATTACAGAATTCCACTTGTGTTGAAGAATAAAATTTTGTTTTTGTTTTTTCCTTGTTTTTAAATTTTAGTTTTTAATATCAGACTATGTATAAACCCGTTTCTTCCTTTTAGCTAGAGTACAAAACCCAACAGCTAAATTAACCACTTAATTTTTGTTTAAGGAGAAGCTTGTCCCCAAATGCCCAGCAGAGGGAAGCAAAGCCTAGATGTTGATACTAACTTAACTGACCATTTTACATGAAGAGCAAGGATGAAAATGGCATGCAGTCTGATTTGGCTTGAACAGGATATATATATATCAGAGCACTGTTCTTTTGGACAACGGAGAGAGCTTTAGGACCTCGAAACAGTACATAACTCTATTTATTCAACACAAGATGAGCAAGCTCCTTGAGTTTATAAAGAATAAGGCCACTCAGGTTGTTTTCTTTTGTTTTGTTTTGTTTTGTTTTTCAATGAACACCTAATCTATTGAGTGAACAGTTTAAGATTTAAATTGAGTAAATAGATTAGGAAGGATCAGGAGGATAAAAAGGAATGTTGATCATGGAACAATCTGAATGATGGGTAGCCCATGACTTTTTTTTCTTTTGGGGACTTCTCCGCTCTTGCTTATGTCCTTTGCAATCATCTGTCTCCTTCTCACAGATACTAACCAGTGTAATACCTATCATTTTGCCTCTCCAGCAAAACTAAGTTGGGAGAATCTGAAAACACTCCAGAGTTTTGTGGGCAAAGATGTGTAAATTTCCTAAGAACGGGAGAATCTATCAGTGAAGTATAATGGACAAAATTGGTAGTATTGTTTTAATGGAAAGAATCCATTACTACATTGAATATTCTATGGAATAAGTAGCACACTAGCTATTTCTACACCTGTAACCTAGAAAAATGTTCATTATCTTAAGGAGGTTTAGTAACAGTTGAAATAAGTTCTGAAAAAGCTAATGGTCACAGGGGATGGGACTATTTTCTTCTGTCATTGGTAATAACAGGGACATTATGTTTTTAGAGCTGAGAAGCAAACAAAACCATACTTAGAAGTGCCCTCATCTGTCAGTCCATTCATCGAACCACTGGGGGTAACAAAAAGTATGGTTATGAGATAATTGTTTTGCAAATGGAACCTTCTTTTAAGCTCTTCTTATAGTAGGAGGTCCTCGTGCCTGTTGGGAAATTTTGGAGACAAAGAACAACAGGATGTTTTTCTTTCCAACAACAGCTTCTATTAACCTCCTGATGTTTGGCTCTGAGGGTTGTGATTATGATCCTGCTGACATCAGCCACCCATCTAAAATAAAGGAGCAATGTTTTGGCTCAAGCAGTGAGAGGCTGAAAACTTGGAGGTTTTGTACCTGATAATGTAACTGTGTGAGAATTAAGTGTGAGGAAACATGTTGTGCTATCTCCCTAGCTTGTCTGGTGGGGATGTTATTCAACTCAACAAATACCTAATGAGTTTCTACGATTGTCTTGGTAATGCATTAGGCATTACAGGGACACTGAGAAGCACTAGGCATGTCTCTTGCCCTTGGGAAGCGTATAGCCTTATTGTGGAGAGGAGGTTTATATAAATACAAAAATGCGACACAACTTAAATGCTAGGTTAAAGGAATTCCTGTCAGAAAGGAAGTGTGATTTAGACATTAAATGAATCTGCTTGATGTTTAGGAGAGGAAAGAAAATTCTTCAGGCAAAGATACATATCGGAAAACACTCTAACTTGCTGCCTGTTATAATTTACATATCTCCAGTTGGTTAAATAAAAATACTCATCACTCTGTATGCATTCTGGCATTCTGATGAGTAAGCTCTTCTACTTTTCTCATTTTGTAAATAAGGCAATCAGGGTGTTGGGAGATTAAGTGATTAGTCTAGGGCTAAAAGTATTAGGAGTTAGGGATAGTATTTGAATATACATTCCTTGAATTTTTTGTTTCTTGCCCAACTTAGAGTTGTGAGAGCCATTTAGCAAACCTTCAGTAATAACTATATTGATGGTTTTATTAAATATCAACTAAAATAAAGTTGTTTAGGCTAATTTTTAGAAGTTTTTCATATTAAGGATGAAATGATAAAGAAAATCAGAGAGCAACAAATGCAGACTGGGTTCTTCATGCTCTGTGACCGGGCTAAAATACACTAGGTGTCAAATTTAAAGTGAGTGATTCTGGGCAGTATCCCTCTGCCGCGACTATTCTGTACTAATGCTAAAACTGTCTTGATGCTGCTAGCTCTCACCCTGTGAATCTGCAGGCTTTTCTAAGATGGGAACAATGTCTTCTAAAAACCTCTAATACCATACGCATTGTCATTGCCTGTTAAGAGGAAAGGGTTAACTTGTCCCAACACTGCTGTCTGCAGGCTGGTTTCCCAGGAAAGGAACTGACTGACCTCTCTGCAAAGCTCCATGACATTGGCCATGCTGGTGTTTAAGGCAGTTAAAGTCAAGGACAAGACTTGGATCTAGTTTTTAGATGATGCCTAGAGGAAGGGCTATTTCTTCACCACCCAAGATCAGTGATGTGGCTAATTTTGCTTCTACTTGTAACATACAAAGCTTCAAGTACAGAGTTTGGACGCCAACATTGAACATTCCAGAGCTAAGCTAACAGGATAGGACTGGAAGCCAACGGTCTGCTCCATCATATTGATAGTGTACTATAGTTCTTGACCACAGCAGCAGATGGGGGATTGCTTTTCTAATCAGCTTAATAGCCCTATAGTGGGAGAAAATGAGTTGTCCCCACCCATAGAAGGGTAGTTACAACTACACAGTACACAAGATAGCGAGACTATTAGAGGAGGACACGGTCCATTTGAGAGAAATGGATAAAGATCATCCGCTTCCTCTGAGTTTAGGATAGCAAAGTGGTCAGTCTGATGAAGTGGTTCCTGGGGTGTCACTAGGTAACTGATCTCCTCAAACCTCAGAATCACCTAGTTGCTTGGAAGCTAGACAGAAGCTTATACTGTCCAAATGCAGATGTCCCTCTACAACAATTTAATCAATGGATTAGGAGAGGTGGCCCTTTTTTATTGGGATATCCAGACACATTCCCTCAGATAACTCTTCACAGTTGAGGCATTTTGATACTGAGAAGTCTCAAAATATGTGTGGATACGTATAATAAAATACATTTCACATCTATATAGCTCTTTCTATGAAATAGGTATATGGAATATGGGATAGATATAAATACAGAGAGAGCGCTAGAACAGTTAAAGACAAACTGCACTAATACTGCCCTTGCTTTCACTAGGAGACTGGCTGGACTTCTTGCTTAATGTTGTGTTAAGGACAGCCTTTTCTTATAGGAGTGGATTTTGTCGGACCTGTCTCTTAGAGACCCACAAATTGGAGGGCGATAGGAAATTCCTGGAGTCCCGCAAATGCATATAGGTATCTGATCTGTGTAAACTTTCCCATCTGTCTGCCCGCCCCCATACTCAAACTTCCTCAGGTGATTGGCAAATCTGAACAGTACCCTATACCAAGGAATGAGCTAACACCAACTTGGAAGGCACTGCTATATTGACTGGCTGGTTGTTGTTGACTCATCCATCTGGGGCTGCACCCTTTGTTTTGTACCCCTCTCATGTGATATAGCAGTTCCAAATCTAAACATTTATGTTGAACATTCTATTCTGGCCATCCTCACCCAAGTTGTAGCTGCAGATCAGTGCACTCAACTGCCACAGGGTCATGGATGTGTAATGTGTGGCAGTAATGACATGACCTCTGAGTGATCAAAACAGCCCTTGCCTAACAGGAAGGTGGGTGAGGGTCCCCAAGACTCCCAAGCACAATGATTCTCTGGAAAGACTCCCTGGGCCCAGCAAAGCTGTTACACTCACTGTTACATTTTATTATAGTGAAAAGATACAGATTAAGACCAGCAAAGGCAACAGGTGGCATGAGGTCAAGTACAGGAGAAACCAGGCACAAGATGCCTCCTTTCAGTTGAGTCACACAGGGTCACACTTAATTCCCTCAGCAACAATATGAAATGAGAGAATATTTTCCAAGTGTTGCCACTAGAGAAGCTCATCCAAGCCTTGGTATTTAGGGTTTTATAGGAGTCAGTTGTATAAGCTGCATGACTGACTTCAGCCACTCAGATTCCAGCATATATTATACATACACACTTGAGGCATTTGCCAGAAAACATATTTTCAGCATAAATTTATCTGGTGAAACTGGTATACCATGGCCTATGGCCTCAAGCACACAAAAACATTTTTATTATGCAGAATATACCCAGGGCTTAGAGGTTATTTTCTCAGGAGCTGGCCAAGAGCCAGACTTAAAGACAACCTTTCTTTGGAATTTGCAGGATTCATGCACCTGGGCCTGTGCAATTTTACCATTCCTGCCCAGAAAGAAGCACCTGAGGTTATGGGAGGTGAGAAGAGAAGTCATCTTGCACTAGGAGTCTTCCAAGATAATTGTCACTAGGACAGCACTGCATTCAGTATCTACCTCTCTAAGTGACCACCTCAGCTACTCTGTTGTGCTGTTGGGCTTGCTATCCAGTACTGATATGTCAAGTGGAAAGCTAGTAGCCATTCCAGAGTCTACTAACAATATTGTTATGCTCCTGGGGCCTCCCGGCCTCCTGGTAAATATCACTGAATTATAGCACCCAGAATCTGCCAAATAATCTATTAACAATGAATCTAAAGCCCACAGCTGAGCAGGGCTTATTATGACCCTTCTTTTTCTAGTCTTTGGAGGGGACTTGAGAGCATGCCATTTCTCAGTCACCATGCTGCAGCTATGGATGGCAGCTTTCTTACACTTTCTGGAATGGACATCGTGTATCTTTTGGGTTGTTATTACCAAAGGGCTTGCTAGTTTACTTAGGGAGAACATGACTTTCTTCCTGTGGTTGGTCATCTGGCTATTCTCAATCATCTTCTGGGTCTCCTGCATCAACTTCAGTGACTGGCTTCACAGTTCTTATGAGTTAGATGATACAGATTTGATAGAGTGGGATCCATTATTTGGAATCAGAAAGGTCATTTGAGAGAATCTAAGACTGACTTTATAGGTTGACTTCACCAGAAAAATAAATGGTTCTCTTTGAATTTCAGTGGGAAAAGGCCATGATTCAGTGCTTAAGGAAATCCAACCTGGTTAACCATGAGATCATGCCAGAGTGGGTTTGCTACTTTGCCAGTCTTGAGGGCTCATTTGGTAAATCCTGCTGCTGGCTTACTGTGTCACACATAGCCCCTTGCCCAAGCTGTCAATGCTTAGCTGGCAAGAGAAGATTGGAGTCATATTATTAACACATTATATTGCTCTTATACCCTGGTTTCTAATCCCAACAGAGAAGGACCAACACATCCCTAATGATGCAGCTTAAAAATCCCCCACAACCCAAGGAGACCTTGCCCTACAGTGTGATGTCCAGCCTTGTTGAACTTTTGTGTGCTATGCCAGAATGTGTTCGAGCAAGAAAAAATTCACATCCCTGTTTCATCCTGCCTGAATAAGTTTCTTCCAATGAATTCTGCTCTAGAACAACTGAACAGATTTTAGATTGTCAAGGTAAATGACCAAATGGCCTTATATCTTGGCTTTTTTGGCAGGGGCAGTTTATATCTTGGCTATTTGCATGATACAATTCTCAGCTCAGGTACTGGAACATAGGAAAAAATGTTTTTTGAATATATAACTTCTTTATGTGTGTAAGTCTGGGCTATAGGTGGGGACAGTTCGTTATTAAACTAGGTTTACTATTTTCTCCCTTTTCTATAGTGGAAACAGTTTTAACCTTTTTAAATCATTTTGAATGTCTGAGAAAGTGGTTAATACTACTTGGTTACTGGAGCCTTGGGACTATTAATTGCTTTTTACAGCATATTAACAAAGCACTTAAAAGACAAATAGCATAGTGAAAAGTACTGAACACATTGCTCATAAAAATAAATGTTAGGAATCTATACTTCTTGCTTTATCCTTTAAGGCATTTTGCAAGCACACTAACCAGACATCCATTTCATTTTTAAGATGAGATCTTCAAAAGCAGAGAGTTTAAAACTGAATTTAAAGGCTGAATTTAGAGATACCATGTGTTATAGTCATTTTTCTAGGTAGTTAAAAATTCTAAGAACTTACCTATGGCACATAAGCCTTTGCTATATGATTTATGTGCTGGGTTACTTTATTATGCACTGTTGAGAAAAGACTGTAAAATATTCTAGATAGGCACCATTTGCATTTGAGAGCCAAACAATTTGCATACTGATAGTATGTTACTTTCTGAAAAGAAGGGGAAAGGGAGCCTCAGGACTCACCAGAGAACAAGGAACAAGTTAGAAATCCCATGGTTTTGGGGGATGAGAGTGTAGGAACAGTTTTTATACAGTTCCATTTCTTTTTGAGTCATATATCTATTGAAAGAGAACTTGCTCTATAAAAACCTTATAAGCAATGAACTGTTTATTTCAGAATGAGACTCTGGGGAATAATCTCATAAGAAACACATCTTGCATTTGTAGAGAAACCCAAGGGGATAGTATTCATGAAGGATTATCCCAGTGTAGGCAAAAAATGACAACCAATGCAAACTCATCAAACAATTGAAAAGGAAATGCTTGATTACTGAATAATTTTTTTTCTCTCCTGCCTCCTGCTCTTTCCCAAATGCACAAATCCATCATTCTGTATTATAGACAGATTGATTGTTCTTTCTCTCTGCTTTCCTTCTCTGTTCTTATATAATTGTTCTCTAGTTCCCACCTTACTACTCACCCAAGCAAAGCAAAAGCAAAACTCACTGCAGGTTCTAAAGGTTTCTTAGGTTACAAGTAGGCCTTTTATGTCATGCAATCTCTATCACATGCTTTGTGAATAATAATTCTTGTTATAGGCTTAACTCATAAGGTTTAACTATGATATAGGGGCACATGGAGATCAGTTGTAGTGTCAGGTGTTCAAGTGTTTGAAAGATTAGCTGTCTTATAAATTATAGGGATAACCTTGAATCCACTATAGTAATGTCATGTTCACTGACTTGCGTTTGCTTTTCAGAATGAGAGACAAAGGGCTGGAATTACAACTAGGTGAGAGCATTGAGCTTAACTCCAAGCTTATGCAGCAGCCTGGAGAGGATCATGTATATGACCTTTATTCATGGGATGGGTTAAGACAGGGGACCCATTGTCCTGGATGTCCTGTTCTGTTGATTTGATGATATATAGGCATATATTCCTTCATCCTACCTTCCCTAGATGTTTTTTATTTAGGGATTCCCTCCCTACCTTCTCTAGATGTTTCTTATTTTTATATTTTAGATCCTCCTCTACATGGATAGGATAAAGATAGTAAAGGCAGGCAGTTTCTCTTGGTTCTTTAATTCTACTTACCAATTTGTTCTACTTGACAAAACCACAGAAAGATAACTTAAATTGCAGACAGAATGGTTTGTAAAGTAATGAAAATGGTAAGCAGTAGCTCTCAGAAAATATATATCTCTTTCACCGAAGGGTACAGACCTTCTTCACTTTCAGAATAATGATGAGAAAGGTCAGAGAGAGTATGGAGAGTATGAAATCTACCAAGTGTTCAATATGACGTCATTGTGCTGGTGGCTCAGAAAGTTGGTCAAGTTGAGAAATAGTGATATCCTTATTATATATCCACAGAAAGCATCATATTGCATCATGGAAGTATTTTTTGATGGAATTTTTTTTACTATTAATGGTAGAAAGGTGTGATTATTTTTCTAGGCAGTCTGAGAACTCCTATCTTTTAAGGAAATATACTGCAGGACTTAGAAATTTCTATTCCTCTGGCATCTTGCAAGTATTGAACCACTGCAGAGTAGACAGTGGTGATCAAAAGAACCATAAGAGTTACAAATGAAAAGAGAATTCAAACAAGTCATCAAGATGACTTACTATGTTCAGGAGGCCCTACAGGAAAATCCTTTTATTGCATTCTATAATTGAGGGCATTTCCTGTGGTGTGTGAGATCTCCTATACACATTCAATTTTTCCACAAAAAGGGACAGAAGAAAGGAAAAGTACTAGGTCTGCTCCTTCTCAAATTTGCCTTTTTGAATTGCCCTGATGAAATTAAATTTGAATATTTCATGTCCATGCATGCGTAACCCTACAGCAGAAAGACTGAGATCCAAGTTAATTAGGAGTTTTCTGTTAATAGCTAGAAATTGTTTTCTGTAAATCCGTGCTATAGAACATTGCAAACCAAACTCTGACAGCTTCCGTGATTAGAACTTTCAGTGGCTCTTCTCTTTTCCCCACTTACCATTCCTGTTGAGGATTCCTATCTAACTAAATATATTTTCCTAACTCACCATGCTCATCATGTCATACATTCTGGAACTGTTCTTTTCAGAAGATGAGGGTTCCAGGATTTTCCCAATAACTTAAAGTGAATAATTGCCCTGTAAGAGTTAAACCTTAAAAACAACATTTAAAATCAGAGCAATGCTATCACAGTATAGAGGCAACAGGTCTCAGGCTGTAAGATTTGCTTGTTCTCAGATGAAAGGTGTTAACATACATTACTGAAGGGCTATAATGGACAGCAGGGGGGTTGATCAGTCATGAACTCATAAGAAGAGGCAAACACTAGATGAAGCTGCCCATAGGGCAAGAACACATTGTTTAAGAACACACCATCTGTCTGGTCCAGGTGGCAGTTATGACTCCAGGATGGAGTGAAATAGCATAAACTTTTTATGGTTCAAAGGTTTAATGGCACTGGTCACACACCTCACTTATTCTGATCACATACTCACCAGGCAATCTTCCATTCTTGATTTAGCTTTCCTTGAAGCTTGCTTACCAAGAGATAACATATTGACTGCAGAATTCCACCTGTCCAGTGCCTTTTGGCAGTTATAGATTAGGGCTTTCATGTTAAATTAACAAACTGATATCTAGGTTCTAACTTGGCATTCTCTAGAGTTGCCTACAGGAGTGGTAAGTACATGTGAAAGAGAGACCCCCAGTATCTTTTACCTCAACAAAAATAATTCTCCTCTAAAATAACTTGGCATTGTGGTTTTAAACTCAACTCTCCTGAGTTAATGGGAGTCTGTTCCTAAAGATGGATTCAGGTCACAGATACATAAAATCAGGTTTGTTAGCTTTTGAGGCTAAGGTATCCCAACTTAAGACTACAGTATGTTCAATAAACTCATGTCACCCTCTCTGTTGCTACTTTACCAAGCAAACTGCTCCCCCTGGGATTACTCATATTCTGTTGCTACCATTTCTCAGAAATACAGCACAGAACTGCTCAGAATGAACCTGTTTATTTCAATGACCCAGGTATTTTCCTTACTACTGAATGTTTTTACTGCACAATATTCAAACAAAGAATAATTTTATAAATGATGTTGAGTACTCAAGCTTTTATTTTCCAAGTGAATCAGAGACCTCTCCATGACAGATTTGAAATTCCCAAAGCTGGATGAAAGATGGAAACATTCTATAATGCTAGCATACATATAACCACTTTCAATCTGTAAAGCAACCCTGTAGAGAAATACACATGATACTCCCAATTCAGTTTGAGAAGACTGAGACTCACCCAAGTGAGATGAAAGCTATCTTTTCTGATTTCAAAGCTTACATTTATTTGTCCTTTTTTTCTTTTTTCTTTTTTTTTTTTGACCTAGATGGATTAATTCAGGTATATGCATGTGACATGGTGGAGGTGGATGAATTCAAAAGCAGAGTAAAGCTAAGGTTCAGAAAACATTTTGGTAGTACATAAGTATATTGAATGAATGCCTCAGGCATGTGATCTTAGTTAAATAGCTCTCCATTATTTTCACTTTGTGGGAATGCTTATCTCAGAGTCTAAAATAGTAAACATGTGACAAACATGTAGTGGTTAGTCCACATAAAGTTCTATAACAATGGTAGGTAAACACACTGCAGATTTAATAAGACATGTTTTATTTAGCATCAGACTCACAGTTTCAAAGATTTCTTTCAAAAAGGATGTATGTTGACATGATAGGCATTATTCTAAGGGTGTCTTATATATAGCATTAAGAAGACTCTGTCTTCACCATTATAAACAATTTGGATTGCAAACCACATTGAATTGCAGAGTTCAGAGAAGTTGTTATTTCTAAATTACTGCATTAGTTGAGTCTCAAATTATCATAATGCTGGTGGTTTGTTTGGTGTCTACCTGAAAGGAGAAGAGAGGTAGTTTTTATTTCATCTTTAAGAAAAGGAAGGTGAGATTAGGTACTACCTGGAGAGGTAGGTTCACACAAGCTTCACTTCAGGAAAGCTTTTTTTTGTTTTGTTTTGTTTTGTTTTACAGGAAAGCATTAGGATTTGAAATGAATGTCCCCAAAGAACAGTAAGTAACAATGAACTTGGAAGGGGTAGCTGATAAAGCAGAAGTGCTGATTATAGAGTTCTTAAAAAAATGGACATTTATAAATGTTAACTTTATGGTATTACTTTATTACACATCTTCCTTTGGACCTCATTTATCAGAACAAATCTTGATGCTTAACAAAACATCATCATTAATAAACTCAACATTGAGTTCTATATTTGGATCTCCTTTTATTTCCTTGTGTCATCTTGAGTAATTGATTTACCTGTAACTTGTATTTCTTTAAAGGTGGGAATCTTTGTCTGCTTTCATTATTAGAAGTATGATAGCCAAACATCAGTCTTTAGGGTCAGCTCATGATGAAGTCCTCAGCCACAAGAAATGTACTTGGTTTTTCAGAAAGTTAATTTCCTTGCAGTCATCCTCACTAAGACATTTGCATTAAATCCTTTTGTGCATTAAAACATATTTTAGGAATTGTTGCTGATTATAGATAGAAGTTGTTTTCTTCTTCATGCTTTTACTTTGAAAAATTAAGTCCGTACCATTCTATCACAATTTTTTTTTAATTACTGGTTTTTAAATTCTATAAACTGGATTCTTTTCCCCTTGAAACCTGTAAGTAGTGGGAATTTGTGTGAGGATATTTACAGTGTAGAGATACAAGGAAGGAGAGCATACCCAGATCATCCCTTCCTCACCTGCATGCAGATCATTTACAGTAATCCAGTGGTGCCTGGGAGTTGTGCTAAGGGGTTGCCCTTTATTTTTGGTTTTTATGTAATGTTTCCACAACCTCTCTCCCCTCGCATGGAGCCTGATTTACCTTCAGAAACCTGCTATCGTCTGTCTGGTTCCTCTCTGGTCAAGTATGCTTTTGCAGCTTTCCATCCTTAACTATAATTTGGAAAGCTATGCAAGTATACAGCTTCAGTTTTCTCAATAAAGAGAGGAATTTTTCCTAGAAGAGGATGTGCAGATGGACAAGATTAAGTAGGTTTATGGGGTGGGATTATATTTCACTACAAAATAAAGGAGACACATTCTTATTTGAGAAGCACTTTTTTTTACAGGAAAGCATTATCTTTATTAAGTTTACAGTCTAAAATTAGAATCAAACGGGCATTTAAAGTAAGCATTTAGAGCCAGATGCTGTGCAAATGTGATGGAGAGCTCTTTGACTATTTACTAGTGTTTGCTCAATTAATATATATTAAATACATGCTAATATATTTGTAAATAATATTTTAAATGCTACATTGTATTCTCATCAAAAATCCTGTTAATTAGAATATTTAACCAATAAGTATTTCCTATTAGCCAGGCATGATTCATCCATCCATTTATTCACTCATCTACTCATCCATCAGACATTAATTAGGTACCGATGATGTGCTATAGATACAAAGAAAAGTAGAACAAAGCAGGGCACAGAGACAGGCATGAGGAGATCTGATTACCACAGTGTGGTATGTGATGAAGAATAGGTAGGAACAATTATTTAAAGGAGAAAATAAAATGTCCCCTGGAGTTATCATAGAATCCTTCTGGAAGAGGACACATTTGAATTCAGTACTGAACAAAGAATGAAGGTTTTTCATGAATATGAAGGTGTGTGTTGGTAGGGGTGCATCTACTGGAGAAGTAAGAAATGAGACATACGATGATTTAGACAACAGAGAAGGTAAGAGGTGAGAGGGAGAAAAATGTGTAGAACATTTAAGACACTGCAGGAAGTTTAGTGTGCTGGGCTTCTTGTTGCAGGTGGGAAGGTGGTGTCAGGAGAGGGAAGCTAGAAAGGAACCATGATGCTTTTCCCTGAAAGCTGTTTGGGCTTCACAGTCTAGGTAATGGCATACCATTGAAGGATTAAAAAAAATTTTTTTTAACGTTTATTCATTTTTGAGAGATGGAGAGAGACAGAGCATGAGTGGGGGAAGGGCAGAGAGAGAGGGAGACACAGAATCCGAAGCAGGCTCCAGGTTCTGAGCTGTCAGCCCAGAGCCCGATGTGGGGCTCAAACCTATGGACCATGAGATCATGACCTGAGCTGAAGTCAGATGCTTAACCTACTGAGACACCCAGGTGCCCCCCATTTAAGGATTTTAAGTTGAAAAGTCAAACAATTCTTTATTTTAGAAACTTTGCTCTGGTTGTATTGTAGATAGATTGAGTGTAGGGAGCTAGAGAAAGAAGAAAGATATTAAAGAACTCCAAAAGAGAAATAAGGGCATAGGCTAAGACAATGGAAGTAGAAGTTGAGATTGGCTGAAAAGCTTTCTAGGTACTTCAGTCAATAGGGCAGAGTTAATGGTTACATATGAGCGGTTAGGCAAAGAAAGCCTACAATTATTCTTAGCCTTCTAGTGTGGGCAGGTTAGTGGAAAGATGTGCTGATAACTACAATGGGAGAAAATGTGCCAAGCTTTGGGAAGTCTGTGAATTATATAAATGCATATTATTTTTTTTAATTTTTTGGGTTTTTTTTAGAAAGTGGGAGGGCATGAGTGGGGGAGGTGGTAGAGGTGGGGAGCAGGGAGAGAGAATCTTAAGCAAGATACACGCTGAGTGTGGAGCCCCACGAGGGGCTCCATCCCATGACCCTGGGATCATGACCTGAGGTGAAATCAGGAGTCCTACGCATAACCAACTGAGCCACCCAGGCACCCCACAAATGTATATTCTTAAGACTTGTTTTGAAATAACTGACACATAGTGTGTTGTTTGAATTACCATAGTAATCTGTTCACATGCACACTTCCTATTGTTTCTATTTTGCCAGCTCTTAAAGGCAGAAACTATGCAAGTGGCTAACTGTCTTTGTACAATATTCACTCAAGTATAGACGGTTTTGATGATGATAAAGCTATAGCCAGGAAAATTGGATACACCGTTAGAGCAGAAAACACCCCCCATTAAGTTTTGAATCTTAACTTGAAAAGCTTTCGGTTTCTAAGTATACTCAGTCTTGAAGATGAATGGCTGTATTTCAACATTAATCAATTTCAAGCATAGGAGGAAAATAGATTTATGCATTCCTTGAAGATAACATTGGGAGAGCAGTTTAACCTAAACAGTTTCTACTTAAGATAGCACAGTGTGTTTGAAATGCAGTCAGATGATTCATTTGGCTTTTTGTTTCAGTTCATTTGGTGGTGCCAAGATGAAGCTCTGAGCCACTGACCAGAGTGAATGGTGGTTACTGTTATGATTATATCTTCATTTCCACCTACCTAAAACGCAAAGAGTCTAGGACATGCTTTGCTAAATGAATGATTGCCCAGAGACTGCTCATCACCTTCACCCTTTAGTATATGATGGGATTCTCTTAGAGGACTAAAGAAATAATAGATACAGCCCACAGGCCTATTGGGGCTAATAGGTCTCTGATGGTTAAGTGACTGTTAACATCAGTCCTTATTCAACACCACACATGCTGCCTTTTTTGACTCTGGCACTATTTTTTCTTAAATCAGCCAAAACAAGAGTGAAATACTTTTCGCCAGATTGCCTGTCTGGTATTTTCTGACTAAAACCCATTCCCTCAACTCTTCCTCAATCTCTTTTTCCTTCCCCAGCCCCACTTCGGTCAAGTGAAGACAACTGAACCAGAGCATGGGGTTTAAATTGAACGGGCTACAGCCCTCATACTTTTAAGAGGATTGGCATTTTGTCCTGATCTCTATCTTTGCTAGAATGTGTTCTTTCTTCCAGAGAGACACTGTCCCCTGGCTTTAAACTGTGAACCGATGCATGGGATGGCAGGTCCCTTGACTCACTCAATTGCACCTGGGTGGACCTTTTTTGTTTTCTGCATGTATCAAATCTCTCAGGATTCCTGACTTTGAAATCGGTACCATGCCCATAAAGATCTGAAGACCCTCTTAGAGCTAAGTTGTCAATGCCTGTAAAAACCCTGTAACTTAAAAACATGACTGGGAGGAAGAAGGCAGAGGGACCTTAAAGGTTAAACCTAAATTACATGTTTAAACTCTCATTTGGTTGAGCAATGATTTTTGTGACTGATGAATAAATAGAAGTAAAATGTTCAGTCTATGTAGTTATGTGGAAGAGTCCCCAAAGCATAGTGTAGGAGGAGATCCTAAACCATTATGCATTTGTCATCAAGAATAATGCATTTCCTGTCTCACCTGGTTAATAAGGACCTTAAAATCAATTTGCCTTTCCTGGAATTAATGCATAACCTTTAATTCTTGCTGAAGGTCTTTGAGGTTGAGAAGTTGAGTTTTCTGATGTCTTTTGCTGTTGACTGAATATGATTACTTGATAGGAGAGAGAGAAAAGAACATTCACTGCAGCGAGGATGTTTGGGGAAAGTATGCAAATGAAAATTTATTTTATTACACAATAAAAATATAGTGCAAAAATAAAGCCAAAGCAGCTGAACCTGCTTGAAGCAAAGGACTGAGTATAATAATCATTATTATGCTGAATTTGTTCCTCTTCAGGCAGGTATCTCAAAAGTGTAATTTACTCACTTTGTAGAGAGTGTGAAATCCTTTCAGTCTGCTGGCCACCATTTAACTTAATCCCTCATTCCTTTGAACTGAAAGACAATAGAAAACGTTTGCAAACATCACCATAGTACCCAAGTTATTTTCCTCTACTTCACTAATTGGACAAATTCTCATAGTGGCTGATAAAACATTGCCTATTGTAGTGCTCAAATTGTTTGATATAATAAAAGTCTTACTTTGTAACACATTTATTTTGCTTAAGGATTGTGGATTATAAGAAGAGCTGTTTTCTAATCTCAGTTCTGCATCTTTCCTAGTCATAGTCCCTTGTCCTAACGTCAGCTCCCAGTTTGTAGAGTGAGAGACCTGCATGTATAATTGATGCTTTGTTTTCTGCTACTAATTCTCTCCAACCATTTTTCCTTTAAAAATGTAGGTGCCAAAGAAACAAAAAGTTTTGTCCTATTTAGGTCTACAACTGATCTAGAAAGTAAATGAAGTGTTTGATATTCTCTGTCTTATGTGTGTTCCCTTGATTCTGAGATAATGCTAGATGACATTTTGGAGTTTGGTATAGGACTGTGAACACAATAAATCCTCCAAAGGATTTGTAGTTTGGAATAGATAAGGATAGTTAAGCAGTCTGTCTTGGCAAAGGTTTGTAGAAGGAAGATGGAATTCTCAACAGTGTGCATTAGGATGCATACCAGATGTTACTGGAACCTGATGGATGACTAAATGTTGACATTTTTCATAGAGAAATTGACCTGAAAACACAATATTTTTGAGGTATTTTGACATGTAAGTTCTTTTATCCTTCTTTAAAAATACTTAAAGGCCATAGTTGGTGTATGCATCGATGTTTAAGAACTGTGATGGTGATCTTAATGTCCTGTCCCCTTTTTTCTTTTTCTCCTATGAGCTATTATTACAAAACATTAGAATCTAGTTTCCAAATCCTTTTTTGTACCCGTTGAGAATTTCAAAGGAAAACACACTTTCTAAGGATTTTTTCTTCCTCTCTGAAAATGTTCCTTTCTTTCTCCTTGCTTTGCCAGATTAGTGTTTTGCTCCATGAAAACCAGGATTCATATTTAAATGAGAGAGAAGAGATAAATCTTCCTTATGGAACAATTCCAAATAATTTGTCAAGAGACTGTCTCTGCCAGTATTTAGAACATAAACAGTGTTTGTGTCTCTGCTTCCTTGAGTTCAGGCTACATTTGGTAGCTTGTTCCCAAAAAAATAGACTATGGAAATAAGGATTACCTTTATAATGGAAAAACCTAGCAAACACTATGTAAAGTAAGTGACCAAGGTAACATTACTAGTGATAACTCATGTTGATGCCATGTATCATTGATAGGATGAAAAGAGTATTTCACCTCTGTGATATATTCTTTCTCTAAATCCATAACAACAGTCTAATTCTGAGGAAAACATCACATAAACCCAAATTGAGAACATTCTACAAAGTAATTGCCTAGTACTTTTTAAAAACGGTGTCATAAAAAACAGTGACTAAAGAAACTATCTCAGGTCAGATGAGGCTAAAGAGATATGATGAATAAATAGAATGTCATATTCTGGAAGGGATCCTTGATATTAAATAACTAGGTGTGTGGTGGGGAGCCATCCATGGATAAACTAGTGAAATCCAAATTACATCTAAAGTTTGGTTAATAGTAATATGCTAAGACTGGTTTCTGGTTCTGGCAAATGTACTATGTAACAAAAATGCTGATATGAAGGGGCATATGCACCCCAATGTTTATAGCAGTGCTATCAACAATAGCCAAATTATGAAAGGAGCCCAAATACACATCGACTGATGAATGGACAAAGATGTGGTATACATACACAATGAAATATTACTCAGAGATCCAAAGGAATGAAATCTTGCCATTTGCACAACATGGTTGGAGCTAGAGTGTACTATGCTTAGTGAAATAAGTCAGCCAGAGAAAGAAAAATATATGATTTCATTAATACGTGGAATTTAAGAAACAACAGATGAACATAGGGAAAGAGAGGGAAAAATAAGATAACAGATGTAGGCAAACCATAAAAGACTCTTAACTATAGAGAACGAACTGAAGGCTGCTGGAGGGAAAGCGGGTGGGGGATGGGCTAAATGGGTGATGGGCATTAAGGAAGACACTTGTTGGGATTAGCACTGGGTGTTATATATAAGTGATGAGTCACTAAATTCTCCCGAAACCAAAAAAAAAAAAAAACCAACAACAACAACAAAACTTACAAAACAGAAATGGTAGGAGAAAAACTGTTTACTAATAAAAGAGTTAACAAATAAAAAAACAAAGAACAGTTGGGAATAAAAAACAACATGGGAAAGTGGGTGAAGGGTGTGTGGGAACTTTGTGCTTTCTTTGCAACTTTTATGTAAATCTAAAATCATAAAGTTGAATACAGTAAAACCTTCGATTGCAAGTAACTTGTTTTGCAAGTGTTCTTCTACAAGAGGAGCAAACATTTCTAATAAATTTTAAATGATAAACAAGTGATGTCTTGCAATATGAGTAGTACTTGATGCCAAACATCACATTGCAACGGAGCCAGTAGTTCTTCTCTGTCTCTCTCTCTCTCTCTTTCTCTCTCTCTCTCTCTCTCTCTCTCTTTCTCTCTCTCTTTCTCTCTTTCTCCTGTGCTTGGATGCTTGGTCTCTGGCTGTGGTGTTTGGCAGAGATCAGTGATTTTTCAGAAAGTTGGAAGGTTCCCACAACTTACACTCATGTATTTTTTGTCACTTCAAGTTACCTATGGACAGTCCTTTGCTTTTCCACACAAGAGTAAGCTTAGGAATGCTTTGCTCCAATATAGGTCAGGCTGCCTGCAGATATAGATGCTTTCCCCTGCTGCCTTATGGCCAGTTACATTAAATACAGTATATGACAAGAGTTTATTAGTACTGTACTGTAGTCAACATCCATGCGAGTGTATGCAATGGCCCCATGCAGAAAAAGGTTGAAAAGA
The DNA here is from genome assembly GCF_022837055.1 of Prionailurus viverrinus. Classification (NCBI taxonomy): domain Eukaryota; kingdom Metazoa; phylum Chordata; class Mammalia; order Carnivora; family Felidae; genus Prionailurus; species Prionailurus viverrinus. The sequence goes on along the minus strand of NC_062568.1, from coordinate 61,233,141 downwards.
AAGTCAGTAAGAGGATGATTAAAGTGGAAATTAGGAAGGAAATCATCAAGAAGTATGAACAAGGTATTGAGTGGCTGAAATTGCAATTTTTTATAAGTCTGTGTCGACCATTTGCACAACATTAAAGAAGAAAGAAATAAGGCTCTAGATGTAGGAAAAGGACTCACAAGAATATCAAAGCAACATCCACATGTTCTGGAAGATGTAGAAAGGTTGCTTCTGGTTTGGATAAATGAGAAGCAACTGGCAGGTGATACTGTGACCAGACCGAGAACTTTCTCTACAAGAAGGGAAAGGCCTTGTACACTGACCTTGTAAGTAAACTTCCAGGTATGTCAACAGAAAATGAAGAAGGATTCAAGGTAAGCAGGGGATGGTTTGATAACTCTAAGAGGAGAAGTGGTATCCATAGTGTTATGAGGCACAGAGAGGCTGTGAGTTCGGACATTAGCTACCAAGTTCCAGAAGCTCATGGATTCCAAGTGTTACCTGCTGGAGCAAGTTTTTAACTGTGATGAGATGGGGCTTTTTTGGGACAAGATACCAAAGAAGACCTACATTACAGAAGAAGGGAATGCAATGTCTGGTCACAAGCCCATGAAAGACTGTCTCACCCTCTTGTGTTGTGCTAATGCAAGAGGAGATTTCACAGTCAAGTCCTTGCTCATGTATCGTTCCAAGAATCCACAGCCTTTAAGAAATTGAAGGTGCAGAAGAGCCAGTTAAATGTTATGTGGAGGTCAAGAGTGTGGCTTGGGTCACTCGTATCTTGTTCATTGAGTGGATCAAAAAGGTCTTTGGTCCTACAGTGAAGAAATATCTTTTAGAAAAGAATATGTCACTCAAACCCTTGCTGATTATGGATAATTCTGTCCATCCTCCAGGCTTTGATAACAACTTACTGGAGGAATTTGAGTTCATTAAGGTCAAGTTCCTTCCTCTCAACACCACTCCAGTTGTACAGCCCATGTATCAGCAGGTGATTTCAAATTTTAAAAAGTTTTATACCAAAGCACTATTTCAGTGATGCTTCGAGGTGACTGAAGGAACAAACCTCACCCTCTGAGAGTATTGGAAAAGTCATTTCCACATCATGAACTGCCTCAAGATCACTGATAAAGCCTGAGATGGGGTCACCAAAGGAACCCTCAATTCTTGAAAACCTGTGGCCTGATTGTGTCTTGGAATGACTTAGAGGGGCTTGCTCATCAACAGGAACTGCCAGTTATTGATGAAAGTGTGTCCTTGGGGAAGACAATGGGGCTGGAGGTGAATGAGGATGAAATTCAAGAGCTGGTGGAGGAACATGGCCAGGAGCTGACCCCCAACAAACCGATGGATCTGTGTCATGAGCAACAGCAAGAGGTTATCAAGAAGATCACGTCTGCAGAGGAGGAGGAGAAAGATGGAGGAGTCCCTCACTTCAGATGTGATTGGGGAGATGTGTAAATGTGGGAAACAGTGCAAAATTTTGTAGGAAAACACCACCGAATAAGGATGTAACAGAGTGATGCATCTATTTAACGACAATGCAACATCACATTTCTGTGAAATCCTCAAAAGAGGCAAAAACAAGTATTATTGGATAGGTCCCTTGTTAAAATTGCATGAAAAGAAAAAGATTCCATTGATCCAGTAGGTTGTATTATATTACAGTCTTGAAATCATTTTTATATGATTATATTTGGGTTGTGGAACAAATCATCTGAGTTTCCATTATTATGGTGAAGTTTGCTTTATATACAAGTACTTCAGATTACAAACCTGTTTCTGGAATTAATTATGCTTGCAAACCAAGGTTTTACTGTATTTTAAAAAAATAAAAGCCTAATTTCTAATATCCAATTAGCATCACCACTTCATTTATCTAATTTTGCAATGAAATATCTTAAATACTTTTCAATGTTTCCCATTATGTGTGCATTGGTTCTTTTGCTTTGAGAGTCATGAGGAAGTCCATAGAAGGAGATACTGGAATTATAAATGATATTGTTATTTATGACCCACAATGAATACAATAAAAAGAGTGGAAAAGCTTTTTTTTAAAATTTATTTTACAGAAATAACCAATACATAAAATGCCTGAGAAGTTGAGTTTTGAAGAAGTTGCATAATCCTATTTGAATGAAATTTAAAAAAAATCAGTTGATAACTCTTTCCGAAGGAGACTTTAATAAATTCTGAAACACAAAGGAAAATACTTTGTAGAAAGTCATATAATGAGCTCATGGTGTCTTAGTGTTGAAATCATTTAGTGTTGACTGTGGTGCAAATAGTGCTGACAGATTAAAGAATTAAATACTCAAACTAAAAGTAAACTTTAATACACAGCTTCTTTATTTTTTTATTTAAAAAAATTTTTAATGTTACAGGGAGCGAGTGGGGGAGGGGCAGAGAAAGAGGGAGACGCAGAATCCAAACTAGGCTCCAGGCTCTGAGCTGTCAGCAGAGTGCCCAGTGTGGGGCTTGAACTCATGAGCTGTGAGATCATGACCTGAGCTGAAGTTGGGTGTTTAACTGACTAAGCCACCCAGGTGCCCCTATACACAGCTTCTTTAAATGTGGATTTAGAGATCCAGTTTCTAAGGAAACTTTTCTAGCTATTGCCAAACCACCCAACAATTGTGTTGAATATTCGCTATATATAAGGTATTGTGGTAAACTGTATTTAAGACTTGTAGTAACAACCAGATGAATTTGTAACTTTGTTTCAGATTATTTAACTCAGTTTAAATGATACTGGCATTCTTCATCTGCAGAAAATTTTACCTGAAATCTATTATCCTCACATCATTTTTTCTTACTTGTCTTGCTACCTAAGTTACCATGTTGAACCTCACTATAGAATAGAATAAGTTTGATGGCTCCTCACATTTCAGTAATGTATACCATTCTCTTGTTTGTGAAAGAATTTAACAAGGAAGTAATAAATATTAGTTGGAATCATAGTCAGATGTGTTGATCTTATTGAAATAGGATTATAACATGCTACAAGAAATTAAAGTATAAGGCAAACTATGGGAACAAAAGCAAAATAATAAATTGCTACAATTTATGGATAAAAGCAACTCAAAAACTCATTATTGCCTATCACAAATGAAGATTTAACATCTATCCAGTTCTCTAAGTCATAATTAGGATGAAACAAATAAACCAATGTTAACATTTCACAAAGAAGTTCTGGCTTATGGAAATTTGAAAATAGTCACATAAGGCAAAGTCATGAAGTTTGGATTATGAAAGACATGACTCAAAATGTAATTTGCATACTGATTAATTATAGCAGAGACAAAACAGGTAACCTTTGAGAAAATGAGGCAGAATCAAAGTAATATCTAAAGAAAAGTAACATGTTTATCTTTAATTTCTTTTCATAAGACAGCTACATTTTGTTGTACTTACAGGAGGAACCAAAATTCAAGAAAAAATAGTCCTAGGAAAAGAATATAATTCTATAACTATCTTACTATAGTAAACTCTAATAGATGTTGTAGTAAGAGTACACGAATTGTTGGATGGCATCTTTCATTATCTGCGTCAGAATCAAACAGTAGCTTTTGATTTTGGCCAGTGTTAGTGAGCTCTAAGAATAAGCTCTAGTAAATCATACAAGGTACTTTGTACGGGGTTTTCAAGGTGGCACATTGTTCAATTTGTAAAAATACTATGTAGAGAAGCTAGATGAGACATATGTTTCAAAGACAATCCCTGAAACGTGCTGAGGATTTATGGAAAGCAAATCAAGGTCATCTTTGTGTCTGTGCAAAGGAAAAAAAAATCTCTGCAAAGAGAAACAAAAAGAATGGAAGTTTTAAATTATTCATAAAAATGAATGCATTATAAAACCTATTCCCAGAGAACAGTATATATGCATCTATTTTTTAACTAGAAATTGTTGATCTTGGCTCTCCAGAAAACATTTTCAAACCATGCTCCTTAATTCCAAAGGTATTGAAGAGAATTGGGTAAAGATCAATGAAAAAGAGTAATTATTTAAGAACTTGATGAATAATATATTGGCTTGCCACCTGCAATCCTATATACATTCTAGCACAATCCGAAGATAACTTTATTTTGTGTAATGCTTTCAGTCTCTGAGGGGAAAAAATAAAGGAAATGATGCGGTAACTGACAGGAACTGAATCCTAACAACCTTATTTTAAATATAAATTACAGCTAAATGAAGCAAAGTTATGGTAATATACAATCTGTACAACTAAAATGGGATAATAGTATATGGATTGCTTGTTTTTTAAGCTTTCTGTATTTTGGATACTAGCATTTTGATTCATATCAATACATGAGACCAACACAACATTAACACCCCTTACTTGAATATTTCAGTTTTCTCTTGTTATAATAAAGAGGCCATCTACATTCTAACTTTCTGGCTGAATTGGCAATGTTGAGAATTTGGTAACTTTGGCATTGGTTTATTGGGTTTCTGTTTCTTTCCGTGAATATATATTTATATTTGATGTTACTTTTGCATGTCTTCCAGTTTGTCGAAGAATGTGAAGTGTTTTTATATATTTGAAAGCAGAATAGATCAAAGCTGCTGGGGAATCGAAGAGAGGTAGGTTTGTGTCATGGTTAAAAGGAGAGACTTGAGCTGAGTTCCAAACTTGGCCTTTTCATTTATGAGCTTTTTAAACCCAAGTAAGATAATAAACATCACTAAGCCTCAGTTTTCTTTTGGTAAAATGAAAATTATAACAACATTATTAACTAAAAGAGAATATTCTGCCTTATAGGGTCATTGTAAAGCATGAGATAATGCATACAGATTGCTGATAGGTCAGTGTTAAGGGTAGCAATGACTATGTGCACATATGATGGCTTAAAATAGAATAACTAAAGGTAGGTATATTTGAAATTTTGTATCTTTAACTTTAATATAGAGATACAATATCTGTGTATATTGTATTCAAACAGTGCAATTGAACACAAATTTATTTTGGGGCACAAATTGAACACAAATTTATTATTACCTATACTAATTTGGTAGGTAAAAATTTCTAAAATATCCTAGTGGTAAGTTATTCACTTATTTTTTTCCTAAAAGAAAAAAATTCCTTAGAAATTGTCAGAATTTATAACCATAATGATGAACATTAAAAATAATATTGTCTAATATATGTAAAAGATCTAGAATATGTAATCTGTGTTTCACCACTGATTATTTTTCTCCTTTCCTAAATGGAATTGGATTTCTAAGATTCCTTCTTGTGCTAAGATAGTACTGTGCTATAAGTTCCTCAAGAACAGTGAGAATAATAATCCCTTACATGTTTGTACCACTTTGTATTTTACTACACCTAAGTAGAGTCTCACAACAATACAATTAGAGGCCATCCAAATGCTTTTCTTCTCTAAATTATAATGGAGGAAAATGAGACACAAGAGTGTCAAGAATTGTATCAAAAACTACACGGCTAATACAGAACAGAGCAGGGATAGAATTTGGCCTTCATATCCAGGGATTTTCCTTTAAGCTGTCACTGCTTTGTGAACTTCTGTGTATTTTTCTCAACTCTATCTTTGAGGATCTAGAGTAGGACCTTGAACGTAGTGGGTGTTTAATAAATGCTTTATCAATTACTTTACCATAAAACTAAAGCATAGGAAGTAAAAGAAACTAAAGATAGGAAATAAGTAATTTTCCAATACACTTTAATCTTAAATCCTTCATGTATTCCTGTTCCTTTAGACAGGAGAACACTCAAAACCTACTTTCATGTAATTTCTTTAGGATAAATAATCAAACTCAAGTATTTGTGTTCAATCACTCATCACAATTCCATGTTTGATTATTTTCCTGTTCTTAGGCCTTTTTGCTTCTCCATGTCCTGGTCTCACTTCTAATTTCAAAGGTTCCATCGTACTACCACTCAGAAGTAACATGGAGGAAGGAATCATTAAGAAGGTTAGGAAAGTTAGGCTTAGTTTGATGAAAATAGAAGGGAAAATCCACTTCTGCATTTGATCTTTGAATACTTGGGCCCAGTCACTATTGATATCTATACTTGGCTCTGTACATGAATGGTCTTCTGTGAACTCTGTTACATGGCACATGAGATCATTAGGACCCATCTAGGCCCCTAGGAATCTTACACGTCTCACTAGAGAGGAAGTAGTTCCACACCATTCTTACAGATCATTCAGCCCCGCAGCACTGAAGCCTTGGTCTCTTCCTCTCTCTGGATAGCCTCCTGGAAGGTGACAAACTGGCTTAGACTCCAAGTTACTTTCTGGGAACTGAGAATCCTGGAAGCCTGAATTCATGGCAATTTGGAAGTGGTCTTTTCCCTCTCTGTCTCCTGGCTGTGCTATCTTTCTGACAGCTGCTCCTTTCTGATAGGCTGCTTCTATGGTTTCTGTTATTCATCAATTTAAGAGGGTACCATGTAGCTTTGGAGTGACCTACACATGTTAACATTCTCCTTCCTCTCTGCAAATACATGGGGAGGAATAGGTGACTATGCATGCTCTTCTTATACTGAATACAGTGCAAACTCTTTTCTTTGCTCCTTCCAACTGTGCTCTTGTATCAAATGCCCCATAAGACATCCAGTTCCATTTTGGGTTGGACAGTTCTTCATTGTGTAGAATGGTTCCAGGCTTTACAATAGTGTTTTGTCACTGGACCCTAGGTACTAAATACCAGGAGCACTAATTACTCCCTACAAACCTTCAGTTCCTCTAGAGAGAGCTCACACCTCTGAGAATCCCTGCACATAGCACATCCCTGCACATCTTTCCAAATTGCTTTTTCCCCTTACAACTGACTAGTTCTCCATTGACTATGACTTCTTGCTATCATCTTTGTTCTTAGCTATACATTTTTGCTTTTTATTTAATTATATTTATAATTTTTTCTAGTTTTATTAAGATATAATTGACATATAACATTGTGTATGTTTTAGGTGTGCAACATATTAGATACATTTATATAGTGCAAAATAATTACCATCATAGTATTAGCTACCACCTCTGTCACATCACATAATTGCAATTTCTTTTTTGTGGTGAGAACACTGAAGACCCACTCTCTTAGCAACTTTCAAGACTATATTACGGTATTTTAACCGTAACATTATCTAGCTATACATTTCCATATGGTGTAGAAGTAAAGCCTCAAAAGAAAATGAGAATTTATTCAATTGTTACAAGTAAATACTTTCCAGATGCCCCTGATACTTCAGGCAATGGAAAAGTAAAAATAAATAAATAAATAAATAAATTAATTAATTAATTAATTAATTTCTGGAAAGCCAATAGAAAATTGAATTGGTTGTTAAAAATTTATCAAAGAATTTCTGTATCATTAATTTTTAACACTTAGAGGTGTTGGAAATTCATTTAACCAACTTAAAAATTGAAAAAAAATGGGGGAGGGGTAAGAAATCAGTCAGTTAAGAATACTTCTTTAAATTTGAAGAACATTGGTTGGAAGATACCTTGGTGGTAAGACCTTTTTAAATCTCAGGCCAAAGGCTCTGCATACTAAGTCAAAATTCACTACCTATAACTCCTACCTGCTTCTCGCTCCTTCTGACTCCATCATTCCCTCCACTTTTTCAAATATTTGCTTCAATGCTCAGCATCAAGAGCATGAAAAGGAAAATAGCAAGATGCTAATATCTCTAGGCCCAGACAGCCATGCCTCTGAAATGGAAATACTACTTAATAGCTAAGGAAGGACACAGAGTGTAAATAACATAGATGGGGGAGGGGTAACAAAGCTACAGTGTGGTTAATAGTGCAATTCTTATGCAAAATTTAAAATGAGAGAAAATATTCTCCATGCTTTGAAAGCAAGAAGACCAAGAGAAAGATTTCTTCTCTTTCAATTTTAGAGAAATTGATCAGCATTTGTGATTTTAGTGCTTTTTAGTTTGGTTTTTATAGTGTATTTATGTTTAATCAGGTTTGTAGAATGACAATTCTAATCAGAGAGTAGAAGACTCAGTTGAACAGGCAAGCAAAATGAATACATTATAAGCAGTTAATATACATTAGAGATCTAGTGTATTTAGGAATTGAATATGCTGTAATATTTCATACACATGATTGAGAAGGATTTGGTTACAATATTGTATAAGGAAAAATGTGTACTTATTAGACTTTTTAAGTTTATTTTTGAGAGAGAGAAAGAGCTCAAGCAGGGGAGGGGCAGAGAGAGACGGGGGAGGGAGGGGGGAGAATTCCAAGCAGGGGAGCCTGACAAAGGGCTCAACAAGATCCATGAGATCATGACCTGAGTTGAAATCAGGAGTCGGCACTTAACCCGCTTAACTGGCTGAGCCACCCAGGTGCCCCATCTACTTATTAGATTTAAACTAAGAGGAACAAAAGTCCCCATATAGCCCAATTTTAACTCTGAAGAAAAAATCAAAATGGACCATTTTTACTAAGCAATCATACAATCACTGTTTACTTTCATTGATTAAAATGTTCAAGCCCAGGGGTGCCTGTGTTCTCAGTGGGTTAAGTGGCTGACTTCTGCCCTGGGTCTGGCTCTGTGCTGACAGTTCAGCCTGGAGCCTGCTTTGGATTCTGTGCCTCCCTCTCCCCCCCTCCCCGTCTCCTGCCTGCCCTTTTTCACTCTCTCAAAAATAAATAAACATTAAAAAAATGTTCAAGTCCACTCTGCAAGACATAAAGGACTGCAAAAATGTGTAGACATAATATTACCCCCATGAAGATTACATTGTAGAAAGGGAACTTATATTCTGGTTTCATTTTGAAACAACATGCCCCTCTACTGACATAAAAAAGCTGTAGACAGAACTATCTGAACTTCGAATTTTGTCTCTCCTGATGATTTTTTATCGAAGCATTTTGAGAATCTGATCTACATAGCATGTGATCACTGAACAGAGAGAGGTTTCTATATTACATAAATTAGACATCCATTAGCGTGATAGATGGTTCTCTTTCACCTTACTTTCAATCTGCAGGTCTAAAATAAGTCTGTTGTAGGCAGCATATAGATGGGTCTTGTTTTTTTTTTTTTAAATCCATTCTGATACTCTTTGTCAGTGCTTCTACAAGGCTCAAATACATATATAGTACTATATTCCTAAAAAGAAAGAACATGTATGTATAATTAAAATATGTATCTGTATGTTTACATACACACATACACACATTTATTATATGTGGAGGCCACTTTGGGGCAACAGGCTTGAGAAATGGAAATGTGAGTAGGGTGAAAAGGGCCCACAGTGACCACTGGGCTGAATGCAAACAGGCCCATGAGGCGACCCATCTCTCAATAGCCATAGGCCATACCTGACCAATGGGCTGCTAAAACAGGACACAGGTACCAAAAAAGGAATATTCCATACATTCCGATACTTCCTCACTCCCCCTCATAACTACAGCCCCCATCACCGCCTCCTGGTAGACTGTCTGTCCTTTGCTTTCTTTTCCACTGCTCCCTTGCAGTGTAGTCAATAAGCTTCTACCTACTTTGTCCTGTCTTGGGTGAATTCTTTCACCACCTGTGTTGCTAGCCTCCATCTGATCTGGTCGCCCCACATGATATACATAGAATATAAGTATATAAATATAGGAATATATATGTGTACATATGTATATATGCACATATATATACACATATGAACACACATGAAAGAATAGAGTGGCATAATTATTTGCAGTTTATATAACATTGTATTAACTTTTTAAAGGAGACTCAAGGCAAATATATAAATTTTGGCATCAATTGTCTTTAAATGGTTATATTGGTGCCTTTTATATCAACTTCTGTAAATTTTTTTATGTTTGAAAACTACCTAGGGAAACACAAAACAATATATGAACAAACAAAAACTGTGGGAATCACCATTCCCAGAGAAAGGCCAACATTATTCATGGTGCGGTGGAAAGTCAAGGAGGATGGAAAGCATCTTTCAGATTCCCGAATCATGGTAGTTCCTGTCTCAGCGATACCGTTTGGGGTACCCACAGTTCTGAGCATAACCCCCAACTTCAACATGTTCTCGTATCTGTCGCCTACATCTTTAGGTTAAATCTGGTCAGGTTAAATCTTTTAAAGCACTCCGAAAATCCCTTTCCTAACTTCAGACTTAAATGAAGAAAAAACAAAGAGAGTTTGAGAAGAAGAGAATGAACAAATGAAAAACATAAGCAACAGGCAGGGAAGTGTATGCAAGGCCTATGTTTTGTGTCAGGATTATAAATAGAACACATGCTCTCTTTCTCTCACATACACACACCTAAACTAAAATAGGGGAAGATGAATATAGACACTGGAAACATTGTCAATCATAAGAAAAATTAGAATTAATTATAAGTAGAGTTCATAATAATAAATTTTATTAAAAATTGCAGGAATACAACATGTAGAGAGGGAGAAGCTAAATTACAGAAGGAAAAAGTGTCCTTATACAAATGGCTGGAAAGAAGTTGTTTTCTTTATTAGAAAATACAAGTTTGGGATGTTAGGGTGACAGGATTATATGTGTTACAGACTATAAGTAAATATTCTTAAGTAGGCTAGCAAATTATGCAAAATAATCACTGTTTCAGAAAGTAAAATTTTATTTGAAACACTTTGATAAAAAAACACAAATTGTTATATAAAATATTGATAAGGGTTGAGTTCTTCTTATAATACAAAAGGAGACTGATAAACCCCTACAACAATTAAACAACTTAAAAGTTAAAACAAAACCAAAAATGGTTGAGTTTTGGTCCCTACCCCTTATTCTCTTTGAATCTACTTTTTCTCTATATAAAACATGCAACATGTAATATCTACAGGGTAGAGCAAAAAAGATATGCAAAAAGACTACTCTCTGTGGTGTGTGTGTTTGTGTGTGTGTATAGATAGGTATACTGTATTGACTTGAAACAAATTAATTTACTGATAGTCATCTCCCTAATGAACTAACACAAGTCAGTCTATTTTCTGTTACAGAAAGTGTGAAAGTATGAATTTTACTCGTAAATCTGTTAATAATTGTCATAGTAGAAATATGTTCTGCCACATGAACGTCCATTATTCCCATCTTCTAGCAGCAGATCCTGAATCTGTTTGGGGAAATTCTCTCTTCCTCATTAGATGCAATATTGCTGACACCATGAAGATAATCCATATCCCCTGGGCTAAGGGTTAGACATATGATTTAAGATTGGCCATGGGACATGCTTCTAGGAACTTTAATGTTGAACGTAATTTTAGAAAAATCTAAAAACTGGAATTTGTTTCCAAAGTTCTGCCCTGAAGAGACTGAACTTTATTTCCTGCTCTTGAATCCTCCACTCTGCATAATTCTTTTTCCTGTTGTTTGTATGTCCTAGTCCTTTAGCTTCTCCTTCCCTTGGGAACTACTTTATACCTTTTTCATGTATTTCATTTTTAGTAAATTAACCAGAGTTGGATTCTGTTTCTAGCCTCCAAAGAATGGAGTGATACAATTATTCTTTTAAAATGAAAATCCAATTTATCTCCAGCTTATAGATATAGTCTTTACCTACTATTTGCAACATTAGTCAATTGGGCATGCAACATCAATTTTCTTTCTTCTAATTTTCAGATGCATAAATAAATGAGGAACTGGCAATAATAGAGACAAAAACATAAATAAAGATATAGAAATGCAGGCCAGATTTCTACCTGAGCTTTCATATACTCTCCAGCTCCGCTTTCCCCCCCTTTCTACCTAGCATTTACTTTTCTGTGGTGAAAAAAAATAGGGCAAAAAAAAATCTGAGGGAACTTTAGCTCTGCTTCTGCCTAGGTATTTTACACTAGATGGAAAGTGGAGGTAAATTGGTAAGCCAGTATAACAAATTTCACCGATAAAGGTTTAGATTGTGCTAGCTATTCTAAATTGTGTGTGAGCCCCTCTAAATACAGTAATTTACTTTGTACAGTAGATATTGCATGCTCTAGGAAAAGACAGATAATAGAAGATGAAATAAGGGAAATGGTTTATCAGGTTGTAATTGGGAGGAAAAAAAGCCATAACTATTCCTTCATCTTGCTGACATGGCAAAGAAAGAAACCATATCCAATATGGTCTTGCATAAGCAGAAGTCAATATTTGCAGCCAATGCCCTTTTATAAAAAGGGTGATTAAGAAACAATGGTTGTTTGTGGTCACATGATAACACTATTATTTAAACTGTAAAAGCTGATTTTTTATTTAATTATCGAATTGGTAGGAGTAACCATTTCCTTTAATGTGCTACAATGAGGGCACCAATACAATTTAATTTCCTTCTAGTGGGTAAGAAATGACTCATTTATATCTCCTCAAAATGTTTTAGTTGTGGAGACTTAAATAATCCAAATGGAACAGATAATTGTTAGTCTTCTAGACCTGCTTGGAGAGGTAACTTTCAATAAAAAGAAATACAGTGCTAAGGCAGGGACCTCTGTTTCTCCATATTCTACAGAGTGTCTAATACAGTGCAGGCAATTGGTAAATGCTCTCAAATATATTTCTTGACTAGTCTTGTCAAAGTGCTGGCTTGAGAGGTCTGTGTGAAGCTATTTTGATTACATCTAAAAATGATTTTACAGAATAGTCCTTTAGGAAAAACTGTATGATGCTGAATAGTGAATAGAGATAACAACTTCAAAATGTTGAATTTTCTTTTTGAAGCTTCTTCTTTTCTTCTTTGAAAAAAGAAAACACCAACCTTGAGCATACATTTCACTGGATGTTTGTATGTCTCCTGTTCTGAAAACAACTATTGAAAGGTACCAGACACTGTGCTCTAAAAAGTAACTTTGAGATATTTTGTAAGAGAATATTTTAGCTCAATAGAAATGGACTCCCAACAGAGGAAAGGTTAGCAGGCCCTGTGAAAAATGTTTGGGGATGTACTGTACTCAAATGTAATTTATTATGCATGGTTCGAGGATGCCAAATCATCAAGTTTAGCAGACTAGGCCTCCTGGTTTCACAAACTTGGAAAGGACATGGTATCTTTCACATTTATTTCTGTTGCTGTTAAAATAAAACTAGTTCAACTTCTCAAATTTCTGTCCAGCAAATCAGAAGAGGGTTGCTTGTCAACTGTGTTATGGATGAGGGTGAAACCCATAATAGCAAACAGGTTAGATAAATGGATTAACGTACTTAATCATTTAAGCATTTTATCATTTGTCAAAGGAATCTGAATTAACATTTTGTATTTGATGTATGATATTGTGTCTAAATGCAGGGAAAAAACCCACTAGTTTTATTTGCGCTAAGCAACTATTACTTCCCCATGGTAGTAATCAAAATCCTAGTTAATATATTTTTTCTGAATGGCTATTATTTTTGAGGATGCTGATAAACTTCAGAGCATATGTGTAGAAATTAAATTGTTAGAATCTGTTTTAGAACTGGTCCACATACTTATCTTTAATTCGAAGTCTGAATTAGTATAGTAATAATTTTTCATACAGCTGCCAGTAAGACACCTTTCATATACGTAAGAGTAGCATTGACCTAATCATAATGGAAAACATTAGCCATCTATTTTTGTTTGACTACTGAGGAGACCTTGGTAAGTGTATAGAACTTTTTTTTTGAAATTTGTCAATAATTCCACTTATTTTAAAACTAGTTAATGTTAATGGGAAATAATGTTTTTATAAAAGAAACTCTTAGCTTTCTACATGAGACTTAGAATCTTATGGCAATCACTTTGTGGCATTAGGTTGGTTGTTTTGAAAATTGGAAAGGGAGTTCTAAAATAGTGCATTCATGGGGCGCCTGGGTGGCTCAGTCGGCTGAACATCCAACTTCGGCTCAGGTCACGATCTCGCGGTCTGTGAGTTCGAGCCCCGCGTCGGGCTCTGTGCTGATGGCTCAGAGCCTGGAGCCTGTTTCCGATTCTGTGTCTCCCTCTCTCTCTGACCCTCCCCCGTTCATGCTCTGTCTCTCTCTCAAAAATAAACGTTAAAAAAATTAAAAAAAAATAGTGCATTCACTTTGGGATCCATGTACATGTATGTGTGTATGGGTGTATACACACACACACATATGTGCACATAATTATCTTCCAAGATTTTGTGTAAATTCAAGTTAGTTAACTATCGTGTAATAATGGTTTCAGAAGTAGAATTTAGTGATTCATCACTTATGTATAACACCCAGTGCTCATCCCAACAAGTGTCCTCCTTAATGCCCATCACCCATTTAGCCCACCCCCCACCCACTTTCCCTCCAGCAACCTTCAGTTTGTTCTCTGTAGTTAAGAGTCTCTTATGGTTTGCCTCTCTCTCTCTGTTTTTATCTTATTTTTCCTTCCCTTCCCCTATGTTCATCTGTTTTGTTTCTTAAATTCCACATATGAGTGTCAGAATATATATTTTTGAAATATAAATAGTTATATTATTGAATAATTGCTTTCTGTTTCTCTAATTTAAAGGGAGAAATACTGAGAAAGTATTTTTTAAGTTGATTTCATATTTAAAATGAACCTCCTCCGATATTGGGGAAATGTTTTATAATTTTAAATTATGTCATTAAAATCTAGGGGAAGCTATGCAAAAATGTCTTATAAATATAAGACAGCACTCATGTTTGAAAAACATGTCAAAGATTATAATTTGATTTTTCTGTCTTTGAGGTATATTTTGATGCATTTTGAAAGTTAAATGATTGCAAAAAAATAAAGCTGAGTTTTCACTGTTTACAAACATCATTCCCCGGACTTCAAAGTAAGAGATTGACATATTGTAAATGATAATTCACAGCTCTGCTCCCCATAAATTAACATTTAAAATGTAACTTTGAAGAAAGTAAGCATTTTACACATTGCTGACTGTTGAAGGGCACATGGCCACAATTTCTAAGATGGAGGGGGTTTATTAAGGTGAATGGATGGGACAGAAGATTTATAGTCATGGGTTCCACTGGCCTTCATAAAGTCTTTGAACAACTGTCATGGTACCTTATTTTCTGAATTTCTAAACTAGAGCTTATCTGTGGATCTACAACTCTGAGACCTTTGAACAAAAGTCAAATAGAAGGTGCCATGGGACAGAAGAGAATTATTATTCAGGGAAAATCTTATCTTTTTCACATTGCCATTTATCTTTCTCTGCTCATCAATTGATAAGTAATGGAAAGCAGGGAAAATGTTGTTTTCAGCATACTGATTATTGTATTGTGTTAGTGTTAAATTTCTCTTGGCTCTTGGCCCTCTTAACCTTTTTTATTTCCCTCCATCATCTTTTTCACCAAGCAAATACAGGGTATGAAGCCAGAGGATTATATTCATTATTTTAAATATTTTCAATGTTGGTTTTAGCAATAAGTGTGTATAGATGTGAATAAAAAGCCAGACCTATCTAGGAAATCCTCAAAACAGTGAACCAATAAAGATGATCAAGATTGTCCTTGTTGTATAAAAATGCTGTTTTTATCAACCCTTTTACATATACCTTTTATATGTACCTTTCTTTATGAGACTATCTGAAACATCTATGTGGATGAAAATGTGCAATTCCTATGGCCTGTGCTTCCATATCTAAGAATCAACTACAGAATATATTTAGTCATATTCCGTAAGAGATAGATTCAAGTATGTTCATTTCAGATGAGTGATAGTGAAATATTAACAATATATATGCCCATTGGTAGAGAAATAATAAAAATATGTACACACAAATATTTTAAAAATATACACATAAAAATGAACTATACATAGATCAGTATAGAAACATCTTTAAAACATTGTGGGGTGAAAAAAGTGAATTGCAGGAAAACTATGTTACCCTTCACCTAAATTAATAAAAATACACAGAACAAAACTAAACATTTATTCTGGGTATATATGTAAAATTTAGAGAATAGTAGATTAAATCATAAGCATACAGTTTATGGAAACTTCTAAACAGGAGTCAAATAGATTGGAAATGAAGAAGGTAGTGAAGTGAGCTTCACATTCTGTTGTCTGTGAACAGTTTCTACTGGCAGTGTATTCATAAAGTTCTTGCATAATGGATAACAAATAGAGTTATATCCCACTATATGTGACAAAACCCCCAAATTATTGTAGTTTAAAGGAGGTAGACATTGATTTCTCTATTACACGATAGAGGTAAGTTACCAGAACTGGCATAGCGACAGCATGATGTCATTGGGCACCTGTAGACTTAATTTTCTTCTCAGCCATTCTCAAAATTCTTACGTCAACTCATGATCCAAAATGGTTGTTGGAGCTTTAGCCGTCATTTTTGCATTCTAAACCAGTATCGAGAGATAGGGATTATAAGGCATATCTTCACCCTTTATAGGGATGCAGACAAATCTTTGTTACAATCTCATTGGCCCGATTTAGTTGTACAATACCTCTTGATGCTAGAGATACTGAAGCACGTGTCATTGCAGCTTGTTCAGATAAGACATAATGAAGCGAATGATGTAGGAAAGCAGTCTGCATTCTTGGAAGGAGGCTGGGAAGAAGGGAGGGAAGGACGGGAATACATACAAACGTGAATAGTTGTTAAATTTGATATGGGTGGCTACTTTAAAAAATGTGTATTTAAAAAATTCCATTAAGGGGCGCCTGGGTGGCTCAGTCGGTTAAGCGGCCGACTTCGCTCAGGTCACGATCTCGCGGGTATGTGAGTTCGAGCCCCGCCTCGGGCTCTGTGCTGGCTGCTCAGAGCCTGGAGCCTGTTTCAGATTCTGTGTCTCCCTCTCTCTCTGACCCTCCCCCGTTCATCCTCTGTCTCTCTCTGTCTCAAAAATAAATAAACGTTAAAAAAAAAATTAAAAAAAATTCCATTAAAATGTAAGATGAAAGTATTAAGTTTGTCTTTGGAAAAAGAGTTACCAGCTCATTTGGGTCAACAGTATTTCAAATCTGAAATGTAGATAATAAGCCTACCTCCCACAAATTCCAGAGAAATTTTCAGAAAATCACTGGGGCTTGCAGAAAGAAGTGGTCACTGTGAATGCTGACTGCCAAGGAAGTATGAATGGCCATCAACAATATATGCTACAGATACCTTAAGTTCCAAAAGATGTCTCCAAATAAGTCTGTTCCTGTGGGTGTTTATATGGTTTACACTTCTTTTGAAGATGACGATGAAGGAAGAAGTTACTGTTATTTCTGAATGGATCCAGAAAATTTAAGTTATAAATAGAGTAGGTATGATTTTACTCCTTCAGGTTTTTCTAAAGTAATTTTTTTAATGTTTATTTAGTTTTGAGAGGGAGAGATATGCAGAGCATGAGCAGAGGAGGGTCAGAGAGAGACACACACACAGAATCTGAAGCAGGCTCCAGACTCTGAGCTGTCAGCACAGAGCCCAATGCAGGGCTCGAACTTACAAACTGAGATCATGACCTGACCTGAAGTCGGCCGCTCAACCAACTGAGCCACCCAGGTGCCCCATACTCCTTCAGGTTTTTTTATTGAAGTGTAGTTGACCTACAATATTATATTAATTTCAGGTGTACAACACAGTGATTAAGCATTTACATACATAATGAAGCACCACCACAATAAATTTAGTTCTGTCACCACACAGTTATTACAATATTATTAATTATATTACCTATGGCTGTACTTTATGTTTCTGACTCATTTTGTAACTGTAGGATTGTACCTCTTAATCACCTTCCCATGTTTCACTCATTCTACCATCCCTTTCCTCTCTGGTAATCATCAGTTTATTCTCTGTATTTTTGAGTCTGTTTGGTTTGTTAGTTTGCTGGTTTTGTTTTTCACTCACACACGAATGAGATCATAAGGTGTTTGCTTTCTCTGACTTATTTCACTTAACGTAATACCCTCTAGGTCCACTCATATTGTTGCAAATGACCAGATTTCATTTTTTATGGCTAAGTAATATTCCTCTGGGTGTACCACATCTTTATCCATTCATTTATCAATGAGTCAGTCACTTAAGTTGCTTCCATATCTTGGCTGTTGCTTCCATATCTTGGCTGTTGATGCTGCAGTGAATATGAGGATGCATAAATCTTTTTGAATTAGTGCTTGTTTCTTTCAGATAAATACCCAGAAGTGGAATTGATGGATTGTATAGTATTTTTGCTTTTTTTTTTTTTGAGGAACTGCCTCAAAACCTATAGATGGCTACACCAATTTACATTGCCTAAAAAAGGAACTCTCATACCCTTTCCCCACATGCTTCCCAACACTTATTTCTTATCGTTTTGAAACTATCCATTCTGACTATTATGAAGTGATATCTTACTATGGTTTTTATTTGTATTTTTTGATAGTGATATAGAGCATCTTTTCATACCTCTGCTGACAATCTGTATGCTTCAGAAAAACATCTGTTCGGGTCCTCCGCCCATTTTTAATTGGATTATTTGTTTGGTGTTAAATTGTATGAATTCTATATATATCAGATATCAAACATATCATTTGGAAGTATCTTCTCCCATTCAATAAGCTGTCTTCATTTTATTGATGACTTTCTTGACCATGCACAGCTTTTTAGTTTGATGTCGTCCCAGTTGTTTGTTTTTGCTTTTGTTGCTCTTGCCTGAGGAGGCAGATCCAAAAATATATTGCTAAGATCGAAGTCCAAGAGTTCACAGCCTTTGTTTTCTTTTAGGAATTTTGTGTTTTTAGAGCTTACATTTAAATCTTTAAACCACTTTGAGTTTATTTTTGTAGGTAGTGTAAGACAGTGAGTGGTCCAGTTTCATTCTTTTGCATATAGCTGTCCAGCTTTCTCAGCACCATTTATTGAAAAGACTGTCTTTTCCCCATTTTATATTATTTCCTCCTTTATTTTAAATTAATTGATCATATAATATGGTTTTGTTTCTGGGCTATCTATTCTATTTCATTGATCTATGTGTCTGTTTTTTTGTAGGACCATACTGTTTTGATTATTATAGCTTTGTAGTATGATTTAAAATCTGGACACATGATACCTCCAGCTTTGTTCTTTCTCAAGATTGCTTTGGCTATTCAAGGTCTTTGGTGCTTTTATACAAATTTTAGGATTAGTTCTCATTCTATGAAATATTCCATTGGTATTTTGGATATGACTTTTGAATCTTTCTCAAGATTGCTTTGGGTAGTATGGACATTTTAACTATTAATTCTTTCAGACTGTGAGCACAGTATATTTGTCCATTTGTACCTTCTATTTCTTTCATCATTATAGTTTTCAGATACAGGTCTTTAACTTTTTGGTTAAATTTATCCCCAGGTATTTAATTTTTAATTTTTTTTTAACGTTTATTTATTTTTGAGACAGAGAGGCAGAGCATGAATGGGGGAGGGTCAGAGAGAGGGAGACACAGAATCTGAAACAGGCTCCAGGCTCTGAGCAGTCAGCACAGAGCCCGACACGGGGCTCAAACTCACGGACTGTGAGATCATGACCTGAGACGAAGTTGGACGCTTAACCGACTGAGCCACCCAGGTGCCCCACCAGCTCTTTTATTTTTAATGCAATTGTAAATAGAATTGTTTTCATGATTTCTCTTTATGATAATGTGATATGATAATGTGTCATTCTGCTAGTCTACAGAAATGAAATTGTTTTTTGTACATTTTGTATATTGCAACTTTACTGAGTTCATTTTTTAGTTCTAATAGTTTCTTGGTAGAGTCTTTAGGGTTTTCTATATAGTATCATGTCATCTTCAAATAGTGATAGTTTTACTTCTTCCTAATTAGGATGACCTTTATTTATTTATTTTGTACAATTGCCATTTCTAGGACTTCCAGCATTTTGTTGAATGAAAATGCTGACAGTGCTCATCCTTATCTAGTTCCTGATCTTAGGAACTCAGGTTGAAAACTCAGGTTTTCAACATTGAGTATGATGTTAGCTGTCATCTTGTCTCTATATGCTCTATATTATGTTACCTCTCCACCCCTTTTGTTGAGAGTTTTTATTATACATGGATACTGAGTTTTGTCCAATGCCTTTTCTACATCTATTGAGATGATCATATGATTTTTATCCTTCATTTTGTTAATGGGATGTATCATGTTGATTGATTGTGGATATTGAATCATTTTTGCATTCCTGGAATAAATCCCAACTGATCATGGTGTATGAGACTTTAATGTATTGTTAAAGTCTCTCTTTCAATTTAATTAACACATACCGGTCTTAAAGCATGCAGCAGAGGGAAAAAATTAAAATTTCTAAAGTTTGCTATTGAAATGTCATTCCCAAGGAATATTACCAAATATGTTCCTTTAAGCGTTAATTAGTGCTGTGGCACTCAGGTAACAGAGCATTGCTGTAAATAGATGTGCTTCTCTAAAACCACTTTTTCCTTGGTGCCTAAGTTCAGGTGGATTGATAGTAATAAACTCCAAACTTTCATCTCCTCATTTTCTCTTCTCTAAATACATAAAGAAAATATGAGAAAACATACGTTGAGATTATGGATTATTTGGTTGTGAATAATATTACATACACTTTTCATTTTCTTATTTTTGCTTTAGAACTCTTTGTTCTTTCCTCCCTCCTATATCTCTTTGAAATAAGTTAGACACTGGAGATACAACTAAACCATTTCCCATCATATGTTTCCCTTCTCTGTCTCCTGAAGTTTATCATCCCAGAAAAGAGGGGTTCTTTTTTATATTTACATTAATATAATCATAAACCTATCATTGTTCAGTAAACTTGTTTTCACTCAATGTGCTTTGAAAATGTATCTGTTGATACATTTAGACCTAGCTAGATTATTTAATGGCTGCTCTTAAAAAAAAAAACAAAACACCTGTATTTCATTATCCATCTCTTTACTGACTCTAGTACATGTAAAATATGGATCCTTCTTATAAATGTTTGTGTATTTATTTTAGTAGCCTTTATTTAAACAGGCTCCTGTTTAGTATTAGATAAATTATGTAACTGAAAAGTAGGCACTCTTACAGTAATCGATTTTGACAGCTTTTTAAATAAAATGATTTGGGGATATTAGAATGCTTTTAGGTATGTAAGTTGGTCAGGAACCTCGCCATCTTCTTGTGTATTTCTGATTTTGATCAACGACATTTTCTACTTGCTTATAGGAATATTCTATTATTTCATGAGTGCGTTCCATTATTTATAGTCAAAGCCTGGTTGATTGACCCAGTTTGGTATATTGTGTCTTTAAGTCATTTATCTCGGTCACTTGAGTGGACATATTTAAATGGATTTGAGGTGGCAGGATTAGGATATACTATTTTAAATGTAGATCTATAGAACATGTCCTTCTAGCTGAGATTATAACACATTTTTTTAGACAGGAGTTGATTCAATATGTTTATCTGAATAAATATATCTTGTTAATGCACATAAACAGATACTACATGCAAAATTTGAAATTATTTATAATGAAATGAATGAATCAGGATAGTTGTTAAGCAGCAATAAGACATCGAGCAATATAAC
Source organism: Prionailurus viverrinus (assembly GCF_022837055.1). Taxonomy (NCBI): domain Eukaryota; kingdom Metazoa; phylum Chordata; class Mammalia; order Carnivora; family Felidae; genus Prionailurus; species Prionailurus viverrinus. The sequence goes on along the minus strand of NC_062568.1, from coordinate 61,211,759 downwards.
CAACTAGCTAAGAATAGTCTCAAAAACTTAAACGCAGATATTTGTATATTTTAAACTAAATATGTGAAGTAACAAATAGACAAATTAATCAGTAGAAGTCTTGGTTAAAAAATTGAGAAATCTGGAGGTATTTATTCTAAATACTTTCCATGAGATATTGATTAAAAATATTTATGGAACTCTCCGTGAATACATATGCAGTACTCAATTATATTTAGTGGGAAAATACACAAGACATAGGAGACCTATCTGGGCATGCAGAGAATCTATGACTAGATATGAATATGAAATGAACTAACATAAAGGTCATAGTTAATAAGTATACACTGATAATGTGGAAACTCTGAAAATTCTCTGTAATGTGAATTATTGGTATAAGCTCTTTCACCTAAAGGAATTTCTAGCTAACTGAAGTATTGAAATGGTGGTTATGTTTAATATAATTATTTAAATGAAAACCACATGAAAGAGGACAGATTTTGTTTTCGTTTTTCTTTTTCTTTTCTATTTTTGAGACCATGTGCGCACAAGTGAGGTGGGTGCAGAGGGAGAGAGAGAAGCTTAAGCAGGCTCCATGCTCAGCATGGGCCAATGTGGAGCTGGATCTCACAACCTTGATATCATGACCTGAGCTGAAATCAAGAGTCAGACGCTTAACCTATTGAGTCACCCAGGTACCCCAAAGAGGCCAAACTTTCTAAACAGAATATTCCATACAATATTACTATCAGGTATTATATCTTTTTGTAATGAAATAACTTTCTCCTTTTGTGATATTAACACATCTGTTTTTATTCTCCTACTACAAAAGGCACTGAGGAGAAAATGTATGTGTTTTCCCACACTGTTGCACAGAGATAAAGGTGTTAAAAGATACTGAATTGAAGGATGAAATTTTTTAGAATGGCCATAGTTCAAAAAATTTGGGAGACAATATGTTAAGTAAAACAAAATAGTTGCATTTGCTTTAGAATGACTCACAGACTATAAAATGTTAAAACCTTCAAAATGAACATTTTGCTTGCAGTATTTTGCTAATTTTATTAGCTCATAGAACTTAGAATGGCATCTTGAAAGCACCTGTGTTCCACAAAACACAATTTTGGTAATACCTATATGTATTATTCCTTATTTATACAGGTGACTTACCTTACTGATTTGACTTCTGAATCTATAAACAACATTAAGAAAAATAAAAATTAATTTTAAAAATTGTTAAAGCTACTCTAAGTCCCTTAGATTTTCATACAAATGATCAAATCAGCTTGTCAATTTGTATAAAAATGCCTAGTGAGATTTATGATTGATATTATTTTTTTACAATTTTTTTATTTTATTTATTTTTTAATATGAAATTTATTGTCAAATTGCTTTCCATACAACATTCAGTGCTCATCCCAAAAGGTGCCCTCCTCAATACCCATCACCCACCCTCCCCTCCCTCCCACCCCCCATCAACCTTCAGTTTGTTCTCAGTTTTTAAGAGTCTCTTATGTTTTGGCTCTCTCCCTCTCTCTAACCTCTTTTTTTTTTTTTCTTCCCCTCCCCCATGGACTTCTGTTAAGTTTCTCAGGATCCACATAAGAGTGAAAACATATGCTGTCTGTCTTTCTCTGTATGACTTATTTCACTTAGCATCACACTCTCCAGTTCCATCCACGTTGCTACAAAAGGCCATATTTCATTCTTTCTCATTGCAACGTAGTATTCCATTGTGCATATAAACCAAAATTTCTTTATCGATTCTTCAGTTGATGGACATTTAGGCTCTTTCCATAATTTGGCTATTGTTGAGAGTGCTGCTGTAAACATTGGGGTACAAGTGCCCCTATGCATCAGCACTCCTGTATCCCTTGGGTAAATTCCTAGCAGTGCTATTGCTGGGTCATAGGGTAGGTCTATTTTTAAATTTTTGAGGAACCTCCACACTGTTTTCCAGAGTGGCTGTACCAGTTTGCATTCCCACCAACAGTGCAAGATGGTTCCCGTTTCTCTACATCCTCGCCAGCATCTATAGTCTCCTGATTTGTTCATTTTAGCCACTCTGACTGGTGTGAGGTGATATCTCAGTGTGGTTTTGATTTGTATTTCCCTGATGAGGAGCGATGTTGAGCATCTTTTCATGTGCCTGTTGGCCATCTGGATGTCTTCTTTAGAGAAGTGTCTATTCATGTTTTCTGCCCATTTCTTCACTGGGTTCTTTGTGTTTTGGGTGTGGAGTTTGGTGAGCTCTTTATAGATTTTGGATACCAGCTTTTTGTCCAGTATGTCATTTGCAAATATCTTTTCCCATTCCATTGGTTGCCTTTTAGTTCTGTTGATTGTTTCCTTTGCTGTGCGGAAGCTTTTTATCTTCATGAGGTCGCAATAGTTCATTTTTGCTTTTAATTCCCTTGCCTTTGGGGATGTGTCAAGTAACAAATTTCCGTGGCTGAGGTCAGAGAGGTTTTTTCCTGTTTTCTTCTCTAAGGTTTTGATGGTTTCCTGTCTCACATTCAGGTCCTTTATCCATTTTGAGTTTGTTTTTGTGAATGGTGTTAGAAAGAGGTCTAGTTTCATCCTTCTGCATGTTTCTATCCAGTTGTCCCAGCACCATTTGTTAGAGATACTGTCTTTTTTCCATTGAATATTCTTTCCTGCTTTGTCAAAGATTAGTTGGCCATACTTTTGTGGGTCTAGTTCTGGGGTTTCTATTCTATTCCATTGGTCTATGTGTCTGTTTTTGTGCCAATACCATGCTGACTTGAGGATTACAGCGTTGCAGTAGAGGCTAAAGTCTGGGATTGTGATGCCTTCTGCTTTGGTCGTCTTCTTCAAAATTACTTTGGCTATTTGTAGCCTTTTGTGGTTCCATACATACTTTAGGATTGCTTGTTCTAGTTTCAAGAAGAATGCTGGTGCAATTTTGATTGGGATTGCATTGAATGTGTAGATAGCTTTGGGTAGTATTGACATTTTGACAATATTTTTTCTTCCAATCCATGAGCACGGAATGTTTTTCCATTTCTTTATATCTTCTTCAATTTCCTTCATAAGCTTTCTATAGTTTTCAGCATACAGATCTTTTACATCTTTGGTTAGATTTATTTCTAGGTATTTTATGCTTCTTGGTGCAATTGTGAATGGGAACAGTTTCTTTATTTGTCTTTCTGTTGCTTCATTATTAGTGTATAAGAATGCAACTGATTTCTGTACATTGATTTTGTATCCTGTGACTTTGCTGAATTCCTGTATCAGTTCTAGCAGACTTGGTGGAGTCTATCGGATTTTCCATGTATAATATCATGTCATCTGCAAAAAGTGGAAGCTTGACTTCATCTTTTCCAATTTTGATGCTTTTGATTTCCTTCTCTTGTCTGATTGCTGATGCTAGAACTTTCAACACTATGTTAAACAATAGTGGTGAGAGTGGACATCCCTGTCATGTTCCTGATCTCAGGGAGAAAGCTCTCAGTTTTTCCCCATTGAGGATGATATTAGCTGTGGACTTTTCATAAATGGCTTCTATGATGTTTAAGTATGTTCCTTCTATCCCGGCTTTCTTGAGGGTTTTTATTAAGAAAGATTGCTGAATTTTGCCAAATGTTTTTTTCTGCATCAATTGACAGGATCATATGGTTCTTATCTTTTCTTTTATTAATGTGATGTATCACATTGATTGATTTGCGAATGTTGAACCAGCCCAGGAATGAATCCCACTTGATCATGGTGAATAATTCTTTTTATATGCAGTTGAGTTTTATTCTCTTATTGAGAATTTTTGCATCCATATTCATCAGGGATATTGGCTTGTAGTTCTCTTTTTTACTAGGTCTCTGTTGGGTTTAGGAATCAAAGTAATGCTGGCTTCATAGAATAAGTCTGGAAGTTTTCCTTCCCTTTCTATTTTTTGGAATAGCTTGGGAAGGATAGGTATTATCTCTGCTTTAAAATGTCTGGTAGAATTCCCCAGGGAAACCATCTGGTCCTGGAGTCTATTTTTTGGGAGATTTTTGATAACTGATTCAATTTCTTCTCTGGTCATGGGTCTGTTCAAGCTTTCTATTTCCTCCTGATTGAGTTTTGGAAGGTTGTGGGTGTTTAGGAATTTTTCCATTTCTTCCAGATTGTCCAGTTTGTTGGCATATAATTTTTCATAGTATTCCCTGATAATTGCTTGTATCTCTGAGGGATTGGTTGTAATAATTCCATTTTAATTCATGATTTTATCTATTTGGATCATCTCCCTTTTCTTTTTGAGAAGCCTGGCTAGAGGTTTATCAATTTTGTTTATTTTTTTTCAAAAAACCAACTCGGTTTCATTGATCTACTCTACAGTTTTTTTAGATTCTATATTGTTTATTTCTGCTCTGATCTTTATTATTTCTCTTCTTCTGGTGGGTTTGGGGTGTCTTTGTTATTATGCTTCTATTTCCTTTAGGTGTGCTGTTAGATTTTGCATTTGGGATTTTTCTTGTTTCTTGAGATAGGCGTGGATTGCAATGTATTTTCCTTTCAGGACTGCCTTTGCTGCATCCCAGAGCGTTTGGATTGTTGTATTTTCATTTTCATTTGTTTCCATCTATTTTTTAATTTCTTCTCTAATTGCCTGGTTGACCCATTCATTCTTTAGTAGGGTGTTCTTTAACCTCCATGCTTTTGGAGGTTTTGCAGACTTTTTCCTGTGGTTGATTCCAAGCTTCATAGCATTGTGGTCTGACAGTATGCATGGTATGATCTCAATTCTTGTATACTTATGAAAGGCTGTTTTGTGACCCAGTATGTGATGTATCTTGGAGAATGTTCCATGTGCACTCAAGAAGAAAGTGTATTCTGCTGCTTTGGGGTACAGAGTTCTAAATATATCTGTCAAGTCCATCTGATCCAATGTATCATTCAGGGCCCTTGTTTCTTTATTGACCGTGTGTCTAGATGATCTATCCATTTCTGTTAGTGGAGTGTTAAAGTCCCCTGCAATTACCACATTCTTATCAATAAGGTTGCTTATGTTTATGAGTAATTTTTGTATATATTTGTGGGCTTCTGTATTCAGCGCATATTTATAATTGTTAGCTCTTCCTGATGGATATACCCTGTAATTATTATATAATGCCCTTCTTCATCTCTTGTTACAACCTTCAATTTAAAGTCTAGTTTGTCTGATATAAGTATGGCTACTCCAGCTTTCTTTTGACTTCCAGTAGCATGATAGATAGTTCTCCATCTTCTCACATTCAATCTGAAGGTGTCCTCAGGTCTAAAATGAGTCTCTTGTAGACAGAAAATAGATGGGTCTTGTTTTTGTATCCATTCTGATACCCTATGTCTTTTGGTTGGAGCATTTAGTCCATTTACATTCAATGTTATTATAGAAAGATACGGGTTTAGAGTCATTGTGACGTCTGTAGGTTTCATGCTTGTAGTGATGTCTCTGGTACTTTGTCTCACAGGATCCCCCTTAGGATCTCTTGTAGGGCTGATTTAGTTGTGATGAATTCCTTCAGTTTTTGTTTTTTGGGGAATACCTTTATCTCTCCTTCTATTCTAAATGACAGACTTGCTGGATAAAGGATTTTCAGCTGCATATTTTTTGTCTTCATCACATTTAAGATTTCCTGCCATTCCTTTCTGGCCTGCCAAGTTTCAGTAGATAGATCCGTCACTAGTCTTATCAGTCTCCCTTTGTATGTTAGAGTCTGTTTTATCCCTAGCTGCTTTCAGAATTTTCTCTTTATCCTTGTATTTTGCCAGTTTCACTATGATATGTTGTACAGAAGATCGATTCAAGTTACGTCTGAAGGGAGTTCTCTGTGCCTCTTGGATTTCAATGTCTTTTTCCTTCTCCAGATCAGGGAAGTTCTCATCTATGATTTCTTCAAGTACACCTTCAGCCCCTTTCTCTCTCTTCCTCCTTTGGAATCCCGATATGTGATATTATTACGTTTTATCACATCACTTAGTTCTCTAATTCTCTCCATATTCCTGGATTTTTTTTATCTCTCTCTTTTTCTCATCTTCCTCTTTTTCCATAATTTTATCTTTTAATTCACCTATTCTCTCCTCTGCCTCTTCAATCCAAGCTATGGTCGCCTCCATTTTATTTTGCAGCTCATTTATCGCATTTTTAGCTCCTTCTGACTGTTTCTTAGTCCCTTGATCTCTGTAGCAATAGATTCTCTGCTGTCCTCTATACTTTTTTCAAGCCCAGTGATTAATTTTATGACTATTATTTTAAATTCATTTTCTGTTATATTGCTTAAATCATTTTTGATCAGTTCGTTAGCTGTCCCTACCTCCTCAAGTTTCTTTTGAGGAGAATTCTTCCTTTTTGTCATTTTGGATAGTCCCTGGAGTGGTGGGGAACTGCAGGGCTCTGCCCCTGTGCTGTCTGGAGTAACTTGCTGTCTGGAGTAACTTGCCGGACTACAGTTAGACCTGATGTCTGCCCCCAGCCCACTGCTGGGGCCACAGTCAGACTGGTGTGTACTTTATCTCCCCCTCTCCCTGGGGCAGTACTCACTGTGGAGTGGTGTGGGCCCTGTCTGGGCTACTTGCACACTGCCAGGCTTGTGCTGCTTCGATGGGATCTGATGTATTAGCCGGGGTGGATCCGCAAGGTGCACAGGGGCGGGAGGTGCAGGCTCAGGTGGCTTTGCCTTCCATGGTCTGCTTCTGGAAGGGCCCTGTGCCACCGGGAAGGAGGCAGACCCGTTGGAGGGATGGATCCACAGAAGTACAGCATTGGGTGTTTTTACAGTGCAAGCAAGTTCCCTGAGGGGAACTGGTTCCCTTTGGGATTTTGGCTGGGGGATGGGTGAGGGAGATAGTGCTTCCCAGCACCTTTGTTCTTGCCAAGCTGAGCTCTGTCCTCCGGTGCTCAATAACTCTCCCTCCTGTTGTCCTTTAGCGCTTCCACTCTCTGCTCTCCGACTAGAGCTGTTGATTTATAACATTCCAGATGTTAAGTCCCTCTGGCTGTCAGAACACCCTTCATCCGGCCCCTCTGCTTTTGCAAGCCAGGGTCGGGGGCTCTGTCTTGCCAGGCGGGCTGCCCCTCCATGCCTCAGCTCTCCCCCACCAGTCGGTGTAGCACACACCGCCTCTCAGCCCTTCCTACCCTCTTCTGTGGGCCTCTTGTTTATACTTGGCTCCGGAGAATCCGTTCTGCTAGTTTTCTGGGTTATTTAGGCGGATGGGGGTGGAATCTGTGATCAGCAGGACACATTGAGCCCAGCGTCCTCCTACACTGCCCTCTTCCCAGTTCTCCTGAAGTGAGTAACTCTTTAGAGTGGCCTATGATTGATATTATAATTAATCTATAGATGAGCTTGGGGAAAGTAAACTTCTTAATAATATTGAATCTTTTATTTTATGAATGTGGTATAGTTATCTATTTATTTAAATCGTCTCTAATTTCTGTCAGTAATATTTTGTAGTTTTAGACTCAGAATCTTATATATCTTTTATTAAGTCTAGTCCTGGAAATGTCATATTTTTATGATACTATTGTAAATAGTATCATTTTAAGATTTCAATTTCCTGGGGTACTTGAGTGGCTCAGTCAGCTAAGTGTTTGTCTCTTCATTTTGGCTCACCATGATGTCATGGTTCATGGGATTGAGCCCTGTGCCGGGTTCTGCACTGACCGTGGGGATTCTCTCTCACCCCTTCTCTCTTTGCTCTTCCCTGGCTTACTGGCATGCACGCACATGTGTTCTTTCTCTCTCTCTCTTTCTTTCTTTCTCTCTCTCTCTCTCCCCCAAAATATTAAAAAATAAAATTTCAATTTTCTAGTAAAAAGAAATGTAATAAATTATTGTATTTTGGCTCCATAGCCTGTCATCATGCTGATTTTACTTATTCTGGAATTTTTCTTATAGCTTCCTTAGGACTTTCTATGTAAACAAGTTGCTCTCTCTGAATGAAGACAGATTTATTCTTTCTTTCCCATTATTGTTGCTGTATTTCACTGCCTAAAGCCCTCAGTACAATACCTATAAGAAGTTGGAGTGGACAACCTTATGTAGATCCTGATCTTACAGAATAATCATTCAGTTTTACCACTGAGTATCATATCAGCTGTAGGTTTTTTATAGCTGCCCTGTCAAATTAAGGAAATTCTCTCATTTTCCAAGTGTGCTGAGAACTTTTTTTTAATGCATGAATGTTGAATTTTGTCAGAGGATTTATCTTTAAGTATTAAGCTGATCATGAATTTTCCCCTTTATTCTTTTAATGTGGTAAATTACATTATTGATTTTCACTTAATTTTTCATTCCTATGAGAATTCCTAGTTGATCACAATGTATTTTCCCATCATATGGTTCTGTATTTGATTTTCTAATATTTTGCCCATATGTCTATCAGGGCTATTGGTCTGTAGTTTTCTTATAATGTCTTGATCAGATTTTGGTGTCAGGATTGTACTGGCATCATACAGTAACTTGGAAAGTATCCCCCTCTTGTCAGTTTTGTGAACGGGGTTTTGTAAGGTTGGTGCTATTTTTTCCTTAATGTCTGACAAATTTACCAATGCAAATCTCTTTTGTTGAGGTTGGGCTTTTAATTATGAATTGGATTATTTTTATTGATAGAATGCAATTTTGATGATCTATTTTATTTTGAGTAAGTTTTAATAGCTTATTTAAGTTTATTTATTTATTTTGAGAGAGAGAGCAAGTAGGGAAGAGGCAGAGAGAGAGGGGAAGAGAATCCCAAGCAGGCTCTGACAGCACAGAACCCTATTCAGGGCTCAGTCCCATGAACTATGAGATAATGACCTAAGCCAAAATCAAAAGTCAGACTCTTAACCAACTGAGCCAGCCAGGCACTGCAATAAGCAATTATTCTTTTCATTTAAGTTTTCAAGTGTATTGGCATATGCTGTTTATAGTAATCTTTTTTAATTGTAGGTTCTAGTGATAACACTTTTTTTATTCCTGTTATTGGCATTTTGTGTTTTTACCTTATTTCTTGATTAACCATGCCTAACTGCTTATCAATTTTATTAATCTTTCTAGAGAACCAGATTTTTACTTCTCTTAATTCTAACATTTACTTTGTATTTATTGATTTCTCCTCATGTTTGTTATTCCTACTTTGGATGTAGTTTTTTTCTTTTTAACGTAGCTTCTTAAGTAGCTTCTTAAACTTTGATAATTTATTATAAACCTTGCCTTTCAAATATAGGTATCTAAAGTTACAAATATCTCTATAAGTTGTGCTTTAACTACATCCCATAGATTTTTAAATCTTTGTTTTTATTTTCATTTTCTGGAGAATATTTTCTGCTTTCTGATGAACTTTTTCTTTGATCAAAGGATTATTTTTCTCAATGCTTTTATATTTTTACTTTTTATTGAAGTGCAGTTGACACAAAATGCTACATTAGTTTCAGTTGTACAACATAACGATTGGACAAGTTTATATGTTGTTGTATACTCACTACAAGTGCAATTATCATCTGTAACCTTACAACACTATTACAATACCCTTGACAGTATTCCCAAGACTGTATCGCCATCACTTATTCATTCCATATCTGGAAGCCTATATCTCCTACTCCTCTTTACCCATTTTGCCCACTCCCCTCCCCTCTAGCAACCATCAATTTGTTCTCTGTATTTATGGGTCTCTTTGTGCTTTTTGTTTGTTTACTTATTCATCTGTCTTGTTTTTTAGTTTCCAGATACAAGTGAAATCATGTGGTATTTGTCTGACTCATTTCACTTAGCAGAATACCCTGTAGGTCCATTCATGTTGTTGCAAATGGAAAGATCTCATTTTTTTTTTTATAGCCGAGAATAGTACATTGTGTAAATACTGCATCTTCTTTATCCTCTCGTTTTTAAGTCATAACAAGGCTTAGCTATCAGTATGTTACTGGCAAAAAATTATTACTGTTAAGGGAATGAGTTTTTGTCTGTTTTACCAAAGATCTTAAGGATCAATTAATAGATATCAATAGGAACTGGGAAGTGCCAGCCTGATGTGGGAGCAAAGTAGGATAGGATATTAAAGGGTACAGAATAAAGGCTATATAAAAGAAAGTTTATTGATATGTGGAATTCTCCCATGACTCATTATTTATTATCCTATCAAAGACACTTGGACCCTGTCCTAATGTGTTACAGTTGAGAAGAAACGTATGCTTTGGGGCCCATGCCCAGTGTCCATTCCTACCCTTTTGGGCTCATCGTAGGCCTATCACACAACATAGGGATGGGGGGCTGAGGAAGAGGTTTACTGCTTTTCACAGGACCCTCTCTATCTGATTGTTATGTTTCCTCTGTGTTAGAGGTGGATGTCTCTAGTGGACACTAAGGAACAGTACAAAATTTGCACTTTGTGCCCACTCTCATAATTTCATCCATAAGCTTAGTTCCCCAAACATTTTTCTCTCATTTTCCAACTTACACTTCCAGGGCCTTGACCAACTAGCCAAGTCACTGAATACTTTTAGCCCAAATACGGCCCTCCATATTTCCATCCACTTCTCCCCCTATTCTAAGTCAATAATCAGGTTTATAGCTCACACTTTTGACTAACAGAGAGGATTTTTTTGTCATTGTTTTATTTCAGGGATATTTCTGACATAGATTTTAGCAGCAACCTATTTTTTATTCACTCAAATATAAGGAGGCAACCCATCATGCACAAGACCTTGGTAATTTTATTTCTTGCTCAGCTGGTCATAGGAAACTCCCTAACAGGTATGACCTGAAGGAGATCTATGGATATGAAGACCAGAAAAATATGGATTTATCATTTGAGTTCCTTGACCACTTTATTGTTGAAACTTACCTATGCACTTTGGACCTGTTTGGGTCAAATCCCAAAAAATTTCCGTCATATGATTTGATTTTAAGCCCATTGGAGAAACTCTGTGAGCCAGCATAGGGCACATGTCTCAGATATCCCATCCAAGGGATGGTCAAGCTTATTTATATACCCAATTCTGTCAGTCATTGGTTAGGTATTGTTCCTACAGGGTGCTAACTTGTAGGTACTTCTGGTCTATAACACAGGCAGACAGAACAGGCCTCCAATAATCAGAAAACTCTCTGACATTTGAAGGTTGGCCTTTGGTCTGATGTGAATGAGAAACAGAGTTGTTAGATAATATTTTATGTAAGTACATGATAGTGGTAGATTTTAAATTATACTGCAGTTGGTCACAAATTTTTGGAGTAGTCTTTAAATTTTAAATATTTTAATTTTTTAAATGGGAATAGGTTATTTCGGTTCAAATTACAAATAACTCAAAAAGCCCTGTAGCACAATGTTTCCAATAATGTTCCCCTCACTAGTTGCAGTCATTATTAGTTTCTTAAGTGTTTTCTGAAAGTTATTAATGAGTTTACAGACCACAGTGCATTCATATACATTTCAGTGTTCTATTTTTAATCATTTTGTTCTTTGCCAATTTTATGGGAGAAAATGGTATTTTTCATTATCTTTTTTATGAATGAGGTAGACCATTTTTTTGAGATACTTATAGACTACTTGAATTTTCTCTGCATAGGCTATGCTGATGTCTTCTGCATATTTTCTACTTTTTCTTAATAAGTTTTTTAATTGTTAGAAGGATATTTCCTATATTAAATAGTTGTGTTGCAATGTAGCATGCTTGATTTATATATAGTTTTATTCGTCTTTCTAGTCTTAGCATTTTTTTTTATTTCATAACTTCAAGAGATGCTCTCATGTTTTCTCCTATTGTTTTTTATTTCTCCATATTTCCTATGTAACTATTTTCTTTTGTGTAAAATATGACTATCAAATTATCCTAATACAATGTATTAAACCATGAATGTTTTGACCATGAATTTGAAATATAATCTTTATCATTTGATAGGTTTCTGAATGTAGTTTTTGCCATTTTTGAATTTAACAATCTGTTGCAATTGTACAATGCCAATTTTAAGTTTTAAAAAGTCTAAATTCCTTATTATAGATGTATTAATCTTAAGCATTAACACACAGTTTGAAAGCACATAATGAAACAACAACATTATAGTCCTCATGATCTAAAATTAAAGAAGACTTTAAAATATTAAGTGCAGACTTTTATTTATTTATTTATTTATTTTTTTTTTTTTATTTTTTATTTTTTTTATGAAATTTATTGACAAATTGGTTTCCATACAACACCCAGTGCTCATCCTAAAAGGTGCCCTCCTCAATACCCATCACCCACCCTCTCCTCCCTCCCACCCCCCATCAACCCTCAGTTTGTTCTCAGTTTTTAACAGTCTCTTATGCTTTGGCTCTCTCCCATTCTAACCTCTTTTTTTTTTTTTTTCCTTCCCCTCCCCCATGGGTTCCTGTTAAGTTTCTTAGGATCCACATAAGAGTGAAACCATATGGTATCTGTCTTTCTCTGTATGGCTTATTTCACTTAGCATCACACTCTCCAGTTCCATCCACGTTGCTACAAAAGGCCATATTTCATTTTTTCTCATTGCCACGTAATATTCCATTGTGTATATAAACCACAATTTCTTTATCCATTCATCAGTTGATGGACATTGAGGCTCTTTCCATAATTTGGCTATTGTTGAGAGTGCTGCTATGAACATTGGGGTACAAGTGGCCCTATGCATCAGTGCTCCTGTATCCCTTGGATAAATTCCTAGCAGTGCTATTGCTGGGTCATAGGGTAGGTCTATTTTTAATTTTCTGAGGAACCTCCACACTGCTTTCCAGAGCGGCTGCACCATGGTGCAGACTTTTAAAGAAAAAAGGATTGGAGCAATATACCAGATAAACTTTTTTAGAAAGTTAAGATTTCTTTATTTTTTAAAAAAGTTTTGCTATTAACATCTCATGTAGAAAGCTCTTATGATTTTGTATTGTTCTAACATGTTTTTGTCTAAAAGTAAGACAAATTAACTCAAAAATTAAAGCTAAAGTTTATTGCCGTAAGGCTCCTGATTTATCTGACTTTATCTGGCTTCATTTATTTTCTGCAGCTAATAATTTAATATGATAAAATAGAAGGTAGAAATAAATTAGAATACTAACAGTTTCTTTAAATTTAAAATATGCAAGACAGGGGAAGTCGCTTGGTATCATGGTTCTAAGTATGGCAGATTGTTCATTATATACCCAAAAGCCTTTTCAAACCATCTGGTCTGCTAAGACCTGAATTTTCAACAGATAGAGATGCACTCCCCCCCGCCCTTTTTTTTTTTCCAGCCGTAGGGGTCACATCATGATCAGTCTAAACCTTTCAGTGTTCTCTCCAGTCTCTTTTATTTGGTCCCTGGAGGAACACTGTAATCAGAATCTGCTAGAGAGCGTCTCAGATTTCCTTTTTCCAGGAGAGGAGAAGAGTGCTTGCTTGTGCCATCTCTTCTCATTTTTTTTTGTCTTGAATTAAGGTGTGATGCCTGGAGTTGTGGCAGCCAACTTGCACTCTGAGGGAAAATCCCTAAAGATCACAAAATGGTCATTATTGTCACAGAGATAACAATATTGATCTACCAAATCAATCACTATATGCACACAGAACTATAGTTTTGGCGGAAGAATCATTATGCAATTGAAAATAGCTCTAAGGTGTTCACTTGTGTTTGTTCCTGATTTGATATATCACCTTATTTAAGTATATAATACTGTTAGGCCTATTGCAAAAATATTTCAAATAGAGGATTTGAAAGTCTTCAAAAATTTGACGTCAACCCTTTTTATATGATTTTGTCAGAACACAGAACGCAGACCAACCTGTTGTTTTCAGTATTGAAGGCTCTGTGGCAGCCTATATCATGATCGCCAATGATCACTGACTTCTGGTATTCATGGTCCTGTATAATCCTTTTTCCTTCATCATGGGTTGGACTTAGTGAATTTACTTGGAGAGAATAGAATGCATTAGAAGTGATGGGTTGTTATTTCTGAGCTGAGGTTACAGAAAGATTGGCATGCATCTCAGGTGATTTCTCTGACTCTCTGTGCTATACTCTGAGCTACTATATAGGAAAAAAACACTCCTTTGGTATTTCTCTCTTACCCCTCCACTACTACCTCACTCCCAACATTTCTGACACCGTAAGGTTTTTTTTTGTTTTTTTTTGTTTTTTTTTTTTTTGCGGGGGAGGGGATAAGGTAGTTTCCCACACTAAGCAATGTTCTGCAATACCACCTCAGTGTCCTACAATTCAGTTCATTTCTGACCCTTAACTGAAATTTGCGCAGACCCTACAGGTTAAAGACTGTTCCACAAACTAACCTGTACTTCCACCCACCCACTTCCTCTAACTCACTTCAGATGCCAATCTGAGTAGTAGGCCCCAGATTACCCACAACTTCTGTCTCACTTGGTTGCAAATCTAAGGTCCCATGACCCCTTTCTTGGATTTGATCATTTCCTAGACTAGCCCGCAGAACTCAGTGAGAAACTTACATGTATCAGTTTATTATATAATAAACGATGTGATGAAGGATGCAGATAAATAGATATATAGGTTGAGGTCTTGAAGTGTGTCTAGTGCAGCAGCTTTGGTTCACGTGGAGTTGGGTTGTAGAAGCTCCCTGAACCCCACACTATTGAGGGTATTATGAAGGTTTCATCATGTAGGCATGGTGGATTATTAACTTCATTTCCAACCCCTCTCTCCATTCCTGAGAATAGGGAGGTGGCACTGAAAGTCCCAAACTTCTACATGGATTTGTCTTTGTGATGGTCAGGGCCCATCCAGGAGTTCGCGAAGAGCCACCTCTTCAGAACAAAAACCACTTCTATCACCCAGGAGATTCAAGGGATTTAGGAGGTTAGGGTCAGATGTCCCTATCACTAAGGTTAATTACAAAGATCTTAGGAATTCTGTGTCAGGAACTAGGGTCAAAGACTAAATGTTAGAACAAAAGACTCTCCCAGCAATTCTATTTTCAAAGGCTTTAAGAGCTTGTGTCTGAAGAACCAGGAGTCAGAACCTGTGTGTATATTGCTTATTATTTCACAGCTGCACTAAGGAATGCCCACTTAGGAACTTAAGTTTCTGGCCAATGGCCAGTAAGGATCTGAGCCCTTCCTAATACATAAAAGGCTGAGTTTGAAAGCACATCTACCCTGCTAGAGCCATAAAATGATTCCAATCCAGACAATACCTTGATTACAGCCAGGGATTTGCTTCATGTACAAAAGCAGGAAAATCATGAAAAATGTTAAACAGCTGCCGCTCATTAGTGTCGTCATTCACCACTTAGTCTTCTCTTAGTCTCTCTTTCTCGTTCGGTGTGTGGTAGTGTTTCATTAGCACACATACAGATACCCTTTAGTCTCTGATTCCTTCTCATCTACATTAATTTGTCTGTTAAAATTTTGCTTGCACTAAACACAATTGTAATGAAAGTTAAATATTTTCTTCCCTTCAGTGATAGTCTTTAAATAGTTGGTGCTTATTATATTACATTCACTCACCTTTCAAAATTTTTTTCTCTCTTTCCCACTGAGAGATACACACTTAGCAATAATAAAAGCTAAGTGCAGTACAATAAAAATATGTGGAAAGGATTTCAGTTTCAGAGTAAAATGGTGGATTTATTATGAAATGTTTACATTTTATTCATCATCTTAGAACATAACTATGTTACTTTTATTAAGTTGTTTCTCAGCTATGAACTCACCCTCCAAACTTGGCATTTGGATGCCGAGGCTGGTACTCTGCCAACCACATGCTTTCTTTGCCAACTGGTTCCCCTTTAGGTTCTGTCAGCAGGGACACTGGAGTGAGTGCAGAAGATAGGAAGGGAGAGAGGGATTTCCCCTTCTTTTTGGAGTGCTGTTTTGTTGGCATTGCTCCAGCATTGCCCTTCACCTTGGGCAACTGCAGTTGGTTCTCGTTCTCAGCTTCTTTACTCTCAGAAGCAGCCTTGGCAGCAAAGCCAGCATCAACCAGCTGGCCTCCCTCCCTCAGAGTCTGGGTCCAGCTGCACAAGGGTCCTCTTTCAGGCTCCAGAGATAGTAACATTAGCCCTACAGTGTGTGCTCCTCAGAGGCTTTGGTTCTAGATCTTTGGTTCTAGTTCCTCCAAACTGCTACCTTCTGATTATCTACCTCTTCCCTTTGGTCTCTGAGCCTTAATTATATTAGCTACTTCTTGCAACTATTACTTCTTTTCATCTCAGTATTTTTTGTCCCCTTGACTTTTTAATATCAGCTTCACTAATTCTATGTGTAACATTTTTTTTAAAAAATAACTACTTTGGTTTCCGTTTTCCTACCTTGACTTTGACTGGTACATAATATACTAATAGAATAATTTATTGGGGAAGAATTTCAAATCCATAATAAAGTAGGACATAAGGCCAAAATATAGGTCCTATGAAGTTTATATTATATGCTGATTATTTTGAAATGTGGTTTGGAGTACTAAATGCTGGTCTTACAACACAAGTAGATAATGACAGTCTCTTCTAAAGGAACACTTCAATAGGCATAATAAATCAGATGGCGATGAGCCAATTCCTCATGTCTTCCCTGGTTCAGAGAAGACCTCCAACCTCCATTAATCACCTCTTTCTCTGAATTTATATTTGTTTTATATACTCTGCTCCCAAATTTCATAGTTCTTGTATATGTATTATTTATGCTGTATCACTTTTTTCTTCCCATAAAAGGTTGCAAGCTTCTTGTGGATAATTAATCCTTCCCTTGTCTTTTATTTATCAGTGTGCCTAGCACCACCATTTTGAAATATAACATTATTTGACAAGTAATTTTATGACAAATTTTTCCTGAATGCTCTACATATATTTATAAAGAAATATTTCTTTTTTTCTTTTCATTTTTTAAAATATAATTTATTGTCAAATTGTTTTCCATACAACACCCAGTGCTCATCCCAACAAATGCCCTCCTCAGTGCCCATTAGCCATTTTCCCCTCTTCCCCACCCCCATCAACCCTCAGTTTGTTCTCAGTATCCAAGAGTCTCTTATGGTTTGCCTCCCTCCCTCACTCTGTAACTTTTTTTTTCCCCTTCCCCTCCCCCATGGTCTTCCGTTAAGTTTCTCAAGATCCATCTATGAATGAAAATATATGGTATCTGTCTTTCTCTGACATATTTCACTTAGCATAATACCTTCCAGTTCCATCCATGTTGCTGCAAATGGCCAGATTTCATTCTTTCTCATTTCCAAGTAGTATTCCATGTGTATATAAACCATATCTTCTTTATCCATTCATCAGAAATATTTCTTTTAAAGGGGTCAGGGAAAAGGAATATGGTAATTGCATAGGTAAAAAAGGAAAGGGCTAACAAATATTGATAAGTAGATTATAATTTTTTGACTTAATGTAATAAAAAGTGCTTGCCAAAATGTCAACAAAAATACATTGTTAAATATTTCCTAATTATTAAATTCAACATTTGATTAATATTTGATGAATGATAAATTTACAAATATTTGAATTACTGAAAGATTGATAATTCTGTTTAAATTTATATGTTTCAAATTTACATTAAGTAAAATGAAATAAATGCTTACTTGTCTGTATTTTATTTAATTCCACTAAAAATTAATATTTCTATTTTATATATAAGGAAATACGCTCCAGGTCACAGAGCTAGTCTACAGCAGAACTGGGAAGTCAACTCAAGCATTATAAGTTTCTCACAAGTGGGATATCTAAACCCCAGTACTTAGACAAATAAAATCTTTGTCATAATTTTTACACAAGAAAAAAATGTTTGAAAATTTACAAAGATTATTTCTAGTCTTCAGGGGTATTTCAATTTCTTGATAAAACATTCTAGTGGTTTGAGAGATCTTTGTTCATATTACACAGCTACTCCACAATTGTGACTTCTAGCCAATGATTTAACCTCCTTATGTCAGAGTATTCTCATCTGATAAATATATGTAACAATAATTTCTTCAGAGGGACTTTTTTGTTTAAAGATAAAATGAAAAACAAAATCAATTAAACACATGGATATTATTATTTCGATTCAAGCATGTGATACAAAGCACACTGCCAAACACATAGTTGATGCTCAAAAGCCAACACATACTTGCCAAAGTGTGTATTCAGCCCTTTTTTTAAATTGAGGTATAGTTGGCATATACTATTGTATTAGCTTCAAGTGTACAACATAATGATTCAATATTTGTAAATATTGAAAAATGATCAGAATAAGTCTAGGTAACCTCTGTCACCATATACAGTTACAAATTTTTTTTCTTGTGATGAGGACTTTTAAGATACACTGTTATACCAACTTTCAAATATGCTATTAACTATAGTCACCATGCTGTACATTACATCCCCATGACTGTAGCCAATTTTTTTTTATAAGCCTACGTTGAAGTTCATTATCTCTCTACTCAAGAAAACTCTTAACCTTAATCTATTTAAGGTAGAAATGCCCAAAACTCTCTACTAATTTAAATGCTTTGTAGAATCTCTGATCCTTTTGGCAGTTTTATTGTTATATACACATAATTTTTATGATTTGCAAAATGTTAGCCTTTGTTTGAAACAATGGTTTCCTCATTATACATTTGAGTGCTATCTTGAATCGTGGAAGAGCTGCAAATAGAGAACAATGTAGTGTGCATAAAAGGATGTAGATAGTCCTCACATCAACTTGCTGGCAATGGAGTGCATGCATTAATGAGAGAGTATGGGCTCTTTTATAATACCAATGTGGTTGAAATCCTACATAGACATCTCTGAATTAACTGGAAAGGATCTACAGCTTCCCAGAGATTTTAAATCCTTTGAAAAATATTTTTAGCATCAATTCTAAGTTGCTGTAACAGAGATAGAGGGACTTCAATAGCATAGAATGCATTTCTTCTCACCTAATAATCTGCCTGGTCCAGGCCAGTAGGACAGCTCTGCTCCATAAGGTTGTTCAGGTAACCAAGCTTCTTCCTTCTTAGTTGTTCTCCTCTCTCCTAGGTGCTTTCCCTGTCTGCAGAGTGAAAGCTAGTAGATTTCTATTTGAAGTCCACCTTCTGTGAAAGAAGAAAGAAGGTGAATGTAAGGTAAATAACTCCTTTATAACAAGGGATACAGAAGTTGTACTCATTACTTGTACTCCATTTTATTTGCAAGAACTCAGTCACATAAATACATGTAACTGTAAGGAAATTATATTTCATTTTGTCTCAAAATGGGGTCAAACATGAGAATTTTTTTAAAAAATTCTTTTGAGACCAAGAACCTGATAAAATTTCCATATGTTCTACTCCATATGTCTTAAAATACATATTTTCTCTCGTTAAGATATAGGATTCTGTACATATAGATATATGAGTATATTTCACATATAATCAATTCATTGTTCTTGTACACTTATATGTGTATTAAGTTTGAGTATTTATCAGTTTCTGATACAAATATGTTACATTCACCCACTGTCAGTATAGTTTTTTTTTTCCTCTTTGTTATTTGATCAGTGTATGGTTTTATCTCTTTCTGGGAAACTTATTAGTGCATGCAAGTTCATAAATGTTACATCTTCTTGGTGGGTTCATTTCTTCTTTATCTCTCTTAATAGTTTGGCACAAGTAATACTGTCCTTTTATTAGTATTACCCCAAATACTTTCTGTTAGTTGGTATTTAAGTATTTCTGTTTTAAATTTAAGTGTGGTCACCATCTACTGAAAGCAGAGGTAGGGCTTTCTTGCCTAGAAAGATGTGATTGTGCCTTTTCCTACTTAACATGGATGATTTTGTTGCTAAAGTTTTAGCTCATTCTTTATGTCTTCACTGGCCTTTCCCAGTTAATATTAAGTTCAAAACTGGTTTCAGGTATGTCTTAATGATTAATAGTAACACTTTATCCTTAAAGTTTTCTCTAAGGATAAAAACTTTTTTTAAATAAAAAGATAGCTATAATTATATCTGGAATAGCCAGGTCTGCAGATTAAGTATCTGCAAATATTTGAAACATTTTATATGCCAAGAATATTTTAAAGTCTTTGGCAAAGTTGATTCTGTCAGAGATTAACCATTGCCCAACCACCCACTTTTTAAATAAGCCCTTGAAAGAAACTCCTAACTGTAGAGAACAATCTGAGGGTTTCTGGAGGGGAGGTGGGCAGGGGGATGGGTTAAATGGGTGATGGGCATTAAGGAGGACACTTGTGATGAGCACTGGGTAGTATATGTAAGTGATGAATCACTAAATTCTATTCCTTAAACTAATACTATGTTCTATGTTAAATAACTAGAATTTAAATAAAAATTTGAAACTTTAAAAAAAGATTAAAAATAAAAATATATTTTTTGCTATTTGCAAAAAAAAATTTAAATTAAAAATAATAAATAAGTCCTTGAAGTCTGTATTTCATTTCCCTCAGTCCCCTGAAATTGCTCTAAAGCAGACAACCATCTAATTGCCAACTGACAGAATTTTACTTGGAGCTGGAAGCAACTTGTGGACATTTCTGTCCTCTATCTCAGTAGGTGAGGAAACTGCCATTCAGGAGTATGGGTAGTTCATCCTGTTTGCATCTCTAGCTCCTCTTTAAATCAAACTATTTTGTGGCTTTGATAAAACAGCATTATCCTGATAATTTTCTTGACTCTTGGTGCCATGATTCTTTCTCATTTCCCAGGTCCTCTATTCTGAGTCCAAAACTTGGACAAAGATAGAGCTTTAGTTCTCCTTTGTACATTTTCTTCCTTAGTTACCTGTTTACCTCCATTGTCTTAACCGTCATTTTCAGAGTTGTAGCAACCTCTAGCCATAGCTTCCCTCCAAATTATTCTTGAATTCTAGCCACTGACCCAACATTTCCAGTGGCACTGACACTCCATGAAATCAACATCTCCTTGTCCTTTCTTCCCTTTATTTCGTTACTCATGAAGATCTATTAATTCTTCTCTAGAAATATAAACTTTTAAAAGTCATGTGTACTTTAAATAAACATGAATATTAAGGACTAAATATCAACTGCAATAAATGTTTCTGAAAAGAAGATATTTCAACCTCTTTTTAAAATACTGGCTTTGGTCATGGTTTAATAAATGTACATTTTTACTTTTTGATATCTAATACATAGATTGAAGTCATTGGGAGTAAGTTCTCAAATTACCCACTTTCCTTTCCATTTAAAATTTTCCTCTTTACCTTGTGTCTGCTTTCTCCACAATATCTGTGTTCTGTGGTGTTCACTAACAATAAAACTAATAGAAGAGCAGAAGGTGACTGTGTCCTTAATGAGCTGGCTATTAGCTTTTTGAGAACATATTTTGATCTACCCTTATAACATCTGGATATAAATTTGTAATTTATTTAGAACCTTGCATTTATGTGTGTTATGTCCCCTGTTTAAAGGTGAGAACATATGCTTATGAGTTTTACTCATTTGTTAGTGGTATTTAACATATAAAAGCATTTTGCAATATCCAAGCAGTATTACCAGTACGTCAAAAAGCTTTAAACGTTGTTTAATATTTTTTGAGGTAGCTATCCCACCTACATTCTTTTCCCATATTGCCTATTAAATATACCGGCCATCTGGATTCCTACTTGCTGTTCAAGAATTCATTTAAATAAAATCTCACAATTTAGTTGGTTAATAATCCTTTTAGTATCACAATGCTGAAGAAATAAATTCACTGGCTAACCTTGTAGAAAAGTAGGCTGTGTATAAAATTTATCCATTGGCCACTTAGGCCCTAGATGTTATCAGAAAACAATTTAAGTGTCTATGCAAGTATGTAGATATATACTTATTATGAGGGAATGTAGTTACAGACATAAAATATAGTATGTCATGAGAAGCACAGTTAAAATAAGAAAAAATTAAGTATTATATAAATTACTGATGTAAATAAAGCATTCAGAGAACTTTAGGATATTCAGAATTATGCTGCCAAGACATCTAAATGAATGAAAGTCATAAATTGGGTGCTTTAAAATAAAATGTATAAATCTTCTCGCTTGCAAATTTGGATTAGGAAATATATAAATTATCACAGATGTGTTAACATGGGCTTAGCTTTGATTATAAATCAAACCCAAACTGAATGCATTTGTAATTTGGGCTCTGCTACCAAAAAGCCGTATGACTTTTATGGGTCTGTTTTCTTCCTCACTCAGAAATGAGAGGATGGGTTGAATCAGAGTTGAGAGGAAAAAAAAAATCTGTTTCTCTTGCATGTGAATCCAGATGTTTCTGTGCAGAAACCATCAGTCTGTTATCTACTTACCTTAGCTGATATTTCTTTTTTTTTCAATATATGAAGTTTATTGCCAAATTGGTTTCCATACAACACCCAGTGCTCATCCCAACAGGTGCCCTCCTCAATATCCATCACGCTCAACCCTCATCAACCCTCAGTTTGTTCTCAGTTTTTAAGAGTCTCTTATGCTTTGGCTCTCTCCCACTCTAACCTCCTTTTTTTTTTTCCTTCCCCTCCCCCATGGGTTTCTGTTATGTTTCTCAGGATCCACATAAGAGTGAAACCATATGGTATCTGTCTTTCTCTGTATGGCTTATTTCACTTAGCATCACACTCTCCAGTTCCATCCACGTTGCTACAAAGGGCCATATTTCATTCTTTCTCATTGCCATGTAGTACTCCATTGTGTATATAAACCACAATTTCTTTATCCATTCATCAGTTGATGGACATTTAGGCTCTTTCCATAATTTGGCTATTGTTGAGAGTGCTGCTATAAACATTGGGGTACAAGTGCCCCTATGCATCAGTACTCCTGTATCCCTTGGGTAAATTCCTAGCAGTGCTACTGCTGGGTCATAGGGTAGGTCTATTTTTAATTTTTTGAGGAACCTCCACACTGTTTTCCAGAGTGGCTGCACCAATTTGCATTCCCACCAACAGTGCAAGAGGGTTCCCGTTTCTCCACATCCTCTCCAGCATTCATGGTCTCCTGACTTGTTCATTTTGGCCACTCTGACTGGCGTGAGTGATATCTGAGTGTGGTTTTGATTTGTAAAATTCCCTGATGACATATCGGACAAAGGGCTGGTATCCAAAATCTATAAAGAGCTCACCAAACTCCATACCCAAAAAAACAAATAACCCAATGAAGAAATGGGCAGAAAACATGAATAGACACTTCTCTAAAGAAGACATCTGGATGGCCAACAGGCACATGTTGCTCAACGTCGCTCCTTAGCTGATATTTCTACAGAGATTTGAGTTTGATTCTTTTAGGTAGATTATTTCAATGGTCTCTTTCTAACTTTAATTCTATTTTAAATGTCATATTCACATCAATGTGATTAAATTAGATGCATCAAGAAACATACGTAGAAGAAACAAGATTATAGTTGCATGAAACTTGACACATTTGTTCTAGCTATATTACTAAAAATACACACCAGGCCCACCTCACCCCCGCTGACCCCCCCACCTCCCGCCCAACATTATGGTCATGATGATGGTTTTCCCTGTAAATTTCTAGATTGATTGTTCTTAACCTGGGCTTTAGATGTTGTATATGGAAAACTCTAGCTAATGTAAATGTCCCTTTATCCTTGAATAGAAATAATCAGTGACTTCGCATAGCAAGAGAATGTTAGTAGAGAGGTGGAGGACTTTTGGCAGATAAGTGATTCATCCATTAACAGTATGTCATTGGTGCCATTCTCAGACATATGCTCTCTGGAATTTGGTCACTTGCAGACATTTCAAGGGGAAGCTGTTCGCAGAGTTGTCCTTTTGATATACAGTAGTTCCAGGATGTCCTGCATGTATTATCACATGACTTAATCAAAGTCTGTAAGTTTCAGTAGGTGAAAAGTAAATCCATACATTGTGACTTTGGTGTCACTTTGATAAATACGGTTAGCTGTGACAGTCATTCTATTCTTTGGGGACTAAATGTAGGTACCAAAATACAAGAATATAATTAATATCCTCATTATTAATCATTGCATGGCACCCATAATTTATTCTGACTCACCAAATTTATTTAAGGTGCCTATCAAAATGTAAGCTTTGGACATATTTTGATGTATGTACAACATTTTCAAGCTTCTGAATCACTTGTTGAACTGAAAACAGGCTTTCTCATACATCCTTTTCCTTCTGTAACTATAATTTTCTAAAATATATATTTTTTGCTTTCCGTACTAGTAACATTTGTAAAATAGATCTTAGTCATCGTGAAGATAAAAGAAAATCTTTATGTATGTGGCGAAAGTGGAACCTTCTTACACTTTTGGTGGGAATGTAAACTGGTGCAGCCAGTCTGGAAAACAGTATGGAGTTTCCTCAAAAAGTTAAAATTAGAACTACCCTGTGATCTATCAATCATGCTGCTGGGTATTTACTCAAAAAATACAGAAAGGGGTGCATGCACCTCAATGTTTAAAGCAACATTATCTACAATAGCCAAATTTTGGAAACAGCCCAAGCGTCCATCGGTTGATGAGCAGATAAAGAAGATGTGGTGTATATACACAACAGAATATTATTCAGCCATAAAAAGAACAAAATCTTGCCATTCTCAATGACATGGATGGAGCTAGAGAGTATGATGCTATGTGAAATAAGCCAGAGAAAGATAACTACCATATGATTTCACTCATGTGTGGAATTTAAGAAACAAAACAAATGTGCAATGGAAAGAAATAGAGAGAGAGAGGCAAACCAGGAATCAGACTCTTAACTATAGAGAGCAAACTGATGATCACCAGAAGGGACATGGGTGGGGAAAATGGGTGAAATAAGTGATGGGGATTAAGGAGTACACTTGTTGTGATGAGCACCGGGTATTGTATGGAAGTGTTGAATCACTATATTGTACATTAGAATCTAATACTGCACTATACATTAACTGGGTTTAAATAAAAGCTTAAAACAACAACAACAAAAACCTCTACCTTAGTTTTCCTTTGTTCGTAAAGAGTGCCCCATTTTGCAAAGTGGTTTTACCTAATTGATCTATATTGCCTGATATCTACATTAGCCTAAGCAGTGAACTGATAGGGTTGCCTGAGTGACTCATTTGGTTGAGCATCCAACTCTTGATTTCAGCTCAGATCATGACCACACAGTTTGTGAGATGGAGCCCTTGTTGGGTCTGGGCTGGTGGCATGGAGCCTACTTGGGATTCTTTGTCTGTCTCTGTCCTCTCTCTTTCTCTACCCTTCTCTCGCTCACTCTCTCAAAAATAAATAAGTGAAACTTAAAAAAAAAAGTAGTTAACTGAGATGCTCCCATTTATAAGTGAAGATACAGTGCTCAGAAAGAATAAGCCACTCAGAGGTCATCAGATCCTGAGTGGCGGAGCATCCTTTCCTAATGTCCATCCCAACATTCTTTCTGTCATGCAACATTGGCTCCTCCAGCAAAGCATGTCAGTGAGCCCCTCACATAAAATAGCCAGTACAGAGTGACTGGCTCTCAAACTTTAGTGTGCATTGAAATCACTTAGAGGGCTTGTTAAAAATGCATCATTATGGGGCGCCTGGGTGGCGCAGTCGGTTAAGCGTCCGACTTCAGCCAGGTCACGATCTCGCGGTCCGTGAGTTCGAGCCCCGCATCAGGCTCTGGGCTGATGGCTCAGAGCCTGGAGCCTGTTTCCGGTTCTGTGTCTCCCTCTCTCTCTGCCCCTCGCCCGTTCATGCTCTGTCTCTCTCTGTCCCAAAAATAAATAAACGTTGAAAAAAAAATTAAAAAAAAAAATGCATCATTAGTCTCTAAAGATAGTGACTTGTTCTTAGTCTCTAAAGATAGTGACTTGAATAGGAACTAGAATTGGCATTTTAAATAAATACTTCTGGGTATTCTGTGACAAGTAGAGAGAAAATCACACTGTGTGGAATTCTGATTTAGAAAAGTGTATCCCAAGTCCTTAGTTTACAAAGTAGACTAGAACCTATAGAACCTATGGTATTTGAGCATATCAGAGACACTTAAATTGGGCAAGTTTGGTGCCTGTGGGTCTAGAATTTCATATGTAAAACACAAACTGATGTAGATAACAAAGAGCTCACGCTATCTATTGATTACACGATTTCATGCCCTCCAGTAGTGAAGGCAGCATTGTTGTATGCAGCATATTCTTGAGTGCCTAAAATTAAAAAGAACTTATTTGAGTCATAATTTCTTCTTGTTCCGTTTTACTCTCCACTCCCTTCCCATTCTACTGTGATTAAGCAGGTGGCATGAAGGAGGTTTATGGTAGGATTTAAAATGAAAACCAATTAGACAAGTAATTAAAAAATGGGAATTGACAACATGTCTTGATGTGCCTGATGTGTAAAATAGAAATTATTCCAGGGAAATTTTATTTTGTTACTTAAAAAATTATGAATCAAGGGGAAGCATAGAGTGTTGGCTTTCACTGACTGCCTTATCACCATTGCTTTATCAGCTGTGTCCTGAGCTAAAGCCAAGAAGGGAAATATAAAGTACATTTATCTAGAGAAAGAACTGCTACTACTGGAAAATGACCAAAAAATATCTCCATTCAATAGGAAAAATTAATCTTTAATTCCTTTGCTTGTAGTAAGTGAAGAAATGGGCTGCACAATGTCCTTTTTTTTTTCTAAATTAAGAAGAGCCCAAAGTTAATAAGTGTTAAAAAATAGAGGATGTTCAGAGTTTCACTTGCAACATGACAGATTGAGGTGCTCCACAGACCTGCTCACCAATGAAATGGACCTAAAAAATAATAAGAAGGAAAAAAAATTAAATGACTTAGAACCTCTGGAAATGATTTTAAGAGCATAAACACACCCACACATAAAACAGTAGATTCAAGAGAATCTACTTAAACTCACCATTTTCTATGATAAGCCTATGTAGATATTTACCTTGATAATTTACCACAAAATTATTGGGAAAACAGAGCCCTCATAATGGCTATGGTTTCCAGGAGATGAAAGCCAGTATAGCCATAGTCTTCTAGTAATAATCTGATAGTACAAAGGAATAATAAAAATTTCAACTATCAATATCATGTACTGCTTTGGCATAGTGTTAAATTATAATTTTGCCTCTCATGTATGTTTCTCTAGTCTCTTAATTCAACCTATGAACCAGCTATATCAGGGCCTAAACATTAAATACTGTTCTCATTTTTCAAAGATTAAATAGAACAATGTCTAAGGTCTACTAGGCCCTTTAATATTTATTAAACATTATTCTGTGAGTTCTATAAAATACCTCTTTATTTCTCATATGTCTAGCTGGGCACTATATAAATCAGACTTCTGAAGTATAGGTAAATTTTTATGAGAAATATTGAGGCTACACATGAGAGTCAGGGGTATGGGTTCAAAGCATGATCATCTGTTTCTCACCCAGAGATTGGCCTCAAACCTAACTCATGTAGGGTCCTCACTTTATTATTTATTTTTGTTGTGCCTGGGGCATGCTTATTAGCTAATTGAGTTTTGCTATGTGTTATTCTCATGTATTCTCAGTAATAGAATCATAATCTGATCCACAAATTATGTAAGTATATGCAAATATTTATTTGTATATAGCTGATGTTCTGTCCCCTATTCATCTAAATCTCTGAAAGAGCTTTCTAAGGGCAACTTCTCTTAAAAGGAAGAAATACGGTTCTGACAGATTTTCAAAGTTTTTGTTTTAAAATTTGACTCAAATTGGTCCCAAAATTTTAAGTAATAAGTACCTATATTCCAAAAATTTCAAGTTAACAAGAAATACAATTTTATTCTTTTCTATAACTCAATTCCTATCTCAAATATCTTTCTCAGTTGGGGATCAAAAACATGCTTTAAATCAATTTGAAGTATCTTCTTACCCACAGTTTATTATTTATATAATGTTAGGTGTTCCTGGTGGCTAAGGGAGCTGTTTTCCTTTCCCAGTGAGGTAAATTAACCTAATGTCATATGTATAGGGTTGGGAAATGAGGATAAAACAGGGATATTTTTCAAGATAGCATATTTTCCACAAAAATACACATAGAGGGGGGACCTGGGTGACTCAGATGGCTGAATGACCAACTCTTGATTTTGGCTCAGGTCATGATCCCAGGGTCTTGGGATGCAGATCCCAGGGTCTGCATCAGGCTCTGCACTGAGCGTGGAGTCTGCTTGGGATTCTCTCTCTGTCTCCCTCCCTCCTTCCCTCTCTCCCTCCCTCTCTCTCTCTCTCTGCCCCCCCCCCCCGCTCATGTGCTCTCTCTCTGTCTCTAAAATAAAATTAAACAGAAGAATATATATAGAAATGATCATCCATTTTTTACTTGAAAGAAGTAGATTTCATCAAGCCAGTGTTCCTGCTGTAAAAGTAAAAAAAGTCTAGGTATATCACAAAAATACTTTTTAAAAATATGAGTGTTGTGGGAAAAATGATGATCTCTAATTCTGAAAGAGTCTTTCTGAGGTGAGCAGATGATTGCTGGCCATTTTCTACCCTGTGGCTATTTGTCAGATCTGGGTATAGACTAAAGTTTGTGCTTCAAGAGACTACTGGAAATAAGGAGAGACCTGTGAGATTTGGGAGTTAAATGGAGCTCACATGGCAGTTGGAAATTTGGAGTCCCCAGATCAGAGCCAGATTCTTCCTTGGGACATCACGGGGCCCTGTACTCAGAGCTCCTTAATTGCAGAGCCCTATTTCTCATTGTTTCCTGGTGCTTAAGAAACAAAGTCCCATTTGAAAGAGTTTCCTACCTCAGATAGGGACTCAATTTGTCCTTCAAGACAAAAGAGCAGACTTACCAGACTTCGGGTTTCAGGAGAAGGTGTGATTGCAATCAGAATCACAGGGTTCTCCTTTTGCACTGCTGGTGGGAATGCAAAATGGTGCAGTCACTCTGGAAAACAGTATGGAGGGTTCTCAAAAAATTACAAAATAGAGCTACCCTATGACCCAGTAATTACACTACTAAGTATTTATCCAAAGGATACAGGAGTGCTGATTCGAAGGGGTACATGCACCCAGTGTTTATAGAAGCACTATTGACAATAGTCAAAGTATGGAAAGAGCCCAAATGTCCATCGACTGATGAATGGATAAAGAAGATGTGATGTGTACACACACACACACACACACACACACACACACACACACTGGATTATTACTCAGCGATCAAAAAGAATGAAATCTTGCCATTTGCAAAAACATGGATGGAACTAGTGTGTATTATGCTAAGTGAAATAAGTCCGAATAAGACAAATATCACATGATTTCACTCATCTGGAATTTAAGATAATACAAAATAGATAAACATAAGGGAAGGAAAGCAAAAATAATATAAAAACAGAGGGAGACAAACCATAAGAGACTTAAATACAGAGAACAAACTGAGGGTTGCTGGCAGGATGATGGGTGGAGAGATGGACTAAATGGGCAAGGGGCATTAAGGAGGACACTTGTTGGGATGAGCACTGGGTGTTATATGTAAGTGATGAATCATTAAATTCTATTCCTGAAATCATAAAAAAAAAAAAAAAAAGAAATCACAGGGTTCTTGTTGAAATTGGCAAGTTTAGCCTAAAATTTATCTGGAATTTTAGGTGGGAAATAAGGGGACATTTATCATGGAATACTTTTATACAGAAATATATGTAGAATAGCTAAGACAATCTTGAAGGAGGAGGGAGAGAAGGGAGAGAAAAAGAAAGAAGGAGATAGAGGACTTGCCCTGCTAAATTGCAAGACTTCCTATAAAATTGCATTAATTTAAAATGATATTGGTGTAAGCAGAATAAAACAAGAGAGTCTAAAAGGGGACTTCCATACACACAGCTACACAGAGGTTTAGTGACTCAATTCAGTGTAGAAGGAATGCTCTTTTTTTTTTTTTTTTAAATTTTTTTTTTTTTTCAACGTTTATTTATTTTTGGGACAGAGAGAGACAGAGCATGAACGGGGGAGGGGCAGAGAGAGAGGGAGACACAGAATCAGAGACAGGCTCCAGGCTCTGAGCCATCAGCCCAGAGCCTGACGCGGGGCTCGAACTCACGGACCGCGAGATCGTGACCTGGCTGAAGTCGGACGCTTAACCGACTGCGCCATCCAGGCGCCCCAGGAATGCTCTTTTTATTAACGGTAAAAAGACCCCTAAAGTGTCAAGTGAGTATCTACCTAGAAAACAATAAACATTAATCCTTTCCTCACACTATACAAAAATTTATTTGAGTAGATCAACTACTATTTGAAAGATAATAACATTCTAAAAAACAGAGAGGTGTGGTTGGCTGGCTCAGTCAGTAGAGCACATGACTCTTGATCTCAGGGCCGTGAGTTCAAGCCCCACATTTGGTATGGAGCCTACTTAAATAAAAGGAAAAGAAAACTTAAGAAAATGTCTTCATAACCTTGAGAAAAGAAGGTATATATCTTTTTATCATACAGTGTTACAGTTTCAGGTGTACATTGTAGTGATTCAACAATTCTACACATTACTCAGTGCTCATTAGGATAAGTGTACTTTTAATCCCCTTATGTATGGTGTTAGAAAGTGGTCCAGTTTCATTCTTTTGCTTCTAGATGTCCAGTTTTCTCAACACCATTTGTAGAAGAGACTTTTTCCATTGCATATTCTTGCCTCCTTTGTAGTATATTAATTGATTATATAATTATAAGTTTATTTCTGGACTCTTTATTCTGTGTCATTGATCTATGTGTCTGTTTTTGTGTCAGTACCATACTGTTTTGATACTGCAGCTTTATATATATCTTGAAATCTGGGATTGAGACCTCCAGATTTGTTGTTCTTTTTCAAGATTGCTTTGACTCTTCTGGATGTTTTGTGGTTCCATACAAATTTTAGTATTATTTATTCGAGTTCTGTGAAAATGCATTGGTATTTTGATAGGGGTTGCATTAATTCCATAGATTGCTTTGGGTAATATGGACATTTTAACAATATTTGTTCTCCCAATCCATGAACAAATCCATGTATGTGTGTTTTCTTCAGTTTCTGTCATCAATATTTTAGTTTTCAGCATATAGATTTTCCACCTCCTTGGTTAAGTTTATTCCTAGGTCTTTTATTATTTTTGGTACAGTTGAAAATGGGATTGTTTTCTTAATTTCTATTTCTGATACTTAATTATTAGTGTATAGAAATGCAGCAGATTTCTGCACATTGATTTTGTATCTTGCTACTTTACTGAGTTCATTTATCAGTTCCAGTATATATATATATTTAATATTATATATTTATTATATTATATATTATATATATATATTATATATATATAATATATAATATTATATATTATATAATTATATATAAATATATATATATATTTTTTTTTTTTTGGTGAAATCCTTTGGGTTTTCCATATATATAGTATCATATCATCTACAAACAGTGAAAGTTTTCCTTCTTTTTTACCAATGAGAGTGCCTTTGCTTGTCTGATTGATGTTGCTGGGACTTCCAGTATTATGTTGAATAAAAGTGGTGAGAGTGGACATCCTTGTCTTATTACTGATCTTAGGGGAAAAGCCCTCAGTTTTTCACCATTAAGTAAGATGTTAGCTGTGGGTTTTTCATATTTGGCCTTCATTATGTTGAAAGAAGTTATTTCTTAAACAGGATAGAAAAAAACACTGGTCATAAAATAAAAATAAAATAAAATAAAAATAAATTAGAGTACCTCATTAAAATTATGAGACTCTTTTCATCAAAAGACAACATTTTGAGTAAAGAGATCAGCTATAGATAGGGGAAAATAGTCACAATACATATATCTGACAAAGAATCTTCTCCAAAATATATAAAAATCTATAACATGTATATACTACATACAATATACAAATAAATATATTTATATATACAAACTATATAAGTATATATACACAAAAGTATACACAATATATTTTAAGAATATACATACAACATAAAAAATTCTATACTGAATGAAGGTGTTTAAAGGTACAAACTTCCATTTATTATATAAGAAGTGGGGATATAATGTACAAATGACAATTTTCTAACAGTTAACACTGCTGTATGGTATATTTAAAAGTTGCTAAGAGGGTAGATTCTAAAAGTCTTCATCACAAGGGGAAAGAAAACAATTTTTGGCATCTATATGAGTTAATAGACGTTAAACTTACAGTGGTATCCATTTTGCAATATATGTAAGTCAAGTTACTGTGTTATACACTTATCCAATACTGTTTGTCAATTATATCTCAATGAAAGTGAAAGAGAAAAAAAAAAGAACTACAGGTTAATAAGAGAAAGCCAATTAAAACAATGAGGAAAGACCCCAAACAGAAAGACTAAAATGAAAAGCATAGACAAGTTATTTACTATTGTCTGTATTTTTCACTTTGGCCTTTCTTTTGTGCTTGACCTGGGAGCAGAGTCCAGAGTCCCTCCTCAGGGACCTCCATGGTGCCTTTTCCTCCTCCTCCCCTTGCTTCAGATAGGGGATTTAGTTTATACTCTCCACATGATAATCGTTTTTTTAGTGCGTGTGGTTCTTCCAAATCTTTTGCCTAGGATTTGAGTGCTTTTAATTGTTCTAGAATTTAAAAATTCAAAACTAAGCCTTTATTTCTTTGCTTTGTCTTCTATCTTTTTACTAGACAAAAGAAATGGCCTGGTTTTCTGAATGGAATGAAAGCCATAACATATGAAAATTATATATGTGTTTTTAAAGTATGTGTCCTAATATATAAATATTAAAGAGTTTATCCATTTTGTCTACATAAATTGACCATTCACAGGGGTGCCTGGCTGGCTCAGGCAGTAGAGCATGCAACTCTCAATCTCAGGGTTGTGAGTTCAAGCCTCACATTGTGCATGGAGCTTACTTAAAAATCAATACATAAAATATAAACTAAATAAATAAGTAAAACATGAGTTAAAAATCCATTCACAGAGAAGCTTTTATTTTTGAATTTCAAATGAAATGCCTCTGTGATCCTGCATCAAATGATTCTCCAATGTATATTTTCACATTCGTAAAATGTACACACAATAAATAGATGTCCACTCTGAATAAAATCGTTAATTCATTTTTAAAGTGGACGTAACATCTTCCTAGCACCTGTGTGTTAAACTGAAAGCAGAGATAGATGTGAAGGTCAGCACAGAATAGGAGAGTGAACTCCTGCATCCAAACTGTGCATCCAGGAGAGACCTCTCTTAGTGATATCGCCAGTGATTTGACCATTGGAGAAGATGACAATGGAGCATCCACCCAAAATCATTTTGACAGAGATTTCAGTGCTGGGACGCAGAGTGCCTTTACTAAGACACTCTGACAGATTAGGACCACATACCATAAAGTAGCAAAATGTAGTGGTAGAAATTACTAGATGTTTATTTACATTTAAATACTAGATGTTTATTTATTCAGTTATCTCTTTGATTTAAAGAACTCAGAGGTGGTAAGCAAGATGGCTTTTATAAATTATTCAGGCAGAGTAATGTCATGTACCATGAACTAAAGACTACTAGATATTCACCAAAATTTGCTTTATTTTTCTCATAGGCAAATAAACTACATTCCTGAGCCTCTCTTGTTGTCAAGGGACTAGGAGCAAGCCAGTAAAATGCTATCAAAAGTAATGATGGTCTTTTCTCTCTATGTTTCCCCAAACTTTCCTCTCCAGTGTTCTCCTACATGCTACTTTCTTCCTCTAACCAATTACGAAGACGACTTTCCCAGGCAACATTGGGAGCTGTGTATTAAAAAGCCTCAGAGCTGTAGGCAGCCTAGGTACCAGAATAATTTTGTTAATGAGAGACCTTTCTCTGACAGGGTGCATCCACCCAGATCTGTTGCATAAGCCGTAAGTGTACTTCTGTTGTATTTGTGCCTTGACATTTTCAATCTTTGGGAACCAGCTATTAGCATTACACGAAGTGGAAAGAGGGATGGTACAATGATTAGAAATTCTTACTCTCTGGCCACGTTTAGCACTGACTGCCTCTGGGTGGCATGGGCAGTTTCCTTTACCTCTTAGGACTGGGATTTCCTCATCCTGCAATGAAGGTTATGGATTAGTTGATCTAGGCCACTCCTTCTTATTCTAACCTTATAGAGTGAGTTCCTGCATTGTGTCCATAATGTAATCTTTGTATTTTAATGCAAGGACACTAACAGTATTTACCGTTGGTATGTAGTGACGTGCCCATTTTTCATCTGTAAACCTGAAAATAAATTCCCAATAACTTTCTAGGGGCATCTGTTTACTGCTATTGGTTAAAAAGAAAAAGAAAAAGAAAAACAAACTGAACTGTCTGGGATGCAAGTTCACTCATTTGAGCTGGCTTTTTCTCCACTAACTGATCAATGTCTATGTCATTAGTGTATCTATCTATAAATCTCTCAAATCAACAGGAAAGTAGTACTTATGTGTCCAAAAGATAACATCAGGAAACCTGTACTATGTTACACTATTGCTTCTACCCTGCACTGTTTATAACATTAAATACAAATGTGCTTTTGAACAAAATCTTTCTATGCCTCTGTGAAAAGGGTCCTTTCTTCTTTCTTTTAAAAGTTTGAGTGAAACTGATTTGACCACTTTTGAATTATTTGAGGTTCCCCCAAATTAAATTTTCATCTAAGGGAAAAAGAAGGATTGTTCAGATTTTCTGAAGTTTGTGTCACAAAAAAAACCCCAGAGAGTTATAATATCACTCTTTAAAGAGTGGGTTTTCTGTGGGTAGTGTGAATAACTGCAATGAGTGCAAAAGTGGATGGATGGTTGTAAAATAGAGCTGAATTGGCTCAAGTTTAGGCTCATTACTTTGAGAATTTTCAGAAGAGTTTGTTAACCTTTGACATGTACGAACTTAACACAGTTTCATATGCTGTAATGCCTTCTACCTGGAAACATGCATCTGATAGGTAATTTTAAGTGATCAGCATTATTTATAAAACAGTAACTATTTTTACTGAAATATAGTTGACATACAATGTTGTATTAGTTTCAGGTGTACAACATAATGATTCTATAAATCTATACAGTATTCTATGCTCACCACAAGTGTAGCTCCCACCTTTCACCATACAGCACTATTATAATATCATTGACTATATTCCTTATGCTGCACCTTTTATGTCCATGACTTAATCATTCTGTATCTAGAAGCTGTATCTCCCACCTCCCTTCACCAATTTTGTCCATACCAACTATTATCCTTTTCTCTGGCAACTGTAAGTTTTTTCTCTGTATTTATGGGTCTGTTTCTGCTTTTGTTTGTTTATTCATTTGTTTTATTCTTTTAGATTTCACATATAAGTGAAGTCATATGACATTTGCCTTGCTTTGATTTATTTCACTTTATATAATATCATCTAGGTGCACCCATGTTCTTGCAAATGACAAAAATCTCATCTTTTTTATGACTAATATTCTAATGTGTGTGTCAGACACTTGGGTTGTTTTCATATCTTGGCGATTGTGAATATTGTGTAGTAAACATAGGGCCACATACATCTTTTTGATTTTACGTTTTTGTTTTCTTTGGGTAAATGCTTCATAGTAGATTTACTGGATCATACAGTTTTTTACTTTTAATTATTTAAGGAACCTCCTTAAGGTTTTCCACAGTGCTGCCACAATTTACATTCCCACCAACAATACACGGGGGTTTCTCTTTCTCCACATCCCCTCACCAACACTTGTTATTTCATATATTTTGGACTCCAGCCATTCTGACAGGTGTAAGGTGATATCTCATTGTGGTGTTAATTTGAATTTCCCTGACGTATAATAATGTCAAGCATCTTTTCATGTGTCTGTTGACCATCTGTATGTCTTCTTTGGGAACATATTCAAATAGATCTTCTGTCCATTTTTAAATTAGATTATTAGTTTGTTGTTGTACAATAAGTATTTTTAAAGAATGTTTAATTATGTTCTTCAGAATAAAAAGGAAAAACTGAATCACATGGTTTTATATATTGTGGTTTGTCCTTCATTTAATAGCAAAAAACACCTGGAGATAATAGAAAAACTGATGACTTATTTTCAAAGCACACATAGCTGACTGCAGAAGGTAGCATTACTGGTAAAGGAACTTCACTGCTTACATTTTTCCATTACTTTTCTTTTTCAGAATTAGTACATTTTTCTCTTCAAGTGCAACTTTGGACAAGTTGCACTAAGACAGTTGGTCATTTTTTTTTTTGGCACAGAATTCATTCAATCTTAGGGCAGTTTGACATGCTTTTAACTCTCTTCCCTGATCTCAAAGCTGCCAAAAACAAAGCCTGCCAAACAAGTGAAATCTGAAAAGTAGGATGATGCTGACTGTATGTAGTGAAGTAAATTACTATGGTTTTCTGTATAGTGTTAATTATGTCAACCAATAATTAGAAGCAGGGGAATCAATTCCTTATATTTGCTCAGATCAGAATGACAGAATATGTTACACGTTTTTTACTCCAGTCCCTTGTAATTAAGAGAAGGAAGTTAAATGTCTACAGGCTTTTATTTTATTTTGATGAAAATTGGGAAAATGAGCCATCCTTTCAAATAGTTTATATTGTCCTTTTATGTAAGTCCAACTGTGATTTATTATAATTTGCATCATTCAGGTCATATTTCACTATTTTAATTTGTTGATCTCTCTCCTTGAGTTTGACTTTTATGAAAGATGTCCCAATTTCTGGGCACTGGTCAGTCCCATAAATTTATAACTTGCTTTAACCTCAAAAAAATATTCACATTGTCCAGTATTATGGTGGAGGGAGAAAATGAAAAGGATACTTGAAAGTAAAGTAATATTTATAAACTTAAAATTTATCAAAATGCTTTTGCACATTGAATGGTCTCCAGATGATATATATAAATAGGGAGTTCAAGCCTTCTGTAGAATAGAATAGAGGAAATCAATGAACAATTTCTTTAATTCTCTGGTCTAGTCAGGGAGGCCTATCTTTAACTGTCAGACTTATTGTCACTTGGTTGAAGGGTAGCAATAAGTTGAGGTATCATGTTGCTTTCCACCACTGTGTAAGTTATTAGAGAAGCTGCTTTAAAGAAATATTTACTGAATTCCTTCTAAAGAATGACAGCTTATTCCTACTAACTCCTGTCAGACAGAATACTGCCCCTTCATTCTGCAGTTTGTAACTCTCCAGGAGCTCATAATCATAAGAGAAAGCAAATGGAAATCATTCCTTCCTACTGAAGTGTAGAAGTTGCATTGCCATCAGTCATAGCTATGTGGCAAATGTTCCCAGAGAAGGAAGAATTAAACAGGGATGAGGAAGATTCTCAGCTAGATCATTTTGGAACTCTGATGACTGGATCATTTTCAAATTGCAAGGAAATTAACTTAAAATGATTTCCACTTATACTTTAAAGTGCATATCATGTGATCTTTAAAATCAACATATTTTTGTATGTTTTTGTTATTGTGCAAATGTTAGTATCTAATTTTATACTAGGTTTTTAATTATAAAAGCAATATATGAACATATCACCGAAAGCAAATAGTGCAAAGAGTATAAAATTGGAAATCTATTATTCCATTCCTATGGTTACTAGTATCTCTTCCCGAAAATAATGGCATTATCAGGGTTTTAGGTTTGTTGGGTTTTTTTTTTATTTTTCCTGAAACATGTTTCTATATATGCAAACGTGTATATGTGCGTGTATGTAAAAAAATTTATATTATACAATCATCTATATAAACTTCTGTGTACTTTGTTTTTATTCTAGCTCTAAGAACAATTTATGGGTATGTTAAAATGAATTTCTCTCCCTCCCTACATGCATGGACACGCCATGCTCAAATACATATATATATATATAACAATGTAGATGTTTAATAAAAGTTTTCTAAAGGGTCTCAAATGGACATCGTGATATGTACAAACTTTATTTAACTCAGTCTCTCATATTTTTCAGCTAGAGGGAGCATAACTCCCAAGTTGAGATTCAGAATTTAATTTAAATTTTAGAATATGAAAATCTTCTGATTTTAGAATTAGAAGTTTAGATTCTAGTTCACAAATATTTGATTCTGTAACTTGTTCAATATTCTTATACCTCTCTCTTCCCTTTACCTTTGTTTAATAAACTGTTTCTAAGGACTAACCCAAATACTAATTCCTCAATGAATTCATCATTACATGTATAATTTCTTTATTCTCTCGTGCTTTACACACCTACCATGTAATTTAGCACCTAATAATAATGGTATTATAGTTCCATTTTATTGGCTTTTGTATTCATCAGAGTACTTGACTAGCCCAAAGATTAATAAGCATCCATTGATTGATCAGGGAAACAAATCATAATTAAATCAGCAAATCCATTCAGCCAGTAGAGCCACATGTAACAACATAGCCAAGTAAATCCATTTCTAGAGGTGGTTTTCAGTCTGAAAATCACTGCTATATTTTACTGCCTTTCTATTGCACATTTCTAAAGATGAGTAGGAGTGTCAGGTGCAATCTTTGAAGTAAATATAGAAGCAATTAGATTTTTTTATTCCTTGTCTTATCATATTTTTCTGATAAAGAATTCTGTGCAGTGGTATAACTCAATCGCCTTCCAGTGGATGGTGCTTCAGTTCAATTCACTCTTGAACCTGAGGCTTCTCCATAAGGTTAGTTGCAGTAACTGTGGCGTTCCTGAGGGAAGCACATCAGGATCCCTGCTTCTTCAGATGGTGCTGAGCACGCATAAGAAGAAAAAAGAACTGTATCAGCCCTGGAGTTTCAGCATCGGAGTGTGATTCCAGAAATACTTTGACACTATAAATCTGAAAAAAAATTAGGTCAAGTGGATTGAAAATGAAGCTCTACCTTGCTCATTTTTGATCACTATAGAATGAAGCTATACACTGCTCTCTAAAGTCTGAAATTGAGTTCTTACGGGTGGATTTATTGGGAATTACTTAGATATAGGACAGAAGAAGAGGAGACCAAAGAGAGAAGAATGAAAGGAGAGGTCAAAAAGGGGTCATTATATTCTCTCCTCTACACTTCAGATACCTGTTATTTTTTACCTTGGTCTATATATGCAATGAAAAAATCTATATCAGTAATTCCAATAGTATGGTTATGTATTCTAGAAATTCAAGTGAATATTTCTTTAATCAACTTAAAAAAAAACTCATAACATTGGTTTGCTAAAATTTTCCAAGCATTTCTGAAAGTTACAGTGAGAAGCTCACAGCATGCCACTTAAAGATGTTTTTCCTTAGAAAGCCTAAGACTGGAGGAGCCTGGGTGGCTCAGTTGGCTAAGCATCTGACTTTGGCTCAGGTCATGATCTCACTGTTTGTGAGTTCAAGTCCCACAACAGGCTCTGTGCTAACAGCTCAGAGCCTGGAGCCTGCTTCGGATTCTGTGTCTGCCTCTCTCTCTGCCCCTCTCCCACTTACACTCTGTCTCTAGCTCTGTCTCAAAAATAAATAAACAGTAAAAAAAATTTTTAAAAAGAAAGCCTATGACCATGTATGTGTAGAATTTGAACAAAATTCATCATATGTTGCTGTTTGGCTGGTGCTGAAGCCATAGCAAATGCCATCAGTGCATCTTACACTGTGACATTGGCTTAAAAGATACTCCTTTTTCTTTCAAGTTTCCTCAATATAAGGCAATTCTTATTTTAATGCTGAATAGCTTAATCATCTAAGTTTTTTAAATAGGAAATCAATATAGTTCTCAGTAACACTTTTTTCTAATGTGATATATATGCGTGTTTTATAATATATATGCTAATAGTGTCTATATCTACCTATATCATAGGTTTATTAGGAAGCTTAGGTGAGTTAAATTTTAAACACTTTGAATAGTAATTGGCACATGGTAAAAGCTCGTACAGTGATTATAATGATATAATTTGAGATCAAATTTTTGAAATCAAATTTTTTTAGTTGATTTGTAACACCTTTTTTTTTTTTCAAGATTAAATTCTGTTCAACGGGAACCCTCTTGCGCTATTGGTGGGAATGCAAACTGGTGTGGTGGCTCTGGAAAAGAGTGTGGAGTTTCCTCAAAAAATTAAAAATAGAACTACCCTATGACCCAGCAATAGCACTACTAGGAATTTACCCAAGGGATACAGGAGTGCTGATGCATAGGGGCACATGTACCCCAATGTTTATAGCAGCACTTTCAACAATAGCCAAATTGTGGAAAGGGCCTAAATGTCCATCAATTGACGAATGTATGAAGAAGATGTGGCTTATATATAGAATGGAATACTAGTTGGCAATGAGAAAGAATGGAATCTGGCCATTTGCAGCAATGTGGATGGAACTGGAAGGTATTATGCTAAGTGAAATAAGTCAGAGAAAGACAGATACCATATGTTTTCACTCATATGTGGATCTTGAAAAATTTAACAGAAAACCATGGAGGAAGGGAAGGGGGCAAAAAGTTACGGAGAGGGAGGGAGACAAACCATAAGAGACTCTTGGATACTGAGAACAAACTGAGGGTTGATGGGGTTGGGGGAGGGGAAAGTGGGTGATGGGCATTGATGGACACTTGTTGGGATGAGCACTGGGTGTTGTATGGAAACCAATCTGTCAATAAGTTATGTAAAAAAATTAAAATCTATTCTATTTAAATGTTTAAGAAGCCACAATAATAATGATCACTAGTTCATGATATAAGAATATGTTTAACCACCTTACATATATAGTGCAGGCCTACTGCTACTCCCCTCCCAATTTAGGGGATCCCTATTTGTTATCAAGGTGGACATATTACTTATTTTCCATCAGAAGCCATTCCCCCTGGTCTAGGTTTTGACAGGGTGGGAATTTCCAGGAATCTTTTTTTCCTAATCTAGAAGGTTATATTTCCAAGGTCATTGAGTTAGTTATTATGGAAGCTCTGCTTTGATTATTATGATGATCAGAGTTCAAAGCAGAAATGGAATTGTATTTTCTTTGTGTTTGTGGATAGGAGGCAGTAGAAGAATGTCGATAAAGGACATACTATTTTTAGAATCTAATGGTAAAAGTAAAAGCTGTACCTTATAAGAAGTTCTGCCTACAGTAGGCACCTGCTTCCCAGCATGTAAGGACAATATTGCCTCTCAGCTCAAGTCCAAGTGGATTGTCAAAGCAGTTCTGGTATTCAGAAGACCTGATAGGAGC
Source organism: Prionailurus viverrinus (assembly GCF_022837055.1). Classification (NCBI taxonomy): domain Eukaryota; kingdom Metazoa; phylum Chordata; class Mammalia; order Carnivora; family Felidae; genus Prionailurus; species Prionailurus viverrinus. The sequence continues at coordinate 61,170,805 of NC_062568.1, read as the reverse complement.
TGCACTACACATATAAGGATTCTGTCTAGCTCTTTTTTTCACATTTTTTGAACTCACAGCAGCTTAAACTTTAGAATGACACTGTGACAGGAGACTGACTCAAATTCAGCAGGAATAAGCTTTGAAAACAGACATTTTCTGTCAGTGTTTGATTCAGAAACAACATAGTGTGGGTCTGAAATGTCCTGTAAGTATGAAAGGGACTAAAAATTTAAAAGCAGCTAAAGGAATATTACCTGCATGAAACAGGGGCATTGACTGACACATGTCCTCTCCTGATAGAGATTGAGGTTAAAATAACCTAGAAAAAAGCTTGTACTTAAAAGCAAGGGAACTTCAATTCACTTGAGCCTTAAAACCGAGGTAAGAAATGAGAAAGATCTTACATATCTATTTTCCTAGGCAGAACAGTAATCGATGGTATTGCTGTAGTTTTATGGTAGTTGTTGTTTGTTCTTTAGATTGTTTTTTGACTCCTTTAAAGACAAGAACCAGGTGACTACCTAAAACAGGGTTTCACAAACTGCAGTGTGCATCTGAATAGCACACAAAACCAGTGCTCCTCAGTGAAATTGTTCAAGTCACTGATAAATACGAAAATGTAAAGTTTTACAAACTTTACACTTAAGTTTGCAATTAGTGTACATATCTGGTTGAAGAGTTATATAGGGTATATTTCAGATGCTGTTCAACTCCCCTGGTGCAAGCTGTGTTCTGGGCATGTGTGATAAGACTATGTATCTGTTTATGACAAATTTGAAATAACGGCGGGGGGGAAACCCTGGTCTCTCACTAAGGTAAGTTTAGAAGCATTGACCTGGATGGTATGAGAAACTTGCATACCTCAAACTACTATAATAGAGCATGAAGTGGCTGCATTACTTGCTTTCTTGTGTTCTTGTGTTAAGGCATTTTAGGCTCTTAAAACACAAGTTATTTATGGAAGGGGTCATAGTAGATGCTCCCTTGTGAAGTTTATATAACCCCTGCTTCAGGAACAGAGTATCTTTTTCCCCTGATGCTGGTAATGTTAACTGCTGATGGCTGGCAGCTGAGTATTCCCTCCTGATGTTTGTTCTGGGTGGAAAAGTGCTGCATCACCTAATAACATGCCCCTTTTCCTGTGGCTGTCTAAATACAATGACTATTTTATGTGGGCGTATAACAAGCTGGCCCTTTTGCCTCAATTTGAAGCAACCCTTTGGGACCATCTCAGTGCCATACCTCCCCAAGGCATCAGCTGAGGCCTCTGTTGTGACTGCATCCCAGCCAAACCTTTTCCTTACCTCAGTCTTGTTGTCTTTACACCCCCACAGCTGTCGAACGCAATAGCACTTTCCAATGAATTTCTTGTATGCAGATTTACACCTCGGAACACTCTCTAGTGAAACCAAGCTTTGCCAAGAAGTATCACGATGATTTGTTGAGTGATATTTTCATTCATCAAGCTAGCCTTAATAGAGAATAAGGCCATAAGACAGTGGGAAAATGAGTCTGGAGAGTGACTTTGGGAGTATGGGGCTGTCTGATGGTCGCGCTGATCTGAGAACCCAGGTCACCTTTGGGCAGGAGTTGTGAGGGGCAGTAGCAGAAAGGCACATGCCCTTAGATTGTATAGGAGGAGATACTAGGGATATACAGTTTCCTTTTTCATCACAGGGATAACGTTTCTTTTCAATGTCTTCACAAACTCAACTACAACTCAATTTTCCCGTCATAGAGCTCTGCTTGGGATTTCAGGGCTGGTAGTGGCTCAATACTGAACAGATATGAAATACAAAGCCCTAAACTCTATTTTAATCACAGTACATTACCTAAGGAAGTGGAATTGGGCATGATAAAACTTTTTATTCAAAAGAGCGCAAAGACATCCTTTCATATTTAAAAAAAATCTCCATAATTAATTTTTATCACATCGCTCTAACCTCACCTGAGACTTCTGAGTCATGAGGCTCCAGCTGCTCTACTAGTAAGCCATGCCACTAACCATGTCCAGAGGACTCTTTATGATTTATGTTATATGTAAATTACAATTTACATTATGATTTATTTCTGTTATTGCAAGGTGCTCTTTAGACAGGCAGCATCACCATCACCTGAGATCCTGTTAGAAATTCAGAATCTGAGGCCCTTCCCAGACTTACTGAATTGGAACCTGCACTTTAAAAAAGATCGCTGGGTAATTCTTATGCATACTGGTGTTTGAAAAACATTGCTCTATGTGACTGAAATCTTCTGGAGTTCTTAATATTTAAGCTCCAATGGCTGTACCAAACAGCCCTGATATTAGAGGCAAGTTCTGCAATGCTGTCTTCATCATTTACTCCAACCTCTATCACAGTATTTACTTCATATAAGAAAGTTGGAGATGGAGTGAACTGAGGCCAGAATGATAATACACACACACACACACACACACACACACACACACACACACACACACTGCTCTTTCAAATCCAGAAACTTTAATAAGTGAAGAGAAAATAGCTACACACACCTAAAGGAAAATAGCAGTTTATTAGGATACAGCCCAAACTCTAACATGATTTACAAGAAAAAACCCACATAAATGTACTTCTTTTTTCAGTCTTTAGCTGCCTCCCACCTCTGCTAAACACACACACACACACACACACACACACACACACACACACACATACACACATACACACACACGCGCGCATGCGCGCACACACACACATCTAAACTGCTAGGCTGATCTATTTTTAGTGTCATCCTGAGCATTGCATGAATTGTCTCTTTCTGAAACATTCTTCGTTTCATATTCTTTTCACCTAGAAAATTTATACTTCAAATTTTATATAGATATCCTTTTTTCCCCCAGAAAGCCTTCTGTAACTCCAACAGAATCCTGTATTTCCCCCAAATTATTGCACAACATAGTGAGTCTGACCCGTTAAGCTGAAACCTTGGTTTAGCACTGGACTCAGCCCAGTGCCTAAGCATGTACTGAATGAATAAACAAATAACTTAATGTAAGTTATGTAAGTAGGTTTATTATTTTTATATTGCTAAATAACAAAATTACCACAAACATGGAAGCTTTAAACAAATATACTTACTATCTTATGGTTTTCATGGCTCAGGAGTATACACATGGCTTAGTGAGGTTCTCTGCAAGACTGCAGTCAAGGTGTTAGCCAGTGCAGGGTTCCTATCTCGAGACTCGAGTGGGGCAGTCTGCTTCTAAGCTCTCTCAAGTTGTTTTCATTGCCTTGCAACTGTATGATTTATGGCAGCTTGCTTCTTCTAAGCTAGGGAAAGATGGAGATAGAGATAGTGGCACAAAGATTGCAGCACTCATTACGTTTTTGCATCCATTTGGTTAGAAGCAAGCCATAGGTACTGGCCCACCATACAGGAATTACACAAAGATGTGGTTGTAAGATCATAGGTAGTCTGTTCACCACAAAAGGTATTGTTAAAATTTGTGCTTGTTTTTCCTGTCATTTTTTAAATTTATTTTTTTGAATAAACTTTTCCAATATGAGATTAAAATTAGTGGCCTGTAAAATAATTGCAGAGAGATTTTCTCAATTCTATTTCCTTCTCTTTAAATCTCTGCAGTTGGGTTATATAACTCTGACTAAACCCAATCTTCTCTCTAGAGATGGTTCCCCTATTCCACGGGAAAACACTGCTTGCCTGCCAGATGGATATAACATATTTATCTTCCTGACTTGAGTCTTCAAATATGTTTTTCGTTTCTGCTAACCTTAGTCAATAATCAAGTTGTTTGCCAAGCTGAAAATTTAAGGCTGGTTGGCAGCATTATGTAATTCTCATACTCTTTTTTCACTTCTATAGTTTTATTTTTCTCCCATTCCTCTGATTGTTTCTAAAGAGTTGGTAACAAGCTATCAGGCACCTGTGTCTTTCAAAAGGGAAGAATTTCAAATTTTCCTATGCCAAAGGTGTACATTTTCCACATGTACAACTAAACATCTTCTGTATCTGTAGAAATAGTTTACATCATCTTGAGACCCACTTTAGTTTTAGTCCTTCAAAAAAATAAATCACACCTATTTATTTCTTTGGCAGAATGATTGATATTAAGATAAAGATAGCATGAATAATAGTTTTGATTATTACATTTAAGGAAACAAATTCTTCACTTGCTGGTAATATGGTGGATGATTATTCAAACTGCTTGCATCTTTCCAGTGAGTGGACTTTTTCATATTCATGATACATGTATGTGCATGTATGTGCTTTAAATTTTTTCTTCCATTCCAATCTACAGTACTTCAAACCTTAATTCAAACCCTTCCTATTCAAACCATAAATTCTCAAATTATGGTTTCAATAGGATTTGTGGTTGTTATTGTCAAGGCGGTCACTACTAGCATGCCCCCAATTTTTAAAAGAACAAGAAATTACTGCCAATCCAACCCAAATTTTGAAAATAAATAAAATTTAAATATAAGAGAACATAATATGAAAAGTAGAAAATAGAAATATTAAACCTAAATGATTTATGCTAATGTTCTTTAATTATGTAGAAAGATGAGAGCGTTATTTATTATAGACTTCATTAATACAAGTATACCTGTGAACGATTTGAGGGTAACCACTAAAACTTTAAATATAGTATCTACACAAGGAGTGGGGAAAAGGAAATAAAGAAAATTACTTTACTTCAGTGAAAATAATGAAATATAGAAGGAGATATGAATTAATGCAAATTAAAATTACAGGTAAGTGAAGATATAGAAATAAATGTACACATAAAAGTTGATTACTTTCATCTGGTAAAGAAACACTCTACAATTAGATTAGACAAACCTACCTAATTTTTATTTTCATTAGATACACTTAAACCTAATGACCCTAGAAAGGGTGAAACTTAAAACATAGAAAATTAATATGGTACCAATAAAATCCCATGCCACCACCTCTCCCCTCCCTACCATAAAGAATCTGGGGGGCACCTGGGTGGCGCAGTCGGTTAAGCGTCCAACTTCAGCCAGGTCACGATCTCGCGGTCCGTGAGTTCGAGCCCCGCGTCGGGCTCTGGGCTGATGGCTCAGAGCCTGGAGCCTGTTTCCGATTCTGTGTCTCCCTCTCTCTCTGCCCCCCCACCCCTCCGTTCATGCTCTGTCTCTCTCTGTCCCAAAAATAAACATTGAAAAAAAAAAAATTTAAAAAAAAAAAAAAAAAGAATCTGGGACTAGCACTATTAATATCAGATAAAATAGCATTTAAAGACTCCTTGGTGAAATTAGTGATTTTAGGACTGAGGCAAGAAAACCTTACAAGAAGGGCCTGGAGCATCTTGTAGTACCAGAAATTAAGGAAATGCGAAGAACAAGCAAAGAATACACAAAAAAGTCACAAGGTAGCAAAATAAATTAAGTGGTATTGGATTATTATCCAAATTATAAAATAAATATCTGTGGAGGCTGGCGACTTCTGTGCCATCCTCCACAGCCCTGGGAGCCTGGACTGAAGTACATCCTTTGGAGTCACGGAGATGAAGGCCGTGTGCATGCTGAAGGGCCAGTGCCCAGTGGAGGGCACCATCTACTTCATGCAGAATGAAAGTGGGCCTGCTAGAGATCAGGAACCATTACAGGATTGACAGAAGGTGAACACGGATTCCACATCCATTAGTTTAGACACAGTACTCAAGGCTATACCAGTGTATGTCCTCACTTTAATTCTCTATCCAAAAACACAGTGGGCCAAAAGTTTAAGAGACCATGTTGGAGACCTGGACAGTGTGACTGCTGGCAAGGATGGTCAAAGTGTCTATGGAAGATTCTGTGATTGAAGTCTCAGAAGACCATTCCATCACTAGCCACACAATGGTGGGCTATGAGATATGAGATGCCTTGGGCAAAGGTGGAAATGAAGAAAGTATGCAAAAGGGAAACACTGGGAATCATTTAGCTTGTGGTATCATTGGGATTACCAGGTAAATATTCCCTAGGGTGTGATCTGCATCCTAACAACTCATATTTTATCTTGCTAGTTTTAGAAATTTAACTTGATAAACACTATAACCTTGAAAATAATAATATAAATAACTATCTGTGAATGCTTACTGATATAAATGACTGACTAAATAAATGGGGGAAAAGAGACAAATATTCCATGCAGAAAATTCCCAATAATTTATGTAGATACTACACCCTGAAGGAGGGGGGGGGGAGAATAAATCCCTATTCCTTAAGTGTTGGTTGCAAATAGTGACTTCCTTGCAAAGAGTACAGTATGGAAATGGGGAAAGAGTAACTTCACAGTAGAGAATTTTAACAAACATTACCTCAGCAAAATGATCAAGGTCAATATCAACAAATTTTATTGATAGTGTGTACTCTTACTATGATGTGATGAGAATGATTCTTGGCTTCTGTGGTCTGCCTCCCCCAAACCCATAACTCGTCTTATCAGAAGACTACAATATACCTGACCAAAACTCCTCAAAACTGTCAAGGTCATCGAAATTATGAGGAAATCTGACAAACTCTCACATCCAGGGAAGCCACTGTATTTCTAAGAATTGTTTGTAACCTTTATCTTTTTTTAAAATTAGCACACAGCTACCTAACAGGGTCATATATTCTGGTTAACTGTTATTCTCTGTATTAGGGTTTTCCACAGAGAGAACAAATAAAATTATATATAAATAGAAAGGGATTTATCATAGGAATTGACTAACATGATAAACAAGCTGGAAACCCAGGGGAGCCAATGGTAATTCCAGTCTGAGTCTGAAGGCCTGAGAACCAGGAGAACTGATGATACAGTATTGGTCTAAAGGCTAGCAGTCTTGAGACCTAGAAAGAGACATTTCAGTTTGAATCTGAAGGCAGAAAGAAACAATGTCCTAGTGTGAAGGCAATTGGGCAGGAGGAATTCTCTTTTATTTGGGGAAAGGTCAGCTTTTATGTTCTGTTCAGGCTTTCAATTGATTGGATGGTGCCCACCTATATTAGGAAGGGCAATCTGCTTTTATTTAGTGTATTAGTTTAAATGTTAAACTCATCTAAAAACACCCTTACAGAAACACCCAGAATAGTGTTTGACCAAACATCTTGGCGCTCAGTGGCCCAGTCAAGTTGACACACAAAATTAATCACAATATCCTGATTTCTACAAAGCTTTCATGTATGACACTCAGAGAGTACTGATTTTCAAAGAATTTAGTAATGTACAGTACGTATCACTCATGATTGGCACATTATAGGACAATTCTTGATATTAGGTTCTCTCCCATTATAGTGCAAATATCTAGAAGTTCCACTGAAAGAAAACTCTCCATAAGTTTAGAACCCTGTAATAAGTTCAGACTGTTTTTCTTTATGACCTACTAGTATCTGACTTTCTTATAACTACCTATGTTAACCTGTGTTCCACTCAGATCCAACCCTAGACTGGCTATATTCTGGGATTGGTTTGGGCTGAATGAGTTATAAATATGAGTATCCCAGAAATGACTGCTTTTTAGTGTGTGCTGGTGATTTGTTATATTACAGGTGAATTTCCTTGCAATTATTCTTTAATTAATCTTAATCTCTTTCTTGATTATATAACCACTCTTACCAGCTGTCTCTATCTGTTATCTCCTGAACCCAACTGCCACTGTGTCTATCCTATTTTCTTTTTTCTTTTTCAATATATGAAGTTTATTGTCAAATTGGTTTCCACACAACACCCAGTGCTCATCCCAAAGGTGCCCTCCTCAATACCCATCACCCACCCTCCCCTCCCTCCCACCCCCCCCCATCAACCCTCAGTTTGTTTTCAGTTTTTAAGAGTCTCTTTTGCTTTGGCTCTCTCCCACTCTAACCTCTTTTTTTTTTCCTTCCCCTCCCCCATGGGTTTCTGTTAAGTTTCTCAGGATCCACATAAGAGTGAACACATATGGTATCTGTCTTCCTCTGTATGGCTTATTTCACTTAGCATTACACTCTCCAGTTCCATCCACATTGCTACAAAGGGCCATATTTCATTCTTTCTCATTGCCATGTAGTACTCCATTGTGTATATAAACCACAATTTCTTTATCCATTCATCAGTTGATGGACATTTAGGCTCTTTCCATAATTTGGCTATTGTTGAAAGTGCTGCTATAAACATTGGGATACAAGTGCCCCTATGCATCTGTGCTCCTGTATCCCTTGGGTAAATTCCTAGCAGTGCTATTCCTGGGTCATAGGGTAGATCTATTTTTATTTTTTGAGGAACCTCCACACCGTTTTCCAGAGAGGCTGCACCAATTTGCATTCCCACCAACTGTGCAAGAGGGTTCCCGTTTCTCCACATCCTGTCCAGCATTCATGGTCTCCTGACTTGTTCATTTTGGCCACTCTGACTGGCGTGAGGTGATATCTGAGTGTGGTTTTGATTTGTATTTCCTTGATGAGGAGCGACATTGAGCATCTTTTCATGTGCCTGTTGGCCATCCGGATGTCTTCTTTAGAGAAGTGTCTATTCATGTTTTCTGTCCATTTCTTCACTGGGGTATTTGTTTTTTGGGTGTGGAGTTTGGTGAGTTCTTTATAGATTTTGGATACTAGCCCTTTGTCCGATATGTCATTTGCAAATATCTTTTCCCATTCCGTCGGTTGCCTTTTAGTTTTGTTGGTTGTTTCCTTTGCTGTGCAGAAGCTTTTTATCTTCATAAGGTCCCAGTAGTTCATTTTTGCTTTTAATTCCCTTGCCTTTGGGGATGTGTCAAGTAAGAGATAGCTACGGCTGAGGTCAGAGAGGTCTTTTCCTGCTTTCTCCTCTAGGGTTTTGATGGTTTCCTGTCTCACATTCAGGTCCTTTATCCATTTTGAGTTTGTTTTTGTGAATGGTGTGCAAAAGTGGTCTAGTTTCAATCTTCTGCATGTTGCTGTCCAGTTGTCCCAGCACCATTTGTTAAAGAGACTGTCTTTTTTCCATTGAATATTCTTTCCTGCTTTGTCAAAGATGAGTTGGCCATACGTTTGTGGGTCTAGTTCTGGGGTTTCTATTCTATTCCATTGGTCTATGTGTCTGCTTTTGTGCCAATACCATGCTGTCTTGATGATTACAGCTTTGTAGTAGAGGCTAAAGTCTGGGATTGTGATGCCTCCTGCTTTGGTCTTTTTCTTCAAAATTCCTTTGGCTATTCGGGGCCTTTTGTGGTTCCATATGAATTTTAGGATTGCTTGTTATAGTTTCAAGAAGAATGCTGGTGCAATTTTGATTGGGATTGCATTGAATGTGTAGATAGCTTTGGGTAGTATTGACATTTTGACAATATTTATTCTTCCAATCCATGAGCAGGGAATGTCTTTCCATTTCTTTGTATCTTCTTCAATTACCTTCATAAGCTTTCTATAGTTTTCAGCATACAGATCTTTTACATCTTTGGTTAGATTCATTCCTAGGTATTTTATGCTTCTTGGTGCAATTGTGAATGGGAACAGTTTCTTTATTTGTCTTTCTGTTGCTTCATTATTAGTGTATAAGAATGCAACTGATTTCTGTACATTGATTTTGTATCCTGTGACTTTGCTGAATTCATGTATCAGTTCTAGCAGACTTGGTGGAGTCTATCGGATTTTCCATGTATAATATCATGTCATCTGCAAAAAGCGAAAGCTTGACTTCATCTTTGCCAATTTTGATGCCTTTGATTTCCTTTTGTTGTCTGATTGCTGATGCTAGAACTTCCAACACTATGTTAAACAACAGCGGTGAGAGGGGACATCCCTGTCGTGTTCCTGATCTCAGGGAAAAAGCTCTCAGTTTTTCCCCATTGAGGATGATGTTATCTGTGGGCTTTTCATAAATGGCTTTTATGATGTGTAAGTATGTTCCTTCTATCCCGACTTTCTCGAGGGTTTTTATTAAGAAAGGGTGCTGAATTTTGTCAAAGGCCTTTTCTGCATTGATTGACAGGATCATATGATTCTTTTCTTTTATTAATGTGATGTATCACGTTGATTGATTTGCGAATGTTGAACCAGCCCTGCATCCCAGGAATGAATCCCACTTGATCATGGTGAATAATTCTTTTTATATGCTGTTGAATTCGATTTGCTAGTATCTTATTGAGAATATTTGCATCCATATTCATCAGGGATATTGGCCTGTAGTTCTCTTTTTTTACTGGGTCACTGTCTGGTTTAGGAATCAAAGTAATACTGGCTTCATAGAATGAATCTGGAAATTTTCCTTCCCTTTCTATTTTTTGGAATAGCTTGAGAAGGATAGGTATTATCTCTGCATTAAACGTTTGGTAGAACTTCCCTGGGAAGCCATCTGGTCCTGGACTCTTATTTTTTGGGAGATTTTTGATGACTGATTCAATTGCTTCGCTGGTTATGGGTCTGTTCAAGCTTTCTATTTCTTCATGATTGAGTTTTGGAAGCGTGTGGGTGTTTAGGAATTTGTCCATTTCTTCCAGGTTGTCCAGTTTGTTGGCATATAATTTTTCATAGTATTCCCTGATAATTGCTTGTATCTCTGAGGGATTGGTTGTACTAATTCCATTTTCATTCATGATTTTATCTATTTGGGTCATCTCCCTTTTCTTTTTGAGAAGCCTGGCTAGAGGTTAATCAATTTTGTTTATTTTTTCAAAAAACCAACTCTTGGTTTCGTTGATCTGCTCTACAGTTTTTTTAGATTCTATATTATTTATTTCTGCTCTGATCTTTATTATTTCTCTTCTTCTGCTTGGTTTAGGCTGCCTTTGCTGTTCTGCTTCTATTTCCTTTAGGTGTGCTGTTAGATTTTGTATTGGAGATTTTTCTTGTTTCTTGAGATAGGCCTGGATTGCAATGTATTTTCCTCTCAGGACTGCCTTCGCTGCATCCCAAAGCGTTTGGATTGTTGTATTTTCATTTTCATTTGTTTCCATCCACTTTTTAATTTCTTCTCTAATTGCCTGGTTGACCCATTCATTCTTTAGTAGGGTGTTCTTTAACCTCCATGCTTTTGGAGGTTTTCCAGACTTTTTCCTGTGGTTGATTTCAAACTTCATAGCTTTGTGGTCTGAAAGTATGCATGGTATGATTTCAATTCCTCTATACTTATGAAGGGCTGTTTTGTGACCCAGTATGTGATCTATCTTGGAGAATGTTCCATGTGCACTCGAGAAGAAAGTATATTCTGTTGCTTTGGGATGCAGAGTTCTAAATATATCTATCAAGTCCATCTGATCCAATGTATCATTCAGGGCCCTGGTTTCTTTATTGACCATGTGTCTAGATGATCTATCCATTTCTGTAAGTGGAGTGTTAAAGTCCCCTGCAATGACTACATTTTTATCAATACGGTTGCTTATGTTTGTGAGTAATTGTTTTATATATTTGTGGACTCCTGTATTTCGCGCATAGACATTTATAATTGTTAGCTCTTCCTGATGGATAGACCCTGTGATTATTATATAATGCCCTTCTTCATCTCTTGTTACAGCCTTTAATTTAAAATCTAGTTTGTCTGATATAAGTCTGGCTACTCCAGCTTTCTTTTGACTTCCAGTGGCATGATAAATAGTTCTCCATCCCCTCACTCTCAATCTGAAGGTGTCGTCAGGTCTAAAATGAGTCTTTTGTAGACAGCAAATAGATGGGTCTTGTTTTTTTATCCATTCTGATACCCTGTGTCTTTTGGTTGGCGCATTTAGTCCATTGACATTCGATGTTATTATAGAAAGATATGGGTTTAGAGTCATTGTGATGTCCGTAGGTTTCATGCTTGTAGCATTGTCTCTGGTACTTTGTCTCACAGGATCCCCCCTTAGGATCTCTTGTAGGGCTGGTTTAGTGGTGATGAATTCCTTCAGTTTTTGTTTGGGAAGGCCTTTATCTCTCCTTCTATTCTAAATGACAGACTTTCTGGATAAAGGATTCTTGGCTGCATATTTTTTCTGTTCATCACATTTAAGATTTCCTGCCATTCCTTTCTGGCCTGCCACGTTTCAGTAGAGAGATCAGTTGCAAGTCTTATAGGTCTCCCTTTATATGTTAGAGCATGTTTATCTCTAGTTGCTTTCAGAATTTTCTCTTTATCCTTGTATTTGTCAGTTTCACTATGATATGTCATGCAGAAGATCGATTCAAGTTACGTCTGAAGGGAGTTCTCTATGTCTCTTGGATTTCAATGCCTCCCCCCCCCCCCCAGATCCAGGAAGTTCTCAGCTATTATTTCTTCAAGTACACCTTCAGCACCTTTCCCTCTCTCTTCCACCTCTGGAATACCAATTATGCGTATATTATTTCTCTTTAGTGCATCACTTAGTTCTCTAATTTTCCCCTCATACTCCTGGATTTTTTTTTATCTCTCTTTTTCTCAGCTTCTTCTTTTTCCATAATTTTATCCTCTAGTTCACCTATTCTCTCCTCTGCCTCTTTAATCCGAGCCATAGTTGTCTCCATTTTATTTTGCAACTCATTGATAGCCTTTTTTAGCTCCTCCTGGCTGTTCCTTAGTCCCTTGATCTCTGTAGCAAGAGATTCTCTGGTGTCCTTTATACTGTTTTCAAGCCCAGCGATTAATTATATGACTATTATTCTAAATTCACTTTCTGTTATATTGTTTAAATCCTTTTTGATCAGTTCATTAGCTGTTGTTATTTCCTGGACGTTTTTCTGAGGGGAATTCTCATGTTTCATCATTTTGGATAGTCCCTGGAGTGGCACGTCCCCTGTGCTGTCTTGAATAACTTGTGTTGGTGGGCGGGGCCGCAGTCAGACCTGATGTCTGCCCCCAGCCCACTGATGGGGCCATAGTCAGACTGGTGTGTGCCTTCTCTTCCCCTCTCCTAGGCGTGGGATTCACTGTGGGGTGGTGTGGCCCGTCTGGGCTACTTGCACTCTGCCAGGCTCGTGGTGCTGGGGATCTGGCGTATTAGCTGGGGTGGATCAGCAAGGTGCACAGGGGCGGGAGGGGCAGGCTCAGCTTGCTTTTCCTTTGGAGATCCGCTTCGGGAGGGGCCCTGCAGCACAGGGAGGGAGTCAGACCCGACGGACGGATGGATCTGCAGAAGCACAGAGTTGGGTGTTTGCACGTAGCAAGCAAGTTCCCTGGCAGGAACTGGTTCCCTTTGGGATTTTGGCTGGGGGATGGGTGAGGGAGATGGCGCTGGCGAGTGCCTTTGTTCCCTGTCAAACTGAGCTCTGTAGTCCGGGGCTCAACAACTCTCCCTCCGGTTGTCCTCCAGCCCTCCCGTTCTCTGAGCAGAGCTGTTAGCTTATAACCTTCCAGATGTCAAGTCCCACTTGCTGTCGGAACACACTCCGTCAGGGCCCCCCGCTTTTGCAAGCCAGACCTGGGGGCTCTGCCTGGCTGGCAGCCTGCCCCTCTGCCCCGGCTCCCTCCCACCAGTCCGTGGAGCCCGCACAGCCTCGCTGCCCTTCCTACCCTCTTCCGTGGTCCTCTCATCTGCGCTTGGCTCCAGAGACTCTGTTCTGCTAGTCTTCTGGCGGTTTTCTGGGTTATTTAGGCAGGTGTAGGTGGAATCTAAGTGATCAGCAGGACGCGCGGTGAGCCCAGCGTCCTCCTACACCGCCATCTTCCCAGGATCCTCTATCCTATTTTTCTTAACTCAAATTTTTCAGTTGATTCTGGTTTATTCTCAAGTTTCTCAAATCTAATGATGAGAGTAATTAGGTAATCAACTATAAAAGGAAAGCTAAAGCTGGGGTAAAATAGATCTTAATATGTAATTACTGCTGGAAACCATTTTACAAATTGTTCCCCAAAATTAAGTTTTTTGTTTCTTTTTTCCCCCATAGACCAAAAAACCAAAACAAACAAAAACAAGCATAAAAACTTCCTTTGAAAAATAATGCCCTCTGTGCTGTCTTGGATTTATGATGTCTTTCTTACTATAATATAATGGTTTTGAACATTAAACTTAATTTCTTTTTGAAACTTACTGTGAGATCTTTCATCTCAGTAGACTTCAAGAGCACACAGAAATCCATGAAACGATCACTTATAGTACAGGTTTCTCTTGGTCTCTGAAAGCAGTATGTTCTTGTGAAACCTTTTGTAAACTGAAATGGCAAAAGAAAAGAAGCAATTACTATTAATTGATACAGAAAGTTTTTGAGTGTTCTCAGACCCAGAAAATGACCTGTCTTAAGCTGTTCTTGTACCTTAGGAATATCCTGCTAATGGTTACACAAAATAAATCAAGATAAACCACAGATCTTCACAGGCATGGTTTAAAACTATGGCTGCTTGTTGCTGAGATGCTAAGTGTGGTTCCCCTGAAGGAGCTTGGCAGGGCCCCTCTTGCTGCTTGAGATAAGCACTGCATCTCTCATGGCCTATAGATGAAGCATGAAGCAAATCTATTGAATGAGTTAGTACCTTCTGCCCATGCTTATTCTGCAGATTAGCTGACTAACCCAATCACTAGATTAAATTATAATATCTAATAAGCAGAATTATCTTGATTGGCTATGTACATAACGGTCGCATTGCTGTGTGATAAATAGAACTATGTTGTTTGGCCTTCCTGACCTATCATAAAGACTTTTTCTCCCCACTTACCAACGTGGGACCAAGTACCACTTTGGTTTGTTCTGGGTTCTGCCATAAAATGTTGTATTAGAAGTCACTCATCATCCGTAGGGGCCACATTCGATAACACCATTCCCCTTTCCATAAATAGAATTAATTTCACCAATTTGAAAAGTGATTTTTAAGAAAAATTAGAATAGACACTTATTCTTCAGAATCCAATTGTCACCAAAATGTAGTAGGAGTCATATCTGTCTTTTTTGTTATTTGTCTTCCTTTGTAAGAGAACAGTGATATCAGTGTATATAATCACATATTGCTTTAAGAGAAGATGATCTGTCATCACTTGGAAAAAAGAACATGTGAATGATAAAAGATGGCATTTACCTGTTCATTATTTACATTAGCTGTGATAATTTCTTGCAATTTAAAAATACATTTTGTCCAACGGTAACTATGAAGAATATTTTTTTTTAATTTTTTTTTCAACGTTTATTTATTTTTGGGACAGAGAGAGACAGAGCATGAACGGGCGAGGGGCAGAGAGAGAGGGAGACACAGAATCGGAAACAGGCTCCAGGCTCTGAGCCATCAGCCCAGAGCCCGACGCGGGGCTCGAACTCACGGACCGCGAGATCGTGACCTGGCTGAAGTCGGACGCTTAACCGACTGCGCCACCCAGGCGCCCCTGAAGAATATTTTTAAGTTCACTTTTTTATCTTATTTTTTCACTGTCCTCTCCCTGTGAATTTTCCCTGTGGATCTATAGTGTCTTCATGCTTCAATTTTTAAATGGTTCACTAGAGAATTTTCAGAGCCTACAAATCTTACATTTTTTTTTTGTCTTACACTGAGTTAGATTATATATTGATTGATACTTAATTACAAAATCACAATTTTTTAACATAGACTTTGTTCATATTTTGGTTATAATTAATGTTTTAGTCATCAAATTGATGGGGATGTGAATATTCTCTTTTCATAACATCAATAAATCAAGGGTATTGTTTAGAAATTTCTACGGAAGACAACTTTTACAATATTATACATCTAGTGTACTACAGGTCTCAAATTTATAGTCCTATGAGACACATAACTGAGAATACAGTGCTGTTAAATAATATTATCATTCTCATAAAATACATATTTTCCAGCTGGGTGCAACTTTAGGAGAATTTGATACTTATGATCTTCTAGGATTGAAGTGCAAGTGGACATTAAAGTTACGAGGAAGCAAAGGGAAGTACAGTCTCCAGGTAGTTTCATGTTAATACAGTAATCACATGCAAAATAAATGTGTTCTATTTCAGTGTCAACAAAACACTAGGAAACTGCCCATAAGGAAGTAATTTAATTTATTATCATTTTAATTCCAGTATAGGCAACATACAGTGTAATATTAGTTTCAGGTGTACAATATAGTGATTCAACTCTTCCATACATCACCTGGTGCTCATCACAACAAGAACACTCCTTAATCCCCGTCATCTATTTAACCCATTCCCCTCCACCTCTGCCCACCTCCCCTCTGTTAACTATCAGTTTGCTTTCTATGGTTAAGAGTGTTTCTTGGTCCCCCCCCTTTTTCTCCTTTGTTCATTTGGGGTTTTTTTCTTAAGTTTCACGTATGAGTGAAATCATATGATGTTTGTCTTTGAATGATTTATTTCACTTAACATTACACTCTGTAGCTCTTTCCGTGTTTTTGCAAATGGCAAGATTTTATTTTTATGGCTGACAAATATTATTTTTATGGATAATTATATGTATATAACACATCTATATATATTATAGATTTTGTATATATATTATATATATAATACATCTTTTTTATCCATCTATCAGTGGACACATGGGTTCCTTCCATAATTTGGCTACTGTAAAAAATGCTGCAATAAACGTAGGGATGCATATATCTTTTCAAATTATTGTTTTCATATTTTTTGTTAAACACCCAGTAGTGGAATACAGGCTCATATGGTAATTCCATTTTTTATTTTTTGAAGAAACTCCATACTGTTTTCCATAGTGACTGTACCATTTTGCATTCCCACCAACAGTAAATGAGGGTTTCTTTTTCTCCACAGCTTCACCAACACTTGTTCCTTGTATTTTTGATGTTAGCCATTCTGACAGGTGTCGGTTGATATCTCATTGTCATTTTGATTTGTATTTCCCTGATGATGAGTGATGTTGAGCAAGTTTTCATGTGTCTGTTGACCATTTGTCTTCTCTGGAGATATGTCTGTTCTTCTCAATTTTTAAATGGATTCTTGTGTGTGTGTGTGTGTGTGTGTGTGTGTGTGTGTGTTGAATTATATCAGTTCTTTATGTATTTTGGACACTAACCCTTTATTCGGTATGTCATTTGCAAATATCTTCTCCCATTATATCTGTTGTCTTTTAGTTTTGTTGACTGTTTCTTTTGTTATGCAGAAGCTTTTTATTTTGTTACAGAACCAATAGTTTTTTTTTTGCCTTTGTTTCCCTTGCCTCAGGAGATATATCTAGAAAAATGTTTGCTGTGGCCAATGTCAGAAACATTATTGCCTGTGCTCTTTTATAGGATTTTTATGGTTTCAGGGTCTCACATTTATGCCTTTAGTCCATTTTGAGTTTATTTTTGTATGTTATGTGAGAAAGTGGTCCAGTTTCATTCTTTTGCATGTAGCTGTCCAATTTTCCCAAAGCCATTTGTTGATGTGACTGTCTTTTTCCCACCGGATATTCTTTTTTGCTTTGTCAAAGATAATTGACTATATAGTCATGGGTTTATTTCTGGGCTTTCTATTCTGTTCTATTGATCTATGTGTCTATTTTTGTGCTAGTACCATACTGTTTTGATTACTACAGTTTTGTTATATATTTTGATATCTGAGATTGGAGCACCTTCAGTTTTGTTCTTCTTTTTCAGAATTGTTTAGGCTATTCAGGATCTTTTGTGGTTCCATACAAATTTTAGGATTATTTGTTCTAGTTTGTGAAAAATGCTATGGTATTTTGATAGGGATTGCACTCAATCTGTTAATTGCTTTGGGTAGAACAGAAATTCTAACAACATTTGTTCTTTAAATCTATGGGCATGGAATGAATGTCTTTTCATTTCTTTGTGTCATCTTCAATTTCTTTCATCAGTGTTTTATGGCTTTCAGAGTATAGATCTTCCACCTGCTTGGTTAAGCTAGTCCTAGGTATTTTATTATTTTTGGTACAATTGTAAAGGAGATTGTTTTCTTAATTTCTCTTTCAGCTACCTCATTACTACTAGTGTATAGATATGCAACCGATTTCTGTACATTGGTTTTATATCCTGTGACCTTACAGAATTCATTTATCAGTTCTAGCATATTTTTGGTGGAGTCTTAGGGTTTTCTCTATGTGGTGTCATGTGATCTGCAAATCATGGAAATTTTCCTACTTTCTTACCAATCCAGATGCCTTTTATTTCTTTTTCTTATCTGAGTGCTGTGGCTAGGACTTCCAGTACTATTTTGCATAAAAGTGGTGAGAGTGGTCATCCTTGTCTTGTTTATGATCTTAAAGGAAATGCTTTCAGTTTTCATCATTGTGTATGATGTTAGCTGTTCCTTCTAAACCTATTTTGTTGAGTGTTTTTGTCATGACTGGCAGTTCTACTTTGTCAAACGATTTTTCTGCATCTGTTCAGATGATCGTATGTTTCTTTTCCTATCTCTTGTTGATGTGATGCATCACATTGGTTGATTTGCAAATATTGAACTTGTATCTTGGAATAAATCCCACCTGATTGTGGTGAATGATTTTTGTAATATTGAATTGGGGTTATCAATATTTTGTTGAGAATTTTTTTATCTGTGTTCTGCAGATATTGGCCTGTAGGTCTTTTTTTGTGGTGTCTTTATGGGCTTTTGGTATCTGGGTAACCATGGACTACTTAATAAATTTGGAAGTTTTTCTTCCTCTTCTATGTTTTGGAATAATTTAAGAAAAATAGATATTAACTCTCTTTTAAAAGTTTGGTGAAATTCACCTGTGAAGCCATGTGGTCCTGGACTTTTGTTTGTTGGGAGTTTTTTGATTATTATTTCAATTTCATTGCTGATAATTGGTGTGTTGGAATTTTCTATTTCTTCCTGATTCAGTTTTGGGGGCTTATTTGTTTCTAGGAATTTATCCATTTCTTCTAGGTTTTCCAATTTGTTGACATACAGTTTTTCATAATGTTCTCTTAAAATCCTTTGTATTTCTGTGTTGTTGGTTTGTGTCTCTCCTCTTTCATTTCTGATTTTCTTTGAGTGTTTCTCTCTCTTTCTCTTTCATATCTGACTAAAGGTTTATTAATTTTAGTGACCTTTTCAAAAGATCAGCTTCTGGCTTCATTGATCTTTCTCTCTCTTTTTTTTAAGTTTGTTTTATTTTTCTCTAATCTTTATTATTTCCTTCTACTGGTTTTGGGTTTGGTTTGTCCTTTTTGTAGCTCAACAAGATGTAAGATTAGGTTATTTATTTGAGATTTTGCTGCCTTTTTAATATATGCCTGTACTGCTATAAACTTCCCTCTTATAATAGATTTTGCTGCATCCAAAGATTTTGCACTATTGTGTTTTCATTTTCCTTTGTCTCCATGTATTTTTTAAAATTTTTTCTTTGATTTCTTGGCTGATCCATTCATTGTTTAGTAGCATGTTATTTAACCTCCATATATTTGTATTCTTTCCAGATTTTTTCTCATGTTTGATTTCTAGTTTTATATCTCTGTGGTAGGAAAAGATACATTGTATTATTGCATTGTATTGAATTTCTTGAGACTTATTTTGTGGCCTAACACATGATCACTTCTGGGTAAGGTTCCATGTCCATTTGAAAAAAAATGCTGTTTTAGGATGGGACTTTCTGAGTATATCTGTTACATCCATCTCATCCAGTACCATTTCATTGTTGATTTTCATCTGGATGATCTATCCATTGATAAAAGTGGGGTGTTAAACTCTCGTACTATTATTGCATTAATGTTAATTACTTCATTTATTTGTTATTAGGTGTTTTATGTATTTGGGTACTCCCATTTAGGACGCGTAAATGTAAATGTTTACAATTGCCATATATTCTTGTTGGAATATTGCCTTTATTATTATATAGTGTCTTTCTTTGTCTCCTGTTATAGTCTTTTTTAAAGTCTGTTTTGTCCAATATAAGTATTGGTACCCTGGCTTTTTTTTTTTTAACTTCCATTGTTTGATAAATGTTTTTTCATCCATTCAGTTTTGATCAGATTTGTCTTTAGTACTGAAATGAGTCTCTTGTAGGCAGTATATACAGCTGGATCTTTTTTTTTTTAATCCATTCTGTCATCATATGTCTCTTTTATTTTTTATTTATTTTTTATTTTTTTTTAGTATATGAAATTTATTGTCAAATTGGTTTCCATACAACACCCAGTGCTCATCCTAAAAGGTGCCCTCCTCAATACCCATCACCCACCCTCCCCTCCCTCCCACCCCCCTCCATCAACCCTCAGTTTGTTCTCAGTTTTTAACAGTCTCTTATGCTTTGGCTCTCTCCCACTCTAACCTCTTTTTTTTTTTTTTCCTTCCCCTCCCCCATGGGTTTCTGTTAAGTTTCTCAGGATCCACATAAGAGTGAAACCATATGGTATCTGTCTTTCTCTGTATGGCTTATTTCACTTAGCATCACACTCTCCAGTTCCATGCACGTTGCTACAAAAGGCCATAGTTCATTTTTTCTCATTGCCACGTAGTATTCCATTGTGTATATAAACCACAATTTCTTTATCCATTCATCAGTTGATGGACATTTAGGCTCTTTCCATAATTTGGCTATTGTTGAGAGTGCTGCTATGAACATTGGGGTACAAGTGCCCCTATGCATCAGTACTCCTGTATCCCTTGGATAAATTCCTAGCAGTGCTATTGCTGAGTCATAGGGTAGGTCTATTTTTAATTTTCTGAGGAACCTCCACACTGCTTTCCAGAGTGGCTGCACCAATTTGCATTCCCACCAACAGTGCAAGAGGGTTCCCGTTTCTCCACATCCTCTCCAGTATCTATAGTCTCCTGATTTGTTCATTTTAGCCACTCTGACTGGCGTGAGGTGATATCTGAGTGTGGTTTTGATTTGTATTTCCCTGATAAGGAGCGACGCTGAACATCTTTTCATGTGCCTGTTGGCCATCCGGATGTCTTCTTTAGAGAAGTGTCTATTCATGTTTTCTGTCCATTTCTTCACTGGGTTATTTGTTTTTCGGGTGTGAAGTTTGGTGAGCTCTTTATAGATTTTGGATACTAGCCCTTTGTCCAATATGTCATTTGCAAATATCTTTTCCCATTCCGTTGGTTGCCTTTTAGTTTTGTTGGTTGTTTCCTTTGCTGTGCAGAAGCTTTTTATCTTCATAAGGTCCCAGTAATTCACTTTTGCTTTTAATTCCCTTGCCTTTGGGGATGTGTCGAGTAAGAGATTGCTACGGCTGAGGTCAGAGAGGTCTTTTCCTGCTTTCTCCTCTAAGGTTTTGATGGTTTCCTGTCTCACATTCAGGTCCTTTATCCATTTTGAGTTTATTTTTGTGAATGGTGTGAGAAAGTGGTCTAGTTTCAACCTTCTGCATGTTGCTGTCCAGTTCTCCCAGCACCATTTGTTAAAGAGACTGTCTTTTTTCCATTGGATGTTCTTTCCTGCTTTGTCAAAGATGAGTTGGCCATACGTTTGTGGGTCTAGTTCTGGGGTTTCTATTCTATTCCATTGGTCTATGTGTCTGTTTTTGTGCCAATACCATGCTGTCTTGATGATGACAGCTTTGTAGTAGAGGCTAAAGTCTGGGATTGTGATGCCTCCTGCTTTGGTCTTCTTCTTCAAAATCCCTTTGGCTATTCGGGGCCTTTTGTGGTTCCATATGAATTTTAGGATTGCTTGTTCTAGTTTCGAGAGAAGATTTAAAGAAATGGAAAGACATTCTCTTTTATTTTTTAAATGTTCATTTAATTTTGAGGGAGAGTGAAAGAGAAACAGAATGTGAGTGGAGGAGGGGCAGAGAGAGAAGGAGACACAGACTCTGAATCAGGCTTCAGGCTCTGAGCTGTCAGCACAGAGCCTGACATGGGGCTCAAACCCACTAACCATGAGATCATGACCTAAGTTGAAGTCAGACGCTTAGCTGACTGAACCACCCAGGTGCCCCATCATCTTATGTCTCTTTATTCGAGCATTTAGTCATTTACATTCAAAGTGATTATTGACAAATATGTATTTATTGGCATTTTGTTATTTGTTTTATCCTTATGTTTATAGTTCTTCTTTGTTCCTTTCTTCCGTTGCTCTCTTTTATCACAGTTTGCTAGATTTCTTTAGTGACGTACTTGATTACTTTCTCTTTATTTTTTGCATATCTACTATTAATTTTTGATCTGTAGTTACCATTAGTTTTATTTATAACATCTTACTCATATAGCAATGTATATTAAGTAGATTTTCACTTAAGTGTGAACTCATTCTTTACCCCTCTCCTGCCTCCCTCCCATGTTTTTGATTTGTTTTTATAGATGTACGTAATTTTACTGCTTTTGTGGTTCCTACTTTCTTACTCCTGCTTATGATCTTTCCTTTCCACTCACAGAATACCCTTTAACATTTATTGCAAGACTTGTTTAGTAGCGATGAATTCCTTAATGTTTGTTTGTCTGGGAAACTCTTTGGCCTTGCTGGATAGAGAATTTGGGTTGCAGTTTTTCTTTTCTTTTCTTTTCTTTTTCTTTCTGCACTTTTATTATATCATGGCCCTCTTTTCTTGCCTACAAAGTTTCTGCTGAAAAATCAGCTGATAGCCTTAGGCAGTTTCACTCACTGTTTTGTAACTGTTTTGTTTTGTTTTGTTTCCTCTTGCTACTTTTAAAATTCTCTGTCACTATTCTTTTCCATTTTAATTACTATGCGTCTTGGTGTGGGCTTCCTTCAGTTGATTTTGTTGGGGGCTTTCTGTGCTTTCTAGATCTGGATTTCTGGTTCCTTCCCCAGATTCAGTTAATTTTTAGCTATTATTTCTTCAGATACATTTTCTCTCTTTTTCTTGTGTTCTCCCTTTGATGCAAATATTATTACACTTGATGGTGTCGCTGAGTTCCCTTAGTCTATTTTGATTTATTATTTTTCTCTCTCCTGTTCAGCTTGATTACTTTCCATTACTCTGTCCTGCCAGTGGCTGATCGATTCTTCTGCTTCCTCCATTCTACTATTTATTCCATCTAAGGTATTTTTTTAAATTTTGATTTAGTTTGAGAGAGAGAGAAAGAGAGCATGAGCAAGGGAGGGGCAGACAGGGAGAGAGAGGATCCCAAGCAGGCTCCACACTTTTAACATGGAGCCTAATTCAGGGCTCAACTCCACAAACTGCAAGATCATGATCTGAGCCGAAATCAAGAGATGGATGCTTAACTGACTGAGTTACCCAGGCACCCCCATCTAATGTATTTTTAATTTCACTTACTGAGTTCTTCATCTCTGATTGGTTCTTTTTTTTATGTTTTCTCTCTCTTTGTTGAGGGTCTCATTGAGGTTCTCTGCTCTTTTCTGATATCCAGTGAGTATCTTTGACCATTTCTATAAATTATTTATCAGAAATATTACTTATATCCATTTTCTAAAGCACTTTTGCTGGGATTTTGTCCTGTTCTTTAATTTGGGATATATCCATTTTGTATAACTCTCTGTGTCTGCTTCTATGTGATAGGAAAGTCAGCAGTATCTCCTCCTCTTGAAAGTAGTGGCCTTATGAAAAAGAGGTCCTATAGTGCCCTGCTGTGCAATGTCCCCCATTTATCAGAACCTGGTGCTTTAGAAGTGTCTCCTGTGTGTGTTGTGTGCACCCTACTCTTGTGGTCAAACCACTTTTTCCTTCAATGTAGTTGTCTGCTGGTTGTGGGCAGAGTTTGGTCCCTGTGGTGTTATTGGGTTAGTCTGGAGCCCCCTTCAGTTGACACACCTTCAGTTGTGTCACATCATGTTGTAGCATGGAACTGTAGGCATTTTTTTTTGTTTTAGTCTCTGAGAAGCTCTCATTGGTGGTTGGGGTCTACAGTTAGACCTGATGTCTGCCCCAGCTCATTGCTGATACTGCAGTGGGACAGATGAGTGTGATTATCTTCCTCTCTCCTTGGGACAAGAATTACTTCGGTGTGGTGCTGGCCCCTGTCAGGGCTGCTGGCCCACTATCAGGATGTGGCACACCTTTAGATAGACTCTGGCCAAGGATATATTGGAGTGTGCAGGTTTGCAGGAGAACATGAGGCATGTGGTGCTAGCAAGGTCTATGCTGCTTGCTGTGGGAGGGGGCCTGCTGTTGTCTGGGAAAACTCCTTTGGAGGCCCACAGGGTTGGAGGGGGCAAATGCATGTAAGTTCATAGAGGTGAGGTGTGCTGTTAGCAAGTTAGGTGGAGAGCTTTGGATCTGCACTGGTTCCCACAGGTATTTATGTATTTAGGCTGGGGCAGGGGAGGGAAATGGTGATTGCCAGCTCTTTTGTTCTTAGGTGAGACTCACAAAGATCTTTCCCCCTCCAGTACACCCTCTGAAATTAGTAAACAATCTCCCTCCCGTATACCCCAGGTATTTTTCAAACTATATGCTGTATCTCATTGGGGCTGTTTATTGTGCTGTCTCATTAAGGGTCAGGACTCAGTTTCCTAGTGCCCTCAGCTCTTTCAGAGGCTAAGTCTACTGATTTTTAAAGTTCCAAGTGGTAAGCTCCACTGATTATAAGAACTCTTGAAGTTGAGTGTCTCTTGTTTTCAAAGCCAAATATGGGGATTTCTCACCCCAGTATGGATCTCTCATGCCTGGGGTTCCTGGTGTGAGTCTCTCTTTCCCCTCTCTGCATCTGTGGTGTTTTTCCCTCCAGTAGACAATACTGCAGTTTCATTTATCTCCCATCCATACCTCTCCCCCTTCCAATCCTCTTTTATGTGGACTTTTCTCTACATTTAGCTGTGTAGAGTCTGTTCTTCCAGTCTTCAGGTCGTTTCTTGGTTATTTACATTGATATGGATGTGTTATCTAGTTGTATCTGTGGAGCAAGGTGAGCTGAGAATCCTCCTACTCTGCCATCTTCCCTGGAAGTTTCAATGTAGTAACTTTAAAAGATATTCAAGAATAAAGACCCACCCATCCCTCCCCTCACTCTTTGCAATAATTTGAACTTGTATTCTTGACATCCAGCAGAGCCCCCAAAATAGTGATTTGAGTACATGGGCTCTGGAGACAGATTAAATTCCTAATGCCACCATTATTCACTGTCTATATGACTAACGTCAAAGTACTTGATCTCTTTCAGACTTAGTTTTCACATTGATAGGAGGGGAATAATAGAAATTCCCAAAGGTTAATTTAAGCCTAAATTGAAACAATATCAAGTGTTTACCATAATACATGTTCTATGCATTTTAACTATTACCACATTTGGAGTCATTTATTCAAGTATGATTAAAGATATTATATCATTATACTTCAGGTCACTTCAACTTATGCAAATTTATGTTAGTACCATTAAAATCTAAGTGCTCTAAGCATTTAGGGTTCCTAAAAGAATGTACTATATAATTTACAGAAAATGTAAGTGGTTAAAAGTCTACAAGGAACTGTGCTGAGCTATGATAATTTCAACCATAGAATATTTTCTTTCAGTGAATCTCCACAAAGAATCTCTAAGACCCTGCCAAAAAGCAAAACAAAATAAAACAGAACCCAAATAGTCTTTTGAGATTCTCACAGCACTTCCCTAAAAGAGGTGATGGCTTTCTCCAGAAAGATTAATTTGCATAGTATTCATTTTCTTTAGGAATTTATGACAGGTACCGTTATACTTCAGCTGAAATAAGACATTACTCAATACTAATAATAAAAATAACCACTTCTTTTACCAATGAAAAACATAGTTTCTATTGGACTTTCTCAAGTCCCTTGAACAACACTGGTGTGAACTGTGTGGGTCCACAAATATGCTGATTTTGTACAGTACTTAATGTTTTTTTCTCTTCCCTATGATTTTATGAACACTTTTCTCTAGCTTACTTTATTATAAGAATGTAGTATGTAATACATGTAACATACCTAATATGTGTTAATTGACTATTTATGTTATTGGTAAGGCTTTTGGTCCACAGTAGGCTATTAGTTGAGTGAGGCTAAAGTTATATACAGATTTTCAACTGAATGGGGGTCAGCACCCCTAACCTTTGTGTTGTTAAAGGGTTAACTATATTTATTTCAATCAATACTCAGGAAAAATCTTCAGTCCCATCAGCTGTAAAAAATGAATAAGTGATGTGGACAAAGTTACATGGGTTGAAAATGAATGACTGAAGCCCTAATCTCTTTTTTATATTTATGAAAATCTCAGCTATCGTCATCCTACTGAACATAATGGGTGACTGCTTGTTATAAACCAATGGAAAGGTATTATATCAAGCAGTGAAGCACTGTACATTTTCTATAATTATTTCAATAATATTTTTCTATTTAACAAATCACCTAATATAATCTTACTGATAGAAGATGAAAATGGCATAAGGGGAGTAGTAAGGTTTAAGGATCAGAAAGTGGATTTGAAATTAGATTATTCCCTTTCCTCAACTTGAGTAAACACTTGCTGAATGTCCTCAATGGGTAAGGGCTGTGCCAGGAACTAAGGTTATAAAGATGAAGAATAGGAACATGTCCTCTACCCTAAGGGAGCTCATAGTTTGGTAAGGGAAGCAGACACATGATCTGATCAGATCATTTAAAAAATTTTTTTTCTTAACGTTTATTTGTTATTGAGAGAGACAAAGCATTAGCATGGGAGGGGCAGAGAGAGGAGGAGACACAGAATCTGAAGCAGGCTCCAGGCTCTGAGCTGTCAGCACAGAGCCCGACACAGGGCTTGAACCCACAAACAACAAGATCATGGCCTGAGACGAAGTCGGATGCTCAACTGATGGAGCCACCCAGGCGCCCCTGATCAGATCATTTTAATAAAACATTGTAATTGCTATGATAGATGCATGGTCTGACAGCTAGGGGAGCCCAGAAGGAAGGATATTTTTCCAATCTAGGGACTTGAAGAAAGTTTCTGGGGGGAAATGATACGGGCATTAAACTCAAGTCTGATAAACATAGACCAAGATGAAGAAAGATAGGAAGAGTGTTTTTCCATTAACCAATTTATATAAGCATAAAGCAGATAATGCATTTGGGAAGAATGTATACTGCCAGAATATATAAAACAAAAGGCATTGGGGGGATGGAACTAGAAAGTAGGCAGGGCTGAGTAACTAAAGATCTTTTGTGCCAAATGTTTGTGCCCAATTGTGACAATGATGGCCTAATGGGGAAGGGACGGGAGCTATGAAATAATTATGGCAGAGGATTCTCAAAGTTACGCCTTTGGCTTATAGTAATCATTGTAGCCACAGTGTGAAGGGGATATTTAAAGGTTTCAAGTCTAGGGGCGCCTGGGTGGCGCAGTCGGTTAAGCGTCCGACTTCAGCCAGGTCACGATCTCGCGGTCCGTGAGTTCGAGCCCCGCGTCGGGCTCTGGGCTGATGGCTCAGAGCCTGGAGCCTGTTTCCGATTCTGTGTCTCCCTCTCTCTCTGCCCCTCCCCCGTTCATGTTCTGTCTCTCTCTCTGTCCCAAAAATGAATAAACTTTGAAAAAAAAAATTTAAAGGTTTCAATTCTAGATGACGGGAGGCTAGTTGGTGGTGGTGGCAGTGTTGAGGGGGGCATTATTGCAATTGTCACTGGAGGAAATGGGAAAGATGTGGACCAAGTACAAGAATAGAAAGTCATATATACATTAAAAATATTTAATGGATAAACTCTGAGAACTTGGTAAGTAAATACATATAAAGGTTTGAAAAGGAGATGGGGTTATGGATTTTATTTTATTATTATTAGTTTGTTTATTTTTGAGAGAGAGGGAGAGACAAGAGGGAGACAGAGAATCCCAAGTAGCATCCATGCTTTCCACATGGAGCCCAATGTGGTGTCCAAACTCATGAAATGTGAGATCACAACCTGAGCTGAAATCAAGAGAGCCACCCAGGCACCCCAAATTTTAGATTTCTGTCTTGAGTGCCATTAGTGAAGAGCATAGGGATGTTGGTACATAATGATTTTTTTTTAACCAGCTACTTTTGAGATGAATAAGAACCATAAAAAGTGATTTTTTTTTTGATAACGAAATAGCTACGTAAGTGAGTCTGAATCTCATTGTAGATGTCAAGGCTGGAGATTTGAACATCATTTTTATATTAAGTAAAAAAACATGGAGCAATATGACCAAGAAGTTAACCATTTGAAAATATAAAATCAAACTTCTATGCTGGTTATTATTGCTATAAATTGGATTTTTTTTTTACTAACAATGACTCTATTTTCCTTTCTGAAAATTTTCTTATGTACATTATGCCTATATCCAGTTCTCTTGGGCTAGAATCAGTGATACCCAGTAAGAATGTGCATACCCAGAACCCAGTTTTTGATTTGTACATATCGTTCTCTAATAAAAGAAAACAGAGCTCTTGGGTAGAATTACTGCTTCTAGGATTGGGTCAAGGAAAATATAAGATGAGCCTGGATCCATCTTGTAGTGACAGAAATTAAGGAAGCACTCAACAAAATAAACTATGATAATATTGAAATCACTGTAAGAATACAACAAATATTGATCAGTACATAGTGAGATAAATAAATGAATGGGTAGGTATAAATGGGGAAGAGATGCATGTTCCTTATAGAGGAATTTAAAATATATAAATATGAATATAGTATATATTTATATACCCCTTCAAAGAGGAGGAAATGGAT
This sequence comes from Prionailurus viverrinus, assembly GCF_022837055.1. Lineage (NCBI taxonomy): Eukaryota > Metazoa > Chordata > Mammalia > Carnivora > Felidae > Prionailurus > Prionailurus viverrinus. The sequence continues at coordinate 61,142,496 of NC_062568.1, read as the reverse complement.
TTTCTTCTCTGTGAGTGTGAGCTAGACTTAGTGATTAAGTTCCAAAGAAGAAAGTGTGGCAAGAGAAAAATAATAAGTGTGTAGTGGGTAACCTTGACAGATAGCACCTTAGCTGAGTTCTCAAGGTTAACATCACCAGAGAAAAGTCACATTAGCATCTGATACTCTCTGATGTGGTGAGAAAAACCCTTCACTTCTGTGGTGTTCTTCTCCCAAACCAATTACTCCGTTCTAATCAGGAGAAACTAAAAGATACATTCAAATGAAAGACATTTTACAAAATATCTAACCAGTGCTCTTCAGAACATTCAAGGTTATAAAAACCAGAAAACAGGGGCGCCTGGGTGGCGCAGTCGGTTAAGCGTCCAACTTCAGGTCACGATCTCGCAGTCTGTGAGTTCGAGCCCCGCGTCGGGCTCTGGGCTGATGGCTCAGAGCCTGGAGCCTGTTTCCGATTCTGTGTCTCCCTCTCTCTCTGCCCTTCCCCCGTTCATGCTCTGTCTCTCTCTGTCCCAAAAATAAATAAACGTTGAAAAAAAAAATTTTTTTTAAATAAAAAAAATAAAAAACAGAAAATAATAACAGGCTGGAAGATTCTAGATAATGACAAAATGCAATTTGTATCTTGGAATGAATCCTGGGAGAGAAAGGGGACATCAGTGTAAAAACTGGTGAAATCCAAGTAAGTCTCTAGAGACTTTGTGTAATAATGCTGACTTTTTAGTTTGTATATTATGGACAGTTTGATGAAGATTGTCTCTTTTTATTATTATTATTATTTTTTTTTAAATTTTTTTTTTTTCAATGTTTATTTATTTTTGGGACAGAGAGAGACAGAGCATGAACGGGGGAGGGGCAGAGAGAGAGGGACACACAGAATCGGAAACAGGCTCCAGGCTCTGAGCCATCAGCCCAGAGCCTGACGCGGGGCTCGAACTCCCGGACCGCGAGATCGTGACCTGGCTGAAGTCGGACGCTTAACCGACTGCGCCACCCAGGCGCCCCTCTTTTTATTTTTTTTTATGTTTATTTATCTTGGGACAGGTGGTGGGGAGAGAGAGAATAGGAGGGAAGGAGAGAGGAGGGGAGAGAATCCAAAGCATGCTCCATGCTGTCAGCACAGACTCCAACGTGGGGCTTGATCTCATTAATGGTGAGATGGTGACCTGAGTGGAAATCAATAGTCAGATGGTTGTCTGAGCCACCCAGAGGCCCCAGGATTGTTTCTTTTTAAATGTTGTTACTTTGTAACTGAATCAAATTCTCAATTTTTGCAAGAGAGGACTTCCTGCTTGCTTTCTGTAGTCAGTAGGCTATATAATCTATGGGTGCCTTGAAAACAGCAAGATTCTAATCATGACTTCCTCTGGCATACATTATTTCTACAACTTTGATTATAGAATGCAGAATGAAAATTCTAGAGGAAGTTTTGCAGTTTCAGAGAAATCCTAAGAAAATAATTGTCTGTTTTGCTAAAGAGATGGTTTTTATAATTAAAGTGTATGACTGTATAGCACATACAGCACACTACCTCAAGGAAGTTCAAAGCATTTTGCCAATGTACTTAAGAACACAACTACTACCAAACAAAATAGCAATCACAGTAATGAAGCTTGGAATTTCTTATAGATATTAATATGTCTTATATCTATCAAAAGTGGTAACATCACAAAGCAATTTTTAACAAAGGAGGATGAAGCGATTCAATCATTTATTCATCTTGTGTGCATTCATTTACTCAAAAATGTTTTGAGTGTCTGCTATGTTCCAAGCACCAGTTAGGTTTTCATGATCACAATCAGAATATACTTAGTGTTCTGTTCTACTTTGATTCATTATAATTCTTGGATTCTGGATGCACCCACAAACAACAGAGGTTAGTGTAGTCACACTCTTGTCTCTCAGGTTCAGAAATCTGCTTAGAATTTTTTTTCCATTTTTTAAGTTTATTTTTGAGAGAGAGAGAAAGAGAAAGAGAGACATCAGGAGGGACGGAGAGGGAGGGAGAGAGAGAATCCTAAGCAGGCTCCCTGTTGTCAGCACAGAGGCTGATACAGGACTGAAACCCATGAACTGCGAGATCATGACCTAAGCTGAAACCAAGAGTCAGACACTCAATCTACTGAACCACCCAGGCGCCCCAGAAATCTGCTTAGAAATTTTACTCCAAGGAAGCACTTTGTTCTTATTTGCTGCTCTGTGGTACTTCAGAGTAAATCCAAGCCTATGTGAGACAAACATGAATAATAATTTAGAATTAATTTATTTTACATGACCCTCATTTTCTAAAACATAGCTTCCTCTACATCCCAAATGGTACATAATAAATAATTTAGAGTTAAATAGAGCATTGACTCTGCATAAAATGAAGATAAAGTTGGTTCTCTTGAGTAAAGGATCTAAGAGATATCATCTGCTATTGATTGCTTCTAAAATATTAAGGACATCCAGAATACATGAATGGAATAAACTTAGGCAAAGGAGAGAATCATTTTTTCCTTACAAAAATAACTTTTGCCTAAATTGTTCCATGTACCAAGGGAAAAACTTAAACCTTTCATTTGAAAGGCATGAGTTTTCAGTTGGTTCTTATTCTTGGTCATGCCTGTTTATACCCTATAGTGAAGAAAATTGCAATTGAAATGTTGTATGAATGGGAAAGACATGAGGTAATTTTTTGTTAAAGGATAATTTTTCCTTTTGATTGATTCTGTTCATGGAGAGAATACACTAAAGAACTAAGCCCATTCATAGAATGCTAGTACTCTAAGAGATTCAAATGTAACCTAGATCAATTCTCTGATATCAGATTGAGGATACTAAGATAAAATTATAGGTAGTTACTGGCTAGGACAACCAAGTCAATATTGAAAAAGTCAGAAGTGGACTATACTATATCTCAGAATTGACTTGGTAAAAGTTTTTTTTTTGGAAAAAGTCGTTTATCCTATTAACTGTAGCCTGTGACAACATCAGGGTTACTGAAAGCATAAAATATCCTAGTCAATTGTATTTTAGGGGATGGTTAAACAAAGAAATTTAGACTGCAAGTGGATATATATATATATATATATATATATATATATATATACATAGTAGTTAAATGATAGATGATAAATGAATAGATAGGTAAGTAGACATACATATACATACATATGCATAGAATTAAGTAAATAATTACACTATTGGATATTATCTTTTTTTAGGAATTAAATTCCTGAAAATGAAATTTGTATTCTACTATATTTAAAATACCTATAGCATTTAAGTTGGCGCTTAGAGGGGTGCCTGGGTGGCACAGTTGGTTAAGCGTCCGACTTCAGCCAGGTCACGATCTCGCGGTCCGTGAGTTCGAGCCCCGCGTCAGGCTCTGGGCTGATGGCTCAGAGCCTGGAGCCTGTTTCTGATTCTGTCTCCCTCTCTCTCTGCCCCTCCCCCGTTCATGCTCTGTCTCTCTCTGTCCCAAAAATAAATAAACGTTGAAAAAAAAAATTTAAGTTGGCACTTAGAAATACCATCTGAAAACCTATGTATTGTAAATTAAATTAAAAATAAAATTTCACATTAGTATTTTTCCTATATTCCTTTAGCCTAAAGGAACAAAACTGGCATACCTGTGTTGGAACTCTGATTTGTAATAAATTTTTTAATGTTTTACTTATTTTTGAGACAGAGACAGAGCATGAGTGGGGGAAGGACGGAGAGCGAGGGAGACACAGAATCCAAAGCAGGCTCCAGGCTCTGAGCTGTCAGCACAGAGCCTGAAGCAGGGCTGGAACTCGTCAACCGCGAGTCATGACCTGAGCAGGAGTCGGATGCTCAACCCACTGAGCTACCCAGGTGCCCCTGGAACTCTGTTTTTATAGCTATCATCTCTTTTAAGAGCATTGAACAGATTTAGCATGTAAACAAGGGATGAAAGTCCAGGATAATACATTGAATAGATTACAAACATGAGTAATTTCACGTAGGCATGAAGGAAAAACAAATATTTTTATATAACTTTTTTTAAAGTAATCTCTGTGTCTAACACAGGGCTTGAACTCACAGCCCTGAGATCAGGAATTGCGTGCTTCACCAACTGGATGGAGCCAGCCAGACACCCAAGAACAAATATTTTCAGATTGAATGCTATTCGCCTTTTTATAGTAAAGATGAAAATATCTGTAGCTCCAGTATTGTGAAAGTTCATTGTAAGCTCTCATTAGAGATTTCTTTTGTTATTTTCATTCTTCAAGTAGGAAATCTCCAGAGAAAAATTGGTAATCTACCACTCTATTTAAATTTTTTTGTTTTCATTTAAATTCCAGTTAAAACACAGCGTAATATTAGTTTCAGGTGTACAATATAGTGATTCAATACTTTGTCCGTACAACAACCAGTACTCATCACTGGCTAGTGCACTCCTTAATTTCCATCACCTATTTAACCCATTCCCCCAAATTCCTCCCCTCTGGTAACCATCAGTTCCCTATAGTTAAAAGTCTGTTTCTTGGTTTGCCCCTTTCTTTTTTTCTGCTCATTTGTTTTGTTTCTTAAATTCCACATATGAATGAAATAATTTTGTATTTGTCTTTCTCTGATTGACTTATTTTGCTTAGTGTAATACACTCTAGCTTCCATCCATGTTGTTTCAAATAGCAAGATTTCATTCTTTTTTTATTACTGAGTTATTTCCATTGTATATGTACCATATCTTCTTGATCCATTCATCAGTTGATTGACACTAGGTCTGTTTCCATAATTTGGCTATTGTAGATAATGCTGCTATAAACATGCATTAAAAGGCAGGTAAGCCTTTTAATTAGTATTATGGGTAAATACTTAGTGCAATTGGTGGTTCACAGGGTAGTTCTATTTTTAACTTTTTGAAGAACCTTTTTACTGTTTTCCAGTGTGGCTGTACCCAGTTTGCATTCCTATCAGTAGTGGGGGGGTTCCCCTTTCTCCACATTCTCGCCAACACCTGTTGTTTCCTGTGTTTTTGATTTTAACCATTCCTACATGTGTAAGGTGACATCTCATTGTTGTTATGATTTGTATTTTCCCAATGATCAGTGATCTTTTCATGTGTCTATTGGCTATCTGGATGAGTTCTTTGGAAAAATGGCTATTCATGTCTTCTGTCCATTTTTTAAAATGTCTGTTTACTTTTGAGAGAGAGAGACACAGTGCATGCAGGGGAGGGCAGAGAGAGAGAGGGAGACACAGAAACCAAAGCAGGCTTCAGGCTCTGAGGTATCAGCATGGTGCCTGACGTGGGGCTTGAACTCATAGACTGCAAGATTATGACCTGAGCTGAAGTTGGACACTTAACCAACTGAGCCACCTAGGCACCCCTCTTTTGCCCATTTTAAAATTGGATTATTTGGTTTTTTGGGTGTTGAGTTTGATAAGTTCTTTATATTTTTTGAGTTTATTTGTTTTAAAGAGAGAGAGAGTATGAGTGGGGTAGGGGCAGAAGAGAGAGAGGGGGCAGAGCATCCAAAGAAGGCTTTGCATTGACAGCAGAGAGCCCCACCTGGGGCTCAGACTCACGAATGTGAGATCATGACCTGAGCCAAAGGTAGATGCTTAACAAACTGAGCCATCCAGGTGCCCCAAGTTCTTTATACATTTTGGATACTAACCCTTTATCAGGTATGTCATTTGCAAATATCTTCTCCCATTCAGTAGGTTGTCTTTTAGTTTTGTTGATTGTATACTTTGCCATGCAGAAACTTTTTATTTTGATGGAAACTTTTTATTTTTGCTTTTGTTTCCCATGCTTCCATAGACATATCTAGAAAGAGGTCAAAGAGATTACTACCTATGTTCTTCTCTAGTATTTTTAGGCTTTCAGGTCTCACATGTAGATCTTTAATCTGTCTTGAATTTATTTTTGCGTATGGTTTAAGAAAATGGTCCAGTTTCATTTTTTTGGAAGTTGCTGTTCAGTTTTCCCAGCACCATTTGTTGAATGGATATTCTTTCCTGCTTTTTCAAATATTAATTGATCATATAAGTGTGGGTTCATTTCTGGGTTTCTATTCTGTACCATTGATCTATGTGTCTATCAAACATTTAAAAGGTTAATACCTATTCTTTTCAAACTACTCCAAAAAATAGAAAAGGAAGGAAAACTTCCAAATTCATTCTATAAGGACAACATTACCCTCGTACCAAACCCAGATAAAGACTCCACTAAAAAAGAGAACTACAGGCCAATATCCCTGATGAACATGGATGCAAAAATTCTCAGTAAAATACTAGCAACACAAATCCAACAATACATTTCACAAAATCATTCACCAAGATCAAGTGTGATTTATTCCTAGGTTGGAAAATTAATTAAATATTCATAAATCAATCAATATGATACATCATATTAATAAAAGAAAGGATAAGAGCCTTATGATCATTTCAATAGATGCAGAAAAGCACTTCACAAAGTACAGTGTCCATTCATGATAAAAACCCTCAATAAAGTAGGTTTGAAGGGAACATACCTTGACATAATAAAGGTCATCTATGAAAAACTTACAGCTGATATAATCCTTAGGGGGGAAAAACTGAAAGGTTTTCCTCTATAATCACAAACAAGACTGGTATGTCCACTCTAACCACTGTTATTTAACATAGTACTAAGTCCTAGCCACAGTAATCAGACAACATAAATAAAAGGCATCCAAATTAGCAACGAAGTCACAACTTTTACTAGTTGCAAATGACATGATGCTGTATACAGGAAACCCAAAAGATTCTACCAAAAAACTACTAGAAGTGTGTCTGACTTTGGCTCAGGTCATGATCTCACTGTCCATGAGTTCAAGCCCCATGTCAGGCTCTGTGCTGACAGCTCAGAGACTGGGGCCTGCTTTGGATTCTGTGTCTGCCTCTCTCTCTGCCCCTTCCCCACTCATGCTCTCTCTCTCCCCAGCCCTCTCTCTCTCTCAAAAATAAATAAACATTTAAGAAAGCTGCTATAAATGATAAATGAATTCAGTAAAGTCACAGGATATAAAATCAGTGTACAGAAATCTTTTTGCTTTTCTGCATACTCTTTCAAGAGAGAGAGAAATTGAGGAATCATTCCCATTTATAATTGTACTAAAAACAGTAAGGTAGATATGAATAAACCTAACCAAATTGGTGAAAGACCCGTACTCTAAAAACTATAAAACACTGGTAAAGAAGTTTAAGATGACACAAACAAATGGAAAAAAAACATTGCATACTCATGGATTGGAAGAACAAATGTTGTTAAAATGTCGGTACTATCCAAAGCAATCTATACATTTAACGCAAAGCCTATCAAAATACTGTCAGCATTTTCACCGAGCTAGAACACACAATCCTAAACTTTGTATGAACCACAAGAGACCCTAAATAGCCAACACAACCTTGAAAAGGAAAAGCAAAGCTGGAGGCATCACAATTCCAGACTTCAAGTTATGTTACAAAGCTGTAGTGATCAAAACAGTATGGTACTGGCACAAATATAGACACACAATCCAGCATTTTCACATAATTTCTATAGTTCACACCTGGGAGCAGAAATTTCTACTGTTCTGATTTTGGCATATATTACAACCTTCCCTGAAACTTAGGGTATAGTGTGCCCTTTTCTCAGCCTCTCTTTCTTCTCACAGAAAACTCATTTGCTCTTTCTTAAAATCTTTCTGATGAGGATAAATTTTACAAAATCAGAAAATGTATTTTTAGATGAAAATATTCTAGCTATCTAGAAGAAGATATAAAAGCTATAGAGTTGGTGCTTCCTCTTCAATTGAGTAGAGTACCCAAGGGCCTGACCTCAGTCAGGTAAGAGGCTATTGACCTTTCCTTATATTTTGTCAAGTATGTGGGTCCTGAAAGTGAAAGGAGCATTTAAAAAACTCAAGTGAGCAAAGAGTTATTAAGACAAAAGGGGAGTAAATCACTGGGGAATCACAATACTGCTCTTGATACATCTAATACACTGCTTCCATATAAAATGAGATGGTGAGTATCATCTCTCAGAATACGTAAGGAGAAATCTTCATTTTAGGCAGAGCAACATATTATTAAAAAAACACTACTGATTATCATTCATAATATATTTGTACTACACAAATATCATTGTAGCAGAACAAAATGCACTGAACCCATGATTTCAAATACACCTTTGGGCTCAACTGACACCCACATATTGGTTTATTACACTATTCTCCAAGAAAAGGAACTAGAGCTCCTTGGAGAACTGGCTGACTCTAGCACTTGGGCAGGGAAATTAGAAATGAGCCTGGAGCATTTTGTGTTAAAGAAAAAAGAAAAAAACTCTCACTAATAGGGGTGGTCAAAGGGATATAAGAACCAACAAAAAAAAAATGGTTCTAATGGCCATATGTAAAACATATTGAGCAACTAAATAATGTTGAATAAAAGCCCAATGTACATAATGAATATGATACCATACTTAATAAATGAATTATTGAGGGGTGCCTGGGTGGCTCAGTTGGTTAAGCATCTGACTCTTGGTTTTGGCTCAGGTCATGATCTCATAGTTTCATGAGTTTGAGCCCCATGTCAGGCTTTGTGCTGGCAGCAAGGAGCCTGCTTGGGATTCTCTCCCTCTCTCTCTCTGCCTCTCCCCTACGTGTGCTGTCTCTTTCTCTCTCAAAATAAATAAACTTAAACAATTAAAAAAGTAATTAATTACAGAATAAATTAACAAATGGAAGACAAGAGACAAATATCCTACACAGAATTCCAAATAATTTATGCAGATAATTTGACCTAAAGGAGGAGGGGGAGCATAACTCTCTAGTCCCTCAATATGGTTGTATATAGTAACTGCTTTCCAAAAAAGGTAGTATAAAAAGAGGGGGGAGGAGTAACTTTAGAAGTAAAGAAATCTGTAAAGCATTACCTCAGCCAAAGGATCAAGGTCAACATCAACAGTCATATTGATTGCTTGTAATCTTGATAAGATGTGATGAAAATGTGCTTTTACCTCTCTGATATTTTTCCTCAAAACTCTAGTCTAATTATGAGAAAAACACCAGACAGACACCAGTTGAGAGACATTCTACAGTACCTGGCTAGTACATCTCAAAACGGTTAAGGTCATCAGAAATAAGGAAAATCTGAGAAAGTGTCATAGCCAAGAGGGGTCCAAGAAGACACGACACATATATGTGATATCCTGGGTGAAATCCTGGAATACAAAAAGGACACTGGTAAAAATTATGGAAATTTGAATAAACTGTGTACTTTAGTTAATAATAATCTGGTTCATTAACTATATTGAACCAATATTGGTTCATTAACTATAACAAGTATGCCGTATTAATATAAGATATTCATAATAGCAGAGACTAGGTATAAGGGTATATGGATTCTGTCTGTTCTATTTTCTCTTTCTCTTTCTCTTTTTAATCTAAAAGTGAATTTAAAAATGGCCTTTGCTTAAAAAGTGTAGTCTACAATAAAAAGATGGATATATGTGAGCCTAAAGACCATTAAAAGCCCAGAAAAAGCCACTTAGGCATTGCAAAAGATGCATGGAAGAAAATGTTTATATCCTAATTAGATGTGTTGACAGGATTTTGTGAATTTACTTTATATTTACTCCCCATTTTCAATATGTTTATATGCAAATTTTGAGTGGAAAACTGGCATTGAGTTAAATCAAAGTTTCAGTCCTTAAAACAGCACAAGCTTTTATAGATTATTTAATTCCTCCAGTCCTAACTTTCCTGAGCAAGTAGAATATTTCATTTATGAAATCATCTCCAACTCTAATATTTTATATTCTAAATTGCTTGATAGATATTATTTTAGTTTGAAAAAATTACCTTCTGATATGAATCTGATAACAGAATTTAGACACATCATATATAAACATGCCTTTTAATTCCTTTTCAAGCTCCCTTGTTATTACATTTCTTTATGGGTTACCATATTCCAACATTAAAATAAACATGAGTATAAAATATGGTTCACAAACAAAGTAGTGAAACTTCATGTGATTCTTGAGTAGAAAATAAGGTATTGCTTAATGAAGAAATAAAGAGAACAAAATATGCTTTATAGGGATGTCGGTGAAAATTGGAAGTGACTGAATACAGAATCAGTTTGCATGTATTCGCCTCAAGCTGTGGAGGCAAAGAGTAATGTTTGGATGAAATTTTTCACTGTAGTGTGACTCAATACCAAAGTATAAGAGACCACCCATTATATTCACATGAGATACATACCAATATATTTGTGAATTCCCAAATCAATAATGCAATTTTAGCATAACTTCCCCTCAACATTCAGTAAAATGTAATAGACAATTTTAAGTGACATTTGTTGCCTTTGATAATTCCCATAGTAATAAATGCGTTTAAAAAACTATTAATTTTTTACTAAAATTCCACACCATGTAACAATTATTTTTTCCTTATGAACATTAATTTACAGCTTAACTGAATCAACCAAATATAAGTGATGATAACAAATGAAGCTGTGCTGTTTGGGCAATAAGATGCACTTGATGTATGACAATGATGAGTATGTGTTTTGTTTAATAGGATGAAATCAGTTTACAACAATGGAGAAAGTCCCTTCAAATATTTTTGTGGCCCTCAGCAAAGACATCACCAAAATTCAGACATTGGGGAAAAAAATGAGGGATATAGGGCTTTTTGTAAATGATAGGCTCTTAAGCAGCATCACAAATTCAGTTCTTATAAGATCATGTGTGGTTTTGAATCTCTGTTTCTCCTTCTTTTCCCAATCTCCTGGATACTTATTCTGAATAGTATTTGACTCTCCTTCCCACGGTGCTTCTACCAGTACCACATTCATAGACTTCCTGAAGTCCTTGTCCACCATCAAGTTAAATCTCATTATGTATACTACACTACATAATACTATAGTTCAAATATCGCTTGTGATCAAGAACCAATTTTTTTTTAAATCAACTATGTTAGGTATTAGTTTATATACCACAAAACACATTTTAAATGTACAATTTAAATGAGTTCAGACAAATGCATATGCCTTTTTAACCACTACCACAATTAACATCAAGACCACTTCCATCATTCCCAAAGACCCCCACTTGTCTTTTCCAAACCCCACCCTCTACCCTGGCTCTAGGTAAACCCTGTTCTGCCTTGTATGACTGTATGTTACATTTGCCTTTTCTAGAGTTGCATATAAATGTAACAATACAGTATATTGTCTTTTGCTTCTTGCTCTTTACATTTAGCATAATGGGTGTTTTGAGATTCATCCACATTGTGAAATGTGTCAGTATTTCATTAGTTTATGTCGCTGAGTAGGATTCCATTGTATAGATATTCTGCAATTTGTTTATACATTCCCTGACAAATAATTAGGTTGTTTCCAGTGGTTTGGGCTCTTATGATTGAAACTGAAATGAACGTTTTTGTGCATTTTATAGATAAGTTTTTAGTTCTTTGGTGTAATACAAAGACTTGGTATTGCTAAATTGTTAAAAATAAGGGCATGTTTAGTTTATAAGAAACTGCCAAAACTTTTTCCAAAAAGTAGTGGTGCCATTGTTACACTTCCACATAAAAGGCAAGGCAAGATCCAGTTACAAATTTTCATCAACTATTGATTTTGTCAGTATTTTTAATATTAGCCATTCTAGTAGATATGAAATAATGTTTTGTTATGTTGTTAATTAATCCCCTAATGACAAATGACAATGAGCATCTTTTCACATGCTTGTTGGCTATTCTTATATATTTGGTGAAGTGTCTATTCATTTGCCCATTTTAAAAATTGGGTATGAGTTTTTTGTATGTTGTGGATGGAGCTTCCTTGACAGATATGTGTTTTGCCTATATTTTCTCCCAGTCTATGGCTTGCATTCTTGTTTTAATCATGTTGTCTTTCAGAGAACAAAGTTTTTAATTTTTATGATGCTAGTTTTATCTTTTTATTGTTTTTGCTTTGTATCTAAGAATTTTGTTTTTACCTATTCAAGGTTTGCAAAGATCTCATGTTTCTTATATAAAATATATTTTATAATGATAGCTTTCATGTTAGAACTATTCACCTTAAGTTATTGTTTATGGTTAGAGATAAGGAGTAGAATTCACTTCTTTTTCACATGAATATCCAATTGTTCTAGCATCTTTAATTGAAAATATTTGTCCCCTATTTCTGAATTTTCTTTTTTCGTTAATCTATATATGTTTTTGTCAAAACCACACTATCTTAATTACTATAGTTTTATAGTGAGTTTTGAAATACAAATTTGTTCTTTTTTATTTTTTTTAAACATTTATTCATTTTTGAGAGAGAGAAAGAGCGTGAGTGGGGGAGGAGCAGAGACAAAGGGAGACACAGAATCTGAAGCAGGCTATAGGTCTGAGCTGTCAGCACAGAGTCCAAAGCAGGACTCAAACTCATGGACCGCGAGATCATGACCTGAGCTGAAGTTGGATGCTTAACTGACTGAGCCACCCTGGCGCCCCACAAATTTGTTCTTTAAAAAAAATGGTTTGGCTGTGCTAGATTCTTTGCATGTGCATATATATTTTAGAATCAACTTGTCAATTTCTTCAAAATAATTTTCTATGACTTTGATTTAGATTGGTTATAATTTGAAAAGCAAAATAAGTGAGATAAGTAAGGTACTCACAGCCATGGGATTCATTGATCTTACCATATACTCATCATGCAGAAACAACAGAACCTGAGGAAATGGTGAAATGGTTACTGTATATTCACTTATGACAAAGCTGAGCAATGACAAAGCCTTAAGGCTTGTGTGGTGGTGCTGGTGACTTTTAATATATGCCATGATAAACATATGAAGGCATTTATCCCATGGCCAGAAGAAAGCATGTGTCCTGGACACAGTGGGGAAGTAAAAAGGATAATTTGTGGTTTTTGTATGTATACCTCTTTGGATTTGGTTGGTTGTGAAATTTAGTTTCCAAGTGAGCTGTGCTTTTATGGGAGAGACAGCTATCACCAAGTTGAATTGGAAATTGAGGCTTCCATCTAGCCACATTATGCACCTTCTGATCCTGAACAAATAGCAAAGAGACCAGTGTACTGCCTGTGATGATGAATCCCAACCATCAAGGGGAAATATGGTTCCTGCCATACAACAGGGACAAGGAAGAGTATGTCTAGAATCAAGGGATTCTTTCAGACACCTATTTCTAGTAGAATTTTTAGTGGATAACTATAGCAATCTCATACAAGAGAGGCACAGGCATCTCAGACCTTGATGAATGAAGATTTTGTTCACCCAACAAGTGAGGATCATTGATTAGCTGTATTCTTACTGAGGGAAATGACATAGAAGGGGTCGTGGAAGAAGGAAACCATTTGTAAGGTGTTTATAGTGGCATTGGTTATTTACAAAAACAAGAACTGCAGCAGCTAAACATATATATCTATCACTGATCATCTATCTATCATCTCTCTCCTTTCCTTCAATAGTTTATAAAACATGTTATATTGGTATTTAAGTTACATGATATCATTGGATGATGGTGACTGATCAAGAAATAAGTACCAGCTAAAAATGGATGAAATTATTTATGAAAGTTCTTTTTCCCATTTTTTATCCCCATTTGTAGGATGAATGATTGCACCATGTTGTGATGTGGTAATTTAGACACACACAGAAGTGTGTGTATGGAAGCTCAGAAGGTAAACTGGAAGAACAAACTAGATCAGAAATTTTCAGTTCATGTTCAGTACCATCTCTACCTTTCTAAGATTTTCTATCAGCCACAGCAATTGCTGTCAATATTACACTTCTAAGATTTTCTTGAAGAAATTTTCAGCCAGTGAAAGTCAGTGTCAAAATATTTGGAAGGCAGAAAAGAAGCCATTATTTTCTTGTGGCAACTGTTGGTAGAGGTTTGGACAATGGCAAGTGGCACACCAGATTTCGTTTCAAGGCACCCAATTTAGCGCTGCAAAAAGCTGAGGTTATTTATGGTGACATCCCTCTGTTCTCTATATTTACAGATTTCCTGAAGGCTAGAAGTGGCCTCAATGACCTTTGTTTCTCAACTCTTCCAATTACTCTAGAAATCTTATATAGATATCCTTAGGTAAAGAAGTGACAGAAATAGAGCATGGTGTGGGCTTTTGATGTACTGATAATGTTCTATTTTTAAATCTGGGTCTTGTGACATGGGTAAGTTTATACTAAAAAAATTCATTGAACTATAAAACTATGCTATGTATATCTTACAGATGCACATTATACTTCAATTAAAAATTTGTAGTGACAACTTTTGGTCAAAATGTGTAGAATAGCTTTTATTGTTCTGGCTAATCCCTGACTGATACACAAATATAAACCAATAAATGGGAGCTATATTATTGCTGTAAATCTCATCAAGCAGGCTTTCCACCTCAATTTGCCCATGTTAGCCACCTATTTTCTGTGAAACACAATAAGCTTCACTTTGTTTTCTGTGGAAATAAGTCATCTGGAAGAGATTCACAATTTCCTCCTTCTTGAGTGTTCTTTTTAAATTTTTTTTAATGTTTATTTATTTTTGAGACAGAGGGAGACAGAGCATGAGTGGGGGAGGGGCAGAGAGAGAGGGAGACACAGAATCTGAAACAGGCTCCAGGCTCTGAGCTGTCAGCACAGAGCCTGATGCAGGGCTCGAACCCACGAACCGTGAGATCATGACCTGAGCCGAAGTCGGACGCTCAACCAACTGAGCCACCCAGACGCCCCTCTTGAGTGCTCTTAATGGAATTATTCACCATTTCTGACGTTTTGCTCTTATTTTCATGTTAGTGGTCATTGCACAGTCATCAAATTTTTACTCTCTATAGCATGAGCTCATATTAATGTTCATCTTTCTGATTTTTCTGTTTAAGTAAATATACAACATGTCTCATATACTGTGAAATAATTTATAATACCATCATTGGAAAGATGAGGGATACAATAATATCAAAGAAAGTTATATAAAATGAATATTCAGATACAAAAACAGCAGACTTTGTGTAAGGTCCAGGATGTTCTTCATGATGATCCAAGTTTCTGGGGAAGAAAAGATTTGTTTTCTCAAGGGGGTTATGCAACTCCATGAAGAGTTGAACCATGACCCAAACATTTATTAAATAGCTAACATTTACGTCAGAGGTTCTTTTTCTTCTTCCTTTGTAGGGTTTATAAAAACAGAGGCAGACAGGCTCAATCACTGATTGTGCAGCATTGCCATGAAGTAGGATAGCCAATCAGCTCCTGCTTGCTCATGTTTCATGTTTCCTCTTCTTTGGAAATGCAGGTTTATGAAGTCATTTTCTTCCATCAAAAGTCTATGTTGTCTTTTCTATATACATTCTTTAGCTTATAAATGTTCTCCTCCATATTCTTGTTCAGCTTGAGAGGAAACATTTTTGTAATAACATGGTCAACAGAAGTGATCCAATCTGTAACATTAACTTATAAAATTTGTTCTTAACATTTTCAGAGAAAACTTTATTTACCATAAAGCCAATCAGTTACAGAACTACTGCCTTTCCCTGGTTTCATAGTAAAAAATTTTATGTGAATCAGTATTCAATTGAATAACATTTTTTCTTTTTCATATCTTTATGAAAAGAGTTGATTATCTTTTCCATTTTATCTAACCCGTTTGCTCTCCATGTTTCGAGCAGTGGCTTTAAACATTTCCACTTCTAGCCTTTTCTCATTTTTCTGACAGGGAAGAGGAAATGGTTAAAGCCCGATTGCTAAGATTCACAGCGTGGCTTTACCACTTATTATGTGATCTTTAGCAAGTTGTACAGCCATACTGCTCATTTTCTTTATCTGGAAAATGAATATGAAGATAGAACCTACCTTGTAAGATTGAAGAAGGATTAAACAAATTAGATTTATCAAGTGTTAGAAAGTATATGACAAATAGTAAAAGTTGTACAAATGATGCCCTGTTGAAATAAGTAATGTCTGTATCTATGTAAATGTGCATATACATACATACACACACACACACATACACACACATTCACACACACCATTTTAAAGCATACAGTTCATTGCTACACTCTATGCTCCACGTGGTCAGCTTACAAGTCCATTTTGGTCATCATTATATCTCTTTTAACTTGAACAGTCCATGGCATGGAATTGATGTTCAAGAAAAATTAAAAAGATTGAATTACATTTAAGTCACAAATTTAAAATTATATTCTTAGCTTTCTTCCAAATTTCCATTTTCTGGTAAGAACAATCACTACTTTAAGCCTCTTTGCTCTCTCATTTCCACAAGTGGCACTACTGACCAATTTTTCTTAAGGACTGTCTCTCACCAAGAGACAAAGACTTATCACTTCACTAGAGTTCACTAGATACGCAAGTAGAGAACAACAAAGTCCTGTGGAAATGCATATGTTAGGAGGTCCGCTTGTATCAGTTACCAACTGAGAGACCTGCCACTGCTCCCTGCCCTCAGAATGCATGCAATTCAAATGTATGTTTCAAGAGAATGACCTAGTCATCAATGTCACCTTCAGAACCAAGAGTTAATTGTCATATACACAGATGTTGAACATATTTACTTTAAGAGTATACTGTAATTCTAGATTATTGTTGATCTACATACCATAGATTTATACTCTATGATTATTCTAGATTATCTCAGCTACTTCTGATTTGTAGCTTTTATAACAGGAATATATGTTCATAAAGATGTTGATGTAGTTTTTCAAACGTAACAGAAAGGTAACAAAAAACTGTTAAAAGATTAGAAATCCTGAATTTTTTCTGTACATTGTATTTTAACATTATGTGTATATATAACATATATGTGTCTTAATATATGTAATGTCCATCTGTTATGTATTATGTATCTGCTGATTAAAGTATATTAGGAAACAGGGAGAATGAGATCTGCATGAGACAATAGATTCCTGAGAAAATACATAGGGACCAAAGAAAGTTATAAATGCTTATCTGGGTAAACCTGTGAAGAAAGAAATAATTACTGAAATTTGTTTAGAATGTGGCATCGTATATAATTTAGGAAATATTTGATGTGATTTGGACTATTGTCATTGAATCTATTCTCCTATTTTCTCTTGATGTGCCAGGTGTCTGGACCAGTGAGTCACCTAGATCCTCTATAGCAGATGGTTCTCTGTATTCATTTAAATTAAAATAATAACATTTTCATCCTAGAAGTTGATTGAAAAGAAAGAAAGGAGTTAGTGATTTTTAAGCAAGGTAAATGCTTTTGTCTGGCTTTGTGGCATATCAGTAAAATCTGGATTATGTGGTCTATTCTACGCATGATCTATGTCATCATTTTCAAAGAGAAAAGTCCTGTAGAGGGAAAAAAATCAATTCATATAGTGTCAAGAATACACAGCCTACCTTCCAAACCCTATCTGTTCCCTAAATTTTATTCTTGCTAATTCTTTTTATGAAGACCAGGTAAAATTCAGTGTTTTACATTTTGTTCCTCTTACTAATGTTAGTTTTCTGTGTACAGGTCCTGGTATGTCATTAGGATTTTCTAATTGGATCACTAAAAGAGAACATTTTAAATTTGAAGGAATGATTATCTCCTCAGGATGACATAGCTGCCATACATTTTAGAGGTGGAAACACTGGGTAAAATACTTCACTACCTTTAAAAACTCCATGATATTATACATGTAAGAATTTTTTAAACACTTTAACTTCTATGTAGAGTAAGGTATCTATAAAAAGATATGAAGAATTACTGAGGAAAGCAAGACAGAGATCATTAATATAATAATATGTACTCAAAATATAGGCTGGTAACAAAAGTCATTGTTAAGTAGGTATCTCTGGATCTTGGTTGAATGGAGGTAAAGGGAGATGTGAGAAATTCAGTAGATCATGAACTTAAAAGGCTGGTGGATGTGTGGCAGTGTTGTCTCAAATATGGTCGGGAGTCCAAAGTAGTAAGCTAAGAGTAAATTTTCTTTGGGACTGAATTTAAGACAAAGAGCAGGGTAGGGAATGGGGAAGTAAAACGGTGTAAGGTGTTTAATATGGCACACACCTTTTGTGGATGATGACTAAAAAGAGTTGTCAAATAGAGACAATAGACAAATGTTTTGGTCTAATGAAACATATTTATTTCATCTATTAATTTACTTATTAATCACTAATTTTGATAATATATATTGAATACCATACCTTTGTGTGCATAGATCCTGTAAATACAGAGAGAAGAAAAAGAACACATATGATTTTATAGAAGGGAATTATTAGAAATATGCAATTATATGTAATAGGAAAAGAAAATAATTGTGTGCTCAGAGATACTATAGTAGGTGGTAGGAATTTAGCTTAAGGTATGAGGGAAGGTTTCTTTAAGAAAGTGTCATTGCAACTGAGACCTAGAGATGGAATTATCTAGACAGTGAGTGGGGAAAAGGGCCTCCCACGTGAAGAGAATAGCAGGTTCAGCAGCTCCTGAGTTAGAAAAAGGCTGGCAAGGTTGTCAGGAACCAAGGAAGTGCAGACAGGCTCCAGTGTTGTGAATAAGAGTTTTATGAAGCAAGGATAGTAAGGTAGGTCAGTCCTAAAGGACCTTGTAGAACATAGTAAAATGTTACATTTCATCCTCTATGCAAGTAAAAGCCATTTGAAGTTTTGAGAGGGAAAGTGATGTGATCCGACGTATGTTTTATTGATATTCTTCAGATTACTGTACGGAAATGGATAGAAGGGATATTAAAAGGTCAAGAGTGGAAATACAATAGCATTTGTCTAAGCTAGAGTTGATAGTGGCAAGGATGAGGGCAGTGTTGATGAGAAGTGTTGGCAGATGGACAGATTCTGTAGTATATCAGTATGCTGAAAGCATTAAGGAAGCACTCAGACCCATGGGACCAGGAATGACATAGGCCCGCTTGGCAGGCTGGACAGCTATAGCTTTGGTGACTGGTTAGAAAATAGGCATTATTAATTTTAAATCCTGCTGAGATCTAAGAAATGTTAGAAATCTATTGACCCTCCATATTGCTAACACTCACATGTGCCAAGAGAACAGCTGGGATCTGTCTAGAGCTTAAATTTATGAGTTCTAACTACAGTAAAGAGCTGAAATCATACTATTAGGAATCTAGTTTAGTTACATCATTGAATCACTGGCAAAGTAGTATTCTGTCACCTAGTCTGGGAACCTATCCACTTTTATAAGTTCTTTCTCTGTGGAATAAAATCAGTGTACATTGAAAGAAACAGGGCTCATGAAAAGTAGAAAAGTGGCAGGGAGAATTCATTCTAAGGTTGGATAAATGGAAGGTCCAGATATAGCTGTTCTATCAAAGGTGAGAGTGAACTGAAATTAAATGACTTACAAATTCTCCAAAAATTTTTTAATTAAAAAAATTTTTCAAGATAATACATAAGATGTACTCCTCATTTAAAAACAAATAAGAAGCTCTTGCAGAACTAGAATTAGATAGAAAGCTTCTGAACATAATTGAAGTTTAAGCTAAGAATTAGTATCAGGTTTAGGGTGAGATTTAGGATTATGGTTACAGATTTCCTGAAACAAATACCAGTACATTGTTAAGAGTAAAAATATCAATTATTCTTATTAAAATCAGGACCAAAGATTTCTCATGAAAATTAAAATTACCTAGACTATAAATATTAGGCAATGCAATAAATGTGAGAAAAATACTATAAATATACAAAGGTAGAAAAGTTATTATTTTCATATAATGTAATTATATGTCTAAAACTCCAAGAGAAATATGTAATATTTCTATGTAATTTCTAGGTAATTATGAAAATAGTAAGAGAAACTACTAAAATGGTTAAAAATTAGTACAGCTTTTTAAAAATTCGCAAAGAAAAATTTAAAATTTTTGCTTATATGAGCCATACATCCAAAATGTCAATAGACATTTATTGTCTATTGTACCTGTATTTTATTTAAATAAAATTTAAATAAATAAATTTAAAGTTATAATGTACCTTTATTTTATTTTTTGTTTCACGTTTTTTTAATTGCAGTTAAAAAATTTATTTTTTTACACACACATACAAAATGTCCATTATATATCATTACCTAAAAACATGCTTTTATTTTTGAAAAAAAATGGCAGCATCATACGAAGACCTACTATATATGTCCTGAAAATGTCTGGCAGAACTTACGTTAATTATTTTTCCTTATTTATTTATTTATTTATTTTTATTAATTTTTAAAATTTAAATCCAAGTTAGCATAAAGTACAACGATTTCAGGAGTAGATTCCTTAATGCCTCCTACCCATTTAGCCCATCCCCCACCCACAACCCCTCCAGTAACCCGGTATGTTCTCCCTATTTAAGAGTCTCTAATGTTTTGTCCCCCCTCCCTGTTTTTATATTATTTTTGCTTCTTTTCCCTTATGTTCATCTGTTTTGTATCTTAAAGTCCTCATATGAGTGAAGTCATATGATTTTTGTCTTTCTCTGACTAGTTTTGCTTAGCATAATACCCTCTAGCTCCATCCACGTAGTTGCAAATGGCAAGATTTCATTCTTTTTGATTGTCGAGTAATACTCCGTTGTATATATATATACCACATATTCCTTATCCATTCATCCATCGATGGACACTTGGGCTCTTTCCATACTTTGGCTATTGTCAATAGTGCTGCTATAAACATGGGGATGCATGTGTCCCTTCAAAACAGCACACCTGTATCCTTTGGATAAATGCCTAGTAGTGCAATTGCTGGGTCGTAGGGTAGTTTTTAATTTGGGGGGGAACCTTCATACTGTTTTCCAGAGTGGCTACACCAGTTTGCATTCCCACCAGCAGTGCAAAAGAGATCCCCTTTCTCTGCATCCTCGCCAACATCTGTTGTTGCCTGAATTGTTAATGTTAGTCATTCTGACAGGTGTGAGGTGTGATATCCCATTGTGGTTTTGATTTGTATTTCCCTGATGATGAGTGATGTTGAGCATGTTTTCATGTGTCTGTTTGCCATCTGGATATCTTCTTTGGAGAAGTTCCAATGCATGTCTTTTGCCCATTTCTTCATGGGATTGTTTGTTTTTTGGGTGTTGAGTTTGATAAGTTCTTTATAGATTTTGGATACTAACCCTTTATCTGATATGTCATTTGCAAATATCTCCTCCCATTCCATCAGTTGTCTTTTAGTTTTGCTGATTGTTTCCTTTGCTGTACAGAAGCTTTTTATTTTGATGAGGTCCCAGTAGTTCATTTTTGCTTTTGTTTCCCTTGCATCTGGAGACGTGTTGAGTAAGAAGTTTCTGTGGCCGAGGTCAAAGAAGTTTTTTGCCTGCTTTCTCCTCTAGGATTTGATGGTTTCCTGTCTTGTGTTTAGCTCTTTCATCCATTTTGAATTTGTTTTTGTGTATGTTGTAAGAAGAGGTCCAGGTTCATTTGTCTGCATATCGCTGTCCAGTTTTGCCAGCACCACTTGCTGAAGAGACTGTCTTTATTCCATTGAATATTCATTCTTTCCTGCTTTGTCAAAGATTAGTTCGCCATACATTTGTGGGTCTCTTTCTAGGTTCTCTATTCTGTTCCATTGATCTGAGTGTCTGTTTTTGTGCCAGTACCATACTGTCTTGATGATTACAGGTTTGTAATACAGCTTGAAATCCAGGATTGTGATGCCTCCTGCATTGGTTTTCTTTTTCAAGATTGCTTTGGCTATTTGGGGTCTTTTCTGTTTCCATACAAATTTTAGGATTGTTTGTTCTAGCTCTGTGAAGAATGCTGGTGTTATTTTGATAGGGATTGCATTGAATATGTAGATTGCTTTGGGTAGTATCAACATTTTAACAATATTTGTTCTTCCAATCCAGGAGCATGAAATATTTTTTTCATTTTTTGTGTGCCTTCCTCAATTTCCTTCATAAGCTTTCTATAGTTTTCAGTGTATAGATTTTTCACCTCTTAATGAATTCAGCAAAGTCACAGGATACAAAATCAATGCACAGAAATTGGTTGCATTCCTATACACCAATAATGAAGCAACAGAAAGAGAAATCAAAGAATTGATCCCATTTACAATTGCACCAAAAATCATAAAGTACCTTGGAATAAATCTGACCAAAGAGGTAATTGCATTTTTAATGAAGTTAACATTTTGTAATTCAATGCCAATAAATACCCCTCACCTGTGTTAAAAAGGACAAACATGAAGGTTGTTACTTAAATTGTCTGTTATATCTACTTTAAAAATTCAGATTTTAAAATACACATTTTCTCAAACTACAAAAAAAAGTTAACATTTTTGCTGAAATTTTTGGTGTCATCTTTATAGACTTTTCCAAATAAATATTTTAAACATTTAAAATACATTTGTGGGAAATGGTCAGCTCTTCCAGGGAAAAATACAAAATGATATTTAAAAACAAAAGAGTAGTTGTCTGTCTCTGTAGGTCTTTCCATTCCCATAGCAGAGTTAAAATGATACCAATTTCCCAAGAAAAAGTTAAACAAAAATTTCTTTGATTTCTTTGTGAATAAAAGACTGGAATTACTTCAAATAAATGGGTCTATGTTACAATGATCTATACCAAAATATCTGCAAAATTTAGAACTGTTAAAATGCTCGAGGTCGTGGTCTCTAAAAGTATTATAATTAATAGAAATATATATGTTCAACTAAATTGCCTTGCTTAATTGAACATAATGTAATGATGGCAATTTGCATTTTTTTTTTACTTTGCCTTTTATTTCAATGCTAAATTTCATTGCACTAACTCTTAGTTCACTTGTTCTGACCTCAGAAACAGCCAAGGAACAAGAGCTATATATTTCTATGAAAAGGAAATATGAATTTCAATTCAGAACTCAATATTACTTAAACCAAAAAATTTAAAAATTACCCTAGACTTTCAATATAACTATTATAAATAACATTTTTAGATAATTTTTTTAGTATAGTTGACACACATTGCAACATTAGTTTTAGGTGTACAATTTAGTGATTTGACAAGGTTATGTTATGTTATGCTATATTCATACTATTATAGTATCATTGACTGTATTTCTTATGCTGTGTCTTTTCTTCCTGTGACTTACTTATTCCATAACTGGAAGCCTATATCTCCCTCTCCCTTCACTTATTTTGCCCAGCCTCCAACTTGCCTTCCCTGTGGCAACCATCAGTTTGTTCTTTGTGTTTATATGTCCAATTCTGCTTTTTGTGTATTAATTTTGTTTTACATTCCAATTATGAGCGGAATCCTAATGTTGTGTTTCTCCAGTCTGACTTTTTCACTTAGCATTATACACTCTAGGTCTATAATGTTCATTCAAATGACACAATCTTATTATTTTTTATGACCCTATAGTATTCCTGTGCATGTGTGTGTGTGTGTGTGTAGACATATTTTCTTCATCTCTTCTATTGATGCTCACTTAGGTTGCTTCTATATCTTAGCTGTTGTAAATAATGCTACAATAAACATAGGGGTACATATATCTTTCAGATTAATGTTTTCATTTTCTTTGGGTAAATACCCAATAGTAGAATTATTGTATCATATGGTATTCCCATTTTTAAATTTTTGAGGAAGATGAATACTGTTTTCCACAGTGGCTATATAAATTTACATTCCTACCAACAGTGCACTAGGGTTCCGCTTTGTCCACATTCTTGCCAACACTTGTTATTTCTTGTCATTTTGATTTTAGCATTCTGACAGGTGTGAAGTGGTATCTCATTGTAGTTTTGATTTGCATTTCCCTGATGACTGATGTTAAGCATCTTTGCATGTGTCTCTTGGCCATCTGTATGTCTTCAGGTCCTCTGCACATTTTTTAATCGAATTGTTTGTGTGAATTGCCTAATTTTCTTATATATCATTTGCAAATGTCCTCCATTCAGTAGGTTACTTTTTTGTTTGTTTTATTTTGTTGATGGTTTTATTTGCTGTGCAGAAGCATTTTGTTTTAATGTTGTCCCAATAGTTACTTTTGCTTTTGTTTCCCTTGCTTCAGGAGACATATCTAGAATCCAGAATTTTTATGGTGTCAGGTCCCACATTAGATCATTAATCCATTTGGAGATGAATTTTGTGTGTCCTGTAGGAAAGTGGTCCAGTTTCATTCTTTGCATGTAGATGTACGTTTTTCCCAGCACCATTTATTGAAAAGACTGTCTTTTTCCCATTGTATATTCTTGCCTCCTTTGTCATAGATTCACTGACCATATAATCATGGATTTAGTTTGGGGGTTTTAATTATGTCCCATTGATCTGTATGTTTATTTTTGTGCCAGTAACATACAATTTTGATTACTATAGCTTTGTAATATATCTTGAAATCTGGGATTGTGATACCTCCAGCTTTGTTCTTTCTTAGGATTACTTTGGCTGTTCAGGGTCTTTTGTGGTTCCATACAGATTTTAGTATTATTTGTTCTAGTTTTGTGAAACTATTGATATTTTGGTGGGGATTCCATTGAATCTATAGATTGCTTTCGGTAGTATGGATATTTTAACAATATTAATTCTTCCAGTCCATGAGCATGGAATATCTTTCCATTTGTTTGTGTCCCCGTCGATTTCTTTTATCCATGTTTTATAGTTTTTGGAATAAGATCTTTTACCTCTTTGGTTAAGTTTATTTTTATTTATTGTATTCTTTTTGGTGCAAGCATTTATAGATTTTAATAGGCATTGGGTGCATTATCTCTAATGCTTATATTTGAAGTGAAAAATTCATTATCAATTCCACTCATTGTATTTAAAATTTTAGAAATTGAATATGTGTGTGTGCACTTTCATATATAGTTTTCAAAATCTGTTTTAAATTTCTTCCAAAGGCATCTCTTTTGTAAAGCAAAGCAAACCAAAACTAATAGCTGCTGTAGCAGTCCTTTCCAAGGATGTTTAACAGTCAGTTTATTCTGCCAAACTATGTGTTTTTAGAATTATTTGAAGCAATTACTTTACAATTATTTAATAAGTTACATTATATAAGAATCCTTTTTAAAGAGTAAATTTTTACTTTTACAAAATGTACAAATTATTTGGGAATGCATATCTTTTTCATACCTAGTGATATGCAAAAGTAATTTGCAAAGGACAAGTGTCATATGCAAAAACATGCACATAAATGAATAGAAAAACAGTCAGATGGTAATTAGGAAGCCAGAAAAAAGGAAACTCTTCCTTATTCAGCTAGTGAGTTGAACTCAATAAAATTATTGGAATAGAGTCCTCAGTTGTGAAGAAATGAAAAAATGTTTCTTAGACTGAAGTAGTTCTTTTAACTCAAGAGAACATGTTATAAACTGTTGAACCAACGTCAGTGGATAACAATCTAATCCAATTTGTCTTTTTAATCAGTAGAGGAAAAGGATCTTTCATAATATTGATTCTTAAGCTAAAGAAGACTCTGAAACTATCTGAAAATAACCAAAAGATGGAAGTCTCACAAATTATTGAATCCTCCAGATAACTTATATGGTTGGTAACAGAGAAGAATAAAGATATATACCTATTATCTAGTTGATATAGAAGAAGAAAGGAAGCAGAATTCGACAAGGTCTTTGAATAATAGCCATACTTCTTACACTTAATGATATACATCGTTAAAACTCAAAGTCTTGGTCTTTGACAAATACTTTGATTCAAGATGATCTTTATTAGTTGCCATCTAACAGTACTTTCTGTTATACACTCTTGATGTGACTTTGGGCAACTAAATATACCTCTTGCAGCTTTAGTTTTCTCATGTGTGAAAATGGGGATATGGCATTTCTGTTGCAGGATGTGTGATGATTATTGAAC
Source organism: Prionailurus viverrinus (assembly GCF_022837055.1). Classification (NCBI taxonomy): domain Eukaryota; kingdom Metazoa; phylum Chordata; class Mammalia; order Carnivora; family Felidae; genus Prionailurus; species Prionailurus viverrinus. The sequence goes on along the minus strand of NC_062568.1, from coordinate 61,116,761 downwards.
ATGTTAAAGCTTTTAACCAAGCACCTGACAGACAAAAGATGGAGGAAAATAGTGAATAGTAGTTTCCTTACCTATAAGAGATATTGAATGATTGAGGAGTTAATACAATTTTGTATTGTCTATAGCAAACTTACACCTTATAAGGAAAGATGCAAATAGTATATTTCTGGAAAGTTAGGGAAAGCATTGGAATTTTGTGTTCAGGTCAAATACCTCTTTAAAACATCCTCACACTGTGTTTCTCAGAGCAGGCAGTTATTAGAATGATTGCTTGGGAGCTGGGTCAGATTTTTTAAAAGCTCACAAAACAATGGAAAATAAATCTTTCATCTCCAAGTCATTTAAGCCCACTAATACTTGGTCCTAATAATTGTACCTAAAAATAAGACAAAAAAATTGACTATTGAAAAAAATTCAGTATCATGTTGTTTTCTTTCCATCTTTTATTCCTAACCATGCATTTGGAAAGTGAATTATTGTCAAACTTGAGATTCTTAGAGCTTTCTTTTTTAATGGAAAGATCAACAGATTAAAATTCAGAACTACAGTTTGGTATGGTCAAAGTTGAGGGGAAATTTGATTCATCATTCCTCACAGATTGTAAAGAAAGCATATAGTCAGTAACAATATGAAAAGCATGGAGGAGAAGAGGTAAAGGATACCCTAAAGTGTTTTTTTTAAAGAGAGAAGAGACTTGGGGAGGGGGGCAACTAAGGACAGTGAAACAAGAAAGGAACCCAGGAAAACAAATTTGCATCTGACATGGTCAGTTGCAGCCTGAGCATCATGGAGGGAGGGGTAAGGTCAAGGGAGCAAGAGGCATAGAGGAGAGCATCAGGTAACTCTTAGAATTACCCTGGCTCCAGGGAAACCTGAACTCCAGTGGGAGAGCAGGTATATTTAAGGTAGTCCAGGGAGCTTTAAAAAAAGAGGGGGCGGAATTGGATATCAGAAAACATTTTGTGATGCTGTAATGAGATCTCCGTGTTGGTGGATTCATGCCCTAAGGAATACAATGCAAGTCCTGTCATTTGAAACGTGTTGAATTACAGAGAGAAATCTACTTGGATACTCTGTGAGGAATCACTCTTATCACATCTTTTCTTTTATGGTTACAAGTGGGTTTTTTTTTTTTTTGGTTCAAAGTCTATGTTTTGTTTTGTGACCCAGCTGCTCCCTAAACAGAGGTACCTGAAGTTAGTTGGTGAGAGTTTTTATTATTTTTGTCTGTATAAAATTGTTTTTTATTCGTTTTTGGTTTTACTATGATGACTCTGCATTCCCTTTCTTTATCTGAACCTAGACAACAGTGAACTCAGAATTCCTCAGATAACTAGACCATCCAATTAGGGCACTTATATAGTCTTCATAAAGCACTTGGGTAATTGGCTCTTTACATTACACGATGTAAGGAAATGGAATAAAAGTAGGAAATAGGCACCCTTGGCTGCTTCTCATACCTGACTTGTTTGTGTGGCTTTCTGCAGGACAGGCTGTTACTCTGTGTTTGCTTTTGTACTAAATCTGGGAATGTTTGCCACTCACCATAGTGAAACATTTTGTCTTCCTAGGGATACAGATTTGTGTAGTTTTGCATTAACAAAAAGAAGCATTGTTTGTAAGTAGCCCAATATTTTTCAATGGGGGGAAACAAAGCACTGAAGCAACACTCAATTTTTCTTGGCAAACTGAAGTTACCGCGTTTTATTTTGATAAATGATGCTAATGAAGGTTGGGGACTTGTACAGGTGTGTAATTTTTCATTTCACTACACTATTGTTTTCCATTATTTTTGGTTAAGGCACCTACATGCTTTTAAACACATTCTGTTAGGCAGACAACTTTCCCACAGCATTTGTTTTTGGCACAATGTATTTAGTAAGTGAATAACGAAAGATGAATCTACCCCATATTCTTTCTTCCCATAATGCTTCTCATCCTTAATTTTATTGTTGCTGATAGTTCAGCAAAGCATGGGTCTTTGTCCTGCAAAATTGCCAAAATTAGCAAATGTGAGCTACCCTTTCAGAAATGTTTTAGGGCATATATAAACATTTTGTTAGAAATAATAGCATTGTGGGGCACCTGGTGGCACAGTGGATTTAAGTATCTGACTTGATTTCACCTCAGGTCCTGATATCACAGTTCAGTTCATGGGATCAAGCCCATGGGCTCTGTGCTAACAATGCAGAGCCTGCTTGGGATATTCTCTCTCTCTCTCTCTCTCTCTCTCTCTCTCTCTCTCTCTCTCTTCCTTTCCACCCTCAAAATAAATAAAAAACATTAAAAGAAGAAATAGTATCATTGTCACCATGTTTTAAGGCATATTTAGAATAATAATGTACTCTGCCTTTTCTTGACCTTGTAATATATTTCTTTTAAGACCCAGTCAAATTTTCTCATCCAAAATAGAATAGATGGCTCTGTCAACCAATATGCAGCTCGTGTTGACAGCTGAACACAGTACAGATCCTGTTACTTTTCAAGTACATTCTAGCTTATATACAGTTTGGGGACTAAAGCTGACAAAGTATCATGATAAAATGGCGTCTCTATTATATTATCTAAATTATGGCTTATTTGGTTTGTATATGTACAGAGTTAGAGGCAGTTTGAAATATAAAGTTTCTCACTAGATCTTTTAGCATTTCACTGAATCACAGAGGGAGAAGGAACTGCAACAATCATCTATCTCAACCCCCTCCTTTTACAAATGTGAATGCTGAGACACAGAGCTGTCAAGAGACTTGTCTGAGGTTGTACAACTCATTAGTGGCAGGTCTGAGATCAGAACACTTCATCTGGGTTATGTCCAATTACACAGTATTGTCCGGGATGAAATGATGCCTTTCAAACCAAAGCTTCTGGGCTATAGTTTGTCTGTGTGGCTTTTTAAAATCTGCTTTTTATCTTTTTTCTTCCTAAAGGAAAACTCCATAAATTTTCTGTGCTTCTACAGCAGCTGTCACAGGCATGTGACATAGCGAGTTCCTCCCACAGTAGACCTTTGATTGCTGATGGGAAAGCTTTTCTACAAATCCTGTGAAATTGCATTTCTTCTGTGCTAATTCCCTTTTTGGCATATGGCATTGGCTCGTTCTAATCCTACACTTGTCTCTTGGTCTTATTATTCTAAGAACTCCCCTTTGTCCCATTGTCAAAATGGTACATAAACTTAACCCACTGATTATATAAAATTCACTTCTTCACAAATTCAAAGGTTTTAACTTGCTTCAAAAACCTTTATTATCTAATATTTCCCAAATCCCAAAACTATGACTTTATAAGAAATGAAATCCTACTTGATATCAATTTGCTTAAGGTTTCCATGTGTTTCTGGCTCCAGGCTGCTTTATATAAATAGTCGTCAGTTCTTACGTGGTAATGCTTGAAACCTGTCTATGCAGGGTCACAAAAAAGAAAAGTTTTTTAACACTTTATGAAAGGTGCTGGAACACCTTGAAAATATTTAAAATTATGAAATCTTTCCTCTTCAATTGTGTGGCCTGGGTTGACATTATTGGATTGAAGTCACTTTGAGCAGCCACTACAAGAATGAGTTTGGTGGACTAGTGTTCTATCAGGTAAGATTTTGGCATTCTGTTTCTCAGAATGTTAAAAGATTTAATCTAAAAAGCCTGAGAGGCAGCTGGGTGGCTCAGTCGGTTAAGCGTCTAACTTTGGCTCAGGTCATGATCTCACTGTTGGTGGGTTCGAGCCTGCTTTGGATTCTGTGTCTCCCTCTCTCTCTGCCCCTCCCCTGCTCATGCTCGCTCTCGCTCGCTCTCTCTCTCTCTCTCTCTCTCTCTCTCTCTAAACATTAAAAAAATTTAAATAAATAAAATAAAAAATAGCCTCAGAAGTATGAAGTCTATTTTTTATTATTGTTAATCATAGACTTTTCCTTCCAGGCCTAGCTGTATTTTTCTATTCCCTAAAAAATGACCCAGGCCTGAAGAGTAATCAAGAATGAGGGACTCCAAATCTCTGTTTATCTTTTCTCCTGTCTTCAAGTGTGAATGTTTTATCCTCATAACTGACAGACTTGAGGTAACTATAGATACCAAACTACAGACAATTATCCTAATTTGAGGTTAACTTGACACCAATTCTTCTTGTACTTGTCCCTCTTGATTTTAATTTCCCCACTTTGTAACTGTTTCTGACACCTTGAATTTTGATTTTAAGCAGCAAGTTTGAAATCTCCTTTTAATTAATTAACAGTTCTTATCATTCACCTCTCCTCTGCATATACTTCTGATTTTTAATCTCTAAAACTTAGAAATTTCCCTTTCCAGCCATAATTCCAAGTAACACAATTTGTTGGTTTAATCTCCGCTAGGAGAAGGGATTTGGCTAGTTTCAGCTCTCCTCAGAAGCTACTCTGTCTTTTCCCCCTTGGCTTCAGCACTCAGCATCCCTTACAAATTCAAAATGCTCATAATCATGCCTAGAACAATCTAGAAGTTCACAAACTGGAACCATTTATTAAATATCTTTGGAGCCACTCATTTTTCAGTTTATTGTATATCCAAGTAGTGCATACAGCACAGAGAGTTAAAATGTTTACCAATGCTATTTCCACAAAGAATATAATACTTTTGGAATCAAGTTTATGAATCTAAATTTATACTACAGGGGTGCCTGGGTGGCTCAGTCGGTTAAGTGTCCGACTTCAGCTCAGGTCACGATCTCACTGTCCGTGGGTTTGAGCCCCACGTTGGGCTCTGTGCTGACTGCTCAGAGCCTGGAGCCTGTTTCAGATTCTGTGTCTCCCTCTCTCTCTGACCCTCCCCCGTTCATGCTCTGTCTCTCTCTGTCTCAAAAATAAATAAATGTTAAAAAAATTTAAATTTATACTTCAGTTTCCTCGAAAGTGTATCTATTTTAACATAAAGCATTATCAGTGAAAACTGCAGTCAGAAAATTGTCAACTTTGGTATATGGAGATTTGAGAGACTTGTAAAACTATCAAAAAGTTTAGAGACAGTGGTGAAGTGCTCAGAGGAGTGAGGCAATATGAAATGAAACTATATATATATGAAATGAGTGTCACTCTAGGAAAGGACACACAAAACAGGGTAATGAATCTGAGGGAGTGAAAGTTCCACGTTGCTACTCTTTCCATGAGCTGAATTCCTCCAGAGCCATGTAAAGAACAAGATATGAGAGGTCCAGGAAGTTTTCCTTTCTTCATTTTATCCTTTCCTCTTCCTATCCTTCTTTTCTTCAAATAGGCTACAGATTTAGTTTCAAAGTAATTTTCTCTAAAATCTGTCTAGAATAAGCATTAGAATATGAGCATATAAAACTGGGAATTGAAAGGTGCCTGGGTGGCTCAGTCAAGTGTCCCACTTCGGCTCAGGTTATTATGTCACTGTTGGTGGGTTTGAGCCCTGTGTCGGGCTCTGTGCTGTCAGCTCAGAGCCTGGAGACTGCTTTGGATTCTGTGTCTCCCTGTCTCTTTGCCCTCCGTGTCTGTCTGTCTCTTCTATCTTTCTCGTTCTCTCTCTCAAAAATAAATAAACACTAAAATAAGTAAGTAAATTAATTAATTAATTAAGTAAGTAAGTAATAATAACAAAAAACTGGGAAGGGGTAGGAAATTATCCCTAATGTTTTAGGAATAAAGCAAGAAACAAAGTATAGGTGGAAAAATGAGCAATACATGTTTACTCATCTATTCAACCACTCTTTTACTGAGATCCTACTTGTGCTAGACCTTGTATAGTGCCTGGAGCATCCCAAGGTAAATAATTCATTCTTCCTTGCCCCAAGGAATATGCAGTCTAAAAGGAAGGAAGACCCAGATAACCAAGGTCTGTAATAGAGAGGTATATTGACTATAGTGATGGCAGTGAGGAGATGACGTTTTCTTACGTGGATGAAAATATAGGTCATATGGTAGATTTTATGTGGGAATGGTGAAGTATGGAGAATGAGGAAAAAATTATAGAATTTCTCTTTGTAGGAACACCTGCAAAAGGACCAAAGTCATAGATAGTATAATCCTGAATAGTATTTCTGCAAAGTGTCATCAAAGTGGAATGTGAAGTGAGTTAAGACTCACATAGGGAACCTTGTTAGCATACCAAGAGTAAATGAAAGAATTGATTGGTGTAAGGAAGCAGGACAAAATTATGTCTTAGAAAATTTTCTGGCTGTGTTATGGAGTGTAGATTAGAACACATGAGATTAGATCTTATTGGTAGATAAAATATAACTTTTAAAATGATATAATATCTAAGTTAAAGAAGATGGTGATTTAACTAGGGTAAAAATTTGAAAGTAGGTAGACAGAACCAACCAGCTACTCCAACTGGGAATGAATATTGATAGGACTAATACTGTCTTATCAAAGTAGGAGATTAAGGAAAGGAGAGAATCAAACATAACTTAAAGAACCCTGACTTAAAAGATTAGATGACTCCATGGTTCAATGCCCTGAAATAGAGATAATAATAATAGGAGTAGATTTGGCAGAGAAGATGATATATTCAGTTTTGAATCTGTAGTTAAGGTACCTATAGGATAAGTAAAGGCAAGTGAAAATGTCATATACCCAGTTAATACTCTAAAGAGACATCAAGGCTTGAGATAAAGATTTGGTAGTCATCAGCATATGGATACCCTAGTAGTGAATAAATGTGATTGTCAAGGAAGATAGTGTATAATAAAGAATTCTGCAGATAAAATTAACTATTGGTAGGCAAAAGCTGAGCTACTGGAAAAGATTTCTAGAATTAATAACCATGTCAATCTGGAAGATGTCATTATACCTTATTTTATAGACCTTTAATCTCCTTGTAGATAATTAGAGAAAGGTCATGCAATTTTCATTCTTATGTGTGCACTTAAAGTGAATCTAGGACAGAAATAAACATAAATTATAGGAAGACTTTGCACTTGAATATCATATTATTGGTACAGGATAAATTATGCCTCCCTGAGCTTAAACACTGAATTTAGTATCTTAGGAAATTTAGCCATTAAATTGTTTTTCATCTTTTTTTCTACCTTTCACCTAAACAATTAATATGGGTATTAGGAAAAATTGAAGATAATTCATGCCAGGAAAGCAGAGACTAAGATGCTTCACTCTTTTCAACTTTTATCTCCATAACTCTGATAATAAATAGTTATATGAGAAAATTAAAAATCCTGAAAGAGAAGAGCTAGACCCATAAGAAAAACAGAAGAGTAAAATCTAGGTGGGTGTCTGTATATATATGAGGGTCTCATATGGAGTGAAAGTTGTACTCACACTAGGATTCAGATATTTCTGTGGAGACTGTGGTATCAACAGAGGTCTGTTTCATATAATTTTGATCAGAGTTATGAGAAAGAAAGAAATGCAAAGTGTGAAAGGAGTCAGACATACAGGTTTGGTGCAGTAACAGCATTTCCATACTGATAACAAGGAGGATCGTAATACAGAGTTTATCATTCTTGATCCTTCGACTTCATCCAAGGTTGAAGGATATGTTTAATAAAGGAAGAGGACTACAAACAAAAGAATTCCCCCTGCAAAAAAATCTATAAAACATTATAAATTAAGGGAAACGCAGCTTTCAAATGCATAAAAAGCAATCCAAGAGTAAATGACAAATCCTATGTGATACCACTCAGATGAGGAAGCTAAAGCAGACTCATAGAAGCAGAGAATAGAATGGTGGTTGCCATGAGCTGGGGAGAGGGGATAAGATGAAAGTTATTGACCAAAGGGTACAAAGCTTCAGTTATACAAGATGCATAAGTCGTAAAGATTTGCATAGCACAGAAACTATAATTAATAATACTATATTGCCTACTTAAAAATTTTCAAAGAGAGTAAACATTATGCTACATGTTCTTATAACAGTAATAATAAATAGGACAGCAGGAAATTTTTGGAGGTAATGGGTATGTTTATGGCATAGATTGTATTGTGGTTTCATGGAGATATACTTCTCTCCACACTCACCAAGTTGGATACATTAAATATGTACAGCATTTTGTGTCAACCATACCTCAATGGAGTGGTTTAAAAAGTAAAAAGAGAGTAATTCTCATTAACCAAGACCATGATGCTGGCTTTTTGCAGAGAAGCACTTTGGTGGATGTCAATAGGCACTGCAGCATGACAGACAGACACCATTCATTACATCTATCAACCATCCCTTCATTATATTTGTTAGCAGAATGCCTATTTTATTTTTCTTATTGGAGCTCTCTCCAAGTTGGGAAGATAAATCACGAATGGCCTAAATCAATCAGTGTGCTTTGTTAGCAAGTAGTTAATGTGGTCACATGATCCAGTAGCCCATGTGACATGAAGAGAACTCTGCTTGTATTCAAATTTTTTTCTAATAAAACAAGGAAAAGCACCTTTTTGTATGAGTGCTTCTTTCCTTTCCTTACCACTTAGAATGCTGTAACATGCAGTGCTCTAGCAGTCATTCTGTAACCAAGAGGAGCAATATTTCAACACACTGAGTTGGACAGAGCAGGAAAAAAAATAGGTCCTTGAAGATAGCATCCAGCTACTGCATAAGTTCTGAAGTTATTGACTTCCAAACTTTTTGTTAAATGAGCTAATTCATTGTCTTTAGTGTTGCAGCTAATGTGAGCCAAGTATTCTGTTACTTTCGAAGCATTACTGATGTATGGTAACAGAAATAAGCAACTTCAACTTCAGTCAATAACCAACTGTCCAAAATCAATTTGGACAATAGGTATTTCAAAGAGATGCTTCAGGAAGAAGAGCTAGGGTAGAGGGGTACATAAATGGCATATGCTACATGATAAAGAAGGGGACTCTGTGAAAACAATCAAGATGTTCCTCCCCCATAATTTTGCTTTGGGATAGAGATTTTCAAAAGGAGGATTTGGAAGTCTACCCAATAATCTGGGCATAACCAAAAAAATATTTTATTGGTTGTTATTGTGATGTTGTCATTTATCTCATGGCTGTTGAAACTTAGAAAAACAAAGGTCATTAATTGAGTGGATGAAAATCTTAGTTATTAATGAACTTAGAGTGTAATTAGTCAATGAGAAGAAAATAACATGCTAATGAGCCAAGTAAAATATCTGTCATAGTGTACCTACTCCTAAAATGTCTGTTAAATCTAACTGAAGTCTAAGTTCCATGTTTCGTGAAGAAGGTAACCCTAATAAATGGATCTTACCAATTAAAAAAATTACCTATAATTACTTCCCAGATATTAGTAATACAATAAGTTCTTCTTTGTTTATTGACTTCTCTTCCAGGGACAGAATTGGAGAGAGAGATTGAAGTGAAGAATAACCTATTTGGGAAACACATATAACTGGTAAGGAGGTGTGGAAGTGGTCCTGGGAAGGGAAGGCAGTGGATAAAAGGCATTCTATTAAGCCAGATACCATAGGGGGCTAGAGGAACTTAAACTCATGAGAAAATCCTGGGAAATGTGGAAAACAGTTGCCTCAAAATTATCCTGTCCAAGGAGCCAGGCAGTCATTAGTTAAGGAATGCTAGGTAGGAGGGAGAAGAGTATTAATTCCTTGATATTTCCAATTTCAGGAAGAAAAAAAAATCTCAGGTACAGATGAAGATACTGACAGTTGTCAATTACATTGAAAGATCAGCAAAGTATGGGCAAGTCATGGTCAGTATCTGCTACAAATATCTTTTAATCATAGCCCACTCTATCAGTTCCTTGTGCTTTTTTCCACTTTTCTGGAAATATGTGGTACATTTGGAAGGAGACTGTTAGAGTAGAAACAGAGATGAATACTAATGAGTGGATGCAATGGAAGATTATTGACAAATATACCCATCTTACCTTCTTTTATCTTTCTTTCTTCTTGGCACATTAAAACTGAATCTAGTGTGAATCATATGCCTGGGACAGGACCTCTGCAGTCCTCTGATAGATGCAGTGTGTGGTTTATTGTTTTCTTATTTTCCCTTTGGCTTTCTTCTTCCACTGCTGTAGACCCTCTTTACCTGATTCCTGGGTACCTAATTCCCTCATACTGCCTCTGGTTGCCATAAATTTTTTACACCAACCTGATCATCTCAGAAATTCCCAGTGTCCTAAAATTGTGTTGTTCCAGGCCTTCCCTTTTCTCCAATCTCCTGTCCTATCATTGTCCTCAGCTAATAAATACACTGAGTGATACTGATGTGCACATGGAGAGGCAGCTACATTAACACTAAACATCTGCAAATTAGCTCAGAGCCATTTGCCTCTCAGATTGTATGAAAACAATGTGACAAGCCAAGGGAGGAAGTATGTTGGAGCGCAGTTGTTTCAGAACCTCTCAAAACATCCCACGAAGCCATAAGTCATACACTCAAATCTGATTCTGTCTAGTTCCATATTCTGGTCTTTAAAAATGGCCTAAGCTAGAGTTTCAGGGAGTAAAATGCAGGCTTTGGTGCTCTCCATTATAGAGCAATCTGTTGAAGGCCATTTTCGTTAATTTATTTCTTTGTAAAATATTATTATATTCCAGCAGTACATCCTGGTGAGGCTAGGCTTCTAAAATGTTAATTGCTCATTTAAAAAATGATCTCTGTGTCCCAGTTTTCTTGATGGTGTAGTTCCTAAGAGGACTAACAAATTCTGTGCTTGAGTCCTGCCTCATCAGTGTTGTGTGAGTAACATTCAGTAAATTAACCCTCAATTTTCCATTCTGTTAGGAAAAGGGAAAAAGGGACATTAGTTGTTTTGCAATTTGTAGCTCTCTCAGCAGGGAATGATCACTAGGACTACTTTAACCCCATATCTTTCATCTTTGCTGTCTTCCTGCTCACCTCTTCTTCCTACTTCAGAGAGAGAATATATCTTTCTACATTTGTAATATTTCTCTGTCAATTTTAAAAAATGCATTCAAAAGAGATGAATAAGTAGATCACGGGATTTTTTTAGGATAGCAAAACTGTTAGTGTGTATGATTCTGTAATGGTGGTCACAAGTCATCATACACTTGTCAAAACCCATAGAATGTACGATACAAGGAGTGAGCCCTAATGTATACCATGGACTTTAATTAACAATAATGCATCAATATTGACTCATCAATTGTAACAAATGTATTACACTAATACAGGATGTTGAAAATAAGGGAAATTGAAGGGGCTGTATAGGAATTTGTACATTTCACTCCATTTTTTAATATAAACTTAAAACTCCACCCAAAATCTATTAATTAAAAATATATATGTACACACACACCTCAATGACCTAGCCATTCCACTTCTAGATATTCACTAAGGAAAATGATATCATGTCCATACAGAGACTTAACACAAAAATGTTCAGAGCAGTTTCACTGTAGTAGCTCAAACTAGAAACAACTCAAATGTTCATCAGCAATAAGTTGATAAACAAATTATGGAAAATATATACAATGGAATACTACTCAGCAATAAAAAGGAATGAACTATCAGATGAACCTCAGAAAAATGATGTGAAATAAAAGATACCAGATGAAATAGAGGAATTATGAAGGAAATGAGGCATCTTTTGGAGGTGATGGATATGTTCATTATCTAGATAGTTGAGATCATTTCACGGGCATGTCTGTGGGTCGAAATTTATCAAATCGCCTGCCTTTAATATGTGCAGCTTACTGTGTGTCAATTATAAAGACCTTTTAAAAAGCCAAGATTACACCTTCCTCCCTTTCCCCCTTACTCTTGCTCTTTCCTATATTTCTTACCCTTCCCAGACCATATACCGAACAAACCCTGAGATATGTATGGTGCAAAAAATGTTTCTATCCATTTTCTTAGTCTCACTTTGTCAGTTAGGGATTGCATGGCACATAAAAAAAACATTATTGTTTCTCGGCCCTTGATAGTTAGGTCTAAGACTTTTCTCTTACTACACTTTGAATGTAATTGGTGTACATTGCTCTACCCAATGATTAAGAAGTAAGAATAAGAGATACCTATGGTCTGTTGCTTTACTCAAATCTTCAATCCACCAAATTGCCGCTATTTAGAGTCCTGTGGAGAAAGGGAATCTATCACCTGAAAATTCAAAAGGAAGAGAGGCTCCTGGGTGGTACAGTCAAACATCTGACTCTTGATTTTGGCATAGGTGATGATCTCACTGTTTGTGAGATCAAGCCCTGCGTCGAGCTCCACACTGATAGTGCAGAGCCTCCTTGGGATTCTCTCTCTCAATAAATATATAAACCAAAAGAATTTTTTTAAAGATAAGTAAAATAAGGAGGGTTTTCTTTTATTTTGTTTCTATAGCACCACTTCTTAGTGTAATTCCTTACTGTGTATCACTGATGCTTACTGTCTGATCTCTGATCCTTTAGAGGTCAAACAACAAAATGTCTAACCACTGCAGTAATTCACATTACCTTTTTGGAAAGGAATAACCAGACTATATCAGCATATGTCCAGTCCCTTCCTGTATGCTAAAGAGAAAATTTCAATTTTCTTCATTTTTTTGTTAATTCTCCTCTTCTAAGGCAATTGATTTTTCAACATTACCTGCAAGAAATAATTTGCAGAATCTAGTACACTATGGAATTTTATGCTGGTTAATAATGGTACCATGTATTCACTAGGAACTCTCACTGCAGGCAGGCAGCATGGATTTGAAGATTAGCCTACAGTCACTATCATGTTAATATCCTCTCTAAGCTTTAGTGTATCTGCAAAATGGACAAATGAATAGGACATGTCATAATAGTATTATATTTGTCATGAGGATTAAATGAGATATTTTGAGCACAGTTTCAGATGCACCAGAGGCTTAAACATAATCTTTGGCTAATATAATTATTATATAATCATGATGGAACATATGTTTGGCTACTTATTCTTGAGAGGCCTAACAAAACTATTTCCTATGACAATGTGCTGATTAATGGTATTCCTCTGTTCCACAAATGCTAAGCAGTCAATAACTTAACTGTTCTCCTTTCCCAAGAACTTCAGATGAAATATTAATTAAAAAAATAAGCAGTGCAATCACAAACTGATGCTTGATTGTGATCATACACTTTATTTTATGTGAGGTCCAATTTGCACAATTATAACCTAGCTTTATCTGAACTGTGAAAATTGTGATACATCATAGGAAACATGTCCCTTTATTAGAGACTTACTGCATAATCATTCAATTATTTATATAACAAATATATGGAGGACTTACTATATGCCAAGAATAATTCTAAAAGCTGAAATGCAATAAGATGTACACAATTTTCTCATGAAAATCCAGCAAGGGAGGGAGACAATAATAAGTGATTTATTCATTATGATTGTGATGAGCCATTGAAGCAGTACAGCACTGTAAGAGGGTAAGTAATAAGGTCTGAAACTGGCCTATGAGCATGATGTGGTTAGGAAAGACTTTGCCCCCCAAAATGTGCTTTCAAAAACATGATCTCATTAACTCACATTTAAGATAATATTTCTTGAATTTGGCACTTATTAACTGGGTGATTTTGGCTAAATTACATAAATACTGTAGGTTCAAATTCCTTTGTTTATAAAATAGATAATAACTTTTTTTTGATAGAGATAATGTAATGATTAAAAAAGCAAGTATGTAAATCATTGGCCAATACTAACTATTGTCTACTTATGTGCCCAAAACATAACTGTTGTCTACTCTTGGAATCAGATCTTTAGATTTTAAGATATTGTTACTGTGATTTATGTGAATTTTAAAGATAAATATTTATTAGATGTTTGTAATTTATATTCCTCAGAATGGACAGAATAGAGGTACTTTTGTGTGTGTGTGTGCATATATAAGTGTGCATGCACATGGGGGTGGCTTCTGCTTTAGAGTAGAAAAGGATGATGAAGTGTAATCTTATACAAATTTGGGAATAGTAAATGAGTTATTAAATAGCAATAAGGAGAAACTTGGTTCAACAGTTAGCATAAAAAACTAGTTAACCCTGATATATATGTATTTCATATGTTAGTCAGGTTTCACTGACATACAAATATGGAGTCACTATGGACAGATGATTCTCAAGAAATTATGAGAACATCTGAGAGGAGCAAAAGATCATTTCTTCACTTAAAGAATACCATTAAACATTTTTCCAACAAGCTTACCTCCATGGATAAGAGAGTGCCTCAAGAGACGTTTCTTTGTTTATTTGTTTGTTTGTTTTAAATAATCACAACCTTCTAGGATTCTCAAATTATAGGAAAAATAGGGAAAACTTTTCTCTGGGATCAGTCTTTATGCCTAAAAGAACACTCAAGGCTATCTTTTAGATTAGAAAGACTTATTATAATTATTTCTAATAATAAATAAACACTAGTTCAGTGCAGTCAACTAGAACAAATAGTATTTACTTAAGGTAAAATTGGTAGTGTTGTGGGAAATGGGAAAATATATTTCTTCCAGTTGGAAAGAGTCATCATTCACATTTATGAATGTAATATATAGGGTTAGGTGAAATTATATATGTGTTATAGCTACTAACTGGGAAAGTAGATATTCCAGTGTCTACTCCTTATGATTTTTAGAAGGCATTACAGTTATTTATTATGAAATATTTTCCATGGATTCTTAGATACGCCTACCTAGCCTTTTTGGAGACTGGAATCTTACTGAATACTTGGAATTTTTTTTACTTCCTTTGTCAGACATATAGGTCCTCAATAGTATTTTTTAACTTCCCCTCTACTTACATATAACCAGATTTTTAAAATTCTTTTTTATCTATGATTAAAAAGCCATAAGAAGTTAAGAATATCCTGGTTGCTGGGGGAAAAGGCAAACTCTTTAAAAAGATAGAGTCAATTATCAAACTCAACACCCAAAAAACAAACACCCAGTTAAGAAATGGGTATAAGACATGAATAGACATTTTTCTAAAGAAGACATCCAGATGGCTAACAGACACATGAAAAGATGTTCAACATAAATCATCATCAGGGAAATACAAATCAAAACTGCAATGGGGTACCACCTCACACCTGCCAGAATGGCTAAAATTAACAACTCAGAAACAATAGATGTTGGCGAGAATGTGGAGAAAGGGGAACCCTCTTACACTGTTGGTGCGAATGCAAACTTGGTGCAGTCATTCTGGAAAACAGTATGGAGGTTACTGAAAAAGTTACAAATAGAACTACCCTACTATCAAGCAATTGCACTACCAGGTATTACCCAAAGTGTACAGAAATACAGATTGAAAGGGGTCAGTGTACCTCAGTGTTAATAGCAACATTATCAACAATAGCCAAATTATGGAAAGAGCCCAAATGTCCATGGACTGATCAATGTATAAAGAAGATGTTATATATATGTTACATTTATCATATATATATATATATACACACACACACACATATATACATACATATATATATGTATATATATACACACATATATACAAAATGGAATATTACTCAGCCATCAAAAATGAAATCTTGCTATTTGCAACGACATGGATGGAGCTAGAGTGTATTATGCCAAGCAAAATAAGTCAGTGAGAGAAAGACAAGTACCATATGATTTCACTCATATGTGGAATTTAAGAAACAAAATAGATGAACATATGGGTAAGAAAAAAAGAGGAAGTAAACCAGGAGAGACTCAACAATGAAGAACAAACTGAAGGTTGATGCTGGGAGGTGGATGGGGGATGGGCTAATTGGGTGATGGGTATTAAGGAGGGTACTTGTTATGATGAGCACTGGGTATTACATGTAAGTGATGAATCACCAAATTCTACTCCTGAAACCAATATTACAATATATGTTAACTAATCAGAATTTAAATAAAAATTTGCAAAAAAAAAGTAAAAAGAAAAAGTCCCTATCAAATTTTTAAAGGAGAAGCAGAAAATTTATTTTAAAATTATATCTAGTGGTTAAGTAAAATAAGTGGAAGTAGTGATTTTTTTTAATGATAAAACAGGATGCTGTTGCCTAATGAAAAAAAGTATAACATTAGATTGTGGGGTTTTTAATATATGTAGATGTAAAATATGTGAAACCAATAGTACAAAAATGGAGAGGTGGTATGGTTATAGAAATATGAAGATAAAAATGATGAAAAGCAAGACCTAAATATATGTTGTCTATACGAAATGTACTTTAAAGATTAAGACAGGTTGAAATAAAAATATGAAAATAGATATACCATGCAAACAGCATAAGAAAAACAGTGGGCTATGTTAATATCAAATAAAGTAACCTTGAAGATAAAATTTATTTTACCAATGATTAAGAAGGATATTTGATGTTGATAAAAGTTAATCATTAATCAGGAATACAATAAAATCATAAGTATTTATATACCTAAATAAAAATATTCAAAATATATGAGGCAAAAAACTCCAGATTTAGAAATAGAAATAGAATGTAGAAATAGAAATGTAGAAATGTAGAAATAGAAAATTTTATGATAATTGGAGATATTTATGCCCTTGTATCACTAATAATAAGATGACTGGAGGGGCGCCTGGGTGGCGCAGTCGGTTAAGCGTCTGACTTCAGCCAGGTCACGATCTCGCGGTCCGTGAGTTTGAGCCCCGCGTCAGGCTCTGGGCTGATGGCTCAGAGCCTGGAGCCTGTTTCCGATTCTGTGTCTCCCTCTCTCTCTTCCCCTTCCCCGTTCATGCTCTGTCTCTCTCTGTCCCAAAAATAAATAAACGTTGAAAAAAAATTAAAAAAAAAAAGATGACTGGAAAAAAACATCAATAAGTTATAGAATATTTCAATGACATTATCAACTACTTTGACCCATTTGCTCTCTGTGATATTTATAGAACACCGTGACCAACAGTAGACATTCTGTAGTAAAGAATAGACATCCTTTTAAAAAGCACATAGCCTAGTCACAATATGGGACACATAATAGGCCATAAAATAAGTTGCAGCACATTTCAGGAAAAAAATCACATTATCTGATAACAGCCAGAACTAACAAAATAAATAGAAAATCTAACTACACTATAGCTATTAAAGAAATTGAATATGTAATTATAAACTGTCATTCAAAAATAATTTGACTATATGTTGCATGCTTCATGATAAAAACACTCAGTAATAGATAAGGATATTCATTTTCACTTTTATCAACAGTGAACTGAAATCCTGACAAGTTCAATAAAATAAAGAAATAAAGGATATAAAGACAGGTAAGAAGTAAAATTATCACTATTTGTTTACATAAAGAATTCTAAGAAATCTACCAGGCAAGTATTAAAACTTGGAAATGAATATAGTGACATTGCTGAATACAAGGTCAATTCATCTGTAGGCTGAATTCTAAGATCCCAAGACCCTGTTCATTGGGTGTATTTGTACCTTCTTTCAGTCATTAAAACACATTTGAATCTCCATGCTGCAGTGAAGAAATTTCATAGATGTAATTAAGATCCCAAATTAGTTGGGATCTCTTAAAATGAAGAGATTATCTTTAGTAATCTGGTGAGCCCTTAAATGGGACAGGACTCTTGCTGGTGAGAGAGATTTGAAGCATGAGAGTGATTTAACATGAGGGAGAGTCTCCATTGTGGAAATGGAGGGGACCATGTAGCAAAGAATGTGGGCATCCTTTAAGAACTTGGAACCATGTCTCCCGAGAGCCAGCAAGGAATAGAGCCTCAGTTTTACAAATGCAGTGACCTGAATTCTGCCAGCAACCTAAGTGATCTTAGAAGTGGATTGTTCCCTCAAGGCTCTAAAAAAGAACCTAGTATAGTTGGCATTTTGATTTCAACCTTAGAAGACCCTGAGAACAGGAATTTTCTATGCCATGCCTGGGCTTCTTACCTAGAGAACTGAAAAATAACAAATGTGTGTTGTTTTAAATCACTGATTGTAGTACTTTTTTGAATGCAGTTTTAGTAGATTGATACAATATTTAAATAATATTGTGATCCTGTATAGTAGCAAATAATTGGAGAATGAAATAAGGAGGGAAAAATTTGGTTTTCTAAGAGCCTCAAAAAGTAGTTGGAAATAAAGTTAACAGAAGAGGTGTAAGACCTCTAAACTAATAATAGCAAAATATCACTGAAACAAACCAAAGATTAAATGGTGCTATGTATATCATGTTCATGCATTTTGAGAATTAATGTTGAGGTGTCAATCCCCTCAAAATTTGGCTATAATTTCCATGAGACCCTTATTAAAAATCTCAACAGAATTATTTTGGGGAGAATTTGGCAAGTTTATTTTAAACTTACATTGAATGCAAAGGACTGGGAGCAGTCAAAACAATCATGGAAAAAAATTTGGAGAATTCATACAACCTGATTTCAAGCTTAGTATAAAGCTACTATTTGAAATAAAGTGGCATAGGTCTAAGTATAAACAAACAGATCAGTGGAGGGAAAAGATGATCTGGTAACAAACACAGACATAGATGACTTTCAACAAAGATTCCAAGACAATTGAAAAGAAGGATAGTCTTTTCAATAAATAATACTGGATAAAGTGGATGAGCAAGGGGCAAATGAATCTTTAGCTTGCTCAACAAATTGATTTGAGATGGATCATAGACCTAAAGATGAATGCTGAAACTATAATGCTTATCAAAAACAAAATATTGGGGAATACCTTAATGACCTGAATTAGGCAGAACTTTTTCAAAGGACAGAAGTACCATTAGTAAAATGAAATATGATAAAACAGGATTCCATTAAAATTAGTTATTCAGGGGCGCCTGGGTGGCGCAGTCGGTTAAGCGTCCGACTTCAGCCAGGTCATGATCTCGCAGTCAGTGAGTTTGAGCCCCGTGTCGGGCTCTGGGCTGATGGCTCAGAGCCTGGAGCCTGTTTCCGATTCTGTGTCTCCCTCTCTTTCTGCCCCTCCCCCGTTCATGCTCTGTCTCTCTCTGTCCCAAAAATAAATAAACGTTGAAAAAAATTTAAAAAAAAATTAGTTATTCAGTTTATTAAAATTATCATTAAGAGAATGAAAAGGCAATACAGATTAAAAGAAAGTATTCTCATTACACATATTTGACAAAGGCGTTGTATTCAGAATTTCTACAAATCAGTACAAAAAGACAACCAGCTTTAAAAATGGGCAAATGAACAACCCACAAAAGGTATATGAATGGCTAAATAATCCTATAAAATATGTTCAACATAAAAATGTTCATATAAAAATGTGTTTAAAACCATCATCAGTAAGCATCAAATTAAAACCAAAAGGATATATTATATGACATGTACTAAAATTAGAAATATCTAAGATTTTAAAATTCTGATGAAGGTACAGAGCATCTGAAACATTCACCAATGGTAGAGGTGTAAAATACTGCAACTATTTTGAACACTATTTTGGCAATTTCTTTTAAAATGAAGTATGAGCGTATCTGATAATTATATGAAATATATGTCCATTAAAACACAGTTTTAGGGGCACCTGGGTGGCTCAGTCGGTTAAATGTCCAACCCTTAATTTCAGCTCAGGTCATGATCCCAGGGTCATGGGATCAAGCACCAAGTTGGGCTGCAGACTGGACATGGAGCTTGCCTGAGACTCTCTCTCCCACCCCCTCTGCCCCTCCCCTGTGCATGTGCTCTCAATAAATAAATAAATAAATAAATAAATAAATAAATAAATAAATAAAATTTTAAAAACACAGCTTTACTTTTACTGTCCCCAAACTGGAAACACTATAAACACTATAAATTGATAAACGAATTGATAAAGTTAATAAACGAATTGTGATATGTTCAGTCAGTAGAACACTACTAAGTAATAAAAAAAAAAAGAATAAACAACTGGTTTATAAAAACTACATTGGTGAAACACTAAAACATTTTGTTAAGCAGAAAAAGCCAGACACAAAAAAGTACGTATTTAATGGTTCCATTTTTATGAAGTTCAAATAAGTAAAATCATCTATTGTAATAAGACTAGTCACTGTGGTTGTATATGGGAATGTTGACTGGAATAAGGCATGGGGAACTTTCTGAAGTAATAGAAATGGAAATATTCTGTTTTTATAAGATGTGGGATACACAGTTATATGCATTTTGAAATCTAATTAAATTCCATACTTTAGATCTGTGCAATTCATTGTATGTGGATTAATATTTTAATTAAAAACATGCTTTTAGGGATTTTCTAGGAGGGCTGAATGATTTATATCATTTTACTTTGTTGTCTTGTCAAGCTTTTTGAAAAAGTTTATCTTGTAATTGCATACAGAAAATTTTTATCAAGATACTGTTAATCCATTTGTTTTAAAAGTGAACTTTTGGATCATTTGCCATTTCTTTCAAAATTGGATACTATGAGGTTACTAGAACACCTTGAAATGGTCCCACCATCAGCCTGTCTAGAGAAGTTATCTCATAGTTATTTGAATCTACCAGAATAACTTTAGTTCTTGCCTTATTATAATTAGACTATTTGAGCCAATATGAATGAGGCCAGTTAACACAGAATCATGTCATTTAAACAGTTGCTAAATCTCAATTTCTAGCAGAAAATAATAGCTTCAGTACCTAATACGTAAAATCATGATCAATCATTTATAAAATTCTTCATATGTGTTACTTCAGAGTTCTTTTTTTTTTTTTAATTTTTTTTTCAACGTTTTTATTTTATTTTTGGGACAGAGAGAGACAGAGCATGAACGGGGGAGGGGCAGAGAGAGAGGGAGACACAGAATCGGAAACAGGCTCCAGGCTCTGAGCCATCAGCCCAGAGCCTGACGCGGGGCTCGAACTCACGGACCGCGAGATCGTGACCTGGCTGAAGTCGGACGCTTAACCGACTGCGCCACCCAGGCGCCCCACAGAGTTCTTTAATGACTTGATGGGGTAGGTACTTTTATCCCCATTGACCTGATGTGAAAATGGGTGATCATTAAGGTTAAGGGATATTTTATTTTATTTTATTTTATTTTATTTTATTTTATTTTATTTTATTATTAAATATGAAATTTATTGTCAAGTTGGTTTCCATACAACACCCAGTGCTGGTTAAGGGATTTTTTAAAGACAATGTTAAGCTATTGACTTAGGATTCCAAATCAAATTTTCTGTTTCTGCACTTAGTGCTCTATCCAATAAACTAGAGCTGAGTAGTGGATGAAAACAAGGTTATTTCTTGACAAATTCTTAAAAACAAGAAATGAGAAAAATCTCTGCTGCTCTAGGGTTGAGTTCCCATGTCTTAAATTATAGATTAACAAAACATTTGAAGAAACTTTTAGATGACTTTAATAAAAAGTCTGTACAAAATGAAACATCTGCTATCTATTATAGTTTTATTAGATGGAAGGTAATTACTCTGAATGATGTGTGCCATATACTACAGTTTTCACCTGCAGAACCTTGTGCTGTCTTCACTTTGTTTCATGCACAACCTCTACATCGCAACCTTCCTTTCACCTGTGCACATTTTTAAAATAGATTTTCAAAATAAGCTGAGCGAAAGTGGCAGATACTTCAGTGTGTTCCAGAATTTATGATTCACGGAAATCAGCAAATGTGCCCAAGTGGTGGTAGAGCAGAAAATGTCAAATAATGATTTAGTTGTAAAAAAATGATCATTGAACCTGTTGAGAGTAAAGGTCTGATTAAGAATCTCACCAAAATTTAGATACAGATTCTTTGGAGGGAGTATGGGAATGAGTTTGAAAACTGGAAATTATTTGATCAATGGACAGTACAAATAAAAATGTAGCATATTTTTATTTCATTTGAAAACCTTAAGAGCTTCATTGACATGGGCACTTCTCAGCATCCTGCAGGGTTGGATCATTTACATCCTTCTTCTCAATATCTTTTGCCAACTAACCATTTCAAAATTACAGCTAAATTAAAGACACTGCCTGTTATTTGCTGTATACTGGAACTCAGATCTCCCCTTAGAGAGCTCTGAGCTAATTCAATGAGGCATAGCACTTAATTTCATTTGCAGAATTTCTGCTATCCAACTCTCCACAAATTAAATGAGATCATTCATTGCTTTCCCTGTAGGCTAATGGTACTTATATTGTTTGTCCACATTTAATGTCCTAATATCTTGGTTTCATGGTCCACTGTTTAATAACGAATCAGTAATGGAATTGAATATACTGTAGAAAAAAAAATACTCCTTCAGTTTATTGCCTTCCTCTGGCTGTATGGAACCTTAGACCTCTTCTAGCTCAGAGTTGCAAATGTAGATGCCTACAGGGACCAGGCAGGCTGTAAATGTGTGAACTGAACTTGGTGTGAGAGCATATAATAGATAGGTTTTATGATAACGTGAAGAAAGTTTCCTTACTTTCAGTTGTAAAAATTAGCATTAGGAAAAAATATATGGCACATATCAAGTGTCTGTGGATGGAATTTGCCCTAAGGCTTCACCAGTTTTTCAACCTAATCTTGCCTATTTCTCCCATTTTATAAATTAGAAAATAACAAAGGAACAAAACAACTTGAATAATTCCTTCAACAAATTCATTCATGATTCTTAGTATAGTACCAAAAATCAGTCACTGTACTTGAGAGGAATTACACATATTCAGAATTGTGACCTGAAGGAGGAAGGCTGGCATTGGATTAAGGTACAAGACTTGGAGTGCAGAGCTTATTAGTAAGCAAAATGAGAACTTCACGACAAATAAATGTAAAAGAGTGGTTAGGAGAGCAGATGTGGTTTACATGATTCAACTAAGGTTAGAAGTGTCAACTATAAAGAGACCACACAAGCTAGTAGGGACATTAGACAGACTGGCAATTCTGGCATTTGTTTTTCTCTATCTTGGTTTTCAGCCTAAGGTCTTAGGCATTTTCAAGGAACCAAACTACAAACAAAACTGGCAAACTGTACATATTTATATATACACTGCATGTGGCTTCAGTAATTAATTGAAGTATAATGTTTCTTTACGAATTTAGAATTTGGAAAAGAATCACAAGGTACTTGTATAATTTGTTATAAACAATAGAAATTATTTGGAGAAACAGGAGAAAAAACATCATTTATATCAATTTTCTGTTTCCTAGGAAGGAGAAATAGCAAACCTAAGCATGCTAGCTCATGTGAGCAAGATTTAAAAACCAGAGCAGTGATCCTGGAGATTCAATGCATGTTTATCCCCATAGGGTTTAATATAAGTTAATTCTTCTGGTGTGAAGTTATACCAATGACTGGTATTTTGGTGAAAAGGGAAAAAAAAAACGAATAAAGTTGTTTCATAGAGCGTTGTTTTCAAGTGCTGTATTTTCACTAAGAGCTAAGAAACCTCTTAAGAAGCTTTTTTTTTTTCAACATGGGTTCACTATTCCCTTTCCTGATTTAGAAATAATTCATTCTTTTGGCTAGTGTAGTTCTTCAGCAACTAAAAATATGTAAAGCATGTTGGACAGGTGAAATTTAGTTGGAGTTTTCGAATTTGTGATTTTTAACTCTAGGAGATGTTCTGAACAATGTGTTTTTAGTTGTCATTTTATTGACTGAAATAGCAGCCAGGAAAGACTTTCAAGCTGACATTGTAAAATGAAGCTTTCTGGGGGCAAATTTATTGTGTATGAATGAACAGACTTTTTTAAAATTGGGAACTTTTGGGGGCGCCTGGGTGGCGCAGTCGGTTAAGCGTCCGTCTTCAGCCAGGTCATGATCTCGCGGTCCGTGAGTTCGAGCCCCGCGTCGGGCTCTGGGCTGATGGCTCAGAGCCTGGAGCCTGTTTCCGATTCTGTGTCTCCCTCTCTCTCTGTCCCTCCCCCGTTCATGCTCTGTCTCTCTCTGTCCCAAAAATAAATAAAAACTTAAAAAAAAAAATTGGGAACTTTTGTTTCTGTAGTGTAAAATTGAAAACAAAATGAAGTAGATTCCTTTGTAGAAGGGGGTCAGGATAGCAGGTGTAGTTTAAATGATTCAGGAAAAAAAATATTGCAGATAAAGAGAATGTTTCAAATGAAGGAAACAGTTCAGATTGAAGGATTTACGTAGGGCTGAGGTTGTAAATCATATTGTCAGCATCTACTTTTTGAAGATGGTTCAGAAGGGGAAGAGAGACAAATTAACCTGTCTCAGAAGTAAAATGCCAGGGATTTGACCTAAAACTCAAAGATTTTAAGATCTTCTCAAGTCTCTTGATACTATGAATAATGGGGAGAAAAGCAATTTTAGTGTATTCAATATCTATGTTTGAATATAAACCGAAAACTGTTTTAATTGATGAAAATGACCTCAAGCAATGCAAAACTGGGAGAAAATTGTGATGTTTAGAGAAATTCTAATACCATATGCTCCATTTGAATTTACGCTTACTGGTGTTTTTGATTTCTAGTATCTTTCACATGGCAAAGATGATTTTCAAGAGCAATTCATATCTGTTAATCTGGTGGGTCAGTTCTTTAATTTGCCAATCCAAGTTCTGTCTGTACTCTCTCTCACTGAACAAAGTTACCTGGTGAGGGAGCACACTGGAAAATGTCTTATCCAGTCTCACCTACTCCAAAGCACTTTTCCATAGGTCTTCCTGTACATCTGCCTTAGTGAAAGTAACATTTTCACTACTGAGGAAGTAATCAGATCCTTAATTATGAAATTAGTTATCACTAGATTTAAACTTCTCATGGTATATTCATACTTTAAAATATTTAAGTCCAATACCTTCTTAATTGTTGATATAAGTGCAGCAAACAAGAAAATGTGTGTTTAAAGGGGAGGGGGGTGATTTGCTTATTCTGGGACACCTTAGTCCATCATAAAAATGCCAGAAGAAATGGAGTCAGTAATTTGGCACAAGTCATTTAAAACACTTTTCACAAAGATTGTTTTGTATCTTGTATTTTAAACATATTACAAATGTATGTGTAAGTTTAGATTGTAGGCTCCTTGAAGTCAGGCTTGTGTTTTGTCTCCCACAGTAGATATCTTCCTAGCACAGTGCCTGGAAGGCAGAATGTGTCCATAAATAGGTCCTAAATAAAGAAGACTATATTTTGTAGAAAAAAAGAATTTTGGGTCAATGTAGGGTTTTATAAGTGACTCATTTCCAGACCTTATTATCTTAATTAAATACAAAGATATACAGATATTGTACATATAGTTTTCTAGGGCATTCCCTAAAATCTCAATATTGTTCAAGTAACAGATACATCATATTTGACGGATAAAGAATCACCTTAATTTTGTATAAGCCCCAAGGAAAGGGAAAGATAAAAAATAGATATTCTTGGCCTTTTCAGTGTCACTCCATAGTTTGAAATACCATGTTCATAATTCAGTCACATAACTCCTCCAAGATTTGTTCCTTGATTTTTCAGTAGGAATCATACATGATTATAATGGTATTGCTTCCCTTATGTTCTGTGAAAAGATGTGGTTTCTTCCACATTTAATAGGACACATTTTTTTTCTGTATGAAAGTAATACCAAACAATAATCAAAAAACCAAGTATTAAATAAACTCTTATAGTAGGTGCTCTGGGACTACAAAAGAACCTCAAGACTCTTCCTTTGGGATTCTGCAATATGATTGGAAACCAAGACATACAAATCACATCGTTAGTGAAAATATTGGAATATACAAAAGACCCATTAAAGAAAAAAAATCAGACATAGCAAATATGGTTTCTTAATCTAGATGGCTTTTCTGTTTTTAAATTCAGATAGAAGCAACTCACCTGGCATGGATCCTAAGACTTAGTCCTTGTGCCCTGGTTGCCATTTCTCATAGCAAATGATAAGATGTGCATTCTTATCTTTAAGTTCCTAATGTGTCCATACCCAATTCTCCTGTGCATTCCAAACAATCTCTGGATTCATCTCTGGATTCTTTTTTACTACTCCATTTCAGAAACATATTACTGCAAACTCCATATTTCTTCCATGTTGAGGTTTACAGGTTTATTAAAAATACAAGATACACACTTAAGATTGAAATTCAGATAAATGACATTTTTGGTGCAGATGTATGTTGCTGGCATTCTTCTCAGGCTGTTTACAATCTTCTAAGCCTACAAGTATACACATAATATTGATAATTCTGAGGGAAAGAATGGCTGGGCAAGGAACAAAAGAATGGTGACAAATCTGCAATAAGGATGTAATGAAATGAAGATGCCTTTGACAAGAACCTCAGTATTATTTTGTATAAAACATCTTGAAGAAAGTGAAATTTGATAAAAATTCCCTTTATAAATGGCATGCAATTGTTAGAGGTTAATTATTTAATAAATGATACCACATATAGAGATCTTTGTACTCATCTCATGTATGATTTTTAAATATATAATTTAAAGATAAAAAATTTTTTAAACAAATTATAAAGATTTGCTCCTTGAGTTTTCAGTACACATAAACAATCTTTAAAATGTTTTAGGCAGGAAAAAATATTTGAAGATAATAAAAACCTACTTAATTTAGCCCAAGATAAAGAGATTTATTTAAAAGTATTTTTAAAATTTAAAGAAAATAGAGCAACTGGATTTCAGCAAGTCTGGAAAACATGAAGCTCCAGGGAGCTCAGCTGTAGGAGTTCATGGACCTTTATTCTAATGATCTACCATTACCTCAGCTGGCAACTTATTAGGTTTCTGAGTATCTTAGTTCATATTCTCAAAAGGGAATCTGATTAATTCAGATTAGTTTATGGATTGGTTCCTCTGGGGTTGGATAGCTACTCTTGGTTCAATCAACCATGTCGGGGGAATGACATTACTAATTAAGGATAAGCTAGAGGAAATGAGATCTTTCTTTAGTGGAGATATTTACAATGCCTGTACATATTTATTTGTATGTAAATGTATAATGGAAAACAGACTATGTGGAATTAATAAAATGCAATTATCTCATTTTAGGAAAGTATATTTATGGGTGAATTGTTGACAGTTCTTACTCCTGTGTCTTAAACCTCAGTGCATGGGACACAAGCCACACAAGCTTAAGTCAAAACCCAAGTGTCTTTCTTGATTGGCCCCTTTAACTTGCCTTTCACATCCAATCACCAAATCTCAGCTCTTGTATATCCTAAGTAACAGACATATTGACATCACCTATCCATGAGTGAAACTTTCCCATTATGTTATAAAATCCACAGAAGAATGGTTTGTGTGCAGCTTTTTCATATTTGTATCTCTACTACCTACCACAGTGCTTAGCACCAACAGCCCAACTGATACGTTGATTGTAGCTTTGTGAGACCCCACGACAGACAATTCAGCTAAACCATGTTTACAGAAACTGAGATATCATAAACTGTGTTAAGTTGCTAAGTTTATGGTGATATCATTATGTAGCAGTAGATAACTAATACAATCATTTCTTTCTGTATTGTGTCTTTTTTGCATTACATTTTTAAAAAATTAATGACAGCCTCATTTTAAATTCTTAATGTATGGTTTTATTTTTGGCAACAATCTAGTCTTTATCATTTAGTAATGGTTTAATATTAACTTGACATGGAACTCAAAAATGGTAGAATGAATCAGCAAGATGATAATCATATGTGGATAAATCATTGATATTTTTCATTTGACTCCTCTTCCCTGCCTGCCCTCCACTGTCTGACAGTGACTTGTAGGCCATGGCCCCAAACGTTTAAGTTCAAAGGACATTTTCGTTTTAGTTAGGAATCATAACTGAATCTTTGTTTAGCTCCTGTGTCATACATACCTCTGCACTTCTTTATTTTCACTATAAGATGCTATGAAATTATCAAGTGCCGGTTTTTCTCTCAAGTCTAGATCAATCCACCATAAGTCTTTCCTTGTTCCAAGAACAGAAGGAAAATTCTACTTCTATTCAGAAAATAGTAAAGATTTATGGTTCCCAGTCTGTAAAGTTCCATCTCTGATATAACAGAGATAATTCAAAATTATTGTTTCCTCCTGATGATTCCAGGAACCATGATATCCTAAGACATCTAACAAATCCTGAGATGTTGTAGAAACCCTTTCTAGACAATTGGCTAAATGGTATGTGTGGAAAATGAGTTTTGCCACTCAGATGCTGAGAAAAAATCACAAAACTACATTAAAAATATTGACATAAAACTAGAGGAGTAGCATTTTTATGTATGTGTAAAAACTCTCCTGACCATTCATCATTGCTATATCTGACTAGGAGCTTCTGAAACTCTGTATTGGTCTCTCCTCCTATCAGGAGACAATAATCTTTTAGATGGTCAAGTTCCTCCTCTTCCTCTATCCATGGAGGTACCTAAGTCCACATTTGTCTCAAATTCCTATATGCTTCTGGAATTCCTGCTTCTGTGAGTGCCAGGAACTGTAGATCCCAAGGATTGCCCTAGCTAAGACTGAGCCTTAGAGGCACCATCACTAAAGACCTTGAGCCTTGTGATACACAGTCTCTAAAATAAGGGATTCAGAACACCCAGGAGAACATTTAGCTATTAAGGACAAGACCTTCAAGTAATTGGAATTGATCAAAATAAATAATTCCATATTCAGAGTTAGCCTGGAAAAGACACAAGATGATATGGCAGAGGACACATACTGGAAATTAGGAACCTAGTCTATCAAGAAACATTGAGTAGATGCTGAGATTTCAATATGAGTATCTTTACAGATATCTTTACACAACTCTGTTTTTACATGTTGGATAATCTTTGTTTTGGAGATAAAAGATCTGTTCCTTTGAAAAGGAACTCTAGTTACTATAACTCATACAACCACATTTTATATAAACTTAATAGATCTTGAAATATATTTATATATCTTAGCATCTCAAAAATGATTATTTGGGATGGGACCTACAAATAAAAACTTAAAATACTTTATTGTAAATACTGATTTTATCATAAAAAGATAAATAAGAAAAAAACACTGGGATCTGAATAATTTGCTGCAGTGTACATTCCTAGCTACAAGGAACAATGTAACTAAAAATTCTGGAAGTTACCTATTTGTAAACCAGTAATTCTTTCTTTTTCCCTGGCGTTGAGCTCATAAATGAATTCACTCATGTATTAATAATAAAACATAGGTATGAAGTAAGAGTCTTAGTTGCCTAAGTCCAGATATCTTGAAAAATTATTTAGCAATTTCAGTGCTAGCCAATTTTTTTTCTTAAAAATAAGGATCTTTTTAAAGATTTAAAGAGGAAAATTTAAAGTCTTAAGAAAAGAGGTAAAGTATTCTAAAATATTGATGTTCAATTTAAGAAAATGATTTTGGAACTGATACATGAATTCAGCAAAGTTGCAGGGTACAAAATTAATGTACAGAAATCGGTTGCATTTTTATACATCAATAATGAAGCAACACAAAGAGAAATAAAGAAACTGATCCCATTCCTAATTGTACCAAGAATCATAAAGTACCGAGGAATAAACATAACCAAAGATGTAAAAGATCTGTATGCTGAAAACTATAGAAAGCTTATGAAGGATATTGAAGAAGATACAAAGAAATGGAAAAACATCCCATGCTCATGGATTAAAAGAATAAATATTGTTAACATGTCAATACTACCCAAAGCAATCTACGCATTCAATGCAATCCCAATCAAAATTGCACCAGCATTCTTCTCATAGCTAGAACAAGCAATCCTAAAATTTGTATGGAACCGCAAAAGACCCCAAATAGGCAAAGTAATATTGAAGAAGAAAACCAAAGTGGGAGGCCTCACAATCCCAGACTTTAACCTCTACTACAAAGCTGTAATCATCAAGACAATATGGTGTTGGCACAAAAACAGACATATAGACCAATGGAATAGAATAGACTCCAAAACTGGATCCACAAACGTATGGCCAACTAATCTTTGACAAAGCAGGAAAGAATATCCAATGGAAAAAAGACAGTCTCTTG
Source organism: Prionailurus viverrinus (assembly GCF_022837055.1). Classification (NCBI taxonomy): domain Eukaryota; kingdom Metazoa; phylum Chordata; class Mammalia; order Carnivora; family Felidae; genus Prionailurus; species Prionailurus viverrinus. Next base: position 61,087,046 of record NC_062568.1, on the reverse strand, counting down.
AACAAATGGTGCTGGGAGAACTGGACAGCAACATGCAGAAGAATGAAACTATACCACTTTCTTACACCATTCACAAAAATAAACTCAAAATGGATGAAGGACCTGAATGTGAGACAGGAATCCATCAAAACCCTAGAGGAGAAAGCAGGAGAAAACCTCTTTGACCTCAGTTGCAGCAATTTCTTACTTGACACATCTTCAAAGGTAAGGGAATTAAAAGCAAAAATGAACTATTGGGACTTCATCAAGATAAAAAGCTTCTGCACTGCAAAGGAAACAATCAACAAAACTAAAAGGCAATGGGCAGAATGGGAAAAGATATTTGCAAATGACATATCGGACAAAGGGCTAGTATCCAAAATCTATAAAGAACTCACCAAACTCCACATCCAAAAAACAAGTAATTCAGTGAAGAAATGGGCAGAAGACATGAATAGACACTTTTCTAAAGAAGACATCCAGATGGCCAACAGACACATGAAAAGGTGCTCAACGTCACTTCTCATCAGGGAAATACAAACCAAAACCGCACTGAGATACCACCTCACACCAATCAGAGTGGCTAAAGTGAACAAATCAGGAAACTATAGATGCTGTTGAGGATGTGGAGAAATGGGAACCCTCTTGCACTGTTGGTGGGAATGCAAACTGGTGCAGCCACTCTGGAAAACAGTATGGAGGTTCCTCAAAAAATTAAAAATAGATCTACCCTATGACCCAGGAATAGCACTGCTAGGAATTTACCCAAATGATACAAGAGTGCTGATTCATAGGGGCACATGTACCCCAATGTTTATAGCACAACTTTCAACAATAGCCACATTATAGAAAGAGCCTAAATGTCCATCAACTGATGAATGGGTAAAAAAGATGTGGTTTATGTATACAAAGGAATACTACTTGGCAATGAGAAAAAAATGAAATCTGGCTATTTGCAGCAATGTGGATGGAACTAGAGGGTATTGTGCTAAGTGATATAAGTCAGGCAGAGAAAGATACCATATGTTTTCACTCATATGTGGATCCTGAGAAACTTAACAGAAGACCATGGGGGAGGGGAAGGGGGAAAAAAAGTTACAGAGAGGGAAGGAAGCAAACCACAAAAGACTCTTAAATACAGAGAACAAACTGAGGGCTAATGGGGGATGGGGGAGAGAGGAAAGTGGGTGATGGGCATTGAGGAGGCTACCTGTTGGGATGAGCGTATGGAAACCAATTTGACAATAAATTATATTTAATAATAAAAAATAATTTTGTAGTTTTATTCTATACTGATAAATGCAGTTACTATAAACAAAATTTAGTTGGTGACATGGCATTCTTCTGAGTAATTTTGATTTGTTCACTGAAATTAATAGCTAAACTTTTATAGAAAAGTAAGTGAGAACGTAGTAATTAAAATAGAAAGTGTGGTTATTAAACTGGGTAACAATTATAAAGTCTAGTGTTTTCTATTAATCTTTTAATGAACCAGATGAGCTAATTTTTTTATGATTCTATAGAAAAATTTGTATTTGAAATATTTAGGAAAGTTTCAAGATATAAGTCTTACACATTTTGTGATAATACTTTAGTAAATTATTTTGTTCTCGATAATGTCTGTGTATATTTTCTAATATTTTTTAGTTGACTAAGAAATTTAAATTCATATGGTGTTTTAGTAATGCATCTATTGGAATTCTGCATTAGACTTCATATAATGAAAACAAATTCCAGTTTTATATATTCAGAATTTTGAGATGTGAGAGGACCTCAGACAACTTTTCAAAAAACTTTTTTGTATGTATACTAATTGAGCAATAATGTGGCATTCTAAGATACTAGATATCTTCCTCCAAATCCTCCTGAAACAAAGAAAGAAAGAATTGAATGATACTAAGTGATAATGCTAACAGAAATTGAATGTATACATTTGCAAATCTTGGCATGATAATGCAAAACAAAATATATTAAGATGGCAAGGAGATATTATGTTTTATAAAAAAGAAAGTGACTTTAAGCTTATTAAAGTGGGGAAGATTAATAAAATAATATACCAGAACAAGATTTTAGAAAGTTAAAATTTAATTAAATATGTGAAAACATGTAGATGTTAATATTGTTTGAAACTGAGAGTAGAAGATAGAATTGTTTTGCCAGCCTGAAGTCATACATATGAATCTCATGCATATAACCATGAATTAACCATGGCAGATCAACCAGATGGTGGCTAAATGAAACACTTATACAGGGCTTCAGAAATTAAATTGCTATTGTTTTTCTTTTCCCTACATCTCATGAAGTAGACCAATAGATGTGATTTCAACTACTGTACAAGAATCTAAATATCAACACCTAAAAATGTCACTTTTGAAAAATATAACTGTCATCTGTTGAAATGATAACACCTTGAGTTTGAAATAAACTGCAACAAATCATACATCAAGTAAATACTTCTATAGCTATGCAGGATGAGTTATGAATGAGTCTAAGACAAAGTAAACTGCACAGATGTGCCTACTAGAAATAGATCTATATAGGAAAACTAAATTTAATTCAGTGCTTTTATTAGTTGATTAGGATTCCTGTGTCCTCTTGAAATTATGCTATTAAGCAATGAAATCTTGCTTTCTTTTGGGCACACTAATGGATCCTATCTCTACTTGTATCTTTACTGACACGGACATGAAAATTCCATTACTCAAAAGCACCTTGGATACTTTGATTTGAGAATTGTATTAGAAACCATAATTGAGGAACGTGGGTTGTATATTGGGTTCATGTTGCTGGGGTAACAGTGTTCTTATTAGTTTACAGAGGTAAAAATAAACACTTGGTTTTCTTTAGATGTGTGCTTCATATTGATATTTCCATTTAGTTCTAACAACATGGTGATTCTGTTTTTCCTTAAGTGATTCACTAGTTCTTTTCTTCTTTTTATTTTTTTATGTTTATTTTAGAGAGAGAGAGAGAGTGCGCACACGTGCGCGCAAGTGGGGGAGGGACAGAGAGAGAGGGAGACACAGAATCTGAAGCAGGCTCCAGGGCTGTCAGCACAGAGCCTGATGCTGTGCTTAAACTCATGAACCATGAGATCATGACCTGAGCTGAAGTCAGGAATCTTAACCAACTGAGACACCCAGGTGACCCCAGTTCTTTTTCTTATACTGAAAATCCTTCTCTTTCTGATATGAGATATCAGATATAAGAGATATATAATATATATCCATTATGTGGATATAAATCCTTAAACCCCAATATAATAGATAACAAATGGAATAAGAAAATAACAAAATTTAACGTGCAAGAGGAGAAAAGAAAGAAATAGAAGCAGGAAGAGAATAAATGCAAGGTGATAGATATGAGAACCGATTTATAAAGTTTCTCTAACTAAATGGAGAAAACAGTTAAAGATGAAGATTGTCACATTGATTTTTTTTAAAAAAGCAGCTGTATTTGGTGTGGTAGCCAGAATAATGTCCCCTCCCCCTAAAAATGTTCAAGTTTTAATCCCCAGACCTATGAATACACTAATTTACATGGCACAAGGAACATGAAAATTGAGTAAGTTAATGATACTGATATATTCATCCACCATGATCAAGTGGGATTTATTTCCAGACTGCAAGGGTGTTTCAGTACTTGCAAATCAATGTGATACATCAATAAGAGAAAGGATAAAACCATATGATCATCTCAATAGATGCAGAAAAAGCATTTGACAAAGTACAACATCCATTCATGATGAAAGCTAACAACAAAGTAGGTTTAGAGAGAACATACCTCACCATAATAAAGGCCATATATAGGCCATAATAAAGACCCACAGTGAACATCATACTCAATAGGGAAAACCTGAGAGCTTCATCTACAGTCAGGAGCAAGACCAGGATGTCCACTCTCACCACTTTTATTCAACATAGTACTGGAAGTTTTAACCACAGCAATTGGCCAATGAAAAGACATAAAAGGCATCAAAATTGGTTAGCAAGAAGTAAAACTTTCACTATTTGCAGAAGACATAATCCTATCTAGAGAAAACCCAGAAGACTCCACCAAAAGCTACTAGAACTGATCAATGAATTCAATAAAGTCACAGGATACAAAATCAGGGTGCAGAAATCTGTTGCATTTCTATACACCAATAATGAATCAGAAGAAGAGAAATTAAGAAAATCCCATTTGTAATTGCACCAAAAATAATAACATACCTAGGAATAAACCTAACCAAAGAGGTAACAGACCTGTACTCTGAGAACTATAAAACATTACTGAAAGAAATTGAATAAAACACAAAGAAATGGAAAGACATCCCATGCTCATGGATTGGAAGAACAAATACTGTTAAAATGTCTATACTGCCCAAAGCAATCTACAGATTGAAGGCAATCTCTATCAAAATGCCAATAGCATTTTTCACAGAATAAGATCAAAACTTCCTAAAATTTATATGGAACCACAAAAGACCTCAGATACCCAAAACAATTTTGAAAAAGAAAAACCTGGAGGTATCATAATTCCAGATTTCAAGTTATATTACAAAGCTATAGTAATCAAAACAGTATAATACTGACACAAAAACAGACACCTAGCTCAATGGAACAGAATAGAAAACTCAGAAATACACCCACAATTATGTGGTCAAGAAATTTTTGGGAGAGCAAGAATTTCCAATGAGAAAAAGACAGTCTCTTCAACAAATGGTATTGGGAAAACTGGACAGTTACATGCAAAAGAATGGAACTTTCTCACACTGCACACAAAAATAAAATGGATTAAAGGCCTAAATTTGAGACTTGACACCATAAAAATCCTAGAAGAGAGCCCAGACAGTAATGTCTCAGACATCAACTTTAGCAACATTTTTTCTAGGTAGGTCTGTTGAGGCAAGGGAAATAAAAGCAAACATAACTTATTGGGACTGAAGCAAAAAAAAAAAAAGATTCTGTAAAGTTAAAAATCAACGAACCCAAAAAGCAACCTACTGAATGGGAGAAGATATTTGCAAATTACATTTCTGATAAAGGGTTAGTACCCAAAATATATAATAAATTTATAAAACCTTACACCTAAAAAATGAATAATCCAATTAAAACAGGGGAGAAGACATAAACAGATATTTATCCAAAGACATCCAGATGTCCAACAGACACGTGAAAAGATGCTCAATATCACTATCACTCATTACAGGGAATTGTAAATCAAAACTACATGAGAGATTACCTCTAACCTGTCAGAATGCTGAAATCAAAAACAAGAAACAAAGGGTATTGGCAAGGATGTGAAGAAAAAGGAACCTCCTTACACTACTGGTGGGAATGCAAACTGGTGCAGCCACTGTGGAAAATAGTATGGAGGTTTCTCAAAAAGTTAAACATCGAGGAGCACCTGGGTGGCTCAATCAGGTCATGATCTCACTGTTCATGGGTTCATGCCCCGAGTCGGGCATTGTGTTGACAGCTCAGAACCTGGAGCCTGCTTCGAATTGAGTCTCCCCCTCTCTCTCTCTCTCTGCTTCTCACCCACTTTCTCTCTCTCTCTCTCTCTCTCTCTCTCTCTCTCTCTCTCTCTCTCTCTCTCTCAAAAATAAATAAACATTAAAAAATGTTGTCAGTTAAAAATAGAACTATCCTATGATCCAGTGATCACACTATTGGGTATTTACCCCAAAAATACAAAAACACTAATTTAGAGGGTTACACACACCCCTGTGTTTATAGCAGCATTACTTACAATAGCTAAATTATGGAGGCAGCCCAGGTGTCTCTCAGTAGATGAATAGATAAAGAAGGTGTAGTAGTGGAATACAGTGGAATATTATTTGGTCATAAAAATGAAATCTTTAAAATATATATAATAAAAAGTAATGAAATCTTGCCATTTGCAATGACATGGATGGAGCTAGAGAGGATAATACTACATGAAATAAGTCAGAGAAAGACAAATCCCCTATGATTTCACTCATGTGGAACTTAAGAAACAAAACAAGCAAAGGAAAAGAATAGAGAAAAACACACAGAAACTAAGAAACAGACTCAACTGTAGAGAACAAACTGATATTTACCAGAGGAGAGGTGGTTAGGGGAATGGATGAAATGCATTATGGGGAAGGAGACATGACAAAAGAAGCAGAGGTGAGAAGAGAGAGAGAAAAAATTGAGGATGCTACAGTAATGGCTTTGAAGATGGAAGAATGGACCACAACCAAATAATTTAGGCAGCCTCTAGAAGGTAGACAAAGTAAAAAAAAAAAAAATCTTCACCAAAGCTTTCCAAAGGAATGCAGCTAATACCTTGATTTTAGAACTTCTGACTTCTAGAGCTAAGATAATAAATTTGTGTTGGGTTAGCTACTAAGTTTGTGGCAATTTATTACAGCAGCAATAGGTAACAAAATAGTATTTAAGCAACATCTCTAGAGTATGAGAGCACATAAAAATTGAAAGTAAAAAGAGGAAGATATTTCTTTCTGATACAAATTTTTATTTATTTATTTATTTTTTAATTTTTTTTTCAACGTTTATTTATTTTTGGGACAGAGAGAGACAGAGCATGAACGGGGGAGGGGCAGAGAGAGAGGGAGACACAGAATCGGAAACAGGCTCCAGGCTCTGAGCCATCAGCCCAGAGCCCGATGCGGGGCTCGAACTCCCGGACCGCGAGATCGTGACCTGGCTGAAGTCGGACGCTTAACCGACTGCGCCACCCAGGCGCCCCTCTGATACAAATTTTTGAAAAGAAGACAAAAGCAAATAAAGTGGAAGGATAGAGACAATAGATATTTAAAAATAGCCTTCTATCAAGTCTAGAAAAGAATAACATGGAGTTGTTATAACTAAATAATATTACCAATGAAAAAGAATAAAACTACTGTGATGCTGTCATCTATAAGGGACATATATTTGGTCCTCGTCCAGGTTTCCTGGCTCACAGTTCCCAAAAATCTTGGAATTTCCTAAATGATAAGAGCTTAAAGGTGTCTCTTATGTTTTGTTGGGTGACTTTTGGAACTCACCTAAGAATAAGGGTTGGTTGTCAGGAGGACCAACCATGTGATTAGAGGAAGGAACTTCAAGTTCCACCCCAAGACCTTCTGGAAAGGGAGGGATGTGGATTTTCAATGCCAGTGACTTGATCAGTCATACATATGTAATGAAACCTGCATGAAAACCCAAAAGTATGGGGTTCAGAGAGATTCCAGGTTGGTTAACAAGTGGAATTTGGGGGAGAGGTGTGATATCAGATAGTGTATAGAGTATAGAAGCTCCTTGCCCTTTTCTGCTACTTTGCCCTATGCATATCTTCCATATGGCTGGACCTGAATTATATTTTTTATAATAAACTGGTAATTTGAGTAAAATGTACCTGAGTTCTGTGAGCCACTCTTGAAAATTAATCAAATTGGTGGACAGATAACATGCAAACCTCTGACTTATAACTAGATGGTCAGAAGTGTAGGTAACAACCTGGACTTGTGACTGTTGTCTGAAGTTCAAGGAGGGAGTTGTTGGAACCTACAATCTATAGCCAGTCATCAGCAGCAATGGTCCATAGCCTGCAGTTGATGTCTGAAGTGTGTGTATCTTGAGGGAGCAATCTTGTAGGGCTGATTCCTTAACCTGTGGAATCTGACACTGGGTAGATAGTTTCAGAGTTGATTTGAATTGTAGGGCACACAGCTGGTGTCAGAGAATTACTTGTTGGTGTGGGAGAAATTACTCCCATCCACATATTAGAATTAGCTCCATATTAGATTTGCATATATAATAGAGATTTTTTTTAAATTAGAGAACAATATGGTAGTGCCTCACAAATTCCTAGAAAATGTATTACCAAACGTGATGGCATATATACACACACTATATATGCATAAATAATATATAGATAGTTATATATATATATATGTGTATATATATATGTATACACACACATATATATGTAGATAATCTCTGTGTGTGTGCATACAGAACCAATGTCCATATATAGACCCAATTATATTCTGTTTCTCTGGAGAACTCTTTAATACTAATACTAATATTAATATTAATACTAATGCCTTCCAGATAGAAAGGGGACATTCTTGAGTGCTGTTGAAAAATTAAGTAAAATAAAACCACAAAAGTGGTCATATGGACTTAGCTTGACATAGGTGTCATTGCGGTCTTTGGCAAGAGCAATATTGGTGGAATGTTAAGAGAAGATTAAAGAAAAAAATGAAGGTGAGTAAATGGAGATGGTGACTATAAATAACTTCTTCCCTCTGGTATTTATTCAACACCTGTTTGTTTCTTCAGTAAAATTTTTGCTTTTAAAGGATGGGACTGCATCTCACCTCTTGGATAAGGGTGAGATAGGTGAACTTGTACAATACACATGCAATTTGCCTTTAAAATAGTACAGAGACCATTATCTGCTATGGTAGGCTGAATAATGGTCTCTAAACATACTCTTGTCCTAATTCCCAGAATTTGTTAATGTTACCTTATGTGGAACTTTGCCAATGTAATCAATATTCTTCAGATGGAAAGATTTTTCTAGGATACCTAGGTGAGCCCTAAATGCAATCATAAATATCATGAGAGGGAAGCACAAGGAGACTTACCAGAGAGAATAAGGCAAAATGAAGATGGAGAAGAGAGAGATTTGAAGATGGGTTTCTGGTCTTGAAGATGGAGGAATGCAAGGAAAATAGCTCTAGAAACTAGGCAAGTCAAGGAAACAGATTTTCCCTGAGAAACTGCAAGGGAGAGCAGTCCTGCTGCATTTGGCTTTTAGCTCTCTAAAGTCCAGTTTGCACTTCAGGTTTGAAGACTGTAAAATAAATAGATTTCTCTCATTTTGAGCCACAAAGTTATGGTAATTTGTTTTGGCAATAATACTAATACACCTCCACTTTCTTGCTCATATCGTGGAAGATTTAAAAAAAGATTTAATTGATGATGTGGAATGTTGGGGGAATTTTTAAATTTTTTTGTTAAGGTTTATTTTTATTTATTTTGAGAGATGAAGAAGTGGCAGAGGAGCAGAGAGAGGGGGAAACAGAATCCCAAGCAGGCTCTGAGCTATCAACACAGAGACCAATGTGGAGCTCGAACTCACAAACCATGAGATCATGAGCTGAGCTAAAGCCAAGAGTTGGGCACTTAACTGATTGAGCCACCCAGGTGCCCCAGGGAATTTTTTTTTTTAGTAACATTCGTTCAGAGCTTTGATAGACTGAGGAGTCTATATCTTATGTCGTGAGTCCAAAAGGAGCACTAATGGCTTTTACATGGAGAATTAATGCCAAAGAATGTTCTAAGACATATGTTTCCAATAGTAGAAGGAAAATATGAATCATGGAAGTTTGGGTGGGTCACTGGGTGAATCTATGCGTGAAATAATAAGGATTTAGATAGTAATAGGGAAAGTTTAGAAAGATGCAAAATGTTGGGGCACCTGGGTGGCCCAGTCGGTTTAGCAACTGACTCTCGATTTTGGCTCAGGTCATGATCCTTGGGTCATGAGATTGAGTCCCGCATTGGGCTCTGTGCTAAGCATGGAATCTGCTTGCGGTTCTCTCTCTCTCTCCCTCCGCCCCTCTACCCTGTTCTCACACTCTTTCTCTTTCTCAAAAGAAGGAAAGAGAGAGAGAAAAGAATAAGAAAAAGAAAGAAAAAATAAAAAATGACTCAATGGTGTTAAAAATGTGAAATTAGAAGGAGAATTCTCTTGGCAATTATGGGGGTAGCAGAGTGGAGAAGGAATTGTTATGGTGGGGAAGACCAAATGAGCCACTCTACATGGAAAGTTCCAGTGGAAAGAGAAATCTGAAGTCACTGTTTTGATGAATAAATTAAGGCTGCAGATGTATCTGTTTCAGTGGTTGAAGCCCTGACAACAGATGAGCTGCATGACAGCAAGGAGGCAAAGGTTAAAAAGTTGATGTAGAAGGTGAGAGGTGAGAGAAGGAACTAAAGATAAAGAATAGCTTGGGGAATATCACTTATAGCAGAAAGGTTTTCAGCTGTATGATTTCTACTTTAGTCTAACAGCCTAGGTATGTGTTAGATTTCATAGGGTAAGGAACAGGCAAGTGAGAAGAAAGAAACAGGTTAAGTCTGTATGTTTCCTTTTTATGATTTTTTCCATTTAGTCACAGATAGCTTTCAGACTTCTTAACTGCAGGAACTTCACACCTGTTGGTCTGATATATTTCCTTCTCCAGGCAGGGTCTCTGAAGAACTAGTTATTACTTTTGTGGATAATGAACTTTAGAGGATGTCTCAGTTAATATTGTGAGCTATAATGTTGGTGTTTCATGGTCATAGTCTTATCATCTCTGTCTTGGGAGCCCAAAGGACTTATGCATTGTCTGGTTTCCTTTATGCATACCTTCAGGCAGAAGTTATTATTAAGACTGTGTTGTTTCTTCTGATATCTTTGCACTTTATTTGGAACAAAGCACCCGTTGAACTTAAGTTTGGAATGTAGCATCACTATACAGACTGTGATAAAAGATTGTTTCTTTCATTTCCTCTTTCCATTGTCTTATTTTGTTTTCAGTTCTTTTCCTTTCTTATTAATGGGAGAAAAAAGTAGAGCCCCAATTTTCTCAAGCAATACTTCATGGTTGGCCAAATCATGCAGCTCTAGTAAGGTTAATTTCAGATCTTCCAGAGTCAACAGAAGATGGAGTGATGCTTCATTGACCATCATTCCATCTACCGAGATAACAATTTCATTTTAATTGTGAAACTGCCAGTCTTGAGTAAGGTGTAAAATGAATCACCATGTAGTTTAATGCTTTTTTGCATTCTTCTGCTCGAGCAAAAATAGAACAGCAGATGGCCATAAATTCAGGGAAGCTTAATGAATTGGCAAGTTATGACAAAGTAACTTGGAAGGGAGTAACTTCAACGTCTATTAACAACGGAGGAAAAAATCTTCAAACATATTACTTTGGAAAATAGAACACATTATGATTTATGATTTCTTTTTTCTTTAAATTATTTCCTTAATGTTATTAATTTCAGAAAATCAGATTCGGATGAATATAACTCCTTTAAAAAATTAAAGTGTGGTAAGTTTTGGCCAAAATTGTTGGTATTCGGTTATACCCCAACTCCTGAACTCTTCCAGTTTCAACTTCCCAGTTCCCCTGGAAAGTTCAAGATTCTATAATAAACCTAAGACTGATAGGGGGAGGCTCTAGGGCAGAAGATGACTTCTCCAGAATAGGACTGAGTCATTTAATTCCTTATTGATGTTTGCTCTATATTCTAAATATGTACAAAGCATAATGATTTTATAGGTAAATGCCAAGGGCATAGAAAAGAAGATGAGAGCACATTTTTTAAAGATTGGGCAATTTGTGGGTAGTGGGTTTTAATGTTGTTTACATATATATTTTAATTGCATATTTTCACATTAAACATGTACAGTATTTATTGACAAACATCATCCAGTGCATACTGAAATTGGAAAAAAAAGTCTGATAGTTGCTATTTAAAAGTTTTTTAATTAAAAAAAATTATTCCTAGTATAGTTAACATACAGTATATTAGTTTCAGGTGTATAACATAGTGATTAAATAATTCCATACATCATCCAGTACTTTCCACTAGTACACTCCTTAATCCCCACCACCTATTTCACCCATCCCCCCACCCACCTCCCCTCTGGTAACCATCAGTTTGTTATCTGTAGTTAAGAGTCTGTTTCTTGGTTTGTGTGTGTATTTCTCTTTTTTTACCTTTGCTTATTTATTTTGTTTGTTTCTTAAATTCCACTTATGCATGGAATCCTATGATATTTGTCTCTGATTTATTTCATTTAGCATGATACTCTCTATCTCCATCTATGTCATTGCAAATGGTAAGATTTCATTCTTTTTTTATGGCTGAATAATACTCCCTTCTTTATCCATTCATCTATAACCAATATACCTTATTTATCCATTCATCTACTGAGAGACACTTGGGCTGCTTCCATAATTTGGCTATTGTAAGTAATGCTGCTATAAACATAGGGATGCATGCATACCTTTGAATTAATGTTTTTATATTTTTTGGGTAAATACCCACCCACTAGTGTGATTGCTGGATCATAAGATAGTTCTATTTTTAAATTTTTGCGGAACGTCCATACTGTTTTCCAGAGTGGCTGCACCAGTTTGTTTTCCCACCAATAGTATGAGTGGGTTCCTTTTTCTCCACATCCTCAGCAACACTATTGTCTCTTGGGTTTGTTTGTTTGTTTGTTTGTTTGTTTGTTTGTTTTAGCCATTCTGAGAGGTGTGATGTGATATCTCATTGTAGTTTTGATTTTGCAATTCCCTGGTGATGAGCGATGTTGAGCATCTTTTCATGTGTCAGCCATCTGGATGTTTTCTTTGGAGAAATGTCTATTCATGCCTTCTGCCCCCCTTTTTTTTAATTTTAGAGAGAGTGGATGTGAGTGGGGGAGGAGGCAGAGGGAGAGGGAGTGAGAGGGAGAGGGAGAAGGAAAGAGAGAGGGACAGAGGGGGATAGAGGGGAAAATGGGGAGAGAGAGAAGAAGGAAGGAAGGAAGGAAGGAAGGAAGGAAGGAAGGAAGGAAGGAAGGAAGGAAAAGAAAGAAGAAAATAAAAGAAAGAAAGAATGAATCTTAAGCAGGCTCCATGCTCAGTGTGGAGTCCAATGTGGGGCTTGATACCACGACCCTGGGATCATGATCTGAGCTGAAATTAAGAGTCTGATGCTCAAACAAATGACCCTTAACCTAGGAGCCCCTTAACTCTTCTTTAAATAGTCTTCTGGTCCTGGACTTTTGTTGATTGAAAATTTTTTGATTACTGATTCAATCTCTGATAATTTGTCTATTCAAATTTTCTATTCCTGCTTCAGTTTAGGTAGATTATATGTCTCTAGGAATTTATACATTTCTTCTAGGTTGTCTGGTTTGCTTGCATATAGTTTTTCATAGTATTCTCTTATGTTTGTATTTCTGTTGGTTATTTCTCCTCTTTCATTTCTGGTTTTATTTGTTTCAGTCCTCTGTCTCTTTTTTTTTTTTCCTGTTTTTTTGTTTGTTTGTTTCTTATGAGTCTGGGTAAAAGTTTATCAATTTTGTTGATCTTTTCAAAGAGTCATCTCCTGGTTCTATTGATTTTTCTTTTCTTAAAATTTCTATATCATTTATTTCTGCTCTAAACTTTATTATTTACTTCCTTCTGCTGGTTTTGGGTTTTGTTTGTTGTTCTTTTTCTAGCTCCTTTAGCTCTAAGGTTAGTTTTTTTATTTGCAATTTTTCTTGCTCCTTGAGGTGGACCTGTATTTCTAGGAACTCCCTTTTAGAAATACTTTTGCTGGGGCGCATGGGTGGCTCAGTTGGTTGAGCGTCCGACTTCGGCTCAGGTCATGATCTCACAGTCTGTGGGTTCAAGCCCTGCGTCAGGCTCTGTGCTGACAGCTCAGAGCCTGGAGCCTGTTTCGGCTTCTGTGTCTCCCTCTTTCTCTGACCCTCCCCTGTTCATGTTCTCTCTGTCTCAAAAATGAATAAACGTTAAAAAAAATTAAAAAAAAACTAAAAAAAATACTTTTGCTGTATCCCAAAGGATTTGGACAGTTGTTTTCATTTTCATTTGTTTCCATGTACTTTTTAAATTTTTTCTTTGATTTTCTAGTTGACCCATTCATTGTTTAGTAGCATGTTATGTAACCTCCATGTATTTATGGACTTTCCAGATTTTTGCTTGTGGTTGATATCTAATTTTATAGTGTTGTCATTAGAAAAGATGCATGGCATGAGTCAGATATTTTTGAATTTGTTAAGTCTTGTTTTGTTGCCTCTATGTTATCTATACTGGAGAAGGTTCCATGTACACTTGAAAAGAACACGTATTCTGTTTTAGGCTAGAATGTTCTGAATATATTTGTTAAATCCATCTGTTCAGTGTGTCATTTAAAGCCACTGTCTCTTTATTTTCTGTTTAATGTGTCCATCAATGTAAGGGAAATATTGAAGTCCCTTACTATTATTGCATGACTGTCAATTAGTTTCTTTATGTTTGTTATTAAGTGTGTTACATATTTGGGTGCTTTCATGTTGGGTCCATATATATTTACACATGTTGTATCTTCTTGTTGGATTGTCTCCTTTATGATTATACAGTGTCCTTGTCTGTTTTTACAGACTTTGCTATAAAGTCTAATTTGTCTGATTTAACTATTGCTACTCTGGCTTTCTTTTGACGTCATGTGCATGATAAATCTTTTTCCATCCTCTCCTTTTCAATCTGCAGGTGTTTTTAGGTCTGAAATGAGTCTCTTATAGGCAGCATATAGATGAGTTTTTGTTTTTGTTTTTTATCCATTCCATCACCCTATGTCTTTTGATTGGAACATTTAGTCCATTCCATTTACATTCAAAGTAATTATTGATAGAGGTGAATTTATTTCCATTGTGTTTCTTGTTCTATAGTTGTTTTGTAGCTTTTCTCTTATTCTTCTCTTTCTCTCATTATTTGCTGGTTTCTTTAGTGATATACTTAGATTCCTTAATCTCTATTTTTTTGCATATCTATTACTTTCTATTTTGATTTGTGATTACCATTTGGTTTATATATAACATCTTTTGCATAGGAGCTGTTGGTCTCTTAATTTTGAACTCAATCTTTACTCCTCTCCCCTCCATGTTTCAGGTATTTCATGTCATTTTTATGTCCTTTTATTTTGTGTCTTTCTTGACCTATTTTTATAGGTAAACTTTTTTTTTTTTTGCTTTTATACATCCTATTTTTCTTACTCTTACTTATGGTTTTTGCTTTCCACTCACAGAGTCCCCCATAACATTTCTTGTTAGCCTGGGTTAGATGGTCATTAATTCTTTTAACTTTTATTTGTCTGGGAAGCTCTTTATCTCTCCTTTTGTTCTGAATGATAGCCTTGTTGGATAAACTATTCTTGGCCACCTATTTTTCCCTTTCAGCACTTTGAATACATCATGCCACCTGCCTCTCAGTTCATGGCCTTATGGGGTTTCTTTTGCATGTAACTATCTTCTTTACCCTTAAAACATTTAAAATTCTATCTTTGTCACTATTTTTTTTCCATTTTAATTACTATATGTCTTGGTGTGAACCTCCTCGGGTTCAATTTGTTGGGGGAGCTCTCTGCCTCCTGAATCTGAATCTGTTTCCTTCCCCAGATTTGAGAAGTTCTTAGCTATTATTTCCACAAATACATTTTCTGCCACTTTTTTCTCTATTCTCCTTCTGGGATCCCTGTAATGCAAATGTTATTATGCTTGATGGAGTCACTGAGTTCTCTGTCTTTTCTCATTATGCAGTACTTATTTGTCTCTCTCCTGTTCAGCTTGGTTGCTCTCCATTACTCTATCCTCTATGTCACTGATATGTTCCTCTGCTTCCTGTTCTCTACTATTTATTCCATCTATTGTATTTTTTTGATGTTTTATTTATTTTTAAGACAGAGAGAGACAGAGCATGAGTGGGGATGGGGCAGAGAGAGGGGGGGACACAGAATCTGAAGCAGGCTCCAGGCTCTCAGCTATGAGCACAGAGCCCTACACAGGGCTCGAACTCATGAACTATGAGATCATGACCTGAGCAGAAGTTGGACGCTTAACCAACTGAGCCACCCAGGCGCCCCTCCATCTATTGTATTTTTAATTTCATTTATTAAGTTCGTAATCTCTGATATGTTAGTTTCTATCTCTTTGCCAAGGGTATCACTACTGTCTTCTGCCCTTTTCTGAAACCCAGTATCTTTATGATCATAACTTTATTTTTTTATTATTTAAAAAAAAATTTTTTAACGTTTATTTATTTTTGAGACAGAGAGAGACAGAGCATGAACGGGGGAGGGGCAGAGAGAGAGGGAGACACAGAATTGGAAGCAGGCCCCAGGCTCTGAGCCATCAGCCCAGAGCCCGACGCGGGGCTCGAACTCACAGACCGTGAGATCGTGACCTGAGCTGAAATCGGACGCCCAACCGACTGAGCCACCCAGTCGCCCCCTATGATCATAACTTTAAATTATATATCAGACTTATTAACTTATTTCTCTTTCACTTAGATATCCTGCTGTGATTTTGTCCTGTTCTTTCATTTGGGACATTTTCCTTTGTCTCTTCATTTTGTCCTCTTCTCTGCATCTATTTCTCTGTGTTAGGAACGTCAGCTATGTCTTCAGCTCTTAATATTAGTGGCTTTATGAAGAAGAGATCCTGTAGTGCCCTGTGGTGCACTGCTCCTGTTCACCAGAACCTGGCACTTCAAGGGAGTCTCCTCTCTGTGTTGCTTCCATCCTATTGTGTTTGAGTTGCTTTTCCTTTCATTCCAGAAGTCTGCACAGACTCTTTTCCTGTTGTGGGCTGAGCTTGCTCTCTGTGATGTTAGTGATACCCAGGCAGGCCAACTCTGAGAAAGTATGACCACAGAAAGGGCTTAGGGACAGGGCGGTGATGTTAGCAGACTTTGCACTGAACAGCTAGTCCTAGGCCAGATCCCCCACAGCCAGATGATTGCCGGGGGTGTTTGAGGGAATGCTGATCTATCACAAAGCTATGCCAACCAGATGTTAACCCTTCCAATACAAAGAATTTTCAGAGAAATTAGTAGATAGTACTCTGTTCTTCACATCGGAACTATTTGTTAATACGTTTAAGCATAGATATATTGTACTGCTTAGTAATTAGTGTGAATGATTCAAATGCTTGGTAATTTACAGATCAGTTTTCAAAATGATTTTCAAAATAAAAGCAATTAGGTTTTACAGCAAAACAGTTCTCATGGTTTTAAGAAAAGCAAAGAAGTAGAAAAATGTAAGAACTGTGAGTTTCAATGAGATAAAGATTATAAAGTGTCCATAAAATACTATAATATAGAGATTAGTTTGAATTTGTGTGAGCATCAACTCAGTAATGTGGCAAGGCTGAAATCCAAGTGATGGAGGGCTAATGAGAAAAAGCCCAAGTAGCTGTAGACAGGGAACTGTATTACTTTTTCAGTTGAGCTTCGCTAGAAATGACATGAGAAGAAAAAAATGAGAAGATATTTTTAGAATCAGATGTCAGCATATTTGATACAATGAGCCACACAAAGGGAACATTTTATTAGTAAAATAAAATCTCACTATATTTGATATCACGAGGATGCTGAGAAGATTGCCCTTGGTTGCAGTTTGGTGAGGAATTGACACCCCTTCATATAGCTTTCATGTTGTTGTTGAGGCCTATGTTTGCACATATTTCAACTATGTTAAGTGTAATATTCATAAGCTTGGAAATTATGCAAAAATGTTTTATAAATAATTTGGCTATATTCAGGAATAGATAGGGAAGATATCTAAGCCCTCCACAGAATATTTATGTTGGAATCTTAGAAATATATTTAACTATTCTCTGATCAAGAGTTAACAAAATAAGGGCCGCCTGGGTGGCTCAGTCGGTTGACCATCTGACTTCAGCTCAGGTCATGATCTCACAGTTCGTGGGTATGGGCCCCGGGTCGGGCTCTGTGCTACCAGCTTGGAGCCTGGAGACTGCTTCGAATTCTGTGTCTCCCTCTCTCTCTGCCCCTCCCCTTCTCATACTCTCTCTCTCAAAATTAAGTAATAAAGATTAAAAAAATATTTTTTAAAGAGTTAACAAAATCAAAGTGTCATGTATACCCCCAATATCCTCTCCTCCACTAAAATACGGAACTACTTTATAGATCAACTTTGAGTGTCTAAACAAATTTTGTACACCATAACATGATAGTTATTAGAAAATGAAGTTGTTGTTAAGTGTATTCATTGAGACAAAAATTGCCAATGAACCTATGGTACCAAAGGAGCAATAAAGTATAATTTGCTTCCAAAAATCTTTTAGATTCTTAACTAGAAGAAAGTAGTTTTTTTTTTTTTACTTTATTCAACCTACAGCATCAGTTAGATTCAACTGTGTATTTTTTTTAAGTCTTAGAACTTTTTTACAGTACATAGGACAATGGACAGTTGGTTTTTTCGTATTTTTTTCTCCTTGATGTCTGGTTTAAAAGATAACAAGGAGATAGCAATACAAATAAAATTTAAAAAAAATAGGAGTTCACACTTCCAAGGATATTGGAAAACTTAGGAAAGCACACAAAATAAATTTAAGCAAAGTCTCTTTTCAATATAATTTTAAATTTTAAATTTTAATTTTAAATTTTAAATTAAAATTTTAAATTAAAATTTTAATTTTAAATTTATAACCTTCATTTTAAAGATTAAGATACAATATCTGATCCTATTAATAAATCACCTAAAATACATGTTCTTGATTTTTAAACATTCATAGCTCTGTTTAGAGTAATAGAATACAAAATTTAAAAGAGTTCTTTGCCAAGCTTTCTCCATGACCCTATATTAAGAGTTAAAAGAACTGTGCCCTATTCTTGTCTGTCATCTGTTATTTGTGTTATAATTGTCAATCCTTAACTTTTTCTGAAATTCAGTGTTCTTATCTGTAAAATGGGAAGATAATATGTTTCCTTAAAAGGATTGCTATGAGGATCTAATGAGAAAATATGAGCTAAACTTACCTGCAAATGCATTTGAAACAAGGTACTACTGTTATTAGGGCATTTATTTTTTCTACAAAAAAAATTTCTTGAAGCATTTACAAATTTATGAAAATGCTGGCCGTTAGCATAACATTTCCATGAAGGAAAGTATATATATATATATATATTGGAAAAGATTGAAGCAAAACAATCATCTATCAACAAATAAATATTGGAATGCTAGGTGCTATACTAGGGATATAATGGTAAGGAAGATAGAAATGACCCTTTACTGAGGTGCCTGGGTGGCTTAATTGGTTAAGTGTCTGACTTCAGCTCAGGTCATGATCTCACGGTTCTTGCGTTCCACCCCACATCAGGCTGTCTGCTGTCAGCCCAGAGCCCATTTCAGATTCTCTGTCCCCCATGTCTCTCTCTGCCCCTCCACCATCTCTCTCTCAAAATTAAATAAACATTAAAAAAAGAAATGGCTCTTTTCCTTATCAAACTTATAATCTAAAGCAGACTTCATAGGGCAGGGATCATTTGATGCATATTAAAATACATATTTTTGGTCCCATCTCAGATCTACTGAATCGGAACTTAGGAATCTACATTGTCCTAAAAGCAGCCTAAGAAATTCTTAGGCACACTAAAGTTTGACGTCAAGATTCTAAAAAAGAGTGTCCATGGAGCATTATTTATATTACAGTAGACCAGGATAGTGGTGACTATCTGTCTTTCCCCTGTTGTTTATGTGGTAACTCCAGCTACCAACTGGAAGGAGTATGGTGTCATAGAAAGAGGTCAAGATTTTGAAGAGAAGGGTTCTCTTAAAGAAACACTGCACTGGAAAAGTTTGACAATTAAGGAAAATTATATTCAAGACCTTTGCAATATAAGAGAGAGATTGGGCTTATTTCCACTGAGACCAAAGACGGGAGAGTTTTAGATAGAGGTATGAGCTAGCTGAAAAGTAGAAGGGGACATTAGTGGAGAGGCTGGTCAATGTTACGAGACCATCTGTGTTTACCAATAAGCAATTATTGAATTTAGACTACTACCCTCCCACAGAGAATGGGAGAAATGGGCACTATCTTTTTTTGATGATTGCATTTTAAAGGGATGGCTTCCAGGTACTTGAGAAACCAACATTCCTGGGTTGTAAAACCGGCAAGAGTCTGGAAGAAGATCCATATGTCAAAGGGACAGAGAAATAATTTATAATCACAAGTTTTCCAAAATAAATGCCCTTAAGAAATGAAAGATTAGGGATGTAAAGTCAATTAAGAAATCTGTCTAAAGTTTAGGTAAGCTAAGGGACACACCAGGGCTGTCCCTGTTCTGTTCTACCACTGCTTCTCACTAACTCTGTGAATCTGAACAGGCCATTTGCCCTCTCATGACCAGGATAAAGAGGGCACTTGATTATAGGGTTTCCATTAAAACTTCTCATGCTAAAAGTCTGTGTTTCAAAGACTGATATTTAGCCACTGTGCACTATTTATTGCCTCAATAATTTTTTTTCAAGATTGAAATAATTTTGAAATTGTTTTTAAATACCCTCTGGATCTCCCTGAGACTTACACACCTTTCTGAAATGCAGGCAGGATCTTGCTCCAATACTAAGGAATGTGATATTGTTAAATATTTTGAATATCACTTCTTTATGTTACAGTATACTTTACAGTTAGTCAGAAAAGGATTCTAGTGAAAAACATGGCATTTTCAAAAAAAGGAATTCCTAAGACTTCAGTATGTTGTATATCTCTAAGAATCTTAATAGCCGCTTAATCCTTTATACTTATAAAAAGTCCCTGATATTCTATATTTGTTTTCTAGATGTTGAAATTGTTTCCTTTATGTTCAATTATAACCTATTGATTTTAGCCCTGTGCAAAATAAAATGTTCAGGAGACCACAAATGAATCAAATTATTAACTTTCTTTTAAGATTTCTCAGTCTACTAAAAGACTTTTCTACCAAAATGATAAGAGATTTCATGATTAATTCTGATTATAGATGATAGGTTATAGCTGAGATGTTTGGGAGAATTAAGCACATTTCTAGTAAGATACATTTTGGGATGGTTGATTGGATAGAAGATGATTTAGGAGACCTAATAGAATTTTCTTCAAATTTTTAAAGTTTCTCATATGGAAGAAGGATTAGACTTGTTCTTTATGGCCCTGAGGCTTAGAACATGCTCAGTGGAGTTAATGCAAGAAATAAATTTTAAAATCAGAGCTAATGCAAATCACCCTTTCTGTGCTGCTGCTTTTTTTTTTAATGTTTATTTTTGAGAGAGAAAAAGAGTGGGGGAAGGGCAGAAAGAGGGAGACACAGAATCTGAAGCAGGCTCCAGACTCTCAGCTGTAAGAGTAGAGCCCAGTGTGGGGCTTGAACTCACAAACTGTGAGATCATGACCTGAGCCAAAGTTGGATGCATAACCAACCGAACCATCCAGGCTCCCCTCTGTACTTCTATAGCACCACTGCCAGAGCACTTTGAGTTTATGTCAATGAATTAAAGATTACTTCATTGGAATCTCTCAGCAGACTATCAGATCCTGGACAAAGGTAGCATGAGTTTAATCTAATATCTGATAACTTTTCCAACACGTAACTAAATATCAGTTGGTTTGTGTCAAGTGAATGAATGAATGAAGAAAAGTGAATCCTTAATAATGTTCCAACCCAGTCTGAAGTGTCCATTCATAGATATAGGAGAAGTTCAGGAATTAAATAATTGTTTAAATGAGATGAGTTATCACAGCCCAACCAAAATAAGCCTTGTGAAAACACAGTTCTCTAGAAGATCCTGGTTGCCCATTCTGCACATTAGAATCTGGACTTCAGCATCCAGGTTGGTTTACACAGATCAGATATGTACAATGATACCTGAAGAAAGTCTTCCAGTCCTAATGAAGACACAAATGCCTAGTTGAGAATGAATAAACTGATAATCAAGAATGATTACACCCTCTGGATTTATTGTATAGTCAAATATAAATAGTATAGTTAGGCTCTGATATAAACTTTCTCATTATGGAAAGAGGGCAAAGTCACCCACCCCATCATATCAAATAGTTAGTGTACTTCTGGTTCACTTTGTGATCATACCATTCTTTACGGTAAGTTTGGCCACTATAAATTAGAGTCGGTCTATAAGATGAAAATTGTTTTCAAGTTTGTGTCTAAGGAAATACTCTGTTGTTGGTCTAGTGTGCACTACTCTTTCAAGCCTTTCTGTGTTTATCTGTCTCCCACTCTTAGGAACTTAAATTGTCTACGCTGGGATGATAATGTACTGAAATCAGGTCCTTTAACACTGTTTCCAAATATCTGCTAAAATGATTCTTCAAAATTCACCTTAGAATTAATATTTATCAAAATTCACTTTAATAATTTTATCAAGCAGTTTGATATTTTAATTCATACTCAGGATATCTGACTTTCTGCTTAGGAACTTCTAATGCTTCACAAAAGTAGGACTTGTTCTCTAGTTTGAGCGTGCTGTTTTTGTTAAATGTCTTGAGTCTTTGGAGATGAGAGGGATGCATTCAACTCATTTTGTGGAAAGAAATTCTTGGGGTCACATGTAAAAATGGATCCCCCATTGGGCAGAAGCAGTGATTCAGTGACATATAAGGTTCCATGCCATTAACCTACTCTCCTGGGCTTCCAAAGCCTAGAAGCTCAGAGAATGATCCCATTCCATCATTACATGGACATTATCATTCTGTATACCCTTTCCAGTTGTGACTCTTTAACTTGACCTTTATAATTTATCAAAGACATGAATGAAGTCAAGAGGAGAAGCATGGTGGTGTTACAAAAGGCATGACTTTTTAAAAAGAAGCCACAAAATGAGAGTGATTCCTACTTGGTTTTAATTCTACTAATACCTTCTAATTCTTTTTTTAATTAAGAAAACTATCAGAATCAGCCTTGGAGTGCCTGGGTGGCTCAGTCGGTTAAGCATCCGACTTCGGCTCAGGTCATGATCTTGCAGTTCATGGGTTCGAGCCCTGTGTCAGGCTCTGTGCTGACAGCTCAGAGCCTGGAGCCTGCTTTGGATTCTGTGTCTCCTTCTCTCTCTGCTCCTCCTCTTCTCATGCTCTGCTCATGAGTGTCTCTCTCAAAAATAAATAAAGATAAAAAAAAATTTTAAAAAATCAGCCCTGTCACAGTTTAGTCTTGGACTTAATCATCTTTATATCTAACTAGTTAATTCACCTATCAATACTCCAATTGAGTATCATTTCCAGATATATTAAGCAGTGGTTAATAAGAGCTTAAAAAGATGAAGGGATACCCAAATTGTATCTTTTTCTATATATTATATACAACTATCTCTACATGCTGACCAAAGCCAGGATGTATTTTGTCTATCAAGTTCTCTGCACCTATCATTTTTGTTCCTGTGTCATAGATGGCTATTAAGTTGATTCAACAGGATTTGTTTTTTTACAGTGTCAAGCAGATTTTACCCAGTACCCATCATTTTCTAGGTGCTTGCAAACTGATTTTTTGATGATATGTTTCAGTATGTTTCCAACTAAGTAATGATGATGACAGCTCTGATCATTTTTAGTTTGTTTTTTTTTTAATATTTTTTAATCTTCCCAGGGTAGAATAAGAAACGCTAATGTAAGTAATGCATCTAGTCTTTACAATATAGTTGAATCCACAAGTCCTTTTTAAATGAAAAGCTGTTGAGTAGTTAATTGTTTTTCATTGACTTTGGCAAATTCTTAAAAAATGTCTTTTCAGTCATCAGAACTTGAAGTTTAGAATGTAACCAGTTTATAAAATTTGTCTTACAATAAAATCTTTATATCACACACTTTATCTTTTCTACATATCAGAGCTATCCTATATTTTAAGCTTTCAAATAAGTCTCAAGAAACTTACCATTTGAAAACTGGCTAATTGCATCAGTTTGTATAATTTATAGTCCTTTTTATGTAGGAAAATTCATTGGTTAAACATGTAAGATTTAAAATACTATACTGCAATGTATTTCTTTTTTAAAAAATATTTTTTATTTATTTTGAGAGAGAGATGGTGAGCATGAACAAGGGAGAGTCAGAGAGAGGGAAAGAGAGCAAGCAGGCTCTGTGCTGTCAGTGCAGAATCCATTACGGGCTCAATCTCATGAACCATGAGATCATGACCTGACTGAAGTCAAGAGTTGGAAACTTAACCTACTGAGTCACCCAGGTGCCCCTACACTACAATGTATTTTCTGCCATTGGATTAATATGTGTGTGTGTGTGTGTGTGTGTGTGTGTGTGTGTGTGTATGTAATCCTGAATAATATATCATTGTAACAATTATATATGAAAGTGGCAACATTGTCCTGAATAATATATCATTGTAACAATTATATATGAAAATCTCCAGACTGGAATAACATCTATTAGAAAGACCAAATAAATGTCACATGGTTAATTAGACTTTGTGATTACAATCTCTGAGGAGAAAGACTTTTAATAAACTTGAGTAATATAATATCTGGCTTAAAATAAATAAATTACCTCAAAATCTATGGTCCTCTATAGTTTGTAGAAGGTAACTATTATTTTTACACACTTTTTGAATGCCAATCACTACACTTACATACTACTAATAAAACTACCATGCACTGAACATTTACTCCATACCAGGCACTACATTAATTTTTTTTTACTTTTTTTTTTAACATTTATGTATTATTTTTGAGAGGGAGGGAGGAGGAGAGGGGCA
The DNA here is from genome assembly GCF_022837055.1 of Prionailurus viverrinus. Taxonomy (NCBI): domain Eukaryota; kingdom Metazoa; phylum Chordata; class Mammalia; order Carnivora; family Felidae; genus Prionailurus; species Prionailurus viverrinus. The sequence continues at coordinate 61,062,805 of NC_062568.1, read as the reverse complement.
GAGAGAGAGGATGACACAGAATCCGAAGCAGGCTCCAGGCTCTGTGCTGTCATCACAGAGCCCTTTGTGGGTCGTGAGAACATGACCTGAGCAGAAGTCAGATGCTTAACCGACTGAGCCACCCAGGCGCCCCTACATTAAATGTTTAATAACATGATTTCATTTACTTTATTCATCTCACAAGAGTTCTCCTGGGAGATATTATTATTATCCCAGTGTTTAAGTGGACACTAATGCTTAGATATTTAAATAATGCATCTAATGTCATAAATACTGGTGCTTGAGCAGGAATTTGATGCTGGTTGGTCTGAATATGGATCTTGTGTACCTGATCACTACATAATAATGCCACATGTTCCAAACTCTCACAAATGATTTTGAGTTAGATATTCTGTTCATTTTTATACACATGGAGCCCAAGGTTCAGTGATGTTTAATGTGTATTTCAGTCATATAGCTCACAAATGTTACACCCAGTTTCAAACTCACAATCTTTGAGTTAAAAACATATTTCCACAAATCTGCAGGAAAAAAAATGATAATACCTAACTCAATAGCACCCATTAATTCATCTGCAACAGATTAGCTTATTAGTTCCAAAATAATGAGTAGACTCTGGTTCTGATGGGGCACGTACAGCATAGAAAAATTTTCTGGAACTCAGTCTGTCTACCTGGGTACCCAGGAGGAAAAGATTATTTGGAGTGATGCAGCAGGTCCCTAGGCAGCCAGGAGGGAACACCTAGAAAACTGGAGCATCTAGAAAACAGTTAATATCTTTGGGGTGACTGGGTGGCTCAGTCAGTTGAGCATCTGACTTCAGCTCAGTTTGTCATCTTGCGGTCCATGAGTTTGAGCCCTGCATCAGGCTCTGTGCTGACAGCTCTGAGCCTGGAACTTGCATCAGATTTTGTGTCTCCCTCTCTCTCTGCCCCTTCCCCACTCATGCTCTGTCTCTCTTTGTAACTTAAAAATAAATAAATGTTAATTTTTTTAACAAAAAGTTAAGATCTTCCTAAGAAAACATTATCTCTTTCATAGAGTTCCTTCACAAACAAACATCTGTTTAGTTACTTCTGTATAGGACACTATTTTGTTTTCTATTTCTTTTAGATAACATATAAAAGCATAGAATATAGCATCATAGATGCATTTGTACTAACACATGGTGACAGACACTGGTTCAGGACTACACAATTATTTATCTTTCTTACTAAGAGAAGCACAATTTTTTTTGAGGTGACTATGTGCCCAAGAAAAAAGCCTGATCTCCCAGATTCCCTTGCAGATGAAATTGGGTGTGGGACACAGGACTGGCCACTGAGAGGTAGTCAGAGGTTTCTGTGGAGGAAACAAAAATAAAATCATCTTCATCATCATCATCATCGTGAAAAGAAAGCTTTTGGCCCTTCCACTTTCTTTCTTCTTAGAACATGGGTGTAATTTTCTAGAAGTGTGGCAGCTTTTTTGTAAACTTAAGTATGGAAGCCACATGCTAAGGATGATAAAGAAAGCCTGGTGGTGTAACCTATCCTGGACAATTTCTGAATTCAGTTGTATGTGAAACTACCATTATATGTTTTTCTGTTTAAGCCGCTGAGGTGGAAATTTCTGTAATTTTTAATCACGTGGAATGTCCATGGGTTCCCACATGTTAAGAAGTACAGTGATTCCCAAATACAATTTTAGTCACAATACAATTTTTTAAAATTAATTCATGTATATATTCCTTAAACATAAAATGGTTAAAAACATTGCTTTTAATTGAGAGAGCTTTTGTTAGGCATGGGCCTCAATTCTAAGCACACTGACTATACTGTTTGGGAAAAAAAATAAACAAGAGACTCAAAATAAGACCTTATTGTTTACTAAGGTTTGAGTTGTGGCGGAAAGAGTAGGATGCTCATCAGCCAGAGGCTGAAGACCACTACACTCCAAACATATCAGATTTTCAACTTCTATAAGAGAAGTTGTGGGAGGAAAGGCCTGGCAAAACCCAGGTGGGATAGACAGGATCTCGGGATACTCACTACAGAACGTTTACTTTACTTACACTTCTAAGTTAGCAGTTTTCAAAGGGCTAAAAAAGGTTCTAATAAAATATACTTGAAAGAAGTTTTTGTGTTTGCTCGGCAAAACCTGAAGGGCCCAATCATTTGCTACAACTCTTCTTCTTCTTTTTAAAGTTTTTTTTTTTCTTTTCTTTTTTTTTTTTTTTTTTTGAGAGAGAGCGAGCAGGCATGAGTGGGAGAGGGGTCAAAGAGAAGGAGACAGGAATCCGAAGCAGGCTCTGTGCTGACAGCAGAGAGCCTGATGCCTGGCTCGAACTCACGAACTGAAATTAGGTATTTAACCAACTGAGCCACCCAGGTGGCCTGTGACTCTTGCTTCTTTACTGACATGCAGTTCTGTCTTATTATGCAGAGGCTGATGTCTTCACCATTGTTGCCTTCTGCAGGTCTCCCAGGCACCTCCACAGGACACACAGGTCCCTTTGAGTGTCCCACATTTTGTAAATTATTGCTATTGCCTCTGTTTTATTGAGTAAGTCATAGAAAATCTTACTAGAGGGGTATCCTGCCACCTGTCTTTATCCTTAGCTAGAGAAGTGGTCATGTTCATCATAGTGTAGGTAAAGAGCTCATTGAGATTACCCTCCCTCAGGAGGTAAGAACCTTGAGAATGTCTAAGAGCTGTGTCGATAGAATCTGGAATTCAAGTTGAGTAGTCCCATTGATGTTTTTATTTTTTTTTTTTTTTTTTTTTTTAGGAAAAACTGGTATATCTCTAAATATAGGCAGTCCCTGGGGGAAAGGAAATTTTGGGGATAATCTTGCTGAAACCCATCCTTGCCAACACTTGTAGGCTGGGTTTTGCTGTGGGAAGTGGCTCTGTGTATAAACAGAGTTCTGGGGACCATGGTCTAGGGAAAATAATTCTTGGGAATGACTTTCTTCCAAAACATTGCTGCAAATGGACATAAGCTTCCGTGGCATTGGACCAGAGCAGAGGACTGTGTGCCTGTCACTGAGTTCTGGACCAAACCATTGTGGACAGCTTTGAACACAGAAAAAGATGAGATTCACTCTCCTGAAAGTACATCTTTTGCCCAAGGACTGACTGCAGTCTTACCTTGAGTAGCCATCAGGGATGCTTGATTATGGATATTTTATGACTTATACAGGAACACTTGATTATGGACCCTCATCACCACTTTCCAAAGTGGGATCTACAGTATTTGGACTCACCTCTCAGGCTGAGGGTTTCTTGAAAATGTGAAGATGAAGAATTAATAAGCTTTCTACTATTGCCATGTCATTCCGGGAATAGATTAGGGCATATTCTTTGAGCCCAAAACTCTGAAAGGACTATGCAATTTATGTAAGTATAAAGAAACCAAGACCCTGAGAGACCAAGTGACAACTGAGTATCTTCAGATGGGCATTTGCCACTCTGGACAGCTGGCTTTCAACTCAGCATTTCTGAAAGATTTCTGAAAACATAATCAACCACCTAATCCCATTTTAACCCTTTAAAGTGGACTGACTATAGCTAAAAATCAAATCCTTCCTTAACAGATAATTTGTCTTCACAAAAAATTCAAAATTGATTTTGTAAATTCAAAACTGATTGGCAAACTTTGAGGAAAATTACAAACATGATTTGAGTAGTTTTAATGTAGCACTTAAAAGAAATCTCTTTTGAATGTCTGGTGCCATGTAAGGACATTATTCTGATATTTTGTAAAACTTTTGAAGTTCCATATATTTCATAGAAATGATCTATACAGCTGTCTCAGGTCAAGGAAAGCATTATGAGTTACACTTTATCCCCAAGGAAACTGAAATTTAAGGCCATGTGGTGGCTGAATAGGAAATGTGAGGCAACAGTCTCTAAGTGCTGAGTCCCTGTTTTTTGCTACCACTCCATACACAGCATGTCTGTATTACCACCACATCCATCCTACTGCAATGTTCTTTGTCTCTTTACTTACTGAATAAGATGATTTTGATTTTGTTGTTTGCTTGCCTGAGTTCCTTATATATATACATATATATATTTGTGTGTGTGTGTGTGTGTGTGTGTATATATATATATACACACATATGTATATATATACATATATATACATATATACACATACATATACATATACATATACATATACATATATATGTATATACATATGTATATGTATATACATATACACATATATATGTTACATATATATATGTATATGTATATACATATATGTATGTATATATATGTATATATATAAATATATATATATATATATATTTGCCTCCTTACTTACAAAATTTAAGCAACATCTGATTCTACATGTCTGAGATGGGCTAATATTTGTATTATATCATGAATTACCAAGTTTCCATGTCCCCTGGGCTTGTGTGTGTTTGTGTTGGAATGTGGTTGTCAGGATGGTAGAAATGCTAGGGATTGTGTCCCTCTGCCTTCAACACCCCATACAAAAATTCTCCTCACCACGAAGCCTATTTTAATTTATTTTATCACAACAGGCAATTTTGAGTGTACTTTCTACACTTCCTGGTTACTGTTTGCATGATTTTCAGTGACTTTGTTTTGGATTTTCTTACTGCATTAAAATATACGTATACAATTTATCATTTCAGTCATCTTTAAGTGTGCCATTTGGGGGCATTAAACGCATTCACATTATTATGCAGGCATCACCTCCATCCATCATTAGAACTCTTTCATCTTCCCAAACTGAAACTATGTGCACCTTAAACACTAACTCTCCATTCTCCTCTCCTCTCCACCTCTGGTAACAAATACTCAATATTCAATATTCTGTCTCTACGAATTGGACTATTCTAAGTACTTCACATCAGTCAAATCATGCAATATGTGTCCTTTTGTGACTGACTTGTTTTGCTTAGTGTAATGTACTCAGGTGTCATTCATGTAATGGCATGTGCCAATATTACTTTCCCTTTTAAGGCTGAATGATATACCATTGAGTGTATATACCCCATTTTGTTTATCCTTTCATTCATTGATGGACACTTGGGCTGCTTCCGCCTTTTGACTGTTGTGGGTGTGCTGCTATGAACATAGGTGCACAGATACCTGTTTGAGTTCCTGCTTTCAGTTCTCTCAGGTCTGTACCCCGAAGTGGAATTGTTGGATCACATGGTAGTTGTATATTTCATTTTTTGAGGAAACACCAGATTGTCTTTCTGAACAGCTGCGCCATTTCACATACCTCCGGCAATATACAAGGGTTCCAATGTCTCCATAGCCTCACTAACTCTTGTCATTTTCCGTTTTTACAAGTTGTTTGTATAAAGATGCTATAAGTACTTAGCATGGTACCTCTCCCATCGTAAGCTATCTCTAAGCATGTACTGAATTAATTAATGCTATTGTGTCTTCTCCAGGTCATTGATGTTTCTGTTGATGTAGCAGGGTGTTCTTTAAATTTGGGGTCCATGGGCTTCAGGTATCAGAATCACTTGTGGTGCTTAGAAGGAGACAGATTCCCAGGCCACATTCCAGACCTATTGAATCTCCCCAATCAGGGCCTTGGGAATCTACAGCGTTAACAGCATCTCAGGTGATGTCGGTGCACAGGAAAGGTAGAAAGCAGTGCTTTTGACCAGACTATAAATCCTTGAAAGCAGGACTTACCTTTTAATTCCTCATCAGCTTCCCATGGTAAACTCTAAAATTTTGTTCTTCTTTGTATTATTAGCATTGACATTCTTATGTTAAACCTCACAAGAGCAAGTTTTGGATGATTGTTTTCTTCCAGACGTCTTCTGTATATGAGAATGGAAGAAACTTGCCTGTGTGACAGAACATTGGCTGTGTATTGTCTAAGTAACAGGTATTGTCTGGTACCCAGCCTGCTTGGGATAATCCACAAAACACTTAATGAATATCTTCTTTTATTAAATACTCATTATCCACACCCTACAGACAGTTTCCTGGGATGCTGCAAGATCAATCTTTTGAGCATGCTTTTTGTTATTGTTGTTGTTGTTGTTGTTCTATAGAATTTGCAAACAAAGGCTGCTTCAATCAGCCTTTACCTGGTAAACCTTGTAAGCTGAGTACTCAGCACAAGCAGGGGTTATGGTCGAAAGTGCACTTCTGTCTTCCATGACTTACTAAATAATGTAGCTCCCAGAGCTAGCTATGAGAGATTTGGTGTCTTGTAACTGCTATCTAGCAATGTATGTCCATCATGCTTGATGTTCATTAGTTAGATGAGATCAGTGAGTTAAAGAACTGTTAAATTTGTGTTTTCCTTTAATGGATATGTAACTGTGGTAGCCGAGGCACAGGACAGGAACTTGACAGAAAAGGACATGGCGGTAAGATAAGCTTATTGCAAATATACAACTTCATAACTTCTTTTAATAACTTGTCTTAGCAAGATGCTTTGCCAGTTTGCTTAATAAATGTGGATGAGGAGATAAAAGAAAGAAAAATAAACAAATGCATTATTCTTATCTTTTTCTTTATGTGTATGAATTATGCATGCATCTTATTAATGCAAATTAAGTAATGTACTAATTTTAGGTACATTTTCAGAAGGAAAACTAATTGAAAATCTATTTTGATGAAGTTAGGATAGCCAGAAAAATTAATGGAATTGGCAACATTTATATTAAAGCTTTAGTTTTGGTTTTTTTGTTTGTTTGTTTTTAATACTGAAAATGCCATCCCTTTGAAACTCTTAACTCCTTTCTTTCACATTCTTATCAGGTAAGATAGCAACTGTCTGCCAAAACTAATTAAAATTTCCCTCTCAAAAAAGATCAATTACTTTTTATTTGACAAACATCTTTAGTCATTATTTTTAGGATTTATTTTCCTCTGAAAAAAAAATGATTGTTGTCTGACAATAATTTTCAATCACAACAAAAATGCTAAATGTTTGATAAATTGAAAAAGTAACCAAAACAGAAAAATAAATTAACCCGCACCAATATTAGTGTTATAAATTTAACACTTGGGATATTTTTCGGAAGGTGCTAGTTTGGTGGTTTCCCTAACCTTAACTTGCTTTCTATAGTTGTGAGACTAAGGATTTCCTTGGCAGAGAATCTGGCTGAGTGACAACACAAATTTGGCAGGTTCTTGGAAACCTTTTGTTTTGTAGTCTGAAACTGCAGCTTGCAGACGCTGATACACCCCACAATCTTTTTTTGTTCTGTCATCTGGTTGGGATCATTAGCTACTGTTTTAAAGGAGGCTAGCATTCTATTTCAAAATATTTTTCCCCTCCAGGCATATAGCTGTAGTTACCAAAGATGAGAAGCCCACTAAAAACACTTCTCCTCCACAATACATTTTTATTGCACTCTGATGTCTCTTTTATTCATAAATTGGTAGAGCCTAAGTTTTGATTAACAAAAATATTTCCTAACTTTAGTTGGTATGAAAATTGCTAAATTGTATCTGAGTTTTTGTAATAGTTGTTGTTGTTATTATAGTCCAGTTTAAAGGACTTTGAGGAGATGCTCTCATCTCTGAGATGCAATATTTAAGAGGATGGTGGGTGTTGGGAAAAGAGAGAACATATAGAAACTAATGACATAATGAACATGGAGACAGGCATTAGGTGATTTTTCACACACAAAGATAAATTTATTTATAGCCGAAATAATTGTACAAAGCAGCCTTGTCATGCATTCAAGACCCTCTGCAGCATGCCATGCTTTCAGAACTTCAAGATAAATAGTAAATGATCAGATAAGTTTGAAACAGCATTACAGAAGCCCCTGAAGAAGTCCACCTGCCTGCATCTGGCAAAAGGCTTTCCATCCAGGTCCTTACAGGAAATATGTTGAGGAGTCTTCTCAAGTCTTGGAGCTGAGTTTGTATTCTTTTCTGAAATAACTTACGGCTACTTGCTTGAGTTTAGAGCAAAGGAAGCAATAAAAGTGACAACAGCTTCAGATTCTGTGTGTGTCTCTCTCTGCCCCTCCCCCTCTTGCATTCTGTCTCTCTCTCAAAAATAAATAAAATGAAAAAAATGACATCACTTGTGGTTGGGCTCAGGTGTTATATCATAAATGTATATATGTATACATTCATTATGTGTATATATTCATATAAACATATATACAAAAACCACCGGAGGGGAAAAGGAGGGATCACATGCTGATTCTGGGGGAGGGTTTGGTAGTGCTGTAATTTAAAACAAAGATGACTGCAGTAAACTGACTCTTGGGCTTAAATTACCTTCAATGGTCATTCTCTGCTTAGGGAAAACTGAGAATATTGGAATTTGATGCTATAAATATTAGAGTAACGAATGAGAAATTTAAAAATATTACAAATACACCCATAATTGTTGTGAAAGGCATTATTTCTTTCCTTCCATGAAAGGTGGTAAACAGTTTAAACTCATGCCGCCAAAGACAGTCTTTATTTTTCTCTTTGAAAGTGTGGAAAAGCCAGTTGCCTCAAATCCCAATACATAAACACTATTGTTTTCATTTTTTAAAACCCATAGTTAAGAACCCATAGTTCTTAAACCCATGCATGTATTTTGAAATAATGCAATACATTACCTACTGTGCATTTCTTTGCTTAATATTATAAATTTATTTTAATATTTCTGTGTGTACTCCATATTTCCTAGTTCCAATGGCTACCTAACTTTACTACGTGGCTCTACTATAATGTAATAAGGCATTCCTCTTGCATTGAATTTTAGGGTTTTCCTTTTCTTTTAATGACTATAAAAATGCTGCAGAGGGTATTTGCATATAAAGAATGTCCTTCTATTAAATTTTTTACTTCAGGATAAATTTCCCTTTTTGGAAATGTAGGTTGAAAGTGTCAGCACTTTTGTCACCCTTGCCATATATCAGGTTGTTTAAAACTTTCCACTTGCTGTCATCTGTACTAATCCTATTTCTTCTATTTGGGGATGTGTTTCAAATTGATAAATCACTCTGTTTTAAACTTGAAACACTCTTAGTAGAAAAGTGTACCAAAACATGTCTTCAAATACAAGAAACAAGAGTTATGATTTACAAGAAGTCTTAATAAATCAACCAATGAGACTATTTACTAAGCTTGTTTAAGATTTGACTTAAGGGAATTTCAGTAGAACAGAAAAGCATTGGTGTGCTTGACAGGTAAAATCGTTGTTCTTGTCATTTTATGAAATGGGCCACAAACCTTAAATTATTATCATAATTAGAGACAAACCCACTGTTACAATAATGGAGGCAAGAGGAAATTCTTAGAATTACAGAGATCACAACTTGTAAGAACAGTTTTGTGAGAATCCAGTTTTTAATACATTGGCAACTTAGTTTTTGATAAGGCTTTTCTTTCCCATCTGAAAAATGTTTCCTTCTACACACCTGATACTATTTTCACAGGAGCTAGCAGATCACCTGGCAGCAACATGAACTAAAGGACCTGGAATCCTAATGTGAATATCAGTTCATATGCATATACAAAATCTTGACAGGTTGTATTTCTGTCTGTCCATGAGAACATTGGTTCTCTTTATGAGTGTTTCTCCAAGAATGGGTTTCAGATCACCTTCTTCAAAATCACCTTGGGTATTTATTAAATAGTAAGCTCTAAAGTCTTTGGTAAGTCAGGAGTGCTTCTCCGAGTGAGTCATTAGCATTAGGAGATACCAGCCCAAGAGAGGGAAGAATACTGAGGCATAAGGGAGGGTATTTGCAAAGGTCCCTTGGCAGGACAGGAAATAGGAACTGCATGAGACTGAAAGGGCAGAGGAAATAAGTCCTAGAGAGAGAGAATGATGGAGGGGAGTTTTGTTTGAAAGTCCCTTTAGGAGCCTGGGTGACTCAGTTGAGCATATGACTTTGGCTCAGGTCATGATCTCCCTGCTTGTGGGTTTGAGCCTCCCATCAGGCTCTCCACTGTCAGCACAGAGATCACTTTAGATCCTCTGTTTCCCTCTCTCTCTGCCTCTTAATCCTCCCTAAAAAATAGTAAAATAAACATTAAAAAAAGAGAAAATCCCTTAAATTCCAAAACCATCCCCTCAGCAAGGAAAAATGCAGAGTCACATACTTAGGTTAAACCAAAACATTTTGTGAGTCATCTGTGACAGTTGAAAACAGCATGCATTTCTGTGGAAATGCCAACAGTGGTTTTATTCTGCCCTGATGCTTTTTTTTTTTTAGGTCATTGGTTAATCCTGTAGTTTCTTTGGACATTTTTCAGTTTTATCCTACCTCAGTCTACCTTGCTGCAACCTCAGTCTCAATGATTCAATGTAGTGATATCCTAACCTAGAGGAGAACCACTGGACAGAGACAACCAAAGTCCAGAATTCCTGAACTTCACGCTGTTCCTGAGCACTGCTCCCCTGTGTTGCTAGATAATGTGGTGGGCAGGCCTTGGGGTCTGGGAATGGAAGTAAATCCTACATGAATTAAAGTCTGTCTCATTGAGTGTGAAAGAAGATGCATCAACCCATTGGTAATGTTTGCGGCACGGTCACAGTGAGATCACCTGTGTAGCTCCTTGGGATCTTTATTTCTTCTCAGTTGTTTTTGGTTTTGTTTTGTTTTTTAATTAAATGACCCTTGTTGTATAAAATATCCAGTTATCTTCCTTAGTTCATATATATCCAGATTCTTACTTACTATGCAATTCTCCAAAGGCTGGGAAGGTCTTCTCATATTATGTATAAATGTTTCAGCTTATGTGGTCTTTCACAGATTCAAGTCCATGTTTTAATAAAAATATGAAAATATTATTTGTTAAATATAATTATTAAATACTTTTTTTCAACGTTTTTTAATTTATTTTTGGGACAGAGAGAGACAGAGCATGAACGGGGGAGGGCCAGAGAGAGAGGGAGACACAGAATCGGAAACAGGCTCCAGGCTCTGAGCCATCAGCCCAGAGCCTGACGCGGGACTCGAACTCATGGACCGCGAGATCGTGACCGGGCTAAAGTCGGACGCTTAACCGACTGTGCCACCCAGGCGCCCCTTAAATACTTTTTAAAGACATGTCAAATTCATGACTAAGTGAGTTGAATAATCAATTTTTACTGCTATATATATACTAAGAAGGACTCTGAGGCTTGCCTTTTACAGTGATTTTTGCTTTATGTTAACATTTATCAAAATGACTTTGATGGAAGACAACACCTGAACATATTAAGAGCAATTTATGATAAAAGATTCTCTCATTAAATAAGTTTAGAACAACAATTACTTGGGCTTGGATATTATGGGATGAATATTATGTTTTTAAATTTTGTTTGTCTAGATAATTCTTGCTGTAATGTTTTCTGAAGAACATCATGGAAGACTAGAGTTCAGTGGGACACTTTTCAGTAAATGCTGTCCTCTGTCACGTTGGTTGTCATTCCCAAGGGACTATGGGAAGAAGAGTTATTACCAACCACACATCACACACCAGCACAGTTGGTAATAAGGGGAACAGGGGCATGCACTATCATGACAATACTAAAAACATGTACCCTTATGACCTGCTGTTGAAATTAGATAGTAAACATCTCCTATTAAACAAGAGTATTATAGCCATGGGGTCCAATCAGGAAATAGAAACCACACAACAGTTTAAACAGGAGAAATTTAATATAAATGATTAATGTCTACAATAAAAGTGTAACCATAATATATAAAAACACCATTTATGGTACCCTAGGTCTGAGGAAGAATAACCAAGGAAGGACAGATTTACAAAGGATTCAGACTTGGGTTGGAGAAGGTGTGGTTCAGCCCTAGCCTAGCTAACCAGCTTGCTGGTATAGCCCGGCTGCAGATGCTCGTGGAGTTTCTAGACAAGCAATAGGCCACCCCCCAGGGTGCACACTGAACAGGTGATGAGCAACTAGTAGGAAGGCCGTGTGCTGGGAGTCATAGCCCTTATCTTGTCAAGAGGCATTCAGAGCACATGAGCTATTGTAGGGACTGGCAGAGGGAGCAGCAGATCTGTGTTGATCTCCTGGGCCACACGCAGGCTGCATGTGGGTTGCTCAGGAGCTTGCAGAATCAACAGCTGCTTTCTGTGATAGCCTCCAGGTCACTGACAGCTATAAGATTTGTTTCCATGTTGAGCGGGCTATGGAAGGATTATCCCCAGACTAAGGTCGTAAGATCATAGAGGGGTGGCATTCTATCCCTGTGGCTGGACGGGCTCCACTGACTGGATGTTCTCATATCATAAAACCCCTGACACCCTACCCTCACAGGAAATTGCAGAGAGCCTCTTCCTCCTGCACTGACCCTCCAGCGCCCTCTACTGAGAAAGCTAAACATTGTATGCACTTTAAAGGAGAAATACTTAAAGGAATTCAGTATTTTATCATGGAACATATATTGAAAAGTACACGGGGGGAGCTGAGCAGCAATAAATTGACAACTGACACAAAGATGTCACTTAGCCATTCATAATGGTGGCCAGTGCAGCAGAGGGACTTACCACCCCATGTCACTGCACATGAATGCTGGTATTACTGTCTATGGTTCTCACTGTGCTCTCCAAGTAGAATAAAACCCAGAGGAGTGACTTCAGATCACTTGTCTGTTTGGTTTTGAACATTTTATTTTTATTTATTTATATATATTTTTAAAGTTTATTTATTTACTTTGAGAGGGAGAGAGAGAACAAGCAGGGGAGGGGCAGAGAGAGAAGGAGACAGAATCCTGAGCAGGCTCTGAGCTATCAGAGCAGAGCCTGACACAGGGCTCCATCTCATGAACCGTGAGACCGTGACCTGAGCTAAAATCAAGAGCTGGAGGCTTAACCAACTGAGACACCCAGGTGCCCCATTAATATTTTATTTTTAAATAATTCTAGATTCACAAGAAGTTGCCAACACTGTGCATTGAGAGCTAGTGAACACTGCTTAGGTTCCTTCAATTGTTACGTCTTACATGAGTGCATAGTATATTATCAGACATAGGAAATTGACATCGACACAATGTGTATTATAGTCTTATGCCATTTTATCACGTGTAGGTTGTTACACTTTTATCATAGTTGTAATAGAGATCAGAACTTTTTCAACCCCACCTCACCCCCCAAATACTCTCTTGGGCTACCTCTTTGTAGTCATACCTATCTTGCCCTCCACATTTACAACACTGGCAACCACTAACCTGTTCTGCCCATCTATAATTTGTCATTTCAAAGATGTTATGCAAAGGCAGTCATACAGTATGTGACCTTCTGAGATTTTTTTTTCACTCAGCATAATACTCTTTCATACGTATGTGGATAATGGTTTTTATGTTCTCTGCAATCTCTATTTTTTCATCAGTATTTTAGATCATTTACATTTCATGTAATAATTGATATTATAGGGCTTAACCCTGTCATTTTAGTTTGTTTTTATCTTTGTTCTCTTTGTTTCCTTTTCTCTAACTTCTGTGAGTTACTTGAATATTTCTTAAAATACATTTTGATTTATCTATTTTTTTAACATGATTTTTTTTAGTGATTTCTAGAATATCACATTATATATGTATAACTTATCACAGTCTCTTGGTGTCAGCATTTTGCCAGTTGAAGTATAGAAACTTTATCTTTTATTCCTTTACCCTCCCTAATTTATAGTATAACTGTTTTTAAATAACTCCACTACATACACTGAGAACCATAGCAGACAATGTTGAACTTTTTGCTTCAACAATCAACCACAGTTTAGGAAATTTAAGAGGAGAAAGTCTAATGTATTTATCCATGATTCTTCTCTTTTTATTGTTCTCTCTTCATTCTCGATGTTCCAAAATGCTTTCTTTTATAGTTTCCTTTGTTTCAAGAATTCTTTTAACTATGCTTTTAGGGTAAATTTGGTGGCAATGAATTCTTTTAGTTTTTCTTCAGCTGAATGTCTTCATTTTTCTTTCATCCCTAGAAGGGTAATTTCTGTAGAAATAAAATTTGGAGTGACAATTATCTTCTCTTTTTTGTTTGTTTGTTTGTTTGTTTATTTGAGAGAGAGTACGAAAGTGTGAGCAGGGGAGGGGCAGAGAGAGAGAATCCCAAGCAGGGTCCATGCTGTCAGCACAAAGCCCAAGGCGGAGCTCCATCAGGAGCCATGAGATCATGACCTGAGTCAAAATCAAGAGTCTGATGCTCAACTGACTCAGCCACACATGTGCCCCCAACAGTTATTTTCTTATAGCCTTTGAAAAATATTGTGTCATTTCCTCCTTACCTCCATGATTTCTGACAAAATATCCATTGTCATTTAAATTGTTTTTCCCCCTAAGGTTTTCTTTCTTACTGCCTGCAAGACTTTTTTTTTTTAATTTTGTTTTCTGAAATTGGATTTTGATGTGTCTTGGGGGTTAGCTCAACTTTTTTAATCCATAAGTTCATGTCTTTTGCCAAATTTGGGGAATTTCCAAGCATGATCTCTTTGACTAGTTTTTCAGCACCACCATCTTTCTCCTCTTCTTCTGGGACCTCAGTGACATGAATGTTAGATCTTTGGTCCTTATGATACCTGGTCCTTAAGGTTCTATATTTTTTTCTTTCTTTCACTATATTTTCTTTAGGTTGTTTACAGTGGGCAATTTCTTTTTTTTTTTTTTTAGTGTTTATTTATTTTGAGAGAGAGAACAAGTACGCAAGCATGGGAGGGACAGAGAGAGGGGGACAGAGGATTGAAAGTGGTCTCTGCATTGACAGCACTGAGCCCCATGTGGGGCTTGAACTCACAAATCATGAAATCATGACCTGAGCTGAAGTTGGACGCTCAATTGACTGAGCCACCCAGATGCCCCTACGTTGGGTAATTTCTAACATTCTATCCTCAGATTTATCAGTCTTTTTCTTTTGTCCTTTCCATTATTCTGAGACCATCAGTGAATTTTTTTATTGGTGAATTTTTTATTTTGGTTATTGATATCTCAATTGTGAAATTTCTATTTGATTATCCTTTATATCTTCTGTTTGCTAAGACTTTTCCATTGTTAAAAGAATTTCAAGCATGTTTGCAATTACTCATCGATGCAATTTTATGATGACTACTTTCAGTCATCATAATTCTTTCAGAGGATTCCAAATATCTGAGTCATCTCAGTATTGGTGTCTACTGATTGTTTTTCTCCTCAAGTTAGGTTTTCCTGGCTCTTAGTATGACCGGTCATTTTCTTTTCTTTTCTTTTCTTTTCTTTTCTTTTCTTTTCTTTTCTTTTCTTTTCTTTTCTTTTCTTTTTGAGGGGGAGGCACAAGTGAGCAAGGGGCAGAGAGAGAAAGAGAAAGAGGGAGGACCTGTGATTTTCAATTATATCCTGGACATTTGGGTGATTCTGTTGTAAAATTTGGAACTTATATCTATTTCAGAAGATGAAGGAGAAGAAGCTTTATTATTTTCAAGTGGGAGTAGAATTCCAATTTACCCAGTTAGTCTCCTTTGACTCCCAGGAGAGGAATGATCCATTACTGTTAGGTGAAGTGGGATTTCATTAATATCACCCTGACTTTCAGGGATGGAGAGAACTACCTCCCTTCCCCAACCCCCAGTGTTATTGGTCTTTTCATGGGCTCCTCTGACACCACCGTTGGAAGAGAAACTTCACCAACAGTGGATGATGGTGAAAGTTTTAGCTTCCAACTCCATGTCTTCTGATGTGAGCAGGAAAGGGGAGAAGGAGAAACATCTCATTACCTCTAGATGGTGCAGAACTACATGATCCTCACATAGCCTTCACTGACATCTTGGAGATCTTGTTATCATTGAGTGGGGATGAAGACCCTTGCTCTCTGATACCATCATTGTGGTAGGAGGGAGAGGGGACAACAAGGAGCAATGGTGGCATTTTTCATGGTGTTTGTGATAAATATATAATGATCTTGCACACATCTCCCAAAACTCTTGGAATCTCTGGAGAGTATGAATATCTTCTGTATGCTAATAAGATGACTGGTAGCTGGGGTCCTAAATAGCTTCATGATGGGGATTGTTCACCAGAAAAATGAAAACATGGTTAGAGAGTTAGAACTTTTAACCCCACCCCTGATCTCTGAGGAGGGGAAAGGAGCTGGATGTTGAGCTAATCGCCAACAGCCAACGATTTAATCAATCATCGCTATAATGAAGCTTCCATAAAATCCCCTAAACAACCCAGAGCTTCTGAGGTGGTGAACACACCAGGATGCCAAGAAGGCATGGAGGTTCTGCACCACCCAGTTCATACTTTACCATGTGCATCACGTCCATTTAGCTGTTCCTGAGTTGTATCCCTTGTAATGAACAGGTAAATATAAGTAAAGTGTCATCCTAAGTTCTGTGAGTCGTTTTAACAAATTATCCAACCTGAGTAAGAGGGATCATGGGAACCCTCAACTGATAGCCAGTTGGTCAGAAGTACAGGTGGCAACCTGGGACTTGACTGGTCTCTGAAGGACAGCCTTATGGAACTGAGATCCTAATCTTTGGAATCTGTGCTAATGCCAATTAGTTAACCATAGGACACCTAGTTAGAGGCCAGAGAGTTGGAGAATTAGTTGATGTGGGGGAAAAAACCTCACACATATCTTGAGCAAAAATAGTTCAGTATTTACCTGGAGGATGGCAATCATGGTCCAAAATTTCCTGTTATGCTAAGTTGCCCCATTTCCTGTTTCTTTGGCTAGAGAGAAGGCTTTCCTTGGGGAAGTTTCTTTGTTCCCATTAGAAGTCTTTGGGTTAGTCTTCCAGCAACAAGTTTTGGCTACATAAGACTGAAAGAGTTCATTACCATATTGCTCCTCAAATCTCAGCACCACCATCTTTATAAAGCAAATCTACATTTGCTTTATATATAATTTCCAAGGGCTTTAGCCATATTTAATAGGAAGAATAGAGAAAAGTGTGTCTATTCCGTCTTTATGTAGAATCAGAAATTCCAAATCAGTTTTAAAGATTAGGATTTTTTTTTCTATAGGAGAACAAAAAAATGGTTTTCCTCCACTACTTTGCAATTTTTCTTCCTCCTACATTTCTGTTCCTAACTCTGCAAGTTTGGCTGAGGAATAATTCTTTCATTAAATAACCTCATGAGGTCACTATTACCAGCTGTGACAATGTCTCAGTCATTCCCTTGTTAATAAGATCTTTTCTTAAGTCCATTTACACATGAGTCACAGACATTTCCAGCATATGTTGATTAGATTCTCAGCATATGCTAATCAGTTTTCCAAACAGATATTCAGGTCTTGCTGGGTGCTACTGTTTTTTGAGATTTTCTATAATAAGTGACTAATCCAAACTTATTAATTAGCAATATTATTAAAGCCAAAATTTCCAGTCTGTTCAGTCTATGGATTTGTGACTTAAAATACTCTCATCCTTCTTCCAAGCACTCCTATCTAGGAAGCTTATGTGTAGCATGAATATGTGACCGATTCAAATGATGTTTTAGCAAGAGATGGAGCACAGAGTGTAATTAAGAGCTATGGGTGGGTTTCTAATACACCCTGTAAGTTTTATATGCATTATCTAATGTATTTTTCAGAATAAAGCCATGATGTTTATAAATCCATTTTAGAAATTAAGCTTTTGTAAGGCCTCACTGTTAGTAAAACCCAACCCAAGTTTGAACTCCTGCTGTAAGTGGAGCACACCAACAGTCCATGACCCATTAGTAGACCATTAAATCAATTTGGTGGGTAGCATTTCTTTTTTTAAGTGAAGGGTATCAGAGTGGAAAACATCACCAGACAGTTCACATAATAAAAGACAATATTTAATGAAACCAAAAATGTTTTTTCTTATTTATTTATGTACTGTGTGAGCTGAGTCCCAATACATAGAATGTGTCTTACAATGGGGTTTGCAGTCAAAGAAGTCTGGAGACCCGTTGTATTAGGTGACCTTTTGAGATACTTCCAGGCCTTAATCTAAGTGAGATTGTTTATCATACACACTGTGCGAATACTTTTGCAGAAAAATGCATCATCCCTCAAGAGCAAAATTAATTAATTAATTCATTCATTCATTTGTTCGTTCATTCCAAAATGTATTTATTAAAGCCCCAAGTTTGTAGTGTAGAATCTCTGGGTTAGAATAGAAAGTAGCCATTTCTATGGCAAAAATTTATGCTAGCGTGTAACTCTTGCTGTCTATGATTTGTGTTTGGATGTGTGGGTTTGTTTCTGGCAAGGATACATTTTGCCATTTGATTTTTTTTTCCTCTTCACCACAAAACTCTAAAACAAGGTGAAGTTCTCATAAATTTCACAATAAGATTTGAATTGGATGCTAAAATTACAAAAGAGGCATTAGTCTGCAGTGGCTAAGAGGGCAGGTTCTGGAGTCACAAAGATGCATTTCAAATCCAGACTCTGTCACTTAGAACCCTGGACAAAGTACTTTTCAGTTTCCTTTCCTGGAAGATAATAATCATAGTAGCAACTAACTCATTCTGATGATGTTAGGATTAGAATGAGATTCATATAAAGTTTTTTATCAAAGGATTTGCCATATAGCAGGAACTTAATAGCTGTTAGCGATTAGTCTATCCCTTGTGAAGTAAGACATTTGCAGAAACCAGTAATTTCAAAAGAAGTCCTGAATTGTTACGAACCTTTTAATTTCATATTAGACTTGCTAAATTGCTTTTTCTCAGAATATACTAAACAATGAATGAACGTTGTCTGAGTTTTACATAGTAAATAATTGGTGGGTGATTTTATAGAGAAAGAAAGGGGGAAAAATCACTTCGTCTTGGTTTTTGTCTCTACTTTTAAATGTCCATGGCTGTACAAACCAGTCCTCTCCATAATCTAAGTTAACTGGCATACTTTGTAGGGTCAAGAGCCAGACATTACATAGCAAAGCTGGATTTCTATACTGTAACACCAACCCCAAGAGCTGGCACTCCAGGTGTTTTGAAAATGCTTCACACACCTGACCGCATCTTTGACAAAAGACACTTTTGATATTGCAGGACAACCTGGAGCCGTCCAAGTTCCCGATACAGAAGGGCTCCCTGAACCTCCTGAGGCAGAAGTGGGAATCCAGCGAGTACCACAAAAGTGAGTGTTGCCCTGGAGGTAGTCGTTGCAGGCTCTTCCAGCCTCGAGAAAGCAAATTGCTTGACCCCAAAGTAGAGGGAGTGTCAGCACCTGGACCTCCAGATGCCCCTGGCATGCCCCTCAGTGTAGGAGAGGAGATGTTGAACTCAGAGCGTGAGGACAAGAGTGACAACTCCAGGGAATATCGCCCACCTGAAGTGCTAAAAGAGGATTCCTTGACTGGTCGGCGCAGGATCGAGCGCTTCTCTATTGCCCTTGATGAGCTGAGAAGCGTGTTTGAGGCTCCCAGGAGTGGAAACAGACCAGCTAGACCAGCACAATATTGCCAAAAGGTAAGGATTGAGAGTTGAAATTTCCAGTTGACAAGCTAGGCAACTAGCTTCACCTGCCGCTTATTTTTAAGCACGTGATGTTTTTTGGTTGCTTCTGGGTGTGTGTGTTTTCCCCTCACCTATACTCTAGACAAATGTCCTGAGGCTGCTGTGTAATATACAGTGTGAAATGTGGCATCCTCTATCCTTGACTTCTTCTATGGTCTATTCAAGTGGGGACTCAATTTCCTTTTACTCCTGCAAAAACAGCTCTGATAGGCTGTTTCTTTTTGTACATGCCTTGTTTCCATAACTAGGTTGCCAGTTCCTTAGAGGTAGGGACAATTCCTTAGGGCTTTGCGCTTCAAACATTTAACAAATGGTGCTATGTTTAGCTAGAGCTCAGTGAGGATTTATCCATAATGATAGTGAAATGGAACCACAGTGAACTAGATTTCAACCTAAAACCTGCCATTTACTTCTAGAGCTGCATGACACTTAACCTTGAGAATGCAGATGTCTTAATCTGCTTTACAGGGATCTCGTGAGGATTATTGATAATATATTTAAACTACTAGGCACAGAGTCTGAAATATTTTGTGGTAGATGATGATCGTGCTTCAGTGATTTTGGTGTACTATAATGTCACATTTAAAATATGTCTATTAGCTAAAGGCGACTTTTAATCAAATCCAGGAAACAGGATTAGCAACATTATTAATGAAGACCACATTTATACTTCTGTTTTCAATTAAAAACAACTGTTTAAATTAGAATTGCTTGAATTTATTGCACCCATTAGGGCCCCTACATAAGAGATAATAATTTAATTTAATAAAGAATTAATAAATGATCTGAGGTTTTCCAGTGGGAAGCAAACTCCATGCTTTGTTAATTTTTTTTTTAATCTAGTGACACTTATCAGGAAGGTACAGTCCTATTCTTCTTAATGGATAACTAGCTTTCATAAGATTCACAGAAATAGAAAATTTTTCAAAATAAATTATTTCCCTAATACTTGTCTCGAGTTTCCCTATTGGGACATATTTATTATTTACAATGAGACTATTTTTCTATCTCAAGTAACTCAACTTGATTTAATGAGAATAAGGACTATGAAGTTATATTTATGAATGAAGTTATGTTAAAACTAGAGGGCTTCTCAAAAAATGCAACTACCTGCTAATCCCTAATTTGAGAACTTCCTTTCCCTCTTAATTATACAAGCACAATCCTTTTTGTTTGTAGTTGTATAATATCTCTCAATTGGATGTCTAGGTATTAAGGTATGCTTAACATAGATATTTACAATGTCATTTATTTTTTATCTTCATAAATTAAGGAAAGCAAAGCTATAGAAAAGGATTTCTATTTAATATCTGTTGACGTTAGTGTTAACAATTTTGGACATTTACTGAAGATAATTGACAAAAGAAATGGCCAAAAGTAGAACAATTAATCCTTCTAAATTATGTAATATAACTTATCCTTATCTGGAGTAGGGGTAGCTGTTTAAATGTAATAGTACAATAGTACAATGAAATAGTACAATGAATAGTACAATAGAAATGAATATTAGAATAGTAGAAATGAATCATTAATAAGGGGCTCTGTTTGACATATTGGGTTACTACTATTGGTGTGGAATGTGATTTTGGATCTAGTTCCCATAAAATGATTATGGAAAGAAATAGATATATTAAACCAATATTTAGGTAGTAAAAATGAGATTTGGTAAGCATGTTTAATACACTGTATTGTAGGTATTCTATGGTACCAGGTCATGAAATGTTTTTTTCTGTAAATGTATGAAGTATGTATTGTGCATTTAGGCATTTCTCATCCACAGCAGATACACCTGATTTTTAGAATTGGTTTACATAAATGAGTATTAGGAGTGTTTACAAAACCTATGTAAATTTCATATGACTTCTAGAACAAGGAGAAAGAAAGAAGGAAAAGAAAAATGAGAACCCAGTGAGGAATTAACTTCCTTTCTTCTAATGAACTATTTTGTTGTGTTATTATGCATGTGAAAAGAATCCTAGCTCAACTTATTTTGAAATTGGATAGTTCACACCAAAGCATAGTAATTCTGTGCAACTTAACCCTTTGTTTCTATAGGTATTTTTCTTCCTTTTCATATTAGCACTTTGTTATTATTATAAAGTAATGAGGTAATATTTATTTGTATGGATATATAAACATACTTTAGTTACTTTATAACTATGATACTTATATTTATGGAGACTCTCTATTGAGATGTTGGTGATGTGGGGAAAGGTATTCAATATTTATGATATTAAAATCAAGGACAGAAAATCATTTCAGATAAAGTTCTCAAAACCTGGCAAATCATCTCAACAATAATAAACAATAAATTGCATTTTGATGTTGCTGTAGAAGGAAACTATTTTTTTTAATGTTTATTTTGTTTTTGAGAGAAAGAGAGGGGATGAACAGAATAAGAGAGAGAGCAGGGTCAGAGGATCTGAAGCAGGCTCTGTGCTGACAGCAGTGAGCCTGATGTGGGGCTTGAATTCACAAACTGAGATTATGACCTGAGCTGAAGTTGAATGCTCAATTGACTGAGCCATCCAGGCACCCCAGGAAACTCTTTAGCAATAGGCATTTGTTTAGAAAAAAATTATAAAATTATTGAAGTTCATTGTATAATTGTAGATTTTTTAAATTATGGTATACACACACATACACATATCTGTTTAAAGCATTTTCAGCAAAAAAATAGAAGTATGTCTTTTCACACATAGCTCATTTTATTGAGGTTCATTTTATTGCACTTTGCAGAGATTGCATTTTTTTACACATTGAAGGTTGATGGCAGCTCTACATTAAACAAGTCTGTCAACACCATTTTTCCAACAGCATTTGCTCATTTCATGTCTCTATGTCACATTTTGGTAATTTTTGAAATATTGCAAACTTTTCCATTATTATTATTATATCTGTTATGGTGATCTGTTGTCAGTGATTATGACTTGCTGAAAACTGATATAATGGTGAGTGTATTTTGGCAATAAAGTATTTTTTAATTAAGGTATTAATTTTTAATTATTTTTTAAGACATAATGCTATTGCACACTTAAAAGACTACATTATGGTGTAATTATAACTTTTATGTGCACTGGGGAACAAAAAAATCATTTGATTTGCTTTATTGGAATACTCATTGGGTCACAATGTTCTGGAACCAAGCCAGCAATATCTCTGAGGTATGTTTGTATTTACTAAAAAATGTTCATTTAAGGATTTTTTTTTGAAAACTGTTGAGAAAAGAAACTGCAAGAGTCAATATTATTTTCTATAAGTATTCAAGCTCATTAGAGAAAGATTATATCACCCCTCCTCCTCAAAATATTCAGTGAATTCCAGAGCTTTTAAAAAAAAAACAATTTATCTTAATATGATTGCAGTGGAAAATTGATGAGAACTCTTTAAAATAATTTTGTCTCCTGACATTTTATAATTTCTAAAGAGAGACATAATCTTTTGTTATCGTTTCTAAAACACCCTGTACAGGTAACTTAGAATAAATTTTTAAACTGAAGGTTTTTATGCTCATGAGACAGAATGTAATTCACACAAAAATTCACATAGGCATTATCCCAAATAAATGATATAGAATATGATTTGAAAAGAGTTTTGAAGAACCATGAGAATCTTAAGATTTTAAATCTTGGAGAGAATGGCATACCCACTTGCAATACTAAAAAATAAATTGGTATTATATAAGACAATGTATCAGTTAGCATTTACTAGGTAACAAACCGCCCCAACATTAGCAGCTTTAAACAAGAAGCATTCATTATTGCTCTCAAGTTTCTGGTGAGCTAGGAAGTTCATCCAGTTTTTTTCTGGTCTCACTCCTGCACCTATGGTCAGCTTCCAGATCAGCTGGGGTCTGACTTTTCTAGAATGGCTACAGAGCTAGGACAACTCAGCTCTGCCCCATGTGGTCTCAGCTCCTTCAGTGGGTTGTTCAGATTTATGTACATGCCACAGGAGTTTCAAGAAAGAAATTAGAACTGCATGAGGCCTCTGGAGGCCAATGCTCAGAACTTATACATCACTTCTCTATATTCTATTTGTCAAAATAGTCACAAAACAAACCAGATTAATAATGTGCTAAAATAGGCTTGATGGGAGGAATTGCAAACTCACATTTGCAGAGGTAAATGGATACAGGAGAGAAATAATTATAGCCACTTTGCAGACAGTCTACCACTGGCAAGTTTACTTAAATACACTCAAGAATCAGGATGTTTTACTATATCATGAGTTAATGCAAACTTTAGGAGGAGAGTCTGACATAAAAAGATCCATGTTGACAACTGTGCATAGACAGAACTCATGCCTTCTTGTTTTAGACTCAATCAACTAGACTGATGATAGTTATCGTGAAAGGCAGAATGCTGGCCCCCCCAAAGATGTCCACATCTCTTAAGCCCCAGAACCTGTGACTATGTTACCTGACATGGCAAAAGGGGCTTTGAAAATGTGATTAAGTTAAGGGATTTGAGATAGAAGGGTTTTTCTGAATTACCCCAAGTGTAAACAGTATCTTTAAAAAAAAGGAGGCAGGAATGTTAGAGAGTCAGAGAAGGAGATGTGATGTCAGAGGACAGGTAGGAAGAGTGCAGGGATGTAACTCAAGGAATGTGAGCAACCTCTAGAAACTGGAAAAGGCAGGAGAACCAGCTTTCCCCTATAGCATCCACACTTGATCTTAGCCCAAAGGCCGAGAAGCGATCCCCCCCCCCCATAGCATCCAAAAGGAATGTAGGCCTTTCCTTCCTAAAGTCAGACACCTTGACTTTAGCACAGTAAAACTAATTTCAGACTCTGATCTCCAAAACCGTAATTAATTTGTGTTGTTTTAAGACATTGTGGTAATTTGTTACAGCAGCAATAAGAAACTAATACAGTTATTTTACAGAGTCTTCAAGTATTGTTAAAGAATGGTTGTGTAGTATGTGATTTTGGACTTTTCTTCTGTTCTTACATGATGAACATATTTCTGTATTTCAAAATCAGATCTTTGACTTCCTTCTATTTGTAGTTGGTGATATGAATGCTTATATTATTAAGTAATCAAGAACATGAACAAATCTTAGTTTCGGATGATCTGTATTTGATAGGCAACACATACTCACTTAAAAGGGTGAATTTACCAGAAGAAGGGGGAGTTTGGCAAAGGAGAGAGGGAGGGAGGGAGGGAGGGAGCGAGGGAGCGAGGGAGAGAGAGAGAGAGAGAGAGAGAGAGAGAGAGAGAGAATATTATGAAGGCACAAATAAAAACAAAAAGTTTAGGGGTGCCTGGGTGGCTCAGTCAGGTTAAGCGTCTGACTTCAGGTCAGGTCATGATCTCACGGTTTGTGGGTTTGAGTCCTGTGTCGGGCTCTGTGCTGACAGCTCAGAGCCTGGAACCTGCTTCAGATTCTGTGTCTCCCTCTCTCTCTGCCCCTCCCCTGCTCACCCTCTGTCTGTCTCTGTCTCAAAAATAAATAAAAACATAAAAAGCAATTTTTAAAACAGAAAGTTTACAGGAGACACTTATTTCAATTCATGTTACTTCTGTGGCTAATGTACTTTATATGGAATATATGTGCATTTTTAAACTAAAATCCACTAAACTCCACCTAGTCAGTGCTGAATAAGAGCAGTATTTAGACTAACTTGGAGCATAGCCAGATGGTATAAGTTCCTCCTTCTTTCTTTCAAGCTCCCAGTTGCTGTCCACAGCACTGGGACTGTAAGACAACTGAATAAGCTCCCTTAAAGGATCGCTTCAGCCTTCACTACGACCCCACAGTAAATTAGGAGCTTCTTGATTCAATTAATTAATTTTGTCATTTTTCATTCATGTTTTTAGACACAAAATGTCAAATTATTTGATTTTCAAAATAGATTACTTAAATAACTCATCTACATTTCTTTTTTTTTTAATTGTATTTATTTTTTAAAATTTACATCCAAATTAGTTAGCTATAGTGCAACAATAATTTCAGGAGTAGATTTCTTAATGCCCCTTACCCATTTAGCCCTTCCCCCCCCCACACCCCCTCCAGTAACCCTGTTTGTCCTCCATATTTAAAAGTCTCTGATGTTTTATCCCCCTCCCTGTTTTCATATTATCTTTGCTTCCCTTCCCTTATGTTCATCTGTTTTGTCTCTTAAAGTCCTCATATAATTTTTGTCTTTCTCTGACTAATTTCATTTAGCATAGTACCCTCAAGTTCCATCCACATAGTTGCAAATGGCAAGATTTCATTATTTTTGATTGCCGAGTAATACTCCAGTGTGTGTGTGTGTGTGTGTGTGTGTGTGTGTGTGTGTGTGTGTGTGTGTATACATGCCACATTTTCTTTATCCATTCATCCATCGATGGACATTTGGGCTCTTTCCATACTTTGGCTATTGTTGACAGTGCTGCTGTAAACATGGGGGTACATGTGTCCCTTCAAAACAGCACACCTGTATCCCATGGATAAATGCCTCGTAGTGCAATTGCTGGGTCGTACACCAGACACATCTACATTTCTAATGCACGGTTGTGATCTTTCTCAAAAACCACACTCACTTGTGCTATCAGGTTGAATTTACCTCATGCCCAAAGAGAGACTGTTTCTCCCTTTTACTTAAGCCCTTGAAAACAGACCATTCAAACATGAGCTGGACTCAATCAAAAGAAAAGGAAATACGCACTATATTTTAGCTGTGCTGTCTCATAATGCATGGATTCAATCTATTGTATAATTGCAGGTTTGCAGGAGAATATGAAGACACAAGGCTAAGGGAATGTGGACCTACATGGGCATCAATGATTAAACAGGATATAAATAATTAAATATGGTATAGTTTCCAGAGTATGTTATTTTCATTCCCTCCTAGGATCAAAGCCTCTGGTTTTTCATTTAATGACCAGTTTGTCATCTCCTACTTTGAGTTCTGCATAAAATCAGATTTTTAAAAGTACAGGTGAATCAACAATTGCAGTTTGGCTGCTACTACACAATCATTCCATTAGGTGCTTAAAGTTACATTTGCTCCCTAAACCCAGGTATGTGGGAACTATGGGCTTAGTTTACCTCTAATCTCAGAGCAAGAAAGTTTCTTTTCAGACAGTTACGTGTCACAGCCTTCTGACTCTCCATCTCCTGCCCTCCTCTCATCTGAGGTTTCTGAGGTAATCTCTGCCAAGCATGATGTATTTTGTAAAGGCTTTTTAGCAGGACAGAGGTTATTACAATCTTGAAAATTATTACTGAAAAATCTGTCCACCAAACTAAAAAATAGAGAGCTAAGTATTTTTTTCCCTGGGGGGGGGGGAAGTTTGATGAAATAAAATATGTTTTCTTTACCTGAAAAACAGGCAGGCAAGTAGTTTTTTGTAGAGCTGAAGTAAATACTTTAATGATAGAGATAATTACTTTTTTTATTAGAGAAATATAAAGAATAATAATTTTCATTTTTGCATATAGTATAAGAACATAATATTTGGTGACAAAGCATCAGTTGAAAGCCTTGGGCTCGGCCACTTCTTCATCATATAAAATTGAGTGAGTTATTTCACCTCATTAATCCTTGATTTTCACATCTATAAAATGAGGAAATTAATACAGCACAAGATTTTTGTGAAGATAAAGTTATATAGCACCTGAAGGAGAAGACGTATTTAAGAGGTAGCACCAAATAAAATTTAAGAAATTGCACCAATGTAGCACCAAATGGGTATTTCTTCTATTTTGTCTTCTCTGGTATCATTTCTGCAACTTAGTACATGCCTTTGGGGAAAATATTTCATCTCAATGACTTCTGTTTCCTCACCTATAAAGGTAGAGGCTTACACTCTATGGTTTATAAAAATGGAAAGGTGCTTCGGGCAAAGAAGTTTTTATTTCGCATCTGACAACACCTTAGTCTTTTGCAAAGACCCCACTTAGAAGGGCTTTCATTGAATATTCAGTGGAGTAAATGCTAATTAAACTTTCCAACATGAGTTATAACCCCATTTTGAGATGATGAGACAAGGGGCTACAATCTTAAATTATAGTTTTCCAAGCTTTATTAAAACCCTAAACAGAGATACATTGCCACCTTCATTGCCCTTTCCAGTTAATAGAAAAAGTCACTGCCACTTAGGGACTCCAAATCCAAAGTCAAGAGAGATGAGGCTTACATATTATAAAAGTGTTTATTGTATTCACATTCACATACACAAAGAACAAAGACACCACAAGGACAGGAATGTTTCATTTTATACAGGTTTTCTTAGTGGTGTAATTTGTTGTTGTTTTTTCTTTCTAATATAAGTGCTCTTTGCTTGTTGTTATTGTTTTTTCATCCATTTATGTTTTTTTTTTTTTTGAATTTTAGTGCCTCCTGTCCAGTGCTTTATGTTAGCTTGGGGGGGTGGGGTGGGGGCACAGCTCTGTGATCAGATGGTAAACTCCCAACTGAACACGTTTTTGCATGGCCTTAAAGACCTCCGGAGGAAACTGCCATCTCACCTCATTCATGTCTCACAGTGATATAGGTAGTCACAATATGACATTGTTAAAGAGTATCGTGCCAGTAACCACAGAAAGATTGTAAGCAATATTGACTCACCTTCAACTGGGAAAATTGCTGTCAGTTCATGGATTGACATTCTTTGACATTTTACTTGGAAAACTAGTGAGAGTTTTCACCCTTTGTTGTAGGAACACTGATGCCAGCCCTGCTGCCTCTGTTGTAAACCCACTTTTTTTTACTCGTCCTATGTTCCCCAGATGTTTACCCAACATTTCTACTTACTGACTGAATTCATTCAAGGAGTCCCACGTATGACTCTTTTTCCCCTTCCATGTCCTCCCATTGCTGATTTTCATACTCAACCAGGTTCTTTTGGAGAATCCTCTCACCATAAGGAAAAGCTAAAGAAGGAAATAAAGAAAAGAAATTGGTAAAATGCATTGAGAAAGATGATTAAATAGGGAGAATTTTGGGCTTTATTCAGCGCTTTGACCCCACCACGGGTGATAGAGATGAAGTTCCAGTCACTGAAAGTCCACCAGCAATCCAAAGGTTTTCCTGAAGTAAGTCAACATAGGAATTCCTTCAACAACACCCTGAGAAATAAACTTCCACTTGCTGCGGGGAAACCTGGAAGAGACCAACTTAACTAAGTGACCAAAGTTAGTATCACCATCAATAGCACTACATCTCGATATCATCTACCTCCCGATGTGATATATATTGTTAAGTTCAAAACATCAGCCCTGTGGTATCCTTGCCAAAATTACGTAATCTCAATTTAATCATGATGAAACATCAGATAAATCCACATAGAGAGAATTCTATAAAACACCTGGCCATGACTCTTCAAAAGTGGTAAGGCCGTGTTGGAAAAATACTGAGCAACTGCCATGGATTGGAGGTGACCTAACAGACATGACGATAGAGGTGAGGGTGGACTCTTTCACTGAAAATTGGACCACAAAAGAGAGCATTAGTGGGAAAGTAGGAAAAATTCTAATAAGGTCTGTTTATTTCCTGGTTTCAAAATTGTACAGTGCTTAAGATACTAAGATTAAAGAAAACTGGACAATTGTTATATGGGAATTCTCTGTAGTATTGCAACATTTCAGTAAATCTCAAGTTATTTCAAAATAAAAAAGTTAAATATGCTGATCTTTGTTGAGGTCTTGCTAGCACTGTAGAGTGGAGGATCATGGTCTCTTTTGTTTGAATTTTTCCAAACCTAACAGATTATGACTCATATCACTTTGTAGAATGTGATCCTTAGCTTCACACCCCTATACTTCTAACATGTTAAACGTTATCAGCCATTTCTCTCTGCCTATAATTTCAGGATCTCTACAATTAATTATTTTCTTAGCAAGGAGAATTTGGGAAGCCTAATCAGTAGTAGTTCAGAAGCTGAGTATATATATGGACAGCCTTACAGTTAGGTCTGCATTAAATTTATATCCCATTTCCACTCATTGAATTTCACTACATTTTCAGGAAGTTGTTTAGACCTTTAGTTCTGTCTTGACTTGCAGTCTTTCCAAATCACTGCTTCAAGTTCAAGGAACTCCGATTAGCTATTGTCTCAAACTCAAACTTCAGGAGCTATAGCTGTTACCCTTTTGATGCTGATTTGACAGCAAGCTTCAATCTCTATAATATATTACGAACCCCTTCGAAATGCTAACCCTCTTTTCAGGGGCTGTAGTCTTCTGATGGATTTCCCAGTTGCTTAGGAAGTATGTATGTATGTATGTATGTATTTTCCTTCTGCTTTGGGTTAGACCTTTTGATGGCTAACTTCCTTAACTCCCTAGGCTCTCCTTTCTGGTCTTCCTCACTGTGAACTGAGCACCAGGATTGATATAGTAATGCCTTCTTTAATGTGATTGCCCTTTTTCATTTCTCAAACAAAGTCCTTCACCTGAACTTGGAAATCTGGAAACTTTTCTCAGAGTTGAAGCGCAGATATTTAGCATGGGGTGAAGTATAGACCCTGACAATTCAGAGTGGATGTGGCTCTAACAATTGGTACAGCCATCCTAGTACCCTCTTCCTAGACATCAACCAACTTGTAGACATGCAACCACATCCTTATTTTAGCACCAGCTTAGCACTCACTATATTGTGTATGGAAACCAAATAGTTAACAAATTTTCTTATTTGGAAAGATATTTCTTTGTCTGTTTAATGTGTAGCGGTGAGTGGATGCAGTGAGTTCCAAACACCTTAAACAAATTCAAGCTCCATTTATGTTTCTCATCTATACCAGCTACCAAATATGATGATTTATGGTACTTAATAGTGTACTAACTTGTTTTATGTCAATGTAAGTCATTTATCGGATGCCATGAGACAAATTGCTCTCAAGCATGGTAATGCATCATAATGCATGCAGTTCTCTTCCCCTTCCCCCATTTGTGAAAACATATCAGGAGTTTACATTTAAATTAATCAAAATGTTCTGATGTCAACCTTGATTAGATGTCAGAATTTTTTATTAATGATAAAGATGTTATAAAATATTTCCATTTCTGATCAAGATGATTTTATAATTTAAGATCTAATCTCTTTTCCATTTACCTTTATTTTTAAAAGTTTATTTATTTATTTTGAGAGAGAGAGCAAGTGAGCGAGCATGAGTGGGGAAGAGGCAGAGAGAGAGGGAGAGAGAGAGAGAGAGAGAGAGAGAGAGAGAGAGAGAATTCCAAGTAGGCTCCAGCACAGAGCCCCACGCAGGGCTTGAACTCATGAACTTTGAGATCATGACCTGAGCTGAAATCAAGAGTCAGATGTTTAACTAACTGAGCCACCCTGGCGCCTCTCCATTTACCTTTATTTTTAAAAGTTAGGAGTAATTTTTTCCTTGTGTCTTGAAAAATATATTTGAAATTCCCATAGGAAAAGAAATTCAAGCTATGAAAAATAAAAACCAAAAACCAGGAGTTCCACAAATATTCTCCTTCTCTCTCTCTCTCTCTCTCTCTCTCTCTCTCTCTCTCTCTCTCTCTCACACACACACACACACACACACACACACACACACACACAGGGGCTTTTTAAAATATTTCATGTTTAAAAGTAAAGTTGAGAAGTTGTGGGATATATGTGTCAATGTCTCTAAAAATATTTATTTATCCAGGAATAGCAATTGTGTTTTTTTCTGAGACATGTTTCAATTCTACTTTTTGGTTTATAGCTGTAGTCTTTTTGGGTGCCTATTCATTTCTGAGGTTATCCCTGAATGCCTCCCCTCAGCCTAATGTTGGTCTGCCCTGGGGCCGCTGGAACAAGAGGCTCCATGCTGCTGCTAATGGTAAGCAAGTAGTATAATTGAGCACTGGGTGCCAGCCAGGTATTGTGCTAAGGGCTCCACAGGCATTGCTGCCATTTAATACAACTATGTAAGGATATAAGAACTACCATAATTTTCACTTTACAGCTAAAGGGTGGAGAGATTAAATAACTCCAAAGGTACACCACTGGTACGTAATAGAACAGGGATTTCAACCCAAGTTATCTCAATCCAGAATCCCCAACATTAAAATACTACTCTGGGGGCGCCTGGCTGGCTCAGTTGGTTAAGCATCCAACTTCAACTCACGTCATGATCTCTCAATTCGTGGGTTCAAGCCCCGCGTTGGGCTCTGTGTTGACAGCTCAGGGCCTGGAGCCTGCTTCGATTTCTGTGTCTCCTTCTCTCTCTGTCCCTCCCCAGCTCACACTCTGCCTCTCTCTCAAAAATAAATAAACATTTAAAAAATGTTTAAATACTACTTCTGAGTGCTGTCTGGATTCAAGTTGTCCATTTCCATACAGGATCTCACAGTCATAGAAATCACAGAATCTCTTTAACTTTGCATGCCACAAACCACATATTCTAAATTCTAAGATACATACTTTTTCAGATTTGTTAACATCTTTGAATTTAGCATGCTTCTTATTATCAATGGTATTTCATAGTTTGTCAGGATTCCCCCCTTTCTTACAGGTACATAAAATAATGTCATTTTGCTTTTGATAAACTATAGCATAAATAAAATATATATTTTGAATAAATACACTAAAAAGTTATTGAATGTTCATTGTGTGCCAGGAATGTACTAAATACTTTAAATACATTTTCTCTTAATTTTCATAACTTCTCTATTAGTGAAAGCTATGTCAACACCACGATTATACAGATAAGAAAATAGAGGCTTTTGTCTAAGGTCTTTCTGTAAAGTAGTTCAAAAAGGAATCTAACTCAGAAGCCTTAGTTTTAAATGTTGAAGAGTTAGTTTTGTATTATGCCTGTTTTGTTAATGGGTTTAGAGTAAGCTAGAATTTTCTACTTTAATGAACATTTAACTGTGTGCAAAATAACTTCCACATTAACAAGGAGCTTTACAAAGAAGTGAAAACAATCATGGTGGCTTATTTGGTAGGAAGGATAAGTGTTATATTTAACTTATTTCTTTCTTCTTTTAGGGACTGGGAGTGGAAGCAGAGATTAATATAGTATAATTTGACCCAAATAAAGATATTTAGATATATTTGAAGGAAAAGAGAGAAATACTTTTTTTAAAGAGAAAAAAAAAACTTTGAAGTTTAATACTCATTAGAAGGCAAAATTAATTCTCCAGTTCACCCAATCAAAATCTAGAGAAAAAGTTTAACCCTGAGAATTTTTGAAACCTAAAAGCTGCTCTAGCAGCAGAGAGGCAATCAGAGAGGAGGGAAATAGAAGCTCAAGACTGAGCAAAAACAATTGAATTTAATAAACAAGACTGTAATCTGCTTTATCTGTTTTGAATGCTTCTTTTTAATCCTGTGAATTTCTTCCTGCTACAGTCACTGAAATTCAGTCTGCTATTTCTGTGGTATCTATTTTTGACTCTATGTAGGTAACACCACCTTATTTATCCCAAATTTTACTCTTTTACCTAAATTCTGTTTGCAAACTTTCAACTTGTTCTGAGAACTTCTACCTACACATTCTTCAACTACTTCAGAATGCATTAGTCTGAGATCATTATCCTCCACGAAAATCAACTTCTTACCCAAAGCCCATATATTTACAATGGCAACACCTTGTGTGCAATGATGGAGAGCCCTCTCTGGTAGTTTAATTGATCTTGCTCAACTGCCTTCTACCCCCCCCATTTTTCAATTTCTCTTTTCACTTTTCATTTACCACCTATCCCTTATTACGTCATACCTGAGTTATTACCATACCTGCTGTGATACTGTGATTTATAATAAGAAATATGCATTTGATCTTTGACCCTGGGGCACAAATCTCTTAAAACCCTTGGGATTTCCCATGAGAAGAATGATAAAGATAGCTTTTGTGCTAAGTCAATGAAGTGACTTTTTGGAAAGCCCTTAGGTAATCTCAGGTTGGGAGGTGGTTGGTGGGGGAGCCAATCATGTGATTAGAGGGTTAGAAGTTTAAATACTCCCATACCAATTTAGGGGGAGGGTCTAGAGGTGGAATCAGTTACCAGTGGCCAGTGATTTAACCAATCATGATTATGTAATGAAACCTCCATACAAACCCAAAAGTAAGGGATTCAGAGAGCCTTTGGTTGGTGCATGGAAGCTTTATGTCCCTTCCCACATTCCTTGCCCTATGTATCTCTTCCGTCTGGCTGTTCCTGAGTTAAATCCTTTTATAATAAACCAGTACTCTAGTAAGTAATATCTTTCTTTGTGTCCTGTGAGCTGTTCTAACAAATTAATTGAACCAAAGAAAGGAGAGGGTCATGGGAACCTCTGATTTATAGCCAGTCAGAAGTACAGGTAGCAACCAGGTCTTATGATTGACATCTGAAATGGGGGCTGGGGGGAGGAGGTGGCAGTCTTGTAGACTGAACCCTTAACCTGTGGGATCTGATGCTGTCTCTAGATATATAGTGTAAGAATTGAGTTGACTTATAGGATACCCAGCCAGTGTCCCAGAAGTTGCTTGTGGATGTGGGAAACCACACACACACATTGGAATTGGGCCGAAGGAACCAAAGACCTTCCTTTTTATTATCTTAGTCTTTCTAGAGTAAACCCCTTTTGTTGAGGTTTGATCCCAGTAACACAATCACAGACACTCTAATTCCTACAGCTGTGGACCCATGTACCATATCATATACTTACATATGTTATGTATATGCATTCTGTTCTATAGTGCTGCATTATCAATTATGGGGTCACAGGCCACATGTGGTTACTTTAAATTTTAATTAAAGTGAAATTAAATTAAAAATTCATTTCCTTTGTCACAATAGCCATATTTCAAGTTCTTAATAGCTACATGTGGCTAGCAGCTACTGTATCAGACAGCACAGTACAAAGCATTTCCATCATCAAAGAAATTTCTATTGGGCAGTATGCTCTAGTTGCTAGTCTATAGGGCT
The DNA here is from genome assembly GCF_022837055.1 of Prionailurus viverrinus. Lineage (NCBI taxonomy): Eukaryota > Metazoa > Chordata > Mammalia > Carnivora > Felidae > Prionailurus > Prionailurus viverrinus. The sequence continues at coordinate 61,028,568 of NC_062568.1, read as the reverse complement.
CCACTTTCTCCATCTGAAATTCTCTGAGTAGCTTCTAAGTGTTCTGGAGTTCCTCCTGCTTACTCCAGTCTATCTCTCTGCCTTCCCACTTCATACAAATGCCTCAGGTGGAGAATGCCTTTCTCTTTTTCATTTTGCCCCTAAATGCTCAGAGACACTGTATTATTAGAACCTACCCAAGCCACAGTGCCAAGGATAGAGAAGACAGTGCAACATGAATCTGCTTACAGGGATTTAGTTGCAGTGAATGCTGAGCATGCTATTGGGACCAGTTGTAAGCCTACATATGACCCAAAAGAAGCTTCTCAAGCAAGTTTGTTGGGTTTTATTATTTAATAAAAACATTTTAAAAGTCTCCTTCCTTCTAGCTTTTGGTTTCATGCAGACATTTCTCCAGTGGTGTTGTCTTGGGCCCCTTTCAGGTCTATAAGCAGGTTCTTTGGTCTCTTTCTTTTCTTTTCCTCCATGGTTTTTAACAGAGTGCCAAACACATGGTGGGTTTTAATTAAGTATCTTGGGAATGGGTGGATAAAGAACTGTTGTTAAAAAGAGCTGGCTCTTTCACTGTCTACCATCCAGGCCATCTGCATTAGCAGTCCATCCTCATGACTCAGCACAAAGGTAACCTTATAGCAACTTTCTAGCCTACACTGCCAATAGTTGTATTCCTTCTGCTCATTTTATGGCAGGGGTTTGATAATCTGATGTCCCCTGTCCCTTACATGTGGTCATTCCAGCCTAAGCACTTTTGTTACTGGCTATGAGCCAGCTTCTTTAGGTTGGACATCCTATCTTACACTCTTTATGCCTAATAGATAACACTAGTGAAATTGTGCAATAAATAGATAGAAAAAGATTATTGCTCTTTTATTGAACTTTTTTTAGTCTGATGTTACTTTGACATCAAGCTATGTCTGCCAGCCTCCCAAAGGATAAACTGCCTCATGATTCATATTTACTCCATTTTTCTGGTGCATTAGTAGACAGTGGCCTGAATATGCAGTTAGAAGGTGTGTCCATCTCTGTGTTACATAGACTCATGGTAGAGCCTACCTCATGATGCTCACCTACACCTGACCCATGGTCACCACCAGCTCAGGAAGCTCCTTCAGAATGTATTGTGATTGTTGTTTGACCCGTTTTCTACTCTAGAAAATGTAAGTAATAATCAGTTATTATCTACTCTTTTTAAATTATAAAATATTTAAGCCATAAATAAAAGTCTGAAAATATATTCTGCATCTTCTTTCAGCTGTACATCAAAAATTCAGTGATGAGCATATAAAGACTCTTAGGTATTGAGGTTCTTTTTGTGTATGCCACCAAGGAATTGAAAGATATTTTTGGCCAGCAAAAAGTTTTATCTTATGCTAATGTCCAAATTCCCCTTTTCCCTAATATTTCAAGATTGCCTCATAAAACAGAAGATAATAAACTCAACAGATGCAAGACTCAGAATAAATAATAAATATATACTGCATCCCACCACATACACAATTAAAAATAAGCCAACTAGAAAACTAGTTTTTTTCTTTTTTTTCTTTTCTTTTCTATTCGTTTCTTTTCCTTTCTTTTCTGGGAGAAAGGAAAAGAGGTTTATAATATGTATACCTAAGTTGAAATGGTTTCTAATACTCTAAATGAAACATTTATAGATATAGTTGTGCCATATCATCATATTTTCTTTCTTATTCCTCATCATTGAATAAAGCCAAAGTTTTGGTCCCCAAGAACGTTCAGCATCTGAGTTTCTTTGCTGCTAAAAGAAAAGTAGGTAACATTCCTATCATTTCAAAGAGAATGAGGGGATAGAAATGAAGGAAGAAAGCAATGCTAAGAAGCACAGATCCTATTTTCTTGTAATGCCACTAATAATAACTTAGAAGTGGTAGCTAGAGTATAGATGCTGTATAAGCAAAAATAAATCTACACCAAATGGTTTTTAATGCTTGAAAGGTAAAAGTAACTGGAAAGTTAAAATCAGTTTACCATAAACACCTTCTCCAAAGCAGCATATTTTCCCAGAGTTCTCCCTGGAGTTTTTTGGCATATTGCTCAGAAAATGCTTCAATAGAATATATCTAATGAGATCTTTCCCATTCATCATTTTCTACTGAGAGATGCATTTCCAAATGTAGAAATTAAAAAGTATAAATTCCTCTAAAGAAATTATTCCAGTTCCAACTTGAATAGCACTAATAAGTCTTCTCCCAGCATGAGAAGATTATATGGACTTTAACTAGCAAATGTGGTTCCAAAATAGCTAATCATTAAAAACCAGAGACAATCCATTTCCATAAAGATATGGCAATTAAAGTGACTGACATAGAATGGTAAGAATCTTAAAGGAGAAAACTGCCCTCATTGAGGGAGGGAGATGTCATTGAGTCAAGCTCCCTCCAAGGTTGGAATCCATCCTATATCCCAGGCAGATGGCAGCCCAGCTTTCCTTTAAATACTTCCAGTTTCAAGAGTTCATGCTTCTGCAAAACAGTTCTTTCTATTGTCAGATGGCTCTCTTTCTTAGAAGGTTAATCCTCACGTTGAGTAGAATGTATCTTATTGGAACATCCACATTTTGAGCAAGGTTTTGCCCTTTGAAGCAACACAGAATATTTTCCATTTGTTACTGTGGGAAATGACAGGCTCTGTCTAATCTTGAGGGCTCAGGACACAACTTAGCAGTAGGAGGTGAGTCCTGAGTGACTTAGGAAGAGTCAAGGCCAAACCTATGCATGACAAGGGCATGATATGACTCAGCACGTCCTGACTAAGGAAAGACAGATGCTACAAAACCATCCCTCCCTCCAAAAAAGGTTGGTCATTAATTAAGAAATCTGTGCTGGGTAGGTCAGACAATATATTTGAGTATCTTCCTTTGTAGATATTTTAAAAATTGTTGTTTTGTGGTTTTATGCCCTCCTTTTGTTGTAGATATATCAGGAATACATTAGTAGACCCACTCAGGAGTGACAGCAACTATGACAGAGGCAGATATCATTGACTGTTTTTTGTTCAAGTGTTGCAGTAAGTACGAGGGCTAGGAAGGTAGAAGATTTGACAACTGTGGGTTCCATCCAGCATTTTTATTATCTTTCTTGAGTGCAGTTCATACTTTTCAGAACTGTTAGTACCCTGTGGTGCTGACATAATATGTCCTTTGTGAGGCTTTGCTTTTTCTGGCTTCAAAACCAAGGCCTTGGAGCAGCTTTATTTGCATAGATAGATATCAAATGTGTCATTTTCGTGTTTTTTACTACTATTTTTTTAAAATTATTTTCAATTACAACTCCAATCACAAGCATACACAGACTAATTTTTAGTTTTGTTTTTGACTGATTATGCTTGCGCACAGCCCCTTCCTTCGCATGACAATTGTCTTCTCTATCATTACAAGCAGGTTAAGGACCAGGGTGGAAGGATAAGAGGCTTCCTAAGTGTTTTCTGCTGCTAGAACCCTTTTCATAGGATTCCAAATAACAGAACATAACCTTTCCTCCAACCCACTCCAACCAGCCAGCCCACACACATCCAATTCTGTTTCTCAGCATCCAGCTCCAAAACACATTTTTTCCCAGTTTTGCTGAAGTATAATTTACAAACAAAACTTTAAGATATTTAAAGTGTACACCTTGATTTGATATATGTATATATTGTGAAAGGATTCCCCCCAGCAAGTTAATTAACACACCCATCACCTTACATATTTACCCTTTCTGTGTGTGAGAGAGCACTTAAGTTCTCTCAGCAAATTTCAATTATGCAATACACTGTTATCAACTACAGTCAACATGTCAAATGTTAGATCATCAGACTTTATTCATTTTATAACTGAAAACTTGTACTCTTTTACTAGTCTCTCCTTATTTTCTCCAACCCCAGCCTTGGCAACCACTTTTTACTGTTTCTGTGAAGTTGTTTTGTTTTGTTGATGGTATTGTTGTTTTTTAAGATTTCACATATATGTGATATCATGGAGTATTTGTCTGTTTCTGTCTGGCGTATTTCACTTAGCATAATGCCCTCAAAATTCATCCATGTTGCCACAGATGACTTCCTTCTTTTAAAAGTAAATAATTTTATCACACACACACACACACACACACACACACACACGCACACACACACACGACATATTTTCTTGTTTTGTTTATCCATTGATGGCCACTTAGATTGTTTCCATACCTTGGCCATTGTGAATAATGATGCCATCAATGAACATGATAGTACAGATATGTCTTCAAAATAATAGTTTTACTTCCTTTGGACATATACCCAGAATTGGAATTGCTGGATCATATAGTAATTCTAGTTTTAATTTCTTGAGGAACCTCCATGCTGTTGTCCACAAGGGCTGTACTTGTTTATATTTCTGCCAACACAGTGTAAGAGTTCACTTTTCTCCATATCCTTGATAGCATTGGTTATCTCTTGTATTTTTGATAATACTCATTCTACCAGATATAAGTTGATATTTCGTTGTGGTTTTGATTTGCATTTTTCTGATGATTTCTAATGATTAGTGATGTTGAGCACCTTTTCTTGTATCTGTTGGCCATTTGTATGTCTTCTTTGGAAAGAAGTCTATTCAAATTCCTTGTTTGTGTTTTTATTGTTTTTTTTTTTTTGCTATTGAATTGTGTGAGTTCCTTGTATATTTTAAATATTAACCCTAATTAAATGTATGGTTTGAAAATATTTTCTCCCACTCAGTAGGTTGACTTTTCATTTTGTTTATGGTTTCCTTTGCAGAGAAGCTTTTTAGTTTCATGAGGCCCCACTTGTTTAATTTTGCTTTCATTGCCTTTGCTTTTGGTGTCAAACCCAAAAAATCATTGCAAAACCAATGCCAAGGAGTTTACTCCCTAGGTATCCTTCAAGGTGTTTTATGGTTTCAGGCTTTACATTCAAGTCTTTAATCCCCTTTGAGTTGATTTTTATGTATGATGTAAGATAGGGGTCCAGTTTTTTTCTTTTACACAAGGCAATCCAATTTTCCCAACACTATTTATTTCCCAATACTCTCCTTTTCCAAATGTATATTCATGACTTCTTTGCCAAAAATTAATTGACTATGTATGCATGAGATTATTTCTGGGCTTTTTATTTTGTTCCATTAATCTATATGTCTGTTTTTATGCTAGTACCATACCATTTTGATTACCATAGCTTTATAATATAGTTTTTTTAATTGTTTTTTTAATGTTTATTTTTTGAGAGAGAGACAGAGCATAAGTGGAAGAGGGGCAGAAAAAGATGGAGACCCAGAATATGAAGCAGACTCCAGGCTCTGAGCCATCAGCACAGAGCCTGATGCAGGGCTTAAACTCAGGAACTGTGAGATCATGACCTGAGCCGAAGTCGGACACTCAACCACTTTTAGTCGGACACTCAAGCCACTCAGGCACCCCTTTTATAGTATAGTTTAAACTCAGGAAGTGTGATGCCTCCAGTTTTGTTCTTCTTTCTCAAGATTGTTTTTGTTATTTGCAGTTTTTTGTCGTTCCATACAAATTTTAGGTTTTATTTCTGTCAAACATGCCATTGAAATTTTGATAGATATTTCATTGAATCTGTAGATCACTTTTGATCTTAATTGTGATTTATGATACCAAGTTAAAGAGTGATGAGAGAATAAGATCACTGTTTGATTTAAATTTAAATGAATCATATAAATTCAGAAATTATTGAGGATTCCATAGAGCTAACATTTAAACATTGATTTATTTTATCCTTAAAACAAAGGCAAAAATAGTTTATATTTTACCTCTTGATCAGAAAATGAAGTTTTTAGTCTTTTTTTTAATATTAAGTATTATTACAACGACAATAGTTGTATATATAGTTGTATATAAAACTCCTCTTTTCTGTTCCTCAATACCTTGTGTTAGGCCAGCTCTACTACATGTATTTTTCTCTATATTAAAGGGAGTATAGACTGTACTTTCACATATAATAGGTAGTAGCTATATTTATCAAAAATCTTATTAACTCTGCAGTTAGACAGCTGTCAGCCTACATTCAGTATTGTTCTGTGAAACATCTGAGGGACAGCTTGATATTAGGCATTTAACGCTTTAGTATAAAAGGTTTATACAGTTTTCACTGAGCGATTTAAGTCTGTTTCTAAGTTAGAATTTTACTTTTTTAGATTACACATTCTTCAAGCTTCTGTAATTACTAGATGACCAGACATGCATTCAGGAATATTACCTTTTCTATTTTTAGGTATGTTCTGGAAATTGCCATCAAAAAGGACACCAGATTTATATTGCTTTTAGTTTCTAGCATAATTTAAATTTCTCATCTATTGGGATTTAATAGCTGTTCCAAGTACAATAACCAACTAACTTTCTACAACTGGCTATTTTTAAATAAATACATTTCCCGATATTCACACCAAAAATATTTATGTATATGTCTAATACCTCCCCCAGTGTTCTCATGGGGAGAGAACATGTCAACATTTAACATGGTGTCCCAGTGGCTAGCAGGGTGAAAGGTACAGGGAAAGCATGCAGTTTATGTTTGTTGAATGAACCAATACACTTTGAAACAATCCTGTGCCTTTGACAATTACATATATAAAATCTGAAGGACAATTACCTGAGCTTATTTGGTTTTCTGGAGCACTCTTCTAATATCCATTTATTTGGGGGTTATGTATTTGCTCATTTCATATCAACAAATAGTTCTCAAATTTCTTTATAAAGGGTTTTTCCTGCCCTACCTACCTTCATCCGTTATTATGACAACAAAAAATAATCTATCATGGTGTGTGTATGGCTCAGTGAGTTAAGCGTCAAACTTTGGCTCAGGTCATGGTCTCACAGTCTGTGAATTTGAGTCCCATGTCAGGCTGTATGCTGACAGCTCAGAGCCTGGAGCCTGCTTAAGATTGGTGTCTCCCTCTCTCTCTGCCCCTCCCCTGCTCATGGACTGTCTCTCTCCCTCTCTGTCAAAAATAAACATTAATAAATAGAATAGAATAAGAATAGAATAGAATAGAATAGAATAGAATAGAATAGAATAGCTACGATTCCAATCTGCTGCTGCCTATCATTTTTCATCATTGCTATTAAAAAGAGTCTTTGAGGGGCATCTGGATGGCTCAGACGGTTGAGTGTCCGACTTCTCTTCAGGTCACTATCTCACGGTTCCTGAGTTGGAGCCCCGCGTGGGGCTCTGTGCTGACAGCTTGGAGCCTGGAGCCTGCTTCAGATTCTGTCTCCCTCTCTCTCTGGCCCTTCCCCTCTTGAGCTCCTCTCTCTCTCTCTCTCTCTCTCTCTTTCAAAAATAAATAAACATTAAAAAAACATTTTAAAGAGTCTTTGAGCACTAGAGTCTGTTTTACTGTGGTATTCAAAAGGAGCAACAGGGGCGCCTGGGTGGCTCAGTCAGTTAAGCATCTGACTTCAGCTCAGGTCATCATCTCACGGTCTGTGAGTTCAAGCCCCGCATCGGGCTCTGTGCTGACAGCTCGAAGCCTGGAGCCTGCTTCAAATTCTGTGTCTCCCTCTCTCTCTGGCCCTTCCCCTCTTGAGCTTCTCTCTCTCTCTCTCTCTCTCTCTCTCTCTCTCTCTCTCTCTCTCTCAAAAATAAATAAACATTTAAAAAAAGGAGCAAGAGACCAACTGTAATAATCTTTGCTTTTATAGCAAACATCCTGTCACTCTGCCTTACATAACAAAATCTTCTTCCTTAGTGGTAACTCTTTTTCTTCTAGATCCACATTAACACTAGTGTTACATATGACAGAACAGTCACATTTTCAGTCAACATCATTTCACTATTCAAGCTTTGTGCAGAATTTTTTCCTGACATGAGTTATCTTGAATGTTTACTTCCTGCCAAAGAAATACAATCTCATTGCCCAAGAATTTACTCAGTGGACAGACTACAGAGCAGAGGAAACCTCAGCCTTGCACAATGTTTTTCATGCATAAAATGTAGCACAGGAGTCTACAAATAAATAAAACGGCAGCTGTCCACTGACCCAGCAGAGTGCACCAGTCATAATATAGTCAACAATAGCTCAAAACCTTGAGAACATGGTTCATTTTAAATAGTTAACTCTCAGTTGTTCCTGGCAATAGGAGGCAAAGTGGAGCATGGCTCACAGTCGAGAATATAATTTTAAAAGATTCATGTTTGCCATTAGTTTGAAATGTGTTCCTACTCTGTTATTTTCCTAGAGTTATTTTCAAATAGAAAAACTAATATTTTATTTTTTTGTTTCTTTTCACTGCTAAAGACTTTAGATCTAAGGCTTACAAGTAATAATTATGGAAATGATCAGAGTGGTAACAACAGGGAAAAGAAATGGCAACTGGGAGTTAAGATGAGCATCATGTTAGGTTTTCAAGCCAATTTCCAATTTAAATAATGGTATTAGTTTCTAATTGCTGCTATAACAAACTCCCCTAAAATTAGTGGCTTAAACAATAAAGAAATTATTATCTTATAGTTCTACAGGTCAGAAGTCTTACATGAGTCTTATTGGGATAAAATCAAAGTGTTGGCATGCTACATTACTTGTTGGAGGCTCTAAGAGAGTTTCTTTGCCTTTCTTAGTCTCTAGAAGTGGATCATGTTCCTGGGCTCAAGGCCCTTTCCTTCATCCTTAAAGCCAGCAACAATGGTTTGAGTCTTTTTCACAGAGCATCACTGTGACCTCCTCTTCTGCCCACCTTTCCAATTCTAAGAACTCTTCTTACATCGGGACAACCCAGGTTATCCAGGATAGTCTCTCTATTTTAAGGTCATCTGATTAGCAACCTTAATTCCATCTGCACCCTTGATTCCCCTCTGTCATGCAGCCTGATTCACCTGTGCCATTTTCACAGGTTCTAGGGATTAACACATGGTCTTAGAGTACATTATTTTGCCTACCATAATGATAAAGATCACATTTCAAACCATAAATGTGCTTTTTGCTTTTATCTTTTCTAATATATTTTTACTAGCTGAACCTTAGCTTTCATCTAGCTATAGAGGAAATCAGAAATTTTAAAGCATGTTAAATGAAGGCTTTTTAAAAATCCAGTTCTGACATGCAAAAATGAAACTATTAAAGAGAATTTATAGAAAAAAATTTTTGGCTCTGCCTTTAGTATATCAAGGTCTGAGTCTAGAAGAATTACCGCAGAGTTCTCTTACAGAGAAACTATTCCTTCTCTTATAGCAGAAAAGCCATTGGTTTATTGTTATAGAGTAGAAGTGTATAAAATAGAAGTTAAAGAAAAGTTGGCCATTCCTCAGACCCCAGTGAGGATGGAAAGAAGAAAATTTGGAATGCAAAAATGTGGCGTGAAAGTCACAGAGGGAAGTATAAGGAGACAAACTCAACTGTCATCGGCTACAAGCACCACTGAGCTCTTGAGAAGGACATGAATTTGTATTACACCAACCCCCGGTGGTCGGGGGAACTGACCCAGTGACCAGTAGCCAAGGCATAACTGTGCCTAAGGATTTTGCTCTGACAGGAGATTTTGTAAGACAGATCCTTTTCTATACACTTAATACCATCAAAGTGAAAGAGAGAAGAGGAAGCTAATGAAACTGATAATTTATCCAGAAGAGATTGAGCCTTACATAAAAGGATTCATTGGATTATCATAACAATCTGTGTTTCAAAGTAAACAATGATAAAGATCATGAAGAGCTTATCATAAGCCAGCAAATTAGGGACAGAACAACAACAATTAGATTTCTGGTCACTTTACATTCAGATATACAGAGAAAAATGTATCTTCTTTAAATCTCTATAACTGATGTAGTCTTTATCCCAAATCCCTATCTACTGGTTATTGGGAAAGGAAGTAGACTAAAGGTGAGAGAACTTAATTTTAGACCTGTTTGTTAAAACATATCCTGCTCTGGGCGCCTGGGTGGCTCAGTCGGTTGGGCGTCCGACTTCAGCTCAGGTCATGATCTCGCAGTCCGTGAGTTTGAGCCCCGCGTCGGGCTCTGTGCTGACAGCTCAGAGCCTGGAACCTGTTTCAGATTCTGTGTCTCCCTCTCTTTCTGATCCTCCCCCATTCATGCTGTCTCTCCCTGTCTCAAAAATAAATAAACATTAGGGGCGCCTGGGTGGCGCAGTCGGTTAAGCGTCCGACTTCAGCCAGGTCACGATCTCGCGGTCCGTCAGTTCGAGCCCCGCATCGGGCTCTGGGCTGATGGCTCGGAGCCTGGAGCCTGTTTCCGATTCTGTGTCTCCCTCTCTCTCTGCCCCTCCCCCGTTCATGCTCTGTCTCTCTCTGTCCCCAAAATAAATAAACGTTGAAAAAAAAATTTAAAAAAAAAAAAAATAAATAAATAAACATTAAAAAAAAAAATTTTAAAAACCCCACATATCCTGCTCTGATAATGTAAGAATTCGTACTCTGTCCTCTCATTTTTTTAATTCTCCAATTCCCTTCTCAACTTCTTTTCAAGATTGTGTCTGCTCTAGAGGGAGCAGAGAAATTTATCGTGCTTGCTTCTCTGTTCTCCAGGAAAATAGTCCAATTTTCCCTGATTGCAGGTGGCCTACTGGCCTCTGATGCCATATACTATGCTTGATCACTTTGCACTTCATACTTTTGGCTGAAATAATGCTCAAGGGAAGCAGTAGCCATATCTCTTTTCTTGAGCCCACTTTCCCCCTCAGATTGTGTTGATCACAGATACCTGAGTATCTTTCATCCAGGCCCCAGGGCCAGAACTCCACTCTCTGTGAAAGGGTGATGTTTTTCTCATTACAGTAGCCACATGGTAATTCTGTTGGCTTTTGACTAAGTATTTATATCCCATTGGAACTAAGGGAAGTTCAGGAGTGCTAGCCAAAGCCTTCTGTACATGACCATATGTTCTACTCCTTATCTTGTTTGATGTGCATCAAGTTGGTACACAGTACCCAAAAGTATTCTCTGAAATCTTTAAATATGGATCAAGAATGAGCCTTCTGCTGTTGGGTTTTCCCTCACACATCTTACACTCACCCATAGGCTTTATCGTAGGTAGAGGAAAGAGGAATAAACATCTACTACTCCGTTTACCTGTTACCTTTCTTCTTCTCACTGTCTGTAAGAGCTTTAACTTCAATGGCTGTCTTTTTTCAAGTAGCATCCTCTTGACTTAAGCTTAATAGCAAGAAGAGACTCTCAAATTAAATTGCAAGTAATAACAACTAATTAAAAAAAAACTAAGCAAATTGGTGCACAGCGAAAGTTAAACCATCGGCTAATAGGATGGCAAGGTATTCAGTTGAACATCATGAACTACTCTAAATAGAACACTGAACTCTGCTAGGACCCTTTCTCTCTCATTTTCGCTCCTTTTCTACCCATATATTTTTCCTTCCCAGTAATATTAGTTCAATTCTGCATCAGTGTGAACCATCTTCCACCACATGCTGGTGAATATGACATCTATCCCATTCATCATGATCATGCTGGGAAACACAACCTCCTTCGCTCAGCAGCTGAGTTTTACATTTTATATCTCCCACCAAGAAATACTGATTCATAATTTCCCTTAAAAATCTAGAAAATGTTTCCTGGTCTGACTTTGATTAAATGTCTACTGCAGGACTGATCAAATGTGGCTAGGAGGAAAGTCAAATAAGAGCATGGCTATCAGGAATCCATTCCCCTAATGTGGAACCTGTCCCAGAGAAGGGAAAATCACTGTGAGAGAAGTTAATCCAAGACCACTGCTGTCATTTAAAAACTTGGATGCCCTTGGTCCCAATTCCCTCATGGAATTAAAATGGCCTTTTGAAAACTTATTTCCCCAAAGGGTTTAACTCATACATCCTATTTACACAAGAAATAGAAACAACTGGTGGAATAGAATGGTAGTGAACATTCCTCACCTCTCATCTTCTAGCCAAAAATGGTTACAATCAGTAGAGCTATTCATGAAGGAGGGCTTCTCTGGATGATCAGCATGAAGCAAATGTCCATGAGGGACTCACCTTTGGACTATTTTATTATCACAAGTTCCTTAGAATTATGGAATTAGAATAATGGAAGTTCCTTAGAATTTCCAGTATTCAGTGTAACAGACAGTGGAGAAAGTTTCTCCAGTTCTCAAATACTAGAGATCACCATAAGGCCTTTGTAAATTCTCTGCACCAGTGATTCTTAAAAAGAACCAGTGTCAGCATCAAATATGAACTTATTAGAAATACAAAGTTGGGAGGATCCTGTGCAAGACTTACTAAATCAGGAACTCTCGGGAGGGATAAGCAATCTGTTTTAACAAACCCTCCAGGTCATTCTGATGTGTGCTAACAGTTGAGAACCACTGCTCTGTAAGTCTATAATTAGACTAAATAATACATATTTTCTACTAGAATATATCTTCTTGAGAAGTAAGAGCTGTGGTTCTTACTAATATAGCATTTGGGAGATCCTGGCCCGTTTATTTGCTGTCTTCAAACATCCAGTTACATTGATAAGAATTCTGACATGCAAAGATTATCTCAGAAATCTAAATTTGACTTTCTAAGGTACCTTTGAAAAACTAGTCAAAAACTTCAATTAGCCCGTATTTGCTTCCCTTTTTAGATCAACAGCTGCTCATTATTAAAGATTGTGGGATTATTGGAGTATTAATGTGATTGAGTCTTTATATTGTTTTATTATAGTGTCATTAACTTATGGTGATTATTGTTGAAATACTATTGAAGAATATTTCTGGCTACTTCTTTCTTGAAACCAGTGCTCTTGTGGGTGTTCTTCACTGTTTTATTCTACATTTGACAATTTTTAAACCACAATTTATCATTACATATTTGTTATTTGATTTCTTGTGCTGTTCATACTGATTTCTAGAATGAAATGGTGTTTTAGACATATTTGAAGATGTGCATCATTGTTTCTTTTCTTCTCACATTTGGTTTCTTCCTTCAGATGACTTCTTTAGTTACTTTAAATATTTGTATTCATTTTTTTCACATGAATAAATGATTCTCAGGGCTGGCATAGAAAATAATTTTAAATATACAGAAATATCTAGTCCTCACTCAAGATCAAACTTAATTATAATAATTAGTTGTTGGGATATGGAGAATTATTGCAATTTAAGAATGCCCAAGTGATAACAATGTATAGCTAAGATTGAGAACCACTGACGTGTATTTTCCTTTAGATCCAAGTTCTTCATTCTTCAGAATATTGTTTCCAAGCTGTTATGCTAGAGCCTATTTTTGTGTGTGCTGCTAATGGATATTTTCCATATCTGGATGATGCATCTGCAATACGGGTAAGATCTATATCATGTTTAATATTAGGTGACTCCATTTATTTGATGCATAATGGCACCAAACAGTTTCTCATAGGGCATATTTCCAAAGTATGGGCAATCTGACCACAACACAAAACACATCATTTACCACTAGTCTTGAATCTGGTATTTGGCTAGATTCCCTTCCTCCCTCACACTTGTAATAAGCAACCCTCCTGAAAAAGGGTATTGATTACAAAAGACTTTTCTTTTTTATTGTCCTTGCTAATACTATATTTCTACTGAGAATGGAAGTCAACTGCAAATGTCCCGGTTTTCTACTTATAGCATATATTTCAGTTAGTTTGTGGAAGGTACATAATAGGTGTGCAATAAATTGTTGAAGGAGTAATTTAATTATTGATATATGCCAATATTGAAATAATTTTGAGATGAAGATACCTGATTGCATGAAGGTAACCTTGTGTGTATTGTTGTTTGGATAATTTTTTTTTATTTAGAAACATGGAAAATAGTATATACATACACTTTTTTGACTAATATTAATATAACTTCCTGATGATATTAGTAATTCATTTTAACTTCCAAATGTTAGTGTCCATATCTCTAAAGTGATGATCCCCCTAACGTCGCTGTAGAAACTCTTCTGCTTTTCTTAAACTACTACTGTTCTCCTTTCTTCCACTCCAGACATTATAAACAAAGTTGTATTATCTCAGAACCTTACTGTTCAAAAAGAGACAAGTCAGAATGAGTTGTGGATATTAGTAAATCTTTTAAGGGCAGAATACTGGGTTACTTTGTACTGGTTACCTATATTCTAAGACTTCAATTTTAGGGGGTTTTAAGTAGAAAGAATGGACAAAATGATTGCTAATCCCAGAAGCCAGAATGGATTTAAGTAGTAGGGCACAGTGCAGATCAAAATATGATGCAATGCTTCTTTGCCAGGGAGGGAAAAGCAAGTCATAATACCATGTCATAAATTCAGTGAGTTTATGGTCTGGCTTTGTTTAAATGTTCACTAGCTAAAAGTTTAGAAACAGTAGAATGATGAAAAAAATTTTTTTGAACAAAGAAATAGGACTAGTTCAGGTCAAATAAGTTTAGATACTAATATGAAGACTAAGTAAAGATCCTGGTACTTGTAATTGTAATGCAGTGAGATTTGGAGACAGACATGAATGCACAAGGTTTTACCATTGGTGTATGTGTTTATCTTTATGTGGTTAATCTGTGTAAAGTATATACATTTCAGGTATACATCTTGGTTGATTTTTGCATGCGTATGTTTCCATTCACCCATTTAAGCACCTCTTAGACCAAGATTTCACCTCAAGAGCTTCCCTCATGCTCCTTAGCAGTTCAGAACACCCTCCCCAGAGTTCATGATTTTTCTGATTTCTATCTAAATATATTCGATTTCCATGTTCTTAAACTTTATATAAATGGAATTATACAGTATATATTCTTTTGTGTCTGCTTTTTTCCCTCTACAAAATTTTCCAAGCTTTGTCCATGCTGCTGCATATAGTAATAGTTTGTATGTTTTTATGGCTGAGTTGTATTCTGTTGTATAAGTATTGTGCGATTTGTTTGTGCATTCTCCTGTTGGTATACATTTGAGTTGTTTTCACTTTTTGACTAAGTTTTTTTTATTAAAACTGCTATGAATGTTTTTACACATGAATTTTGGTAGATATATGCATTATTTCTCTTGGATAGGAGTGGAAATGCTGGCACAATTGCTGGCTTATATTTATCTTTAGTAGATTTAGCCAAACAGTTCTCCAAAGTGATTGAACTAATTTATATTTCCACTATCAATATATGAGAGCTTTAGTTATTCAGTATTCTTGCCATTATTTATGTCTGTCAGTTTTATTCATGTTAATCATTCTGGTAGATGTATAGTCCTCTAATTGTGGTTTTATTTGCAGTTCCCTGGTGACTGCAATGACGTTGACCAACTTGTCAATGTTTATTTGACATATGGATATCTTATTTTATATGCTTTGTATACTTTGTTGGCTTAGGTCTTCTTCCTATCATTTTAAATTGGTTACTTCTTTTGTATTTTTCTTGCTATGTAGGATTTTTTTCATGTATGCTAGACAAGCCATTTGTCAGATTACCATCTTTCTGTTTGTTCTTTGCATGTTTGAATTCTTGTGTCTTTTGCTCACCAAAAGTACTTTATTTTAGTGAAGTTTCATCTATAAATGCTTAATTTATTCTGTTTCCGAAATATTTGACTACTGTTATGATGATATTCCTATATTTTCTTCTAGAAGCTTCATTATTTTCACTTTTGCATCCATGGTTCAATTTGAATTATTTTTTTGAATATGGTATGAGGTAGACATCAAGACTTCTTTTCCCCATGGATATCTGTTTGCTGCAGCATCATGAGTTGAAAGGGCCATTTCTGACCCTAACACACACTGAAGTATCATAGTACAAAGTTACCCTCTATATGTGTATCTATTTTTTGACTCACTTTTCCATTCCTTTTGTCTATTTGTTTCTCCATACACCAATATCACACTGTCTTCATTATTGTAATTTATAATAAATAGAGAACCTGGTAAGCTTACTCAACTTAGTTCATCATCTTCTTCAAAATTGTCTTGGCTATACTAATATTTTTTGTGTGTTTATTTAAGTTTATAGTATCATTTTGTTTGCATATACAAACATACACCTCTTCTGGGATTTTAAATAATATACATTAAAACTATATACCAATTTAGGGAGAACTGGTACTTAAAATATTGAATTTTTCAATTGTTTAATATAAAACATCTCTAGTTATTTACTTCTTATTTTTAATTTTATTTTTAAATCTTAATTCCTTAATTCCAGTATAATTAATGTACAGTGTTATATTAGTTTCAGGTATACAATATAGTGATTCATCAGTTTTATACATTACTCATTGCTTGTCACAGTAAGTGTACTCTTAATCCTTTTCATCTATTTCACACATTCCCCATTCCCCTTGTCTTGGTAACCATCAGTTTGTTCTCTACGATAAGAGTCTGTTTTTCGGTTTGTCTCTTTTTTTTCTTTGTTTCATTTCTTAAATTCCACATGAGTGAAATCATATAATATTTGTCTTTCTCTGACTTATTTCACTTAGCATAATGCCCTCTAGATTCATTCATGCTGTTGTAAATGGCAAGATGTCATTCTGCTTTAATGGCTGAGTAATACCCCATCTTGTATGTGGGTATGTATACACATTCCCTTTCCCACTCATCTGTTGACAGACACTTGGATAGCTTCAATAATTAGGCTATTGTAAATAATACTGCACTAAGCGTAGGGGTACATATATATTTTTAAATTTGTGGTTTTTTTCTTTGGCTAAATACTTAGTAATGGAATTAGTGGATCATATGGTAATTGTTTTTCAATTTCTTGAGGAAATTACATAATGTTTTCCACAGTGGCTGCATCAGTTTACATTCCTACCAATAGTGCCTAAGGGTTCCTTTTTCTCCATATCCTCACCAACACCAACAACATTCTTGTGTTTTTTTTATTTTAGCCATTGTGACAGGTGTGAGATGATATCTCATTGTTTCAATTTGCATTTCCGTCATCATTAGTGATGTTGAGCATCTTTCCATGGGTCTATTGGGCATCTGTATGTCTTCTCTAGAGAAATGTCTGTTCATATCTTAATGCAGGGCTCATAGAATGAATGTGGAAGCTTTCCTTCCCCTTCTATTTTATGGAATAGTTTGAGAAGAATAGATATTAACTCTTCTTTAAATGTCTGGTAGGATTTACCTGTGAAGCCATCTGGTTTTGGTCTTTTTTTTTTGAGAGTTTTTCATTAACTGATTTGATTTTATTGCTGGTAATCAGTCTGTTCTTTCTATTTCTATTTCTTCCTGCTTCACTTTTGGAAAATTAAATGTTTCTAGGAATTTATCCAATTCTTCTAGGTTGTCCAGTTGGTTGCTCTTACAATATTTTGTATTTCTGTGGAGTCAGTTATCTCTCCACTTTCATTTCTGATTTTATTTATATCTTCTCTTTCTCTTTTTTATTTTCATAAGTCTAGCTAAAGGTTTATCAATTTTGTTGATCTTTTCAAAGAACCAGCTCCTAGTTTCATTGATCTATTCCATTTTTTGTTTGTCTCCAATTTTTTTATCCTCTCATCTTTATTATTTCCTTCCTTCTACTGGTTTTGGGCTTTCACTGTTCTTTTTCTAGATCCTTTAAGTGTCACCTAAATTGTTTATTTGAGATTTTTCTTGTTTCTTGAGGTATGTCTGTATTGCTATAAACTTCCCTCTTAGAACCACTTTTGCTGCATCCCAACGATTTTAGATTGTTATCATTTCATTTTCATTTGTCTCCATGTAGTTTTTAATTTCTTTTTTGATTTCTTCATTGATTCATTCATTGTTTGGTAGCATGTTATTTAACCTCCATGTATCTGTGGTATTTCCAGATATTTTCTTGTGATTGATTTCTCTTTTTTTAATTTTTTTAATGTTTATTTATTTTTGAGAGAGACAGAGAGACAGATTACGAGTGGGGGAGGGGCAGAGAGAAAAGGCGACACAAAATCTGAAGTAGGCTCCAAGCGGTCAGCACAGAGCCTGACACAGGGCTCAAACCCATGAACCATGAGATCATGATCTGAGCCAAAGTTGGAGGCTTAACCAACTGAGCCACTCAGATGCCCCTCTTGTGGTTGATTTCTAATTTCATAGCATTGTGGTCAGAAATGATACATTGCATGACTGCAATATTTTTTAATTTGCTGAGACTTCTTTTGTGGCCTGACATGTGATTTATTCTGGAGAAGGATCTATGTGTACTTGAAAAGAATGTGTATTCCATTGTTTTAGAATGGAATGTTTTAAATATATCTATTAGATTCATCTGGTCCAATGTGTCATTCAAAGCCACTATTTCCTTGTTAATTTTCTGTTTGGATGATCTATTGACATACATAGGGTGTTAAAATCCCCTACTATTATTGTATTACTATCTGTTTTTAGTTGTTTTATGTATTTGGCTGCTTTCATGTTGGGTGCATAAATGTTTACAATTATTATATCTTCTTGTTGGATTATTCCCTATATGATTATATAGTATTTTTCTTTGTCTCTTTTTACACACTACGTTTTAAAGTTTATTTTATTCGATACAAGTATTGCTACCCCAGCTTTCTATTCACTTCCATTTTCATGATACATACTTTTCTATACCTTCCCTTTCAATCTGCATGTGACTTAGTCTGAAATGAGTCTCTAGTAGGCAGCATACATATGTGTCTTGCTTTTTATCCATTCTATCACACCATGCCTTTTGATTGGAGCATTTAGTCCATTTACATTCAAAGTAATTGTTGATAGATATGTACTTATTGCCATTTTGTTACTTGTTTTATGGTTATTTCTGTAGTTCAACTCTATTGTTTCTTCTCTTGTTCTCCTCTCTCATTGCTGGCTTATCCAAGTAGTGATATACTTGGATTCCATTTCATTTATTTTTTTTTGCATATATATTACTGTTTTCTTATTTGTGGTTATTTGTGGTTTACACATAGCGTCTTATGCATATAGCAGTCTATGTTAAGTTAATGGTTTCTTAAGTATCAACCCATTCTAAAACCACTAAAATTTTACTCTTCTCCCTCTGCCCCACTACGTTTTAAGTATATGGTGTCATACTTTACATCCTTTTATGTTGTGAATCCCTTGAATGATTTTTATAAATATCCTTAGTTTTACTACTTTTGTACTTCTTACTTTTCGTGCTCCTTATGGTCTTATCTTTCCACCTAAAGAGTCCCATTTAACGTCTCTTGTAAAGCTGGTGTATTGGTGATGAGTTCTTTTAACTTTTGTTTAGGTAACTCTTTATCTCTCCTATTCTGAATGATAGCCCTGTTGTACAGAATATTCTTGGCTGCATTTTTTTTCTTCTTTCAGCACTTTTAATATATCATGCTAGTCCCTTCTGGCCTGCAATGTTTCTGCTGAAAAATCAGTCATTAGCCTTATGGAATTTCCTTCGTATATAACTATTTTCTCTTGCTACTTTTATTTTTTTCAATTTCTATTTGTTTCTATTTTTTTCAAAATTTTATTTAAATTCTAGTTAGTTAAAATACAGTGCAAAATTGGTTTCAGGCATAGAATTCAGTGATTCATCACTTACATACAACACCCAGGGCTCACCATAACATTTGCCCTTCTTAATACCCATCACCCATCTAGGTCATCCCCCACATACCTTCTTCCATCAACCCTCAGTTTGTTCTCTATCTTTAAGAGTTTCTCATGGTTTTGTTTCCCTCTTTTTTTCCACTGTTCATTTGTTTTGTTTCTTTAAAAAAAACTTTTTTTAATGTTCATTTATTTTTGAGAAAAAAAGAGTGTAAGCAGGGGAGGGGCAGAGAGAGAGAGAAAGACACAGAATCTGAAGAGGCTCCAGGCTCTGAGCTGTCAGCACAGAGCCCGACATGGGGCTCAAACTCACAAGCTGTGAGATCGTGACCCGAGCCGAAGTCAGACGCTTAACCAACTGAGCCACCCAGGCGCCCCTTTTTGTTTTGTTTCTTAAATTCCACATATGAGTGAAATTATATGGTATTTGTGTTTCTCTGACCATTTCACTTAGCAAAATACACTTTGGTTTGATCCATAATGTTGCAAATAGCCTAATTTAATTCTTTTTGATTGCTGAGTGACATATATATATGTGTACACACACACACACACACACACACACCACATATTCATTGTCCATTCATCAGTTGATGGACATTTGGGTTCTCTGAATAGTTTGGTTATTGTTGATAATGCAGCTATAAACATTGGGCTGCATGTACTCCCTTTGAATCTTTATTTCTGCATCCTTTGGGTAAATACCTATTAGTGAAATTGCTGGATCATAGGGTAGTTCTATTTTTAACTTTTTGAGAAACCACCATATTATTCTCCAGAGTGGCTACACCAGTTTGCATTCTCACCAACAGTGGAAGAAGGTTTCCCTTTCTCCACATCCTTGCAAATATCTGTTGTTTCTTGTGTTGTTAATTTTAGCCATTTTGACAGGTGTGAGGTGGTATCTCACCATAGTTTTGATTTGTATTTTCCTGATGATGAGTGATGTTGAGCATCTTTTCATGTGTCTGTTAGCTATCTAGATGTCTTCTTTAGAAAAAAAATGTCTGTTCATATCTTCTGCCATTTTTTAACTAGGTTATTTGTGGTTTTTTGGGTGTTGAGTTTGATAAGGTCTTTATAGATTTTGGATACTAATCCTTTATCAGTTATGTCATTTGCAAATACCTTCTACCTTTCATAGGCTGCCTTTGAGTTTCATTGATTGTTTCTTTCACTGTCCAGAAGCTTTTTTATTTTTAAAGTCTGATAGTTCCTTTATCTTTTGTTTCCTTGCCTCCAGAGACATGTCTTAAGAAGTTGCTCTGACTGATGTCAAAGAGGTTGTTGCCTGTTTTCTCCTCTAGGATTTTGATGGTTTCCTGTTTCACAGTTAGGTCATTCATCCATTTTGAATTGATTTTTGTATATGGTGTAAGAAAGTGATCCAGTTTCATTCTTCAGCCTGTTGCTATCCAGTATTCCCAATACCATTTGTTGAAGAGACTGTCTTTTTTTTTAATTTTAGAGAGAATATGTGAGTTGGAGAGAGGGACAGAGGCAGAGTGAGAGAGAATCCCAAGCAGGCTCCTTGCTCAGCATGGAGACCGATGCAGGGCTCAATCCCATGACCCTGGGATCACAACCTGAGCTGAAATCAGGAGTCAGACTCTCAACTTACTGAGCCACTCAGTCAATCCAAGACTGTCTTTTTTCCATTGGTTATTCTTTCCTGCTCTGTCAAAAATTAGTTGACCATATAGTTGTGTGTCTATCTCTGGGTTTTCTATTCTGTTCCATTGATCTATGTGTCTGTTTTTCTGTAGTCTCATACTGTCTTGATGACTACAGCTTTATAATATACCTTGAAATCTGTAATTGTGATCCTCTAGCTTTGTTTTTCTTTTTTAGGATTGCTTTGGCTCTTCAGGGTCTTTTGTGGTTCCATACAAATTTTAGGATTGTTTGTTCTAGCTCTGTGAAAAATGCTAATGGTATTTTAATGGGGATTGCATTAAATATGTAGATTGCTTTGGGTAATATAAACATTTCACAATGCGTGTTCTGTCAGTCCATGAGCATGGAATGCTTTTCCATTTCTTTGTGTCCCCTTCAATATCTTTCATAAATGTTCTGTAGTTTTCAGAGTAAAGATCTGTTACCTCTTTGGTTAGATTTATTCCTGGGATTCATTTGTTCTTACTTTCCTATTCTTTGAGGCATTACATTAGCTTGAGGACTATCTTGTTTCTTAAGTTAGGAATTGTTAACTATGAACTTCCTTCTTAGAACTGCTTTTAGTGCATCCTGTAAATTTTGTTACATTACATTCCCGTTTTAATTTGTCTCAAGGTATTTTTTATTTCTCTTTTAATTCTTGTACTCATTGGTTGTTTAGTAGCATATTGTTAAATCTCCACATATTTGAGAATTTTCCAGTTTTCCTCATGTAATTAATTTCTAGCTTTGTACTATTGTGGTCATATCTGTAGTTAATATGATTTCATTTCTCTTAAATTTATTATGGCCTAACATATGATCTATCTCAGAATATATTCCACGTGCACTCGAGAAGAATGTGTATTTCTCTTGCTTTTGGCTGGAATATTATATAAGTATATGCTAAGTTTATCTGGTCTGGTGTGTTATTTAAGGCTGATATTTCTTTATTGACTTTCTGTCTGAGCGATCTATCTATTGATGTAAGTGAAGTGTTAACAAATATCTAATTGGGGGCATCAGCAACTATTCTTTTCAGGAAATGAGTCTATGATGTTAGAAAATGGTGAGTAAATAATATTATAAGAAGGAAATGCAGTATCAAAAAATCACATCTAAAATATATTTTAGCTAGGGGTGCCTGGGAGGCTCAGTTGGTTAAGCATCTAACTTTAGCTCAGGTCATGATCTCATGGTTTGTGAGTTCGAGCCTCGCGTCAGGCTCTGTGCTGACAGCTCAGAGCCTGGAGCCTGCTTCCGATTCTGTGTCTCCTTCTCTCTCTGCCCCTCCCCCACTTGTGTTCTGTCTCTCTCTGTCTATCAAAAATAAATAAATGTAAAAAAAATTAAAATATATTTTAGCTATACAAAATTTATTAATAAGCCAATAGATAAATAGATAAATGACACAAGTACAGATTACTAGATAGATGGACCAGAAAGAATAGTATAAAAATGCTAATAATACTTCTGAATCTTTATTATAATTTTTGAGATATTTTTATGTTATTGCTTATGCCTATGTTTTCAAAAATATTCTGCATGTATATCATATATCCCAATATAAAACTATCTGAAAAATAAATGATCAATAGAACAAATATTCTATGAAAGAGAAAATAATGAAAATACATTAGTTTAGGTTATTTCAGGTCAATTATGTATCTCTCTTTGAGCAGAGAATTTTGTCAAATATATTTAGCTTTTGATACCAATCTTTGCTAGAAGACCACTAATTACGTGGCACTAATCTTGTGATAAAGATACAATAAAGGAACGGTAATACAATATGTTTCTCTTGTACTCTTTGTTCTCTCTGTGAATTTCCAACCTTTCAAGTTCCTCCAAGTTAGTTATGAAATTCTCCAGAAAAAAAATATATATATTCTCTTCTGTAGTCACTATCCGTGTAGTCACTATCCGTTACCTTCCTCAGCTTGCTGTTCCTTTGTCAGTAAATGAGGCAACCAGTGCTACAAAATTGTTATGAGCACTCATGCCTTAGCAAAGCTTCTGAAGTTGCCAAAAAGCCCCATGGAGGTGGCAAAGCCAAATCCCTTTTCCTGTCATTTCCATTCTACGTGAAACCATCATGCCCCAATTCAGGCTTCACAAACCTCTTGACCCTGTTGCATTTTGGAATTCTAGGACAAGCATAACTTCAAGGGTCATGCAAAGATCCCTGCAACAATAGAGCCTTCAATCTGTATAGACCTTGAAGATATAAAGCATGCTTTCACAGATATTGTCTCACTTTATTTTTATGAAAATCTTCAGTAGGCATAAAAATGTGTTGCCTAATATTATTCTTTCCATCTTACATGTGAGCAAAATGAGGTCCTTTGCAATCGTAGTCAGTCCAGGGACATGCACCTAGTAAGTGGTAGAGCCAGAGCTCAAATAAGCTGCCAAGTCTAAGATTGTTCGTTATGATCTTTCCATAAAAATATTGTGCAATCCAGCCACGAGCATCAAATTCTATGTATTATTTAAAGACCATTGTGATTATGCATATTTCATAAACTGGGACTGACAAACAATTCCTAAGAGGAGGCCGGAAATGTTAGAATCATTACTTTCAAAATAAGTGTTTTCATTGAAAAGTTCTGCTTTTCACAATCTCTCATTAGAAAAGATGTATCGATGTCAGGTGTTTTTTTAAATGGAAAATAGATGCCTTGAAGAGGGACTGTTTTGAATGTGAAGCCCTAGAATATCAACCAAATTGCTGACATAAGTATTAAAAACAATTAACAACATCAAAATAGTACCAATCAAATTGAAATTTTCAAATAGCATCTCTAGTGTTAGTAATGAAAACATCAAAATATATGTGAATCATTAGGAATAATCTCTAAGGAAAGATGAATTAACTTAAATCATGCTTGTATTGAATTTGAAATAGAAAAATTAAGTATTTTTAAGTGATGTTCTGTTGATTAATATTTTAATTAAATATTTTAAATATTTTAAATTAAATATTTCGATGAGAAATTTGTTTTCTTTGTTATTCAGAATGAAAACATTTTCAGAATTCACAGGAGAAAAAGTCACAAAAACATACCAACTACAGATCTTTACCATAGGACTACTAATGTAATTCAGATACATTTGCATCATTTTCTCCTAATTTATTTTAAAAGGCAAAAGAAAGATAATTCAAATGATACATAATTTATTTTTAATTTTAAATATAGTAACTCAGTACATAAAATATTTAAAAGATCGAGCACTCAAAGGTGAAACACTTTTGGAGACTGTCATGAAATGGTTCTGCTCCCTTTACTCTGTCCTTGCTCTGATTAGATGATTTCTTTTAGTCTCACTTTAAAGCCAACTTGGAAATATTACTGCCTTCATAGGATCAGGCAAAATATTGATTCTTTATAATAGTGGGCCTTTAGAGATTGTCTTCATCATGTGACCATCTGTCCTTATATACACTTCTTATTGCAAACAACATCCTTCTATTTCAGTTCATGTTAAGGTGTGAGGAATTCCACCCTACCTCTGGAGTGGGGCAGATGACTCAATCTGGCCAAGAAAAAGTGTGATTGTCCTATGTCACCGTGACTGACTAGTGGAAGGCATATGACTGGCCCTCTCCAGGCCTATCAAAATGATGTATGTCCTATGTGGAAGCAATTCAAATTAGAATTTTTGACAGTTTTTTATTTGAGTCTCTCTTTTCACCCTTCTCCTGGTACTCCAAGAGATAAGCTGGGTCATTCCCATGATGTTTAGTCTGGGCTTGTCTCTCAAGGTTATTTCCTCTAGAGTACAGACTCCTGTTCCATATGGGGTCTGATTTCATGTCCAGTTCAAATATTTCCAGTGTAGAAATATTCCTGAACAGGAATCTTACACACTAAATGCCTTGATGCATATAATTGGGTAAAATGGCAAATACTGAACAGTGAAATATGGATAATGGCAGCCTTTTCTCTTTGACCCTCTGAATTTTTTTCCAACCAAAAAATGAATAATTGGTACAATTAAGGTTGGCATGAAACTTAAATGATTTTTTTAAGCCACATTTTAATCCTTAAATTTTCTTTACTGGAATCTTCCAGTTTACTGATTTCAGTGTGCTTTTGTTTTCTCTCTCTGAGTTCCTATCAATGGGTACTATTCATGATTATATTATTTAAAGTACATGTATTTTTAAAAGCTGTCATTAGTCCATCCATATTTCCTTCAAAACATAAATAACAATTGATTTTTTTATGTATTTGTTCAGATCTTCAAAACAAATAGTTGTATCTCCTATTTATAAGTTACCTGGGAGAAGTCAATTTGAGGTGGCCATTTAGGAATTTTTAAAAAGAATACTTCATGTCTCAGCCAGTGATGAGAGCTGACAGCACCGTAGCCATTCTGAAATCTGGGAAAGTCATTATGTTGCATTCCTTTTCATAAACAGATGCCTTTCAGGAGAGGTAGTGGGAGTTAATATCCATGTCATAGCAGAGGAGGGACCAAGAGGTGCCTTTAATAACCATGGCTATATCAATTGCAAGTTACAGGAGCCTAACTCAAGCTAGCTAAAGAAAAACAGTGTATTTGTTTATATAACTGGGATCAAGAATAGTATTAACACTAGATATGCTTTCTAAAGTAGGAGAAACAAAAGCAAAAATAAACTATTGGTACTACATCAGATAAAAAGCGTTTGCACAGGAAAGGAAACCATCAATAAGACAAAGAGACCATCTGCTAAAATGGGACAATATTTTCAAATGATATATTCTATAAGGGGTTCATATCCAATGTCAAAAACTTCTACAACTCAATACCAACAAAACATACAATATGATTGAAAAAATGGTCAGAGGACCTGAATAGACATTTTTCCGAAGAAGATCTACAGATAGTCAACAGACACATTAAATAAGATGCTTGGCATCAGTCATCATCAGGAAAATGCAAATCAAACCCAGTGAGATATCACCTTACACAAGTTAGAATGGCTAAAATCAAAATGATAAGAAATAAAAAGTGTTGGTGAGGATATGGAGAAAAAAGAACCTTCTCATACTATGGGTGAAAATGTAAATTGGCATAGCTACTGTAGACAATAGTATGGAGTTTCCTCAAAAATTATAAAATAGAAATATCATATGATCCAATAATTTGACTACTGGCTATTTACCCAAAGAAAATGAAACACAAATTTGAAAAACTATATGCACTGCTATGTTTATTGCAGTATTATCTACAGTAGCTAAGATATGGAAGCTACCTAACTGTCCATCAATAGAAGAATAAATAAGGAAGATGTGGTACACACACACACACACACACACACACACACACACACACACAAATATTATGCAGCCATTAAAAAGGTTGAGATCATGCCATTTGAGACAACACAGATAAACAGAGGGTATTATGCAAAGTGAAATAAGTCAGGCTGAGAAAGACAAATATCATCTGAATCCACTCACAAGTGGAATCTAAAAAAAATAAATAAATAATGAAAAAACCAGAAGCAGGCCTGTAAATACAGAGAACAAAGATGGTTACCAGAAAGGAGGGGAATGGGGCTGGGGACCTGAGCAAAATGGGTGAAGAAGACAGGAAGATATAGGCTTCCAGTTAGAGAGTGAATAAGTCATGGGAATAAAAGGCACAACATAAACAATATAGTCAATGATACTGTAGTAGTGATGTAACCAGACAAGGTGGTAGCTACACTTGTGGTGAGTACAGCATAATGTATAAACTTACCAATTACTATGTTGTACATCTGAAACTAATGAAACATTGTGTGTCAACTATACTAAAAAAAATAATAACACATTAACCCTTATTCCCTATATGCCAAGTATATTTCTAAGCACTTTATATGTTTTAATTCATTTTATCTTCACAAAAATCCCTGTGACCTAGCTGTTGCTGTTTTCATCATCCTCATCCTCCTTTGAGCTTATAAGAAATCAAGCCATAGAGACATTAGTGAATGGGACCCAACAGCTAATAAGCAGCAGAACTGAGATTTGATCACATGCCTCTGGGCCACGGAGAACATACACTGAGTCATCAGACCAGAGTGACTCAAATGCAAATGCTGCTGGTTCCTGAGGTAGCTCCCTGGAAATGTTGTGGGAACTGCCCCAAAGTCTTGATAGCAGGTCTCCCGTGGTTCATCCAGTCAACTCTGCCTGCCTCTGCTTCTGTCATTATGTTCATCATATCCCCTCTTACTCATACTGGCCTTTCAGTCTAACAAAGGCCCTGACCTCCAGCAGGCTCAAGTTATTTTCCCCAGGAGGTAAAAAGTGTTTGGACCTGGGTCATCCACTGCCTTCCATAACTTGGAGTAAAGCAATTATCCAAGGCAGGAGAATTGGACAGCCTGCTGGACAGACAAAAGCAAACATTTCTGTATTCCCCCCCTAGTTCCCATTTGCAAAAGGTAAGTGGTTTTGCTCTGTTTTTATTCCATGAATGTTGTTGTTTCTAAGAAAGCATAAAGATAGGACTCTGTCTTACATGGATTTCAAAATCCATTAGAGGACATTTTAAGAATTAGTTATTCTATTTACATGGTTTAGGATCTAAGAGCTTTTTAAGGCCCATGAAAAGTTCTAAGAGATTGAAAAGAAAAATTGGCTGGGAAAAAATCTAAAAAAGCCAAAATATGTAAATATCTAATTAAATGTTTATACAAGTGACATATTGGAGACATAACTGTAACCCAACTCAACTTATATACAAGTGGATTTTAGTAGGTTTGTTATAAAGAGAACTAAGTTCTCCAAAAGCCTCTTCAGGACTCCACTAATGTAACTCTTAGAGGACCAAAGTACCCAAAGGAATCAGAAAAAAAAGTGTACGTTGCCACCACCCAGTGGATTTCACTTGCTGCCTTAGTCCACAATACTTTCAAACAAATGGAGCTGTTTACACTTTGGTTAGATGTCCCTGGTAGGCTAGTGATTAGGATTCATCATTCTCACTGCTGTGGCCATGTTCAATTCCTACTCAGGGAAGCCTTTCTTCTGGAGCACCTGGGTGGGTCAGTCAGACAAGCATTGGACTCTTGATTTCAGCTCAGGTCATGGGTTCAAGCCCCAAGTCAGGCTCTGCCCCACAGAACCTACTTAGAATTCTCTGTCTCCTCTCTGCCCCTTCCCTGTTCTCTCTCACACATACACTCTTTCTCTCTCAAAAATAAATAAACGAACTAAAAACAATCAAAGAAACAAACAAATTATGGTTATCTAAGATTTCTGTCAAATCTCCCACAAATGAGAAACTCTTCATTTTGTGCTCACAGGGTATAAAAATGGTGATTATGATTTCTATAACTATTAAATATATTTGTGGGGCTTTTAAATGAAAAATTTTGAACTAAGAACAAAGTTTCTTGATTATTGTGGTTAAACTTAGAATGGTCTGTACTGTTTAAGTAAAACCTTAAATTGAAAATGTGGACTGGGGCGCCTGGGTGGCTCAGTTGGTTAAGTATCCAACTTCGGCTCAGGCCATGATCTCATGGTTCATGGGTTTGAGCCCCACATTGGGCTCTGTGCTGACAGAGCCTGGAGCCTGGTTCGGAATCTATGTCTCCCTCTCTGTCTGTCCCTCCCCCGTTCCCTCCCTCCCTCCCTCTCTCTCTCTCTCTCTCTCTCTCTCTCTCTCTCTCTCTCTACCTCTCTCTCTCAAAAATAAATGCACATTAAAAAATTAAAAAAAAAAAGAAAATGAGGACTTGTCCTTAGTTTTTGAATGTAACTTCTGAGAGCACTTCGTCCTTAGGCCACTAACCAAACAAATCATCCATTTTGTTCATCCTTGTCCATAGTTCACTCAGACAAGGAGAATCTCCTTTTCCTTACACTGTGATGCTTTATTACCCTGATTATAGGAGAGGTTTTATGTATAGCCTGAATGGCTCCTATTTTAACTTAGGCTTCTACATCTCTGTGGAGTTATGAATAAAACCAGGTAGACAGGAGTGATATGTGGAGTGATATGAAGTGATATGTGGCCCATCTTCATAGAAGATCACTTTGGCCAATGATTTGGGAAGATTTTATAAATATACAAACTCATAAATATTGAGATAGATTGATAGGGGATGATTTTCCAGAAAGGGTAAAAATCATGATTTTCATTTAAATATAAAAGGAATATGTGCCAAAGATTTTATTTAACTCATTAATTAAAGAGGGAAATCAATAAAGTGTTAAAACCAGTGCAAAGAAGAATTCAAAGAACAACATATTAATAGATAAAAAGTGCTTACATTAATTTACAAATCATGCAAAATTACAAAATTGGTCAATATTCAGAGAACAATTACCAGATTCCACTGAACACAATTTAGATAGATCTCTGTGGGAAAATTTAATTTTCAATGCTGTCACTTACCTAAAACATAAAGTTGTAAAGTAGCCCCCAAAGAAATGAAAGCACAGTATCCCCATGGAATCTGGTAGCATGGATGGGTCTGCTAATGCCTGTTTCCCTTGGTCTGTTTCAAATATTTTACAGTTTTTTTATTAAAAAAAGAATCTATCACCAAGTAGGTATAGATGAGGAATGGATATATTTCAAAGCAAAATGTCAAATGCTTGTATCACATTAATTTTAATTATAAAGTAGGTGACATCTAAAGCATTCCTGACTTTTGGCAATGATGATCACCTCATTTTTCATAGTTCCTTTATAACAGAGGTTCTTAACCTGGGATTTATGGGCAGCATTTATAAATTTTCCAAGGGAAAAAATTACACTTTCATCAAGGTCTAAAACAGGTTTCGAACATCACAGTTTAAAAGCAATCCTTTGGAAGACAATTTTGGAATATGAACTCATTTATTCAGGTACTTCTTCAAATGTAAACTACAGAGCATTTCTGCTTTGATATCAAATATCTTCAGATACTTGAAAACAAAATCTTATCTTCGAAAAGAAAGAGAAAATATATTTCAATTTTTATCATATTATTTAATTTTGACATTTATGTTCATTTTGGTTACTTTCCTGTTATTTTTAGCCTTTTCAGATCTTTCCCAAATCCACCCCTCCCCCGCCCCCTGCAACAAATGCTTATTTAAATGCTGTTTAAAAGACTATTGTGTAGTGGCAAAACACTGTAATGTTCTACTGACTATCTCAGCTTTAAAAAGTGAGAGTTAAGAATTTTAGAGAGGATGAGTCAGGCTCAGTTTTGTTACCTCAGGAGTGTTATTCTTTATAATCCTTTCAATAATTCTTATGTGCTAAGAATTATTATCCTCATTTCATAGATAATGATACTGACGCCCAGAGAGGTTACATGTTTGCCTTATCAGTACTTGTTCTGAGGTTTTTCTAATTCTGATATCTGTACACTTTTACTACTACACCATGATGCCTCTTTATTTCAAACTTTCTATACTCTAACCTGCCAAGAGAAAGTTGGGGAAAAAAATTAAAAAAGAAAAATGGATAGTGATCACATGTCAAAGATTCATCTAATTAATTAATTAGGAAACCAACAAAAAGACAAGAGAACTGGTTCCAAGAGTATTTGAAAAGCAGTTTTATTTAGCCAGTAAGGAAAGAAATACCAAGGTAAGATTGTTAAATACAAAACTGGTTTTCCTGATACTGAATAAAAGTAAAACTTTTGGAGTTATCTTTTCTATCAGTCCTTCGCCTCTAAAATCATACCTGTCAGTTTGTTGTTTGTTTGTTTGTTTGTTTGTTTGTTTTCTTTGCAGATTAACCTCTGACTGTACAGGCATGTAAAACACCTGGGCCTTTGTTAGTAAAACAGAATTACATCCTCCAAGGGAGTTAGATGAGAGTTAAGCAGGTTTTTAGCATGTGTCCTAGCATGATATTAACAAATCAAAGACTTATTAGTTTGCTTTATTTCCAATTTTGAAATGCATTATTATTTTACAGAATATAGTGATTTGAGATTACAGGCTTTGGATCAAATTGCTTTGGTTCAAAATCTATCTTCCTCCCACTACCTCTGTGTACTTAAGCAACTTACTTAAATTCCCTGTGCCTTTGTTTCCTAATCCTTAAAATGAGGAAAGTAATCATGAAATTTACCTTATAGTGTTATAGGAATTCAAGGAACCTTGCATGTGGCAAATAACCCATCAAGGTTTGACATTTCAAGGTTGGCTTCATTTTGGTCTTTTTCATCTCAGTTACAAGGTGGGCTTCAGCAATTACAACTTCGGGGAGTTTTTCTGTTTTTCTTTTTTTTTCTCTCACTTTTTTCTAGACATTCTATCATTACCTTGGTTTCATTTCTCTATGTAAGTACCACATTGCACTTAATGCTCTTAAATTTTATGAATCATGATTCCAATTGGTTAAATTTATTTGTAGTTGTGTTCATGTTAGTCTGTCAGCAAGGATGATTAACATTGCTACAAGTAGGATAAGTATATCCATGATTCTAGGACCAAGTCATCAATCAAAGGATTATGTAAGATTGGTTCCAGAACCAATGGGCTAACATATGTAAAGTTCATTGAATTTCATATAAATATACGTCATGCATTGTGTTTGTAACAATGATATTTCTATAGTTTCTTCATTGACCTTAAAACTTAATATTACTTCATTTAACATTTATACTTTAAAAATATGGATGTCTCAGTCTCAAATTCATGTTTTTTTTTCTTTTTCACTTTACTCATCTTTTCCAACTTAATGTCTTTTAAGCAGTAGAAACTGAACATCAGACTTCATATTTGGATATAAGGATATGTCATCAGCACAAATGATAGTTAATTAAATACAAATAGTCTACAAATGTGATGGCTAGCAGTCCCTTAAAATTTCCAGGTATTACTCCACATTGAATAATTTAAATTAGAAATACAAGCCAAATGCTAAAGGTAGCATTTGGCAATGTTCTTGATTAGAATATCTGCATGTAGTATTTGTTTATTCAGCAACTGAAGTGCCCTCCCTGGTTGTTTTGCTATTTGAAGAATCTTCATAGAATCTCAAGTACTTGTTGTCACTGAGGCAAAAACTAATTTGTTTCCCATTATAATATCTGCCTTCCCATTTGTGTATTTAATTGTGGTGAGGTCTTGGGAGTCGTTTCTGACTTTTACACAAGGAAAAATGAGAGTACAGTTGTTACTTTTGACAGCTCACAGATAAAAAATGATGGAAAATAGGTTGAAGGCTGAATTAAACCCAAACTATAAAAGCCTTAATTAGTGAAAGCATAATTACAGGGAGCTATTGTAGAATAAAATCTAAATTGTATTAAAATATTTTTTCAACTGATTTGAAGATAGAAAAAGCATGCTTTACACTACAAGCAATTTCTCTAAATTACTGCCCATCATTGAATTTCATAAATTAAAACTGAGTGCTGAAATAAAAGCTTGTTGCCACCATTCTTTTTGTTTAGTTCAGTTTGGAATGATTTCCTAAGGCGTTTTAGTGCCGTAATATTGTATCTTCTTGTTGTATATGGAGGAAGCTGTTCAATCATTTTCAAGACCAGGGGTATCAATAATTATCAAAATGTATAGATAATACAAAGCTCCCTCCTTAAAAAGTCACTTGAATAATAAATGAGCAATTAATTGTATACACTCAGCAGCACTCTTGGAATAACCAGGGATGCTAGGAAGAGCTAAAAATGATACTTAGGGTTTTTTTGGCTCTCTTTTCCTTGGTCCCAAACACTCTCCAAAAGGCCTGAATAAACAGGGATATAAGGAAAAGAGAAGAGTAGAGAATGGAAAAATTGTGAGTTACTATTACTACACAAACCATTTTAAGCACAAATATCTACATATTTAAGCATTCATAATGTCCTAATTAATTAAGCTTGATTCTTTAAAAAAATTATGTTACCATCCAGAGTTCCCTGTCTGTAGTGGTGGCTTCTAGATTTTTACATTTCATTAACAACTACAACTCTGTTTTCTCCATTATTTTACAAAATAAAGTGTATGTTTTTAATTAGGAAGAACATTATTACGAATGAAGAGAAAGTTCCTCTAAGGGGTTAAAATGAACATGTCATATATGATTATATTACGCTTTTTGACTTTTTTGTCATTTGTCATGGATTGGGCAAATATTATCACTGACTAAGGTTTAGGAATCGTTGGACCAGAGGTGAAAGTAGGATGAATGGACCTTTCACAACGGAGTTCCAACCTACTTTTCTACTCTCATCTTCTGCGAATTTTACTTACGAATTCTAAGCTTCAGCTACACTGAACTGCTTGTCACACCCCAGAAGCCCACATTCTTTGGCATTCATAGACTTGACATCTGATCCCACAGTGAGCTACTTCATTTCCCTGAGCCTCACTTTTCTCACAGAGGCAGGACACGATCATAAGATCATGCTTTGGACTCTGGCCCCACCACTTAGGCAGTGTGACATCAGGAAAGTCATTTCATCTTTGTGCTCTTCAGTTTCCTCACCCATAACATAAAGACAGTAACATTGCCCATTCCATTAACTTGTGTGGGTTCAATGAATTAATACAGGAACCTTCAAATGTGTAAGCACATTTATCAGTTTTCCATTGCTGCATAACAAAACTACCCCAAAATTTAATGGCATAAAATGATTTAGCATTTTTTTATGGTCCTAAGGTTAGATGGGCAGTTCTTATACTCTACATACATCGTCTGGGATCACTCATGCAGCTGCATTCAAGCTGGTGATGAGCTGTGCTGGAAGGTCCCAGAAGTCCTCTCTCACACGTATGTGGTATTGGTACTGACGATCACATGGCTTGTCCAACTCTTCATATTCCTTCCCTCATGTGATATCTTACCCTTCTTTTCCACATGACGTCTTTCTTGCAAGATACCCTGGACTTCCCAACAACAGGACAACTGGGTTCCATGAGAGTAAAAGCAGAAGGCCTAAGCCTGAACTGGCCTAGCTTCACTTCTGCTTGCATCCAATTGGTAAATACAAGTCACTGAGGGAAAGCGAAATAGACTTGGCCTCTTGATGAGAGGAATGTCATACTTATGTAAGAATGGGAGAAATTGTGGGCATCCATATATGCAGATAAGATAGCACAGCACATAATAGAGTTTAGCTATTATTATTTATAAAATGGAGTGAATGCTTTCTACCCTCTCAGACTGTTGTAAGGATTGAGTGAAGAAATAAAGAGATGGAAGGCACTGCCTTTGTTGTCATTGAGGTCATTACTAAGGATTGTTGCTTGTAAAAAGATTCTCACCCAGACTGTATTTTTGGAAGCCAGGACAGTGAATATTCTGCTGTAGCTGAATCGTCCCAGCATGTGCTTCCCAGTCCTTGGGCACTGCAGCAATAAGAGACCACATCTATCCCTTTCCTACCTCTGACCTCAGACTGTGCCAAGCCTCAGGTTGTCCCTTAGTCTTTCTCCTTCTTCATAAAGAGAGAGGTGTAGGAGAGACACTGGTGTCTGAAAAAGTGCTTTTATGAAATGATGTCGCCTATAAAAACAGAAATGCTGATTATGTTCTCTAGAACTTGAACTGAAACATGTTTTTGGTATCCATGGGCTGGTGTGAGAAGTTAAACTTCTCAGTTTGTTCATTTTCGCCCCTGACTTGGAAAAATGAAGTTTTGAACCTAAGCTGTTCTTAAAGTAGGACCTATAGTATTGAGGATATGGGCTTCCAGACCTAATTTTATGGAGGCCTAATTTTCAAAAAGACTTAAAGATTATTTGCAGTTTATAATTCATTGTTATGCCAAAAGACTGAATCATTTACCAAGTTTCTATTTCCTGCCAATCCTTTATCTTTTTTAGCTCTTTCATACCAAACTTCTTTATACTGTTAATGTTGACTCTCTTTAAAATGAACAAAATTCACATGATAACACATTTTAATTTAGGTAATATCTGAACTGCTGAGGTTTTTATATGACAGTATTTAACTTCATAAAGTAATAGATTTAAGGAATACCCTGCAGAGACATAAGAAGATCCATTCCTCTGGGATTTTTGCAGTTAGGACAAACATGTCCAGAATTATACAAATTTCACACCTCTCCACATCTAGAGAGTAGCTTTTTATCACTATGAACACCAATTCTCTTTGGTGATTAATATTCATACTCCCACATGAATTCTTAAATAATAAATTATTAGTCTTCTAAAGGTTTAGTTTTTTGCTATAACAACTTGGATCAGTCCATCGTATTTTAAAATGTAAAAGAGAAATTTATATTCAACTTTGCCATGTGTTTTTATTCAGACTGCCCATGAATTTGGTTCTAGAGTCTCATTTCAAATAAAACTTGAATTTTAGGCAATAGCAGTGTTTCAGTAACTGTTATAAAGGACTATAATTTTGTACTCTCAACTACCTTCACACTCAGTACAGATTGTAGTAATAAATGATCAAGAAAGTTTCTAATTTCATCATGGCTACCTCAGTTTTATTGTATATATGTGGGTAACGTCATTCAGTTTTAAAATGGTTGAAGTGTTTTCACAAACATTATTATTATTGCAGATGTTGATAAACATGTCAAGCAACACATGCATGATGTTATAGGGACTAACTTTATTTTGTTTCTTAAAATATCCTACTGGGTCTGCCAGCAGCAAGGGCACCCTTAGCCCATATTATTGTAATGTCATGCAGATATAAAATGTGTTGCATACTCTCAATGGCAAATGCACAGTGCACATCAGGTTGACACTTGCAGAGCCTAGGCTAATGCTATTGCCTCTTCAAGAGAAAATTCAGTACCATATCAGCAGGAATCTAGAAGATCCCTTGGAGATGTAGCTTACTGGGTACTCCTATAATGTTTTCAGGCATATAAACATGCCTGAATTTTTGGATTTGACCAAATTAAAGCAGCAATAACAGATTACAATCGTCACTTTCAGATTTTATTAGTCTGGCCTTGCCTTTGGAAAGTAAGTAGCTCTGAAACTAGTATAGGTTCTGAGGGTGAACACTCAGAATTACTGCTTCTTGTGTGCTACCTCCTCACAAAACCTGTACTCAAGGTCCCCTGGGTAGCTCAGTCGGTGAGCATCCTACTCCTGATTTCAGCTCAGGTCACGAATCCAGGGTCATGGGATTGAGCCCTGTGTCAGGCTGTACACTGAGTGCAGAGGCTGCTTAAGATTCTCTCTCCCCCCCTTCCCACCTCTTAATGGCATTATTCATAAGAAGCAAAAATTGGAAACAAATAATGTCTGTCAGTTGGTAAATTGAAAAACAAACATGGTACATACAGACAATGGAACATTATTTGGCAATATAAAGCCAATGAATTACTGATACATGCTACAACATGGATAGCTCTAAACCACTATGCTAAATTAAAGAAGGCAAACATAAGATACCACACATTGTACAATTCCATTTACGTAAAATGTCCAGAAAAGGCAAATCCATGGAGACAGAAAGATTAAAAACTTACCAAGAAGAGATTGAGTAGTGATTGCCTTCTTCATATCAATATAACTTATCATACATGATGATCCTCTTTTCTATGCTTTAGTAAATCGTCATCCTCATTTTTCTAAGTGGGAAATCTAAATCAGCTTCCAGGATCTTATCCACTGCACTTTCAATATTGTGAAATATTTCTGAACATTTAAATTATAATAACTAAAATATATAAATATCGAGACTGTGCAAAGCAAGGACTGTCTGCTTTGCACAGATTGTGCAGTGTGTGTGTGTGTGTGTGTGTGTGTGCGTGTGTGTGTATTTGTAATCTTTGTTTCATAGAATTTATTATGTAGTTGTAGATTTCATTCAGATCCAAGTAACAATTCCCAAGAAAGCCTGAGAAAGAGTGGTTTAAACATACTAGTTGCTTTCAGTTGTGTGTGTGTTGGTGTGTGTGTGTGTGTGTGTGTGTGTGTGTGTGTGTGTTTCCACACAAAAAAAGAAGTCCAAGATAGATAGTTATGAGGTACCTAGCTTTACAGACAGCTATCCTTACCAGGTCGCTTTTTTTCTTATATGTTGTTTCATGGTTTCAAGATGGCTGCTCTATGTGTAGTATGATACTGTAGGAAGAAAAGGAAAGGCCAAGGGCAGAATGTATACAAACAGATTCCATCATGTTTTAAAAGAGCTTCTCTGGAATATCCTTCTATTGACTTCTGCTTTCATCACAATGACCAGAAATGTATCACATGACCAGCTCTGGCTGCATAGCAGACCAGCAAATATTTATTTATTTTGAATATAGTTATACTGTTTCTCTTTAGAAATTGGAGTTCTGTTAATTAAGAAAAAGAAGGTTAGAATAGAATTGAATAGGTAACTCATGGTCTTTGCACTTTAAGCATTTTGCAATTCACTTTATTACAAAGTTTTTTACAATGTTACCCAACTTTAAAAGCCTTGTGCTGGAATATTGTATAATATTTGATCAAAGATAGGTATCATTAATCACACATATTTTCATTTTGTTGAGTACCATATTTATTGTTGATTTTTCCCTTTATTTAGAGATTTCCCTTAATGGTGTTCAAAAGATATTAACATTTTATGTTCTTAATAAAATTGTCAATTTGGAAAAGTCATTCTTTATTAAAGTTGAACAAGGGAAAAAAATGTAGAAAAATGTTCCTCCCAAAATTTATATCTACCTTTTCTTGGTCCTTTGGTTAAAATAATTTTCTTCGAACATCAACATTCAAGATTAAAAATACCATTTTATTCCATTTTTATGTTATTTTATTTGCTAGAACGTGAAAAGTTTCATTTCATACTATTTCCCTAGGCAAATATGCATTAATTTACATTTGTGATTCAATAAGTGGACTAACCTAGGGCTTAACACTAACAATTATTTTTGTTTTTATGGACTTAATAGATGCTGCATAAAGTGTATATTTTGTGCTTGCAAATTTATACACAGTTTACAAGGATGTGGGAGGTGGGTATGACTTTTTTTCTT
Organism: Prionailurus viverrinus; assembly: GCF_022837055.1. Lineage (NCBI taxonomy): Eukaryota > Metazoa > Chordata > Mammalia > Carnivora > Felidae > Prionailurus > Prionailurus viverrinus. Next base: position 60,990,579 of record NC_062568.1, on the reverse strand, counting down.
TTCTTTTTTTCTTTTTTTGTTTTATATAATATGATTCCTAAATGTAAGTTAAGTGTTGAATCTTATCCTGAGCAGAAGAAACTGTAGTCTATTCCTGCATGGAGAAAACACTAAATATGTAGATCCTATCAAGAGATCTCTCTTTTAAACAAACCATACAGACAAGCCTATATGAGTTATTTGGTTCTCTTTTGGGATATTTTTTTATTAGCTGATTTTCACATTAATCCTTGACTTTATAACCTAAACTTCTATAAGATATGGATGGGTACAATAAAAAAAATTCTGCATTACCTACAGATCATTTCCTTTTGAAACTGTTAGGAACTTCCTCTGATATATCATTCTCTGGATGTGATTGCTAGCCACTTGCTGAGTGTTGATGATAGTTGAGTATAATTGCAAACTAATAAAGAGGGGAAAATCTTAAGAATTCAATATGATTGGCTATCTTGGAATCTAAGAGTTGTTTATATTTGCCCTTGAAATATAAGAGACTTTCCAAATTGTGTTCTTCTGAGATTAAAATACTGATGAATTTCAATTGTCTGGGTGTTCCCAAGGAATGCATACACAGACAAGACCTGCTGATTATGCGTAAGGTGGCTAGATGCACACAGACGGTTGTGGGGGGTGGTCATTAAAAATGCTTGAAAAATTGTATCAATTAGATACATATATAGCAATAATTAAGCTGACTCAATGGCACAAGGAAAAGTCAGATTTAATAGAAAGAGAAACCTAGGACAGGTATCATTTTTCTTTGTGAATAGATTTTTAACTGTTTACGAAGAGCATTCAAGAGTTCTCCCCACATGAACAAAATCAGGCTGGTGATTTTTAAGCAAATATTCTCACTTATACATAGTAATTAACAGCTGAAGTCTAGAGCCATATTGCCTACATTCTAGTCCTGGCCCCAGCACTGCAGTGTGTTACCTTGGTGACTTACTAAATAATCTCATGCCTTAATTTCTCTCTGCTCAAAAAAAAGAAAAAAAGAAAAAAAGAAAAAAAAATTAATAGTAGCTGCCTGCCTCAGAGTTGTGAAATTAAATGAGAATATATAGAAAATGCCCAGGATAGTTCCATGCAGTTGAAGTGCTCAATAAGTGTTAGAAATATCGTTACCCTTATTATTATTAATTTTTATTTCATTGGATCGAAGAGCGTCAAGAGTAAGCCATCCATCTTTCTATGGTGGAGTTGCTTCTTGTCATGTCTTTCTCTTTCAGTGTATATCTTCTTGTCCTGGTATCTTAAAAATTAAATTGTCTTCACGCTAAATGTATTACCAGCCTTTCATTCACATCAAATGCTCATGGAATTTCAATGGCAAAAAGTATTTTAGAGGACATCTATTCCAATCAGCTCTTTGTCACAGAGGGTCAGGAAGACTCCAGCACAGGCCCCTCTGCCTTTTACAGTGACTGATCCACTTTCCGTAATGCTTTGGCAGGAACATCTCTGCTTCTTTCAACTTCTTAAAGTAGAAACATTCCCGAAAGAAAGCAGGGAGTCTCTGTGGTGATTGTCTTCACTCCGGAAGCTATTTTTTAATGTATTTTTGTGCTGGTTGAACCCCTGTTTCTTTTCTCACTGTCTTTAACATACATCAAACCACTTTAAAAGCAAGAAAGTGCAAATGTCCCTGTTGTAAGAAATAAATCTGAGCAATTTTCTCTTATCAAACCATGAAAGTTGCCCCATGAGAGAGCCCAATAGAACAGAGGCTATGGAGACCTTCCCCGGACTGGTGTAATAATTCATTTTTGTGCATTTGCAATGCTAGGCTTTACTATGCTGTTCTGCAGATACAAGCCAAGAGCAGTAGTGTGATTAGATTTTTAATCCCATTAACTCTAATTGCTTCTCAGAAGCTGTATACTTACAGTATGTGTCTGGTTTTGGAAACGCCAGGGAAACGGAAAGTGATGAAATATTTCCTTCAATCTGGACGGAAAATCGAAAAGCAAGGAAAACAGTGCACAGGCAACAAGTTATGGAGAGATGCTGGCAGTTTTTTAAACACTATTTACGATGATTAGGTATGCTTTGGGATGCAGAAATCTTCCTGACTGCCCTCGAGTTTCTATGTAGGAGGGCTCATTTCCCTGCTGTTCATTCCTTGGGGTTGGACTTTGACACCCTTATTGTGCTTTTGATGGTTTGCCCACAAATTATTGCACTGAAGAGAATGAGGCTCCGAGGTTAAACATCTTCTATTTCACAGGATGCAATTCCTGGGACTGTCTTTGTGATTCCAAACAAGGTCTATTAAACACAAAGCTGACCTAGTGGAACTGATAAACACAATCACTTTAAGGAAATGGAGATGAATTGTAGCTGAGGTTTAGGAAAATAGGAAAGCATAATTGAGTAAATTAAAAATAATTTTAAATCACAATTATAATCACGCTTCATTTATTTTTACCCTGCCAGTTTCATGTCTCATGGTCTGTAATTTGAGAATGTTTTGGTGTAGCTAGCCTTACTGTTTAAAAAATGAGGTTATTAACAAAAAAAATTCATTTTGTTCTGCAGAATGTCTATACCGTGTGAGAACACTGCACTAAAAATGGGGTTGTTGTTAGGGAAATGGCAACCTTGGAAGATTGAGCTGTTGGTGGAAAGGAGATATGTCAGCTGAATGACGAGAGAAAAAGAAAAGGCCGACAATAAAATTTGTTTTATCTAGAACTCACAGAGCAAGTAGCAGAACAAGAGGAAAAGTGTAGGGAAGGAAGAAAAGGTGGGATATGTGAATGTGTCATTTAGTGAGAACAGTTGTACTTATGAAAGGGGCATGTGAATGTTTCAAAACCAAGGATCCTAGGTCCCCCACCAAGATCAGCGTGGACCCACTCTTGCAACCCTCTGTTTTGATGATCGTATTACAGGATGTTTTCAAAACTGTAAGGAATCTTGGAAAGATAGTTTTGAATCTATACACTGCTCTAAAGAGGACAAGTTTATAAAGATTCATTCTAAACCTTCCTATGAGTCTCAGATTAAAAACAGCATGTATTACTGGGGATAAACTTAGTATGGGATCATAGCTTACTCTGAGACTCAGGTAGTGTGCACATGCCTATAAATCAGAGAATTGGGATCAATGAAGGCAGACATGAGCATATTTAATATTTGTGAGATACTCGATAATGAAAGTCAAGTCAAGAGCTTTTATAAGGACTTTATTAGAGAGACTAGAATTGGGTTTAATTCGAGCTTCCTACTTTGAAGCACTTATGGGCACATTGTAACCTGACCTTTAACTTCTCTAGGCATGGATTGAACTCACTGGCAGGACACTGACTTGTGCCCTTTGAGGCATAGTATTGTTGTTAGAAAACTCAGTTTAAGTACCATCATTGCATCAGATTGCTATACTGGCTTAATTAACATGAATATGAAGAGGGCTATTAATATAAAGTACCACTGCACAGGCCCCCACTCTGGGGCTCTGTACGGTATCCTACGGATTTGCTGGCAAACTTGCAAATAAGAGCAGAATATTTTGCAGAGAGCAAAGTTAACCTCACTTCTGTGTGAGAGGATCAGCACCATTAAAAACAATGAATGTGTTACATTGTATTATCATTTAGAGCTTGTTTCTTCCCTTGGACAGAAAGTGACCTGCCCAGCATTAAAAGGAGCTATTCCAGAGAGTAGTGAAACATGCCTCATCTAAATTCATTAGGATGGTATCAAATTAAAGCCTCAGAACATTTCTGGAAGACTTCAGAATTGATGTCCAGTAAATTTCAGGGCCATGGGGTTGCTTTAAATTCTTAATCAATCTGAGGCATCTGGGTGGCTTAAACAGTTGAGCCTCCAACTCTTGACTTCAGCTCAGGTCTTGATCTCACAGTTTATGAGTTTGAGCCCATGTTGGGCTCTGCACTGACAACTCCCTCTCTCTCTCCGCCCCTCCCTCACCCTCTCTCTCTCTCTCTCCCTCAAAATAAATAAATAAACCTATAAAAAGAAAAACGAGGTAAATTGTTTTAATCACTACAGGTTTATATTATCAGTTACTTAAAAAAAAGAAAAAAGTCAAATAAGAATAACTTCAGATACGACAACTGAATTGGCCTTCAAAGAGCTAATATATCTGTTTACTTATTTTGTATTCTATTTAGAGAACAAAACGAAATATGCTGTGTACAATAAGGAAGTGTAACAATAATCTTGATCAAACGTATTTCCTTTTTTCCTATTTTGTTGGGAATAGTTATGACAAGTTTACTGGACAAGCTTAAGAAGTAAGGGATTGGACAGCAGACATCGTACCCACCTGGAAATTTCTATTTATAGTGCTCCAGATGGTCATCTTCTTTCCTCATGTCTCTAAAAATATCTTCTCTGTTTTTCTCCCATGGAGCAGAACTCTAATTTAGCATACCTGAAATGTCTACCATTAACTACTTTTTTTTTGGATTAGTTAACAAATGTGAATATTCTATGGCTAATGGAACACATTAAAATACATATAATCATCTACTTTTTCAAAAAAGACATTCATTGAACACTTGCCTGGTAGGGATGATAAGGATGAGTCAGTCATAAATCCAGGAGTTAGTCAGGGAATCTTTCATACAGTGGAAGGATTGGAATATGTACCTAAAGGGTGACCAGAGGCTGAAAAGGGGTCAAGGAAGGGCAATAGAAATTTTAAGAAGGATGAGATATTTTTTCTCAGTTTCCCTATGGGGATGCTATCAGCATCTTGGGCAGAATAATATTATGCTTAGAATCTTTAGCTCTTGGCACCCACCAATCTTGTAAAGACTTAAAAAGCTAAAATATTCACATATTTCCATAGATTGTCTAAGCGTTATGAATTGCCATTGTTGAAAATCAAGTATTTGTAGATTTAAAGATTTCTTGGAAGACATAGATCTTGGACTGTGCCTTAGAGACTAAGGATGTTCGGGGCGCCTGGGTGGCGCAGTCGGTTAAGCGTCCGACTTCAGCCAGGTCACGATCTCGCGGTCCGCGAGTTCGAGCCCCGCGTCAGGCTCTGGGCTGATGGCTCAGAGCCTGGAGCCTGTTTCCGATTCTGTGTCTCCCTCTCTCTCTGCCCCTCCCCCATTCATGCTCTGTCTCTCTCTGTCCCAAAAATAAATAAAAAACGTTGAAAAAAAATAAAAATAAAATAAAATAAAATAGAGACTAAGGATGTTCTAAGCCTGCAAAAGTGGGATGGAAAATCCATTTAGATGTAGGGAACTGTGTGAGCAAAACCACAGAAACTGTATCTATAAAACAGTCGAGGTCCGTACAAAAGCTTATAGGAGGGTAACACTGTATTGCTATAGGATGAACTCAGGGCAGATTTACCTCATTAACACTGTTTTTTTAAAATATGGGATCTTAGGGGCACCTGGGTGGCTCAGTCGATTGAGCATCCGACTTCAGCTCAGGTCATGATCTCCTGGTTCACATGTTTGAGCCTCACATCTGGCTCTCTGCTGTCAGCTCAGAGACTGGAGCTTGCTTCGGATTCTGTGTCTCCCTCTCTCTCTGCCCCTACCCTGATCTTGCTCTATCTCTCTCTCGAAAATAAATAAAAACATTAATTTTTTTAAAAAATATGGAATCTTAAATTATTTGGGGAGTCAGAAAAAATATCTTATAAATCTATAACAGGAAACTCTTAAAGCAATTGATTATAATCATGTGTTCAAAATTTATTCCACACTTGTTTGAAAAGCTAAAAATAATCTCAGAAGTAATGCAAAGATTTTTTCTTGGACTTGATAAAGAAAAATGGTGATACAATAAAGGCATACTTTGTTAAAGTTAATTAATTTATCAAAGGGAAGATCCAAAGTCAGTAATTTATGGGAGAAAGTAGTCTAACTTACTAAACAGAATTTTTTAAAAGAGACTGCTATTTACTTTTTATTAGAATATAGTTGAAATATAATATTATATTAGTTCCAGGTGTACAACATAGTGATTCAACAATTCTATATATTACTCACTGGTCACCATGGTAGGTGTAGTCACCATCTGTCACCAGTCAATATTATTACAATTTGATTGACTGTATCCCCTGTGCTGTACTTTTCATTTCTGTGACTTATTTTATAACTGGAAGTTTGTACCTGTTAATCCCCTTCACCTAATTTTGACCATCTTCCGCATCTTCCTCCCCTCTGGCAACCACCAGTTTATTTTCTATATTTATGTATCTGTTTCTGTTTGGTTGGTTGGTTTAGTTTGCTTTGTTTTTTAGATTCCCTATATAAGTAATATTGTATGTATTTTTCTTTCTCTGTGACTTATTTCACTTAGCATACTACCTTCTAGGTTTACCCATGTTGCACAAATGGCAAGGTTTCATCCTTTTTACAGCTGACTAATATTCTAGTGTGTCTGTGGTGGGGGCACATCTTCTTTCTCCATTCATCTATTTATAGACACTTGCACTGCTTCCATATTTTAATTATTGTGTATAATTGCTGCAAAAAACATAAAGGTACCTATATTTTTTCAAATTAGTGTTTTCATTTTCTTTGGGTAAATACCCAGAGTGGAAGTACTATATGATATTGTATTTCTTCCTTTAATTTTTTTTTGAGGAATCTCTCTACTGTTTTCCACAATGGCTGTACTATTTTATATTCCCACAAACGGCATGGGGTTCCCTTTTTTCTACATCCTTGCCAACATGTTATTTCTTGTCTTTTTAATATTAGCCATTCTGACAGGTGTGAGGTCATATCTCATTGTGGTTCTGATTTGCATTTCCCTGATGATTAGTGATGTTGAAAATCTTTTCATGTATCTGTTGGCCATCTCTGTGTCTTCTTTGGAAGAATGTCTATTCAGGTCCTCAGTAATTTGGTGAGTGACTAACACACCTCCTGACCTGCATCACCCACATCACTACTTTAGACAGATAGACAGAAAGATAGATAGACAGACAATAGATAATAGGTAGAGATATAGGATATAAATATAAATAAATATGTATAGATAGATGTGTGTGTGTGTATATATATATATATATCTGTGTCTATATATTTATCTGTGTTGATGTTTGTGATGCAGGTCAGGAGATACGTTGGTCATTCACCACATATTATTGATAGTATATATAGATCTATCCATCCATCTACCTATCTAGAAAGAGAGGGAGCAATAGTAGCTTCTATTGTATACTAACTTATTATTGCACAGTGATTGTACCACAATATGCCCAATCCTTGCTTGTCATTAAATGTCTCTCACTTGGAGGCACCTGGGTGGCTTAGCCAGGTGAGCCTCTGACTTTGCCTCAGGTCATGATCTCGTGGTTCAAGGGTTTGAGCCCCACATCCAGTTTGCTGCTGTCAGCCTGTCAGCACAGAGCCTGCTTTGGATCCTCTGTTCCCCTCTCTCTGCCCCTCTCTGCTCATGTTCTCACTCTCTCAAAAATAAATAGAACATTAAAAAAATAAATGTCTCTCACTTGTACTCAAGTGGTTTATTTACCTTTATAATTTCACACATGCATAAATGAACAGGTTAGGATTTCTATAAAATATCAACAGTAAAAATAAAAGATAATACAAGACTTCACGAATACTCAGTAATAGATTTGTATAAAATGCTACTTTGTCTCCAGAAATTGCATTATTTTCAATACTACAAGCACTGTTTAACAGCATCACAGGTGAATGGATTGAAGATCTGATTTGTTAATATTTGGTATTTGCAGATTGGAGTTTTTTATGAAGGGCATTTCAAAATGGGCATAACCACAGGAGTATGGTACTTAAGCAAGAGAGACAAGGTACATTTTGTAAGAGAAAGATCCTTCTCTAAGTTGGTGAGACTTGTTCTTCTAGTCCTTTACTGACAAGTAATTTATATAGCATAGCAGAGGTACAGGGCTATATCCTTGACCTTAGATCCACTCATAAATGTGGTGCATTAATTCTTTAATCTCAAGGTGTATGTTCTGGCCATACATTCAGATATCAGACAGCAAAGGTCATGTTGTACCTTAGGGATCTCTGCCCAGGATGTATACCCCTTTTACTTTTTTTTTTCCCCTCACTCCCCACGTTTGACTTTTTGGTACCTTTAATCCTTTCCTTTACCTCTATTTTATAGTTCCACTCCACTTTTATCCTACCTCTTGAATGAGTTATCAGTCTTTATTTGCTCCATCTGATTCTGCTACTATAAAGAAACCTATGTAGCTTCGGATCATGAAGGTGGGTGATAGAAGAGAGTAAAGGCTCTCATAATGTTCTAATATCAGAATAAATTACAGATAATCAGACCACTTGAAAACAAAGTCAACCTACAGTTTGTTGATACTCTAGTTAGCATATAGTCTAGCACCTGGCCACTTAGTGTATGGTGTTTGGACTACCAGTCTAGTCCAAACCTAGAATCCTGCTAGAATCTTGGGCACATCTCAAATGTACTAACTCTGATTCTGCTTTTTGACCAAGTCCTTGGACAATTTGTATGTACTCCAAAGTTTGAGAAAATTTACTTATACTCAATATGTTACTGTGCTATATGGCTCTCTCCTTTCCTGCTTTGAGTTATACAAAATGTTACTTTCCATTGCCTTGCCTTAGTTAACAGAATCCTGATAAATAGGGTATTGGGAAGAAAAAAAACTCATTTCATCATCCTGTTTAAGAAACAGTTAAAAATTGAGGCACCTGAGTGGCTCAGTCGATTGAGCATCTCTTGATTTTGGCTGAGTTTATGATCTCACTATTTGTGGAATTGAGCCCCCACACTGGGATCCATGCTGGGCCAGAAGCCTCCTTGGGGTTCTCTCTCTCTCTTTACCTTTCCCATGTTCACATTCTCTCTGTCTCAAAAATAAGTAAAGAAACATTTAAAAAAGTAAGGAACTATTAAAAATAAAATGTTTGCAGAAACCCTGTAGCAAGTTTTTTTAGAAGAGCCACTTTTAAGAGTCAAACTCACTTCCCCACGTTAAGGAAGAACAGATAACTTTCACATTTTCGAAGTCTTTTTTAGTTGGGAAGCTGACATTTCCCAAATCACATGAAATTGATTCTAAGCATCTTTGATGAACCACTTGTTACATGTAAAGCCCATAAAGAACAAATGATATATTTCTAATTCATACTGATTCAGATATTGATCCTGTTTTTCAGCACAAAGTACTTGAGCCTTCTCTGAAGGAATGCTTTTACTGCTTTCTTTCACACTTTGGGTACTACATGTTCAGAAAGCTGATATGAAGAAAGACATGGTAAAGGGAGACCCCTTTATCCTATGCAGAGGGAACAGCAGTCTTATGGTTCCACACAAGCATGTTTAAGCATGAAATTTTCTACCAATAACCACATTACATGTTCTTACTAGGACTGTGACTATAATCTGTGGAACATTTCATTTACAAAAAGAATAGTTTTACCATTTTAATAATGTCCCACATAGCTATAAAAGTAAGTAGGAAAAATTTCATTTACATAATTTAAAAAAGGCAATGGTGATTTTTAAGTCACTAAATCTATACTGGTGAAATTCTTGTTTTGTCATAAGCCATTGCACTTTTATGTAAATGATTGCATGTTTTAAGAAAGTCTGACAGAAATAAGCACAATCTGATGATTGAGTATAGCAGATTTTTCCAAAAGAATATATTTAGCTACAGTCACAGCAGTATGTTAGATGCATTTCTAGAACCCCAAGGAATATACATTAACTAGATACGTAGATAGAGGTACTAACAATAAAAATTATATGAAAGTAGAATGAGCTCTTTAGGAGCTAACAAGTCTTTTACCAACAGAAGAATTCCAAAAGAGGCACAATGTGGAAAACATGCTGTAAGCTTCCTCCCAATTTGAGAAAAGCTTTGCATTTCTGAACCTTTTGGTTTCCGGGTTTTTCAAAACCTTAACATCAAACCCATGTTCTTTTATATATATATAACTAGATACATAGACCCTTAATAAAGAATATCTGATCACAAAAATATTAAATATTATCATCAAATAATATGTTGTGAAAACCATGCAGAAAACAGGCAGAGAATCTGTCCTTTAAGAACATGAAGTAGAAAAACAATAAACCAATTTATAAAGGACAAGAGGATTCCAGCTCTCCTGATGATCTCCATATGCTGCGTGCCTCAACCACTTTCCCCTCAAGCCCCTGATATTTCATTTGCCATAAAATCAGGACATTAAAGCTGGAAGGAAACATATCAGTCATGTTACAAACCCTTTTTACATAAGAGGAAATAATCTGGAAACTGGTCTACTTTGTCACCATATTCCTTTGTACTAAGTGTTCTCTGTTTTCAAAAGTATGTGTATATCATGCTAGACAGCTAACATTTAAAGATGAGAAATTTGATTTTAATATTTTCTAATTTTTATGGGAGCTAGTACAATAGCACGTGCAAATATTTTTGACAGAAACAGCACACATGGTGTTACAATGATAGCATAAGACTGATCAACATATAACTTTTAGTTATTAACAAGAGGTTTTAATTTTTTAAATGTCAGCTTTAAGAGTTTGAGCTGAGTAGTTTATTTGAATCCAAGCAGAGGCAATTAAACAATTTATGCTTTCAAATGGATAAATAATTTCAAAATTAAGGCAATGATATTTGCCCAAGGCAGTTTATGTCACTTTTGGATTCCATACTCTTAGCTGCAAAGCAGTTTAAATAATAAAAGGAATTTATTCCCTCACATAACAGTAAAGCTTGAGGCTACAGCAAGTGTCAGAAAGAGTTTTACCAAGTTTTGATTCTTCTTTTCTGTAATTCTCTCAACTGCACCCTGTTCCATGTGTCTACTTTATCCTTAGTGCTCGTGGTGGCATAAATGTTCACAAGATCCTGGGCCTACACTTTTCTTCATTCCCATTCAGCTCCTGAATTGAATAAAATCATTGAGCAGAAGTTTGAACATCACTTTAATTAGACCAAATGAGGTATATGCCAACTTCTGAAACAATCACAGTACAAGAGGAGGAGATAAATTTTGCCCAATCTCAAGATTATGACAACTTGAACAAAAATGCAGAGGGGTTGAGGTCACAGCACAATGTTCACTACGGTGAATTTATGTCCAGCCAATATTGACCAACTACAGAAAAAAGTTGAAAAGTAGTGTAAAAAGTGAAAGTAGTATAAAAGAGCTGCAGACTTTACACTTAACAAATAACTATTATGAATATGAAATGAGATAATCCATTAAAATAATTCAAAAATCCTACTGGGTTTTGTAATATCTTCCGTGGTATAAGTGAAAATAAATCATATTACCAAAAAAAAAACCCTTCAATTATTGTTCCTTCAAAAATGGTTAGAATTTTAAGGCTTTATATATGAATTTTCTAAAAATATTTTAAAGTATCCCAACTGGGAAAGCAATTTCATACTTGCTTTTTAAAGAATCTGTTCAAAGAACTCATTAAAACCATTCATTTAAGTAATCTTGTGTATGTTCATTATGCAATGTCCTTGGGGAGAAAAAAGAAAAAGTATGAACTGCTTCCAGAAAGCAAATGAAAGGAACAAATGTTAAATGTAAAAGGTTAGTCCTTTGTTAAAATTGTTTAAATAAGCAGCAACTTCCTCTGTACCCTTAAAACCTCCTCCAAGAAACATTTGTACACATTCAGGACAGCAAATTAAAAGCAGAGATTAAAAAAAATCTGTAGGTCAGTTTCATGAACTGTTAGCATTTGGATCACTTTTCTTTTCATTTTTGGTTCTAAGTGACTGGGAGGGATACATTTTACCCACATAATGTGAAATGTTCATGGATAACATAAACCTGAATATTATGGGAGTCGTGTAAATGGCAGATTTGAGGAACTCGTGTTGGGAAAAGCACATAAAATCCTGTGCATACTTATACAGATACATTATTCTACGTTAAACTTTTTCACCCTTACTTTTTGATAACTGCCTTTAGGATCTGAAAAAGTCTTGATGTGGGAGACATGAATAATTTAAAATGATTTGGTTTACCTTTTAGGAATAGGCTATAATATGCATTTCTTTTACTTTTACTTCTTGCTTAAATATGGAAATCACTATAATTTTACCTGATTATTACATACATTTTAAGTGATGTCAGTTTGCAGCAAGAAAATTCTTCTTGCATTTTTGGGGGGTTTTGTTGTTGTTCCTTTTTCAGTTGAAGTCAGTTGGATGTTGGTAATTGACAGAGTAATAACATGACAGGTTGGACTTAGTATTTCATTCTCTAGTCACTCTTTTCTGAAATAACACAGTGAACTATTCCCACTTGTAGACTTTATTGAACTTCTAGGAGAACACATTGGTTATATTCTCAATGAATGAACACACACCTGAGGAACAAATAGAAGACATGAAGAAGTGAAAAGATAGATCATGATCTTAGATAGGAATATTTAATTTGGGGAAGAGGTCAACTATCTCAACCTAACATATATACTAAAAGTGATCCCAATAAAAATATCAACAGTGTTTTCCTCTGATAGTTTGTAAAACTGTTTCTGAAGTTCGTATTTTAAAATAAATATACTATTAAAGTATTATAAGGCCTTCATAATGAAAACAGTTTATAATGGAGAAATTAAGCTGGATACAAAGTCTAGAAATAGAACCAAATACATATACAAGTATATGGTAAAGTTCCATCCCAGATTTCAGAGAGAAGATAGATCATTTAATATAAGTTTTGGGTCAATGCCACGGCCATCTAAATTCAGTGGCCTAAGGAACTAAGGGGAACATGAGGGAAGTTAAGTTCTGCTAAGATCGTTTTTCCACATGACATGTTCTCTTAATAGGAAATCTCTATCTCTTATCATCTAACACAATTGTAATTTTACTTTATTATTTTATAGTTTCAATCAGTCTCTTTCTTCTCCTGTAATATATGCTATGTCAGAGCAGGAACTGTGGATGATTTTGCTAACTGTGCTTTAGAACCTAATACACTGCCCGATTCATTGTAGGAGCTTGCTAAATGTTGAATAAATGAAACTAATATGAAAAATCCAATGGCTTCTAGGAGATGGTTTGAAGAGAGAAAAAATCAAGGTGTCAATTTAGATGATTTTAATTTGGGGAGATTTTTAAAATGCAAATATTTTGTTTCATCAAGGCATTCATTACTTCTGATATCTTACACTTCCTAGTCACCTACTGTCTTCCACAAGCTTGCAATTTATGAGGTAGTAAATGAAAAAAAATATTTGCTACACATAATTAATCCCCTTTAAATGTATAAGACCGTATTAATATCATGACTCTTTTTCAAGGTGGCCATTTTGCATAGCTTCTCTAAGTCATTCTACAAAATCAGACATTGACCTATAAGACTAAACATATGACTATGTTAGAAGACTTAATGAAAAATATTTTGTAGCTATTTTGGATATCGTTAGGAGAATCATTTTTAATTATCAGACTCAGAAGGGGGTGGTATTTAAACACCATGGCATACAAAGTATTGCAAAAGCAGTTAACAACTTGGGTGATGGATTCACTGAGTATTTGTATGCCGCTTTTAAATATGAGTAGCAGAGAAATACATAGTGTAAATGGATATAAAAATACAGGACATGTGATATGGACTGAATACATTTACCCAGTATTCATATATTGAAACCCCATACCTCAATGCAATGATGGTATTTAGAGTGGGTGGGGCTTTTGACAGGTGATTAGGTTTAGATGAGGGCAGGAGGGTTAGAGACCCCTGATGGAATTAGTGTCCTTAAAAGAAGAGGAAGAGTCTCTTTCTGTGCCATCTGAGAATACAGGAGAAGGCTCCTGTCTCCAAATGAGGAAGAAGGTTCTTACCAGACACTGAATCTGCCAAAACCTTGATCTTGGACTTCCCAGCCTCCAGAACTGTGAGAAATAAATGTTTGCTGTTTCAGCCTCCCTCTCTAGGATATATTGTTATGCCACTCAAACTGACTTATACAACACTTTTTTTTTTAATGTACTACATGTCAGGTATAATGATCTTCAGGTACCTATGAATAATCAGCAACTCAGTGATGCCAACGGGGAAGCAGCCACAGGTACATATTGGCTTAAACTAATCAGAACCTATATTTCACCATTTGCTGAAGAAAAGATTCTGTTGAGGAAGAAAGAGGGAAAAAATGCTTTTGGTGGGGCACTGAATAGTGTGCATTAAAACATAGTTCATATTCTGCAACTCATACCCATAAAATGTAACTGAATAAAAAATACAGATTGTAGTAAAATGAAGGTATCTTGAAACTTTATTTAACTATGAAAGCAAACAGGTATTCCCTGAGAAAGAACGTAAAGAATGTATACAGTTAGAAGAAGTTTTTGCATATGCAGGTCTGGCACCCTTATTGTGAAGGGGAAGAATAGGAACAGCTGTCTCCAGGGAACCGTTTTAATCTTTATTCCACTTTATTGTCATCCAGCCTTAAGTGTAACTAGTGATAAGGGGGAGGGATAAATTCCAGACTAAAAGGGGACTTGTCAAAAGAAGAGTGGCAATTTTTATAATCAAATATTTCATGTTCCAGATATCTTAATAATGCTTTCTAAATTTATCATTGATTTGTCTGACATGATGTGAATTTTGAAAGCACATTTCATGTTCCAAAAGGCTCTGCACAACTTTGTTTGTTTGTCTTAGCTTACATTTTCCTAGCAAATTCTTTAAAAGGCCAAGTGAATCTGGCCTCATATCACACCACTTGCATTTTTGTAGGCCATTTTCCTTTTCTGTAAGTTTGCCATAGTTTCACAAAAGAGAAATTTCTTTAGAAAAGAGAGACAGGATTTATGAATTTGACAGGGAATAGAGTATTTTAAGAAAGAAGTATTAAGTAAGAAGTAACTGCTTAAATGGAAATGTGATGTTTCCTTAGAAAATCTTGAGGGGTGACTGGGTGGCTCAGTAGGTTAAGATCCAACTTCAGCTCAGGTCATGATCTCAGGGCTTGTGAGTTCAAGCCCTGCCTCAGACTCTGTGCTGACAGCTCAGAGCCTAGAGCCTGCTTTGGATTCTGTGTCTCCCTCTCTTTCCCTCTCCTGCTTGTGTTTTGTCTCTCTCTCTCTCTCTCTCTCTCTAAAAAATAAATAAGCATTAAAAAAAAGAAAAGAAAAAATCTTGGGAAATATATTTTCTCTAAGCATAACAAGATTTTCTGTTCAACTAGTAAGAGCTTTTGTTATTGTTTTTTAACTTTGGGCTTTGTTCTAAATCCTTACAAATATTGAAGATATAAGTGTGGCAACAGTTTTACTAGGTAGGTGTGATTATTTCATCTTTCCAGATGAGTATATAAAGATAATATAGCAAATTTGCCCCAAGTCACATGGCTACAAAGTCACAGGGCAGCATGCAAACCCAGGTATCTCTGGCTAAAAGATCAAAAATGTGTGCAGTGCTACTTTCTGCTGTAGATTCTCACCAAAGTGCGTTCCGTAGACCAGTAGTTTGAATCTCATGTGGGCACTTCAGAGCACTACAGAATCTCAGTCCCCACCAAAAAAAACAAAAAACAAAAAAAAAAACAAAAAAAAAACAAAAAAAAAAAAAACAAAAAACAGAACAGAATCCACATCCTAATAATTTTCCACTAAAGATTAGGGAGTGGTATTTTAGGTCATTTGAATCATGGAAGACAAATCTTGTTCCTAATGATACAGTATCTCAGTTACTTTCCATGGATGGGATAGGAAAGAAAACATGAAAATACCACAGTGCATCAAACCTTAGGCTGTCAGACATGAAATCATTTTGTCTAAAACCCTTAAAGAGAAGAAGCAAAGACTGAGAGAGAGAAAATAATTTGTCCTATAATTCGTGGACATTTAACTGAAGATGAATTGTAACTACAAGTGCATTTCTTAATACTCTAGAAAATGTATTTTTATATACAGAGAGATGATTCCATTAATTATCCATTATGTTGTGGTTATATTTATAGGTAAAATTTATTTGTAATCCAGTGTGTATACACTGGTGTATAGGAAGGATTTTGGGGTAGATTCCCGTGATTCATCACTTACATACAACACCCAGTGCTCATCCCAACAAGTGCCCATCTCAATGCCCATCACCCATTTTCCCCTCTTCCCCAACCCCCCATCAACCCTCAGTTTGTTCTTTGTATTTAAGAGTTTCATATGGTTTGCCTCCCTCCCTGTTTGTAACTATTTTTTCACCGTGGTCTTCTGTTGAGTTCCTCAAGTTCTACATATGAGTGAAAACATATACCTGCCTTTCTGACTGACTTATTTCACTTAGCGTAATACCCTCCAGTTCCACCCGCTTGCTGCAAGTGGCATGATTTCATTCTTATTGTCAAGTAGTATTCCATTGTATATATCAACCACATGTTCTATACCCATTCATCAGTTGATGGATAATTGGGCTCTGTCCATAATTTGGCTATTGTTGAAAGTGCTGCTATGAACACTGGGGTACAAGTGCCCCTATGAATTAGCACTCCTGTATCCCTTGGGTAAATTCCTAGCAGTGCTGTTTCTGGGTCATAGGGTAGATCTATTTTTAATTTTTTGAGGAACCTCCACGCTGTTTTCCAGAGAGGCTGCACAAGTTTGCATTCCCACCAACAGTGCAAGAGGGCTCCCATTTCTCCACATCCTCACCAGCATCTTTTGTTTCCTGAGTCATTAAAGTTAGCTGCCCTGACCGACATGAGGTGGTATCTCAGTGTGGTTTTGATTTGTATTTCCCTGATGAGGAGTGATGTTGAGCATCGTTTCATGTGTCTGTTGGCCCTCTGGATGTCTTCTTTGGAAGTGTCTATTCATGTCTTCTGCCCATTTCCTCACTGGATTATTTCTTTTTCAGGTGTGGAATTTAGTGAGTTCTTTATAGTTTTGGATACTAGCCCTTTATCCAATGTCATTTGCAAATATCTTTTCCCATGCTGTCTGTTGCCTTTTAGTTTTGTTAATTACTTCCATTTCACTGCAGAAGCTTTTTGTCTTGATGAGGTCCAAATAGTTCATTTTTGCTTTTAATTTCCTTGCCTTTGGAGACACATCCAGTAAGAATTTGCTGCAGCTGAGGTCAAAGAGTTGTTGCCTGTTTTCTTCTCTAGAGTTTTGATGGTTTCCTGTCTCACATTCAGGTCCTTCATCCATTTTGAGTTTATTTTTGTGAACGGTGTAAGAAAGTGGTCTAGATTCATTCTTCTGCATGTTGCTGTCCAGTTCTCCCAAACCATTTGCTAAATAGACTTTTTTCCATTGGATATTATTTTCTGCTTTGTCAAAGATTAGTTGGCCATATATTTGTGGGTCCAATTCTGGGTTTCCTATTCTATTCCATTGGTCTATGTGTCTGTTTTTGTGCCAATACCATACTGTTTTGATGATTACAGCTTTGTCGTAGAGGCTAAAGTCTGGGATTGTAATGCCTCCCACTTTGGTTTTCTTTTTCAACATTACTCTGGGTATTCAATGTCTTTTGTGGTTCCATTCAAATTTTAGGATTGTTTGTTCTAGCTTTGAGAAGAATCCTAGTGCAATTTTGACTGGGATGGCATTGAATGCATAGATTGCTTTGGGTCGTATTGATATTTTAACAATATTTATTCTTCCAATCTATGAGCATTGAATGTTTTCCCATTTCTTTGTGTCTTCTTCAATTTCATTCATAAGTTTTCTATAATTTTCAGCATATAGAACCTTTACTTCTTTGGTTAGGTTTATTCCTCAGTATTTTATGGTTCTTGGTGCAATTGTAAATGGGATTGCTTTCTTGATTTCTCTTTCCATTGCTTCATTATTGGTGTATAGAAATGCAAGTGATTTCTTGTACATTGATTGTGTATCCTGTGACTTTACTGAATTCATGTATCAGTTCTAGCAGCCTTTTGGTGGAATCTTTTAGGTTTTCCGTATACAGTATCATGTCATCTGCAAAAAGTGAAAGTGCGACTTCTTCTTTGCCAATTTTGATGCCTTTTATTTCATTTTGTTGTCTGATTGCTGATGCTAGGACTTCCAACACTATGTTAAATGACAGTGATGAAAGTGGACATCCCTGCCATGTTCCTGATCTCAGGGGGACAGCTCTCAGTTTTTCCCTATTGAGGATGGTATTAGCTGTGGGATTTTCATATATGGCTTTTATGATGTTTAGGTATGATCCTTCTGTCCCTACTTTCTTGAGGGTTTTTATTAAGAAAGGATGCTGTATTTTGTCAAATTCTTTTTCTGCATCTATTGACAGATGCAGATATGGTTCTTATCCCTTCCTTTATTAATGTGATGTTCACATTGATTGATTTGCAAATATTGAACCAGCCCTGCAGCCCAGGAATGAATCCTACTTGATCATGGTGAACAATTCTTTTTACATGCTGTTCAATTCAATTTGCTAGTATCTTATTGAAAATGTTTGTATCCATATTCATCAGGGATATTGGCCTGTAATTCTCCTTTTTTTGTGGGGTCTCTGTTTGGTTTGGGAATCAAGGTATTACTAGCTTCATAGAATGAGTCTGGAATTTTTCCTTCCCTTTCTATTTTTTGGAACAGCTTGAGGATAAGTATTACTCTACTTTAAATGTCTGGTAGGTTTCCTCTGGGAAGCCATCTGGCCAAGGACTCTTATTTGTTGGAGATTTTTGATAACTCTTTCAATTTCTTCACTGATTATGGGTCTATTCAGATTTTCTATTTCTTCCTGTTTCAGTTTTGGTAGTGTGTGGGTGTCTAGGAGTTTGTCATTTTCACCTACGTTGTCCAGTTTGTTGCCATATAATTTTTCATAATCTCTAAAAATCTTTTGTATTTCTGTGGTGTTCATTGTGATCTCCCTCTTTCATTAATGATTTTATCTATTTAGGTTCTCTCTCTTTTCTTTTTGAGATGTCTGGCTAGGGTTTTATCAATTTTATTTTTTTTAAAAAAAACAGCTCTTATATTCATTGATCTGTTCTGTTCTTTTATTTTGTATTCTATATTGTTTATTTCTGTTCTACTCTTTATTATTTTCCTTCTTCTGCTGGCTTTGGGGTTTCTTTGCTGTTCTGTTTCTAGTTCCTTTTGTTTAGTCGTTAGGTTTTGTATTTTGGATTTTTTTTTTTGTTTGTTCCTTGAGATAGTCCTAGGTTGCAATGTATATTCCCCTCAGGACTGCCTTTGCTGCATCCCCAAGGTTTTGGACTGTTGTGTTTTCATTTTCATTTGCTTCCATATATTTTTAATTTCTTCTTTAATTGCCTGGTTGACCCATTCATTCTTTAGTAGATATTCTCTCCATGCATTTGGAGGTTTTCCAAACTTTTTCTTGTGGTTGATTTCAATTTTTGTAGCATTGTGATCTGAAAATATGCATGGTATGATCTCAGTTCTTCTCTATATATTGAAGGCTGTCTTGTGACCCATATGTGATCTATCTTGGAGAATGTTCCATGTGCACTCAAGAAGAATGTGTATTCTGCTGCTTTTGGGTGAAAAGTTCAGAAAATATATGTCCAGTCCATCTGGTCCAGTTTATCATCAAGGCCATTGTTTCTTTATTTATTTTCTGCCTAGATGATATGTCCATTTTTGTAAGTGGAATATTAAAGTTCCCTGCAATTATTGTATTCTTACCAATAAGTTTGCCTAAGTTTGTGATTAGTTGATTTATATATTTGGGTGCTATCAAGTTTGGGGCATAAATATTTATAATTGTTAGCCTTCTTGATGGATAGATCCTGTAATTATGATATAATGCCCTTCTTCCTCAATTGTTATAGCCTTTAGTTTAAAATATAATTTTTCTGATTCAAGTATGGCTACCCCAGCTTTCTTTTGACATCCAGTAACATGATAAATGGTTCTACATCCCCTCACTTTCAATCTGAAGGTGTCCTCAAGTCTAAAATGGGTCTCTTGTAGACAGCATATAGATTTATCTTGTTTTTTAATCAATTCTGATGCCCTATTCTTTTGACTGGAGCATTTAGTCCATTTACATTAAAGTTATTATTGAAAGGATATGGATTTAGTGTCATTGTGTTATCTGTATGTTTCATGATTGTGGTGATGTCTCTGGTACCTTGCAGTCTTTGCTGCGTTCCACTTCCAGAGTTCGCCTTAGGATCTCTTGCATGGCTGGTTTAGTGATCATGAACTCCTTCAGTTTTTGTTTGTGTGGAAAAGCCTTTACCTCTCCTTCTATTCTGAATGACAGCCTTGCTGGATAAAGGATTCTTGGCTGCATTTTTTTTCATATTCAGCACATTGAATATTTCCTGCCACTCCCATCTGACCTGTCAAGTTTCAGTGGACAGGTCTGTTTCTACCCTTATGTGTCTACCCTTGTAGGTTAAGGCTAATTTGTCCCTAGCTTTTTTTCAGAATTCTCTTTATCTTTGTATTTTGCCAGTTTCACTGTGATATGCCATGGAGAAGACCTATTCTTGTTAAATTTGAAGGGAGTTCTCTGTGCCTCCTGGATTTGGATGTCTGCCTCCTTCCCCAGATTAGGGAAGTCTCAGCTATAATTTGTTCAGGTAAACCTTCTGTCCCTTTTCTCTCTCTTCTTCTTCTGGAACTCCTATGATATAGATATTATTACGTTTCATTGAATCACTTAGTTCTATAATTCTCCCCTCGTGGTATAGTATTTTCTCATCTCTCTTTTTCTCGGCTTCATTGTTTTCCATAATTTTGTCTTCCATATTACTTATTCTCCCCTCTGCTTCCTCCATCCTTGATGTCACTGCATCTAGTTTATTTTCCACCTTATTTACAACACTTCTTAATTCGTCATGACTATTTCTTAGTTCCTTGATCTCTGCAGCAATAGATTCTCTGCTGTCTTCTGTGAGTTTTTGAAGCCCAATGATTTATCTTATGACTATTATTCTAAATTCTTGATCAGACATATTGTTTATATCTGTTTTGATCAGTTCTTTAGCTGTCATTTCTTCTGGAATTTCTTTTGAAGAGAATTCTCCCCTTTCATCATGTTGGCTATTTTTCTGTCCCTTAAGTGTTTTTAAGAGCATGTTATGTGTCCTGTACCTGTGAGCACTACTATATTAAAGAGGGGCCATACACTGTACAGGGCCTGGCCCTTCAGAAGGTGCTTTTGGAGTGTATTACTTGCTCTGTGTTGTTGTGACTCTGGTTGCTTTATCTCCCTAGTCTTGGTGATGTTTTGGACCTCCACCAGGTGTACTTTGATTTGTTCTTTGAACTAGGCCTATGGACGATCAGGTTGCCCCTGTGGGCCCCTGGAGACATCTCTCTGACTCTGCAGACTTTTGGAATTCATAGTCCTTTGGCCTCAACACTGCTGTGTTTGAGGGACAAGGAAACTTCTGGTCCCCCTACTTCTCTGCCAGGTTGGATCTCCAATCAAGTTCTTCATATATTCTTGATACATATCTTTTCTCAGGCGAGTGACTTGCTGATATTTTCCTTAGACTGTAACTTGCTTTTTTCTTCCTTCATGTCTTTTGAAAAGCAAAAGTTCTTAATTTTGATTAAGTCCAGTGTTTTTCCCCCTCCACCTTGGTGTAGGTGGAATAAAAGTAAAACAGCAGACACAAATACATGAAGCTGACATAAGACTTACATAAAGAATATAAAAAGGACTCTCATTAATCAATAATTAAAATACAAACAACTTGGTTAAAAATTTGTCAAAGATTTGAACACATACTTATAAAGATATGTTCAACATTATCAATTAGGGAAGTCCAAATTAAAACTATGAGATACCAAAATATTGACATACCACTATATACTTACTAGAATAACTAAAATTAATATTTTAGTTTATTACTAAATGTTGATGGGGATGTATAGCAACTTGGTCATTTACATACATAAAGTTAACCATATATTTGCACTATCAAATGGGAATTTCACTTCCAGGTGTTAAGATAAGTGAAAACATATGACCACAAAGATGTTAATGGCAGCTTTATTCAAAAAAGTCCCACACTGGGAATAACCCAAGTATCCATCAATAAGAGAATGGATAAATAAATTATGGTATATCCACATAATTGAATGTTACTCAGCAATAAAAATAAAGTATTAATGCACACAACAACATGAATAAATCATGTAACATGCTAACCAAAGGGAGGAAGATAAAAAAGAATGAATGTTCATATAAAGTTTAAGGATACACAAAATAAAGCTATAGTTTTAGAAATCAGAACTGTAGGGGTGCCTGGGTGGCTCAGT
The DNA here is from genome assembly GCF_022837055.1 of Prionailurus viverrinus. Taxonomy (NCBI): domain Eukaryota; kingdom Metazoa; phylum Chordata; class Mammalia; order Carnivora; family Felidae; genus Prionailurus; species Prionailurus viverrinus. Next base: position 60,968,396 of record NC_062568.1, on the reverse strand, counting down.
CAGTTAAGCCTTGGACTCTTGATTTCAACTCAGATTATGATCTCCTGGTTTATGAGTTCAATCTCATGTCTGGCTCTGTGGTGACAGTGCAGAGCCTGCTTGGGAATCTCACTCTCTTTCTCTCTTTGTTCCTCCCCTGCCAGCATGCTCTCTGTCTCTCAAAATAAATAAATAAGCATTAAAAAAAAAGAAATCAGAACCGTTGTTGCATTTGTAGGATGAGAATAGATTGTAAGGGGGCAACAGTGAATTTTCTAAAGTGATAGAAATGTAGAGATGTCCTAAATCGTAACTGGTGGTTGCATAGGGCTGTGTATTTATTAAAACTCTGTGAATTATACACTTAATATCTATGCATTTCGATACTCAAAAGTATCTATTACAGACAGAACCTTAAATATCCCAACACAGATATTCTTTGGTAATCATCTTCAATATTTGGAATGGGAACTTGAAGAAAAACATTCTAATGGCTAAATGAAGTCTCTGGATACAATATAAGCCTAGTAATTTATGATTATTTCTCTTAGAAATGGAAAGGAAAAGTGGCCAATAGTTTGGTTTTATAACATCTCAAATAATATAAGCAATTATTAAGAGATCTATTATTTTCTCTTTAGCAGGCAAACCACAGTCCTTAACCTCTCCTGAGAGAAAAAATTTTCTTGACTTTCTGATATAATCCAGTTATTGCTTTGAAAGCCCCACTTTATAATGGTGAAGACATTGCTGAAGATAAAACATTTTCCTAAATCATCATATATATACTACCTTTGTTTTTGATCTCCAATTTATAACTGTTTGGGTTAAAAATGACTTCACTTTGGGCTGCCTGGGTGCCACAGTTGGTTAGGTGTCTGACTCTTGATTTTAACTCAGGTCATGATCTCAGGGTCGTGAGTTCAAGCTCCACATCAGGCTCTTACGATTCTCTCTCTCCCTCTCCCTCTGCCCCTCCCCGGCTCACACGTGCACAATTGCTCTCTGTGTGTCTCTCTCCTTCTTTCTCTCTCTCAAAAAAAATGACCTCCTTACTTCATCTAAATATATAAGTACCTCCCAATCCCACTGGCCCATATCTGTAATAATGAGGTATTTTCTATCACAAAAGACAAATGAATGCCCTGGTGCCATTATTGTTCTTATCTCATTACAGTTTTCCTTTTAAAGGATACAAAGATAAGTCTGTTTTATCTAAAGCCAACTTCTCCAGCTGTGTGGCATTTCTTCCACTCTCACATTCTGTGTTATTAGCTTAAATTTATCTATTTTACATCTCACTTAATTAGCTGCTACTTTTATGCCTCTTTGGGGAGGGGAAGGTAATAATACATGTTTTCTATTATTAGCTTTTTTCTCAGTGGATTTTTTGAATATGTATTTAGTGTTTGCTGGAGGAGTTATAAGATGTACCTTTGTAATAGACCAAATGTTTGTGCCTCCCTCCAAATTCATGTGATGAAATTCTAACCCCAATGTGAAGGCATTTAGAGGTGGGGGTCAGTGGGAGGTAATTAGGTCACAAGCATGGGACCTCATGAATGAGATCAAGTGCCCTTATCAGAAAGAATCAGAGAGCTAGCCAGCTCTTTCTGTCATGTAAGGATACAACAACAAATTGATGGTCTGCAACCCAGAATAGAGCTCTCTCACCAGAACCCAACTGTGTTGGCACCTGATCTCAGATTTGCAGTTTCCAGAACTGTGAGAAATACATTTATATTCTTTATAAGCCACTCTGTCTGTGGCACTTTGTTATAGCAGCCCTAACTGGTGAAAATTTAAAATTGTCACATTATATTTGGAACTGATATCGTACCGCCTTCCACTGTCCACTTGGTACCTGACACTTACACTTCACATGTCACACCTTGCAAATATAAGAGCTTTATGATGATGTAACTCCACATATGACCTACCATCCCTGTGCTGTTGTTGTTTCACCTTCGGTTTCTGCATGTCACAGCCCCCACTTTACAGCGTTGTTCTTTTTTTTTTTAACAGTAATCTTCCTTGTAGGGAAATTAAAGAAAGAAAATTAGATAGATAGATAGATAGATATAAATAATATGAATATAAATATAAATATAGATAGATATAAATAATATGAATATAAATATAAATCTCCCCACTGTATACCATTTCTGTGACTCTTCATTCCTCCCTCAAGATTTTAGTTTGCATATACTCTCATTTCATTATTTACAAGGTTACTTTGTTTTGGTTTTTTGAACACAGATAAAATAGCTGCTTTAAAATTATTGCTAATTCCAACAGCTGTAGCATCTTCCTATTTCCCTTCCAGTTTTCAAGTCAACAAGACTATAAATTTTCCTTTGGAGATTTAGTCTTCCTGCATGGCAAAGACTGGTATTTTCCTTCTCACTAACAGCCATTAAAATGTGAAACAAACCCAGGTTTCTATCCCTTCTACTAAATGCCAATTGACATTATGCCAGAGAGGACATTGGATTCATCTCATGAATTTCCTTTTCACAGATAGTGTAGCATTATGCCACATGTTGTAGAATACTTGTAATTTATTTTATTGATTATATATTTTATATGTGCTTATAATTGTATATGGTAGGAGGATACTCCAGTGTTAATTATGACCAAAGAAGTCCCTATCCTCAATCTCTACCAGTTGTATCAATATTTAAATGTTATCACCTCTCTTCCAAAAAGAAACCAACAAACACAGCCCTTAAAATTACAGGTCTCCCTCTACCTACTACCCCATTTCTCCACTTAGCCAATCTTATTAAAGCATAAGATACTATAAGATAAAATATAGGGACCATAAATACAAGTTTATAGAAAAAAATTTCATTTGACAGATATTATCCTAAGTTTTTTTTGAGTACTTTGAGCACCAGAAACATTTTTTAAATGTGCTGTATTTAAAAGAATTCAGAGTATACTGAAGATGATGTGTTAAGGAATTATTTTTTAAACAAAGCAAAATATTGTTCTGTTTATCAAGACTCAGATAGGGGTTATGACACTGAGCTGAGACAATTAGGCTGAGGCTAAGTTACTCTTGTGCTTGTGCTTATAGGCTGGAAAACTATTTACGTTATAAGACTAAACTCAAACTTCACTTTCTCTCTCTCTCCTTTTTTTAAAATGTTTATTTATTTTTAGAGGGAGACAGAGCACGAGCAGGGGAGGGCAGAGAGAGAGGGAGACACAGAATCTGAAACAGGCTCCAGGATCTGAGCTGTCAGCACAGTGCTCAGTGTGGGGCTTGAGGTCATGAACTGCGAGATCGTGACCTGAGCCGAAGTCAGACACCTAACCGACTGAGTCACCCAGGTGCCCCTTCACTTTCTCTTTGAAATCATAATTTCACTTATTCTAATTCGCTGCTTTTCATTGAGTTGTAACTGTCTGCTAATGTGCCATGTACCCTTCAGAACTCCTATTGCTGGATATGTTCTATAATTCTTTGTTTCTACAACATCATGGACAAAGTTTGGTCCTTAATAATGGTTGGATTAATACTGAACACATGCTACAATTATTTTTCCTCCTTTATCTTCATTAAAAATGGAAATCAATTAGAATAGCAATTAAAGCAATTACAAGTACATCTAAGTGACCCCAGCTAACAGGCAGGCCAGAGAGAGAGAGAGAGAGATAAAAAAAAATAAATGTATACAGTTGCAAGAACTTGCAACCATGCTCAGACATTTAGTTGTTTTTTCACTCACTGGCTAACATTGCCAAAATGTTTTATTTATGAGTGCTATTTTCAATTGCATGATTACTTTAATTACCTAAAGATCTTTCTAACAATTACTGTTAGTATTGGCCTGGATGTGGAGTGATGTTAGAAATTTCTCATCACTGACCTGTGAGAACAGTAATGATACTCTGAGCGTTCAGTCCTCACCAGAGCGGAGCCCCCTATTTTTAAGATCAAGTGATCTAGTCTTGTGGAAGGAGAAGAAACATGGCCAAGTTTGGCAGAGCAGGGCTCTACATTGGGAGAAGTGCACTGATGGAGGGTGGGAAGCCCACACCCATCTCTCCTCTAAGGGCAGGAGAAGACAGGAAAGAACGCAAGTCCTACATGCCACCAAGTTGCTTTGACAATGTCTGTAGCTGATTGGAGAGGTTTTGAGAATACGAGACACAGCTTCATATGTACATTTACTAGGTTCTTTTATTATTCATTTTGGAATGGCTAAAGGAGTGCCTTGAGATTCCTCCCACACTGTGGCATTCTAACTGACTCTGGTTTTGAAAATGTTCTCCTAGTGTCTTCAGACCTTGATCAACAGAATCAGTCTCTCAAAATCCCTGTGTGACTGATGTTGCCACCTGATAGAGGATTTTTGTAAAATATTTGTAGTTCTTTCAAGTGTGCTTAAAATACATCAATGCTCATTTCAGCTGAAATAATATGAAATATTTACAAGTTGCATGACATTCATTTTGTCGACAGTCACTTATCCAGGATTGGTAGGTACATGCCGAAAATGTAATTCTTTGTATTCAATTAGTTTAACTTTCCTCTACAGCGAAGTAGTGTCATAAAGGGCACATTTAGATAAAAGAGGTTATGCCAGAGACTTTACACCATAAACATGTTCTGTTCAGATTCTGACCTTTCTTTTCACATACTGAACGATAAGTAGGATTGTCTAGAGTTAGTTTTATACATTTTGAGGATTTTACAGGAATTATATTGTTCAAAATATGTTACAAGCTTCCCGAAATGTGTTACTTCACTCTGTCACCAAGGTTGTCATTCACTGAGTTAACAGTCAGTCTCATTAGGCATCAAATAAAACTTGAAAATCTGAATGGAGGGTAGATGTCAGTGGTATTCAACCTCGTATGACCATGTTTAGATCCATTGCTTTCTTCTCAACATCTAGCCCATATCAGCAATTCTGAGGATTCAGGAGCTTTAACTGGAACAGAGAGAAGGAAAAACAAAACCAAAACAGTTTAATAGAGATCCCTACAAGGCAAGGTTAAGCTAATCTGAGTCACCTCTATCTTAGTTCTGAGTAGTCAGGATGTAATCCAAGTACAGTGTCTGCCTAAGAGGTTGGACTTAGTATGGAGAAAGTTAAGGGAAAAAACCCAAAGATAAACCAATCTTGATTTTAAAGACTAGGGGAAGGTGGATGGCAACAATAGGAAGATTGTCTACACTGTAACAGGAAGACCAACACAACAGCATGCAGCCTGGCAGCCACCAACAACCACCCACAAGACATCTCTGCATACAAGTCTTGGATTGCCAACATCTATACACACAATGAAATAATCTGGGGGTGAATATTAAGAAAACGGTATTAATGGTGTGTTCATTAAGGTTAGGCTGTTCATAGCATCAGTGAATAATGGCAACCTTATCAGTGAATGATATAATACATTTTAAATATGACAAAACTTTATAAAAGATTTCAAAGTATGCCTTATACTAGCACCCATATATTGACTTACAAAACCCATTGTCCAATTAAAGGGATCAGGGCTCCTTGTAGAAATGTTCGCATTCAAGGGTTGAGAAGGGAAAATACAACTTGTTTCTGGAACATTTTTATATGCCAGAAAGTAAGGAAGTACTCAAAAAATAATGGAGGAATATATAAAGGATGTAGAGTTCCATATGAAGGAGTATGTCCAAACATAGGACAATATGAGCAAATTAAAAAAAAAACAGAAATATTCTTGCCTTTGTAGGATAAGAATAGATTGTGGGATGCGTAGGTGGCTCAGTTGGTTGAGCATCAACTTTGGCTCAGGTCATGATCTCACCATTCATGAGTTTGAACCCTGTGGCTCTGTGCTGAGAGCTCAGAGCCTGGATCCTGCTTCAGATTCTGTGTCTCCCTCTCTCTCTGCCCTTCCCCCACTCACACTCTGTCTCTCTCTGTCTCTCAAAAATAAATAAGCGTTAAAAAAAAAGAATAGATTGTAAGGGGGCAACAGTGAATTTTCTAAAGTAATAATTTCCTGGTTTCAATCATGTGCTATGGTTATATAAATGATACTGTCATCAGAAAAAACTGGTTGAAGGGTTTGCAGGAATTGTATACTATATTTGCAACTTTTTTCTAAGTCTGTAAATAAGTGTATAAAATTAAAAATTAGAAATGAGAAAAATGAATGCCTTTAAGTTTTTTTTAAACATAACTCTATTGATTGGTTCTAGGAAATGGCTAGTATATGTACAATAATAGAAATGGCCATTTGATATATAGCTTGTTGGTTGAGTTTTATTTAATTTTTAAGGCAAAAACATCAGTGCTCTAAGTGGTGCTTTACTACAAAGTGCTGCCTCTCAAAATTGCTGGATATATTCTGAAGAAATCTTGGCCAGAACAATTAGAGTTGATAACCAATTGTGATGCAGCTTTAAAGATGCATGATCGGGGCGCCTGGGTGGCGCAGTCGGTTGGGCGTCCGACTTCAGCCAGGTCACGATCTCGCGGTCCGTGAGTTCGAGCCCCGCGTCAGGCTCTGGGCTGATGGCTCGGACCCTGGAGCCTGTTTGCGATTCTGTGTCTCCCTCTCTCTCTGCCCCTCCCCCGTTCATGCTGTCTCTCTCTGTCCCAAAAATAAATAAACGTTAAAAAAAAAAAAAAATTTTTAAAGATGCATGATCAATAAAAACCTTTTTTTCTGTGAAATTTATCACATCATCTACCAGATTCCTGATAATATTTGTTCTATTGCTGTTAACCTTAAAGAAAATGATAAAGAAAAATCTCTTCTGAGTCACTTATAAAATTAGAGCAAGATTATTCAGTTTCTCTCTTATAATGTGGAGATTTTTTAAAGGTGATAAAAACGATTGCCATAGAATAGTTTTATTATGAAAGCGATTTTCAAATATGAATTTCTTAGCAGGTATACCATATTATTGACGTTTTAGGCATATATGAAATTTGTAGCTGATTGAGAATTTAAGAAAATTCTTTGCCCTTGACTGTTCCCTTGAAGAAGATTTCTTTAGCCCTCTTGCCAAGCCATCAAATGACACTTCCTGTCTCAGACCTCATGTTTACACCATCCTGAGGTTTGTTTTTCCCTGTCTTCTCCAGCCTAACTTGAATCATCTTTTACTTTTTAACTCATCACCCTCTAATAACTAATCTCCTTGATATCTTACCTTCTCTCTTTCTTCCCACCCTCCTCCCCACTTTTTAACTCTTTATATGCACCTTGGACAGAATGATTAAGAGATCACAATAATTACTTCATGTCTCAGGCTCCCCCACTAAGTGGTAAACTCCTTGAGTTTTATTCAAGGGCTAAATCTTTTTATTTCCATATCCTCATTTATTAGGAGAGTGCCTGGTGCATAGTAGAAATGCAGGAACCATTTGACAGAGACATAAGTGAATGAGTGAATGATCTAGGAGAAAAGAAGATAAATGGTAACTACGTGAGGTGATGGATGTGTTTGTTAGTTTAATTGTGATAACCACTTCAAAATGTATACATATATCAAATAATGACATTGTATACTTGAAATATATACTTTTTATTTGTCAATTATACCACAATAAAGCTGAAAAAATTAAAATCTATTCGTTATATACAACCAATAACTTAAAGAAAGAAAATGATTCAAATAAGGAAAGAGTAAACCAAGCCCAGGTTCCAAACTCCTAAAACTTGTCAACCTAAGCAGTATTCCAAAATGTCCCTTAGGGCGTACATTTTAGTGTATTTCAGAATTCCAGGTATCTAGTGTAATGCAGTAAGATTATAGTCAGCCCAAACCAAAATGATGTGTTATTCTCAGTTTGTCACCCCTTCTAACCACCACACCAATTCACAGAAAAGTGTGTGAGCACCTGTATGCATATGCATGCACACACACACACACACACACACACACACACACACACACAGATTCACCTCTCAAATTGATGCAATTCTGGCCTTCATCTCCATTTCAAAATTAACCTTGCCTTCCCTTATTCCCAAAATGCTAATTAAATTACTTCAAAAAGGAGTAGTATTTATCCTTTCTAAATAACATTTACTTTAATGTGGAGGCCTTAAGTAAAAATATAATTAAATTTTAAAAATATAACTAAATTTAAATTCCTAGATATGACAGAAAAATGAATAAAAGTAAGTTTGCCTTGCTTTTCTTGTACTGAGGAAGAGAATGTCTGCTTAACCTAAATATAGGATCATCCCTACATCTTTGGTGATGATAAGAATTCATTTAGCACTGATAGGTCTTAAGAATATGAGAAGTTATTTTCACAGGATTTTGAATAGTTTCTAGTTTCCAAAATGCCTATTATTCTTTGCCACATTCTTTTAAAAAAAATTTTAATGTTTGTTTTTGAAAGAGAGACAGATTGTGAGCAGGGGAGGGGCAGAGAGAGGGGGAGACAAAGAATCTGAAGCAGGTTCCAGGTTCTGGGCTGCCAGGTTCTGGGTCAGCACACAACCCAACATGGGGCCTGAACCCACAGACTGTAAGATCATGACCTGAGCCGAAGTCGGACGCTTAACCGGCTGAGCCACCTAGGCACCCCTCTTTGTCCCTCTATAAATGTAAATTACTCAGAAATGACATTTTGAGGTAACCTTTGCAAAAATGCATGTTTTGACTTTACACAACGTGAATTTCTTTGTGAAATTCAGTTAACCACAAGTTATTGGAAAACTTTGATTTAGATGTTGATTTCTGTGGGTCATATAAAAGAGTTTCAGCTTAAGAAATAGAGAGAAAATGTGTTTCATTTGAAGTTCATCAGTAGCTTAATGCATTCTTTATAATTCCTTCATCATACACATCAAGTGCATGGACTCTAAACTCTATCCTGATTTGTTCATTTTGGCCACTTTGACTGGCGTGAGGTGATAGATACCATATGTTTTCACTCTTATGTGGATCCTGAGAAACTTAACAGAAACCCATGGGGGGAGGGGAAGGAAAAAAAAAAGAGGTTAGAGTGGGAAAGAGCCAAAGCATAAGAGACTCTTAAAAACTGAGAACAAACTGAGGGTTGATGGGGGGTGGGAGGGAGGGGAGGGGAGGTGATGGGTATTGAAGAGGGCATCTTTTGGGATGAGCACTGGGTGTTGTATGGAAACCAATTTGACAATAAATTTCATATATTAAAAAAAAAGAAACTAAAAAATAAATAAACTCTATCCTGTAGAATTAACTTAAAATATGAAGATAGTTAATTTTTAGAAAAAAACTTTAAAATCTCTAATTTTTTATTCAAAATTCATTTTGAAATTTTTACATTTCAGTGAATGAGAAAATAGGCATCTATTCTAGATTTTTAAATAAGTATTTATTTTTAACTGATGTCATGGTATAAAAAGTACATAACTAAACCTATACATGCACATATTCACATACACACCAAAAATAAATAAATGAATGAATGAATGAATAAATAAATAAATAAATTATAGCTACTTTTCATTACAAGCTCAAAGTAAAAGCCTATGGATTATTTTATTTTTATTTATGTTTTTAAAATGTTTTTAATGTTTATTTATTTTTGAGAGAGAACGTAAGCAGGGAAGGGTCAGAGAGAGACACACACAGAATCCAAAGCAGTCTCCAGGCTCTGAGCTGTCAGCACAGAGCCCCACACAGGGCTCAAACCCACGACTGCGAGATCATGACCTGCCTGAGCGGAAGTTGGAGGCTTAACCCACTGAGCCACTCAGGTGCTGTGCCTATGGATTATTTTACTAAACTCTGGACATAACAGTTTTGCAATAGCTACTCTAAATATATATGAGTCCCACTCAAGTGCTATATTTGCTTGCTCAGGCAGGAAAAGTCATATGCTTTACAAATTGTTAGGAGTTAGACACAGAAAAGTGTTGTGAAAACTTTAATTGTAACTTTTAAACATTTAAAGTATCTTAAAATTAATGTGGCTTATGAACACATACTGCTTTCAAAATGCATCTCTACCCATCCCCACCTCCACAACTACAACATAATTAATCCAGAATATGTACATATAGGGGGAAATTCCAGTCTCCCCTCTAAACTAAGGAAGACAGTCATGTAAATATCCCCAAATTTCAAGTATTTCTCTTTAATACACAGTAGATTACATCACATTGTAGAAGTACATGATCAACTTACAAATCACTTATTTGATCTCTGTTATAATAGAAGCATGTCAGCGAAATCTCAGACCCCTTGTACAACACTGAACTTGAAATATCAGTAGTGTTGGGGAGAAAAAAAATGTTTCTCTGCCCTTCAAGTTTCTTCTTCTTGGTCTCAGAATTAAATTGACATGAGACAGATTAATAGTAGAAAATCAAAATTTGATAACATGTATTCCTTTTGTATACATGGGAGACACCCAGGAAAACAGAGTAACTCACTGAAATAACATAAACCATCATGTTAAATACCATCCCCAGATAACAACAAAAGAAAATGTTGATTTAGGGAGTCAGTTATAGGAGGTTACCAAGAAAAGTACAGTAAACAAGGGAAAGGTTGTTATGTAGATTGAAGTCCCTGCCTCTCTACTGATAACTGTTTCTGGAGATTTAGAGTTATTAGTCCCTTCCAGGCACTAAGGGAGACAGCCTTACAAATGGAGATTTCCTTTATAGGAGTAAATGTCTTTTACAAAAGGGTGATTTCTGCTTGGTTTTCAGAGCTTCTCTTGTGTCTGTTTCTTAAAAATAGCCAACTTAGAATAATGAATATGCCAAAGAGACATATCTTGTAGTGGCAAAATTCGCTCCCCTATAATAGCTACAGTTGGGGCAAGGAGTGATTTATGAGGCTTGCTGAGAAAGCTCAATTTAAATAATTTTTGTTACTGTAAATCTTTTTGGTCACAGGACAATAAAGTCAGGAACCAGAAAACACTAATGAGCAGGGAACCTAGTGGCCATTATAATGGTTTATAATGGATTTTCCCTGGAAAGGGGAAGGTTTTTTTTTTTTTTTGATAATTCAATTGACTTCTTGATTAAAAAAGTACCAGTTGGTCAGAAACCAATGCTGATTGCAGAAACTAATACTGAATACAGTATTTGTGGCAGTGGGAGATTTCGTTGGCTGGTGTGATGATAGAAGCTCTAAAGGAACACTGTCTCTGGGAATTGCTTATTTTTGGTGATGCTGTTATTGACTGCCTTGTGAAACTGGGCTTGAACACTGTGCATACAGGCTCTGCACTCCAATGCATCATCTAATGGGATCATTTTTGAGAGTCAAAGAGGATGCCGTTAATGTGAGAGAAAGTTGGCAGGCATAGAGACTCCTGGGGGGAAAAAAAAAACAGTCTATCATCACCCTACCTGTGTCTGGCAGTGGGCCATGGTCTTGTGTAGGTCAAAATATAGCAACTGCCCTCTTATAAGCAGTCCTGAATGCATTGAAGTTATTTGTTGCTTTGAATCTGGCAACATTGGACAAAATATAGAAGATTATTACTTTTGAAGTATAAAAAATGTGTTACATTGTGTTTGGCACTTTGGAGAATGGCTTCACTTAAAGAGGAGGAAAAACATACAAAGGTGAATTTACTCCATAAGGGCTAGTCATGACTTGCATGATGTATACTTCATTTGGAAAACAAGATCTCAGAGTTAGCAAATATCTCTGAGTCTTTAATACTAAGAGATCTCTAAACCAGTTTAAGCCAGAGGTGGAGGATGCAATGCCCTATTTCTATAAGATAGCTATACCTTTAGAAACCTCAATTTTGGAGGATGCATCTGAAAACAAAAATAAATAATGTTTACATGTATACATATATATATATATGTATATATGTGTGTGTGTGTGTGTTTTTACATATATATTCAACACAAATATATATATATAAAGGAAAAGGAAAAAAATTCTCAATATTTTAGTCTCTTAGTTGTACCCAACACAAATGCTCTCTGGCTGAGAGAAAAAGCTTAGGGTTTTTGAAGGCTGTCATATAGTTTGTAGAATTTGTAAAAATGCTGCAGAACCCGTCTTGGAAAATAGGCAGGGATTGTACCTGTCAAGGAAAAGAAAAAGGAACAATCTGGATGTGCAGCTTCCACAAAGGGACATGGATACTTGTCTCCCGTAAGACTCATAAAAGGTAGAATTCCTTCCAAATCAGAAGAATGTGAGGGGTCAGTGCCCAAATCACTAAGGCCACTCCACCATTCATACAGGTATAAAAACAAGCAACTAAAAAAAAAAAAAAGAAAGAAAAATCAAGTTGGCCTCAGAATTCTCTGAAACACAGAAGGGAAAATGTATAGTAATCTGAGGTAAAAAACTTGAGACCCAAGATTTTTATTCTCAGCTAAATTGTCATTCACAGAGAACAGAGCAGAAATACATTTTAAAGTACAGTGTATCTAGAAACGACAAAACTTTGTATCCTTAGAGGAGAAACTGATGAGGTTTCAGGGTGATAGTGGGGTTCATGGGTTCCAGCGCTGATGGCCAAGAAAGAATTCTTGAGACATCTTTGGTGCAAAAAGGTGATTTTATGAAAGCATGAGGCCAGGACCCATGGGCAAAAAGCGTTGTATGGGGTTGTGACAGGTAACTGGTTATATACCATGGATTGGGGAGAGGTAAAGTCTACAGGGAAGTTTCCAAAGAGACTTTCATATGCTAAAGACTCACAGATTACTGAAAGCCTAACTATTATCAGACTAAATTTGTTTTTTCCCTCTAGCAAAACATTAACATTAAGACAGTAGGGAGTTTCTGGAGAAATGTTATACTCTGTGTTTGCCTCAAGTATTTGTCCATGGCTGCAGGTTATAAGGCAATTTAATTTTACTTTCCATTTCCTACTTGCCTTTGTTTCTCACATCACTATGGAGGGAAGGGTGATACTACTGGCTCCAGGAAACTGAGTCTATAGGTTTCTGGAGATTGGGCTATTGATAAAATTGCCTTTTTCTTATAATTTACTAAGATATTTGTAAACTGATGGAGACTCTATCAATTTAACCATTTGTTTTCTGTCCTTTCCTTTGTCCTTGGGCAACAAGGAGTGCCTAAGGAATGTCACACATATCCAACCTGGGAAGGAGGGGGGGCGCGAGCTTGTGCTTGGCCCTCAGCTTGGCTTCTGGTCCCTCATCAAGACCACTTAAGGAACTTCTCTAGGCTAGCAGGCCTAACATAAAGAAGTGATGTCAGTATCAACACTTATATTAAGCATGGAATTAGAGAATTATAAATATAGCTTCAAACATAGTCAAATACATAGTTATTTAAAGATAACACAAATTAATGTAAAATAACAAATAATTTTAAACACATCATATTATAAAAAGAATAAAATTTGGGAAGCAAGAAAAAAATGGATACTAATTAATTTTCAGATAAAGACAGATGGAATTTAGTTATTTTTGAAGAAAATGGAGTAATAATTATATATAACATATGTATTAATATGTAAATATTTTCACAAAAAATGATGTTATATAATGTATGGAATAAAAACAGACTTTTTTCCAAAAAAATCTAGGAAATACAAACAGAAATATAATAAGCAGAGCAAAAGCTAATTATAAAAAAAAAAGAATTGACAAGAATAAATAAAATATGTCACAAAATTAAAATTAGATTAAAATTAAGACTCTGTAATTTAAGAAATGAACAAAAGTTTTAAAAAGGAAAATGAAGAATACTAACCCATAAATGGCTGTGTTTGGTACTGGCTCCTTTTAATTGTGGCCAAAAGCAGACACTATTACCAATGTATAGACAATGTATATGCAAGTTCTTATATATAACTCTATTTGTAAATTTGAGGTTGGAAGACCTACTTAGTTCACTCAAGGGCCACTTCAATATTTATCTAATCCAGTGTTTTAGACTGTCAGTTACCCCAGATTTGATTCTCACTTAAATGATGTAATTTCAAGTCTGTAATCTTATAGGGAAACAGAAAGCATTTCATAAACGTCAGTAAGGGATAATTATGTTATCTATCTATCTATCTATCTATATATTTTATTTTTCTAAACATAGGCAACTGAAAATTCAGGGCGTTTCAAGGCATTCTGCTGTGATTCTATGTGGAAAGGTGACTATTTTCTTAGAATTTAGTACTGTTCTTAAAATTGTTATTTCCTTCCTGGTAGCCGGAAGGAAATTAATTTTAAGACAAAATATTTGGTATATAGATATTTCAAGTAGAGCTATAAATGATTTTACATTAACCTAAAATAGAATGTTTGGTATAAAGTAAGCAAATACCTGGGGAAATTAATTCCCATTTGAAATGTGTGATTACAAAAAACCCAACCCTGATAATAGTGTAAAGTTTAAGTTGCCCAGTGGATTTCATGTCATAATTATGAAAGTACTCCAGTTATTGAAAATTAAAAATAATATTTGCTGGAGAATATTAGAGAACATATTAGAGAAACAGCATGATGATATTGGAAGTATTGCTTTTGTGCCATTGCTAATTTGCCCTTTTTCAGAAAAAAAAAGAAATTTCCATTTCTTGTTGATTAAAGATTAAAAAAAAAGTCCACGGGGCGCCTGGGTGGCGCAGTCGGTTAAGCGTCCGACTTCAGCCAGGTCACGATCTCGCGGTCCGTGAGTTCGAGCCCCGCGTCAGGCTCTGGGCTGATGGCTCAGAGCCTGGAGCCTGTTTCTGATTCTGTGTTTCCCTCTCTCTCTGCCCCTCCCCCGTTCATGCTCTGTCTCTCTCTGTCCCAAAAATAAATAAACGTTGAAAAAAAAAAAATTTTAAAAAGTCCACATATTGTGATTATTTAGTGGGTTTCATAAGACACTTCTCATCTATCTTTTAAAATTATTTGTTGAATAAACTTAGACAACATTCCTGCAGAGTTTGCCTAGCTGTAACTTGTCCAGTTGTTTCTCTAAGTTCCTCTGACTTTGGAATGTTCTTTAAATTAGTAGTTGGGTCTAAAGGTTGGTCAGTAGAGTTTGATTATTTTATTTGTTTGTTTTATGGCCAGATCACTTCATAAGTGCTATGTTTTGTTTTGTTTTTTCCAAGAAGAGAAACATATATCTCTTTTTGTTAGGTCAATGACCAGGGATGTTCAGATTATGAATTCTTTAGGAGTTGAAAATTGAGTATAAAGAGATACATACTCTTAGCTATTTTTTACCCAGAAGTATAATTTCTATAAGGAAGCTGAATAAAACTTTGTTCTTTCTTTTTATTTTCTGTTTTTCAAAAAAATGTTATTAGCATCCTACAATTTTGAGTACAACAGAAAATTATTGGCTCCAATTTTTTATTGGCTTCTGTTTTTCTTCCTCATGCTTTTTGCTATGTGTCTTTGCAGATTCTCTCAATAAAAGCAAATTGTATTCTGTAACCCCTTGACTTTGAATCCAAGTATGTGATTTCTTTTAGCCAATATAATATTAGCAAATATGAAATAAGCAGAGGCATGAAATACATTTAGGTGGTTTGACTTTCTTTTGTATATTTGTCTTTATCATGAGAAGAACATTTCCTAAGAAGCCTACCCATCAAGGAAGCTGAGAAAGATGTGAACCTGAAACAGAGAACTAAGCCCAACCTAGATTAACCTCCTCCAGCCTGGATATTAGCAAGAAAGAATAAATAATTATTTTATGCCACTAACTTTGTGTGTGGTTTTATGCAATCTTTTTGTGGCAACAACTAATAAGCTCACCAGTAGTTTTTTGTTTGTTTGTTTCTGCTTTTATTTTTATTTATTAAATTTTTATTTATTTTTGAGAGAGAGACAGAGCATGAGTGGGGAAGGGGCAGAGAGAGTTGGAGACACAATCCAAAGCAGGCTCCAGGCTCTGAGCTGTCAGCAGAGAGCCCAAGGTGGGGCTTGAACTCATAAGCCATGAGATCATGACCTGAGCTGAAGTCAGATGCTCAATCGACTGAGTCACCCTGGTGCCCTGTTTTTTATTGTTTTAGTACCATAAAGGATGTGTGAATTTAAACACATGTGTTTCAGTCATTTGCAGTTACTTTCTTTAATTAAGTTACGATTGTCTCAAAATTAGACCAAAGTGGGAACATCCTCATCTTTTACTATGTCCTTTAACATAATTCTAATGGTCTTTGATAATCTAAGACTCAAAAATTACTATTTCAGCTCCATATTTATTCAAATAACAGAAGTAGTAAAAAATGAAATGGGTATAAGAGAGTCTAGACAAGTTCTAATTGTTTTCTGTAATTATTATTTCAATATTTTCTTAAAAATTCTTTACTGAATGAAATAATATTTTTGTGGGGTGGATGTCTTAGTTTTACAAATACCCTACACATTGTTTTCTATGCCTACTGGGTAAATATCTCCAACAAAGCACTATAAATGCCAAAAGAGTATCAACAATAACTGTATTAACTCCCTAACCCTTTCCCAAACATAATAGCCTGTATCCCCCACGAACACACACCTGTACTTAATCTTCCTGAATAACTTCTGGAAAGACACAATGAAAGGAAATTTCACTTACTCAGAAAAATTGTAGTAACTGGGATAAGGATTGGACATTTTACTTACCTACTTACTCATTTTTTAAATTAATTAATTGATTAATTAACTTATGAGACAGTATGGGCAGGGGAGGGGCAGAGGGAGAGGGAGAAAGAATCTTAAGCAGGCTCCATGCCCAGTGCTAAGCCTGTTGCAGGGATCCATCTCTCTACCGGGAGATCATGACCTGAGCTGATATCAATAAATGGACATTTAACTGACTGAGCCACCTGGTCGCCCCAGGTATTATATTTAACAAGCAGTTACCTTGTTTCAATTCAATGACGTCTATAATAAGCAATATTCTCAATCTATTTCTACACACGCAGCAAATCTTATGCTCTGAACATAGAATTATCATTATTTGTGTAACACAAACTATAAAACTATGGAAATATATGGTATTGGGAATAATACCATAATCTAGTGGTCACTTAATTATTACTATTTATTTTACAAATAAAAAGTTTTTCTTTTGAAAATAGACTGTTATTAGTCAACTAAAATAGAAATGAACTATATCCTGCAAAACCCAGAATGTTTAAGTGTCCCTCATATAGAAACATATTTTTTTCATTTTCAGGTATCCATATGTTTACTCTGCTTGATTTATTATATTTGTGAGAATTATCTTCTTCTTGGAACTTAATAATTCCCCAAATGTAATGTTAGCTAAAAGAATCCTAAATGAGAAATCAGTGGAGAATATGTCCAATTCTTTTGATATCCCTAAAATGTTATGCAGCACTTTAATTGACATTCTTAGTTCATTTTAACTTTTATGGCAGTCAATAATAGTAAAATTTATTCTTTAATTGCAACTATTATATTTAAAATATTTTCACTTGAAATAAAATATTTTTTTAAAAATTATTACTTCACTAAAGCAATACTCTAATTCTTTACAAAATGACAGATTTTTTAGGGAGCAATGCAAATAATTCCCAATTATAAGTTACATGCCTTTTTTTAGGTTGAATTTGGCCCAAATATCATTGGATGACTATATGACAATATTATTTTCCAGTGATTTTTGTCAGATTCCAGTCATATAAGATATCTAGATAAAAATAAATGAATAGCCCCAACTAGAAAGGAAAGTCATAAGCCTGGGTATTAAATGTGTTTAAATGTGGTAAAAATCTAGTTGAAGGGGCATCTGGGTAGCTCAGTCACTTAAGAGTTGGACTCTCAGTTTTGGCTCAGCTCATGATCTCAAGGTGACATGGGTTCCAGCCCCACATTGGGCTCTGTGCTTACAGTGCAGAACCTGCTTGGGATTCTCTCTCTCTTCCTCTTTTTCTGCCCCTTCCCTGCTCACACTGTCTCTGTCTCAAAATAAATAAACTTTAAAAAACATCTGGTTTTGATAATCCATCATTAGACAAATCAGTTAGGCCTTGACTCAACGTCTAGTATCCTAATAGCTATTATCATCATAATGTCGGTCATGATGTTATTCTTATTGTGATTTAAGTATATCTAAAGTGATTATGGTAGTTTTTAAATATCTATGCACATTTCTTCACCTAGAATTTAAAAAGGACAAATACAAAAAGTTAAAGGTTTAATAATTTTCTTTTCTTTTTTTTTTTTTCAACATTTATTTATTTTTGGGACAGAGAGAGACAGAGCATGAACGGGGGAGGGGCAGAGAGAGAGGGAGACACAGAATCGGAAACAGGCTCCAGGCTCTGAGCCATCAGCCCAGAGCCTGACGCGGGGTTCGAACTCATGGACCGCGAGATCGTGACCTGGCTGAAGTCGGACGCTTAACCGACTGCGCCACCCAGGCGCCCCTAATAATTTTCTATCATAACATGTCCAGATACTGTTAATGTTTTAAGGTACAACTCAAAAGTTTTCGTCTCTATTTCTAAAAAGGAATTATCTTTCCTTCCTTTGAACTTATATTTTATTCTTACCTCAGTCTTTTATCAATGGCTTATTTATATACACATCTATCTTTGAGAATAAAAAATATTTCCCTGAGCATGAGATCTTAAGTCTTGCATATAGTAATTTTCACTAAATATTTGTTGAATGAATGAAAAATTAATTAATGGATTGTATCAGTAAAACAAAAGATGATAATGTTATCTTTATCTGGTAAACAGTCCTTTAAATATTCAAATGCAGTAATGTGTTGTTAATGTATTTCAAGACATGTGCTTCCCATTTGATGCTTGGATTGTCAAATGCTCATGGCTTATTAACCCTGTAGCTTATGAAATTTGAAAAAGAAAAGTCACTAGTTGTATTTACATATTTCTCAAAACCATTATTTCTTATGTTTCTACTATTGAATAATTCATAAAATAAATAAATAGTTTTAAAGTGGAAATACCAAGAGACAGTAAATTGTCTCTATTAGAAAGAGAGGAAAATAGAGATATAATTTAAAAATCAAAAATACATGTAATATTCATTAGTTGCAGGTGAACATTACATACAAATGAATCTCATCTTTTCAGTCAACAAACACTTGGAGAGGACTGGCCTACGTAGAGAGAAATGATGAAAAATCAGACCGTTTCCCTTCAGGAATTCCCTTAACTAAGATAGAATATAGGAATATAAAAACCTAAGTATAAAATGATGAATTAAGTTCTCTAAAGAAATAACTGAAAAGTGCTAAAGGAATAGTGGGAAGTGCAGAGGCAACTAAAAAAAATGGTTTCAGAGGGGGCAGTCAGGACACTTCAAAGGGGAGGTGACATTTGAACTAATTGTTAAAAGTGTGCAATACAGTTTGTCCTTCAAGTATTTGTGCAGAAAGGCAGTATTCTAGATACAGAGAGCATAAGTTCAATTTAATGAAGGCTGAAGAAGTATGAAAGATTTGGGAACAGGATGTAATTGGGCATGGTTGGGTATCTATTAAATAAATGTCTTAGAGGAGTTGAAGAGTTTGCTCCTAAAGAAAGTGACTTAGAATGACATCAGAAAAAGGACTGTAGAAGAGTTTCTAAGTGTTAGACTTTTATCCTCAAGGTAATGGAAACCTGTCAGAGATTTTTAGGTGGTAAATAAAATAATGAAATTTGTATTTAAGCCAATAACTCCAGTTGATAATACAATTAAAAATAAAAATTACAAAAATATATTTAGCACATTTTTTGGACAGTGTGTTAATAAATTGTGTTTTGGTTAACAGTTTCATTTCACTGGAAAACTGAAATCAAGTAAATTGCAAAACATTTGATTACTGGGATAGAAGTACCTAAATTATGATGTCCCTTTTTGTTGTTAGAAGGTTTTTAATAATGATTTTCTAGTCAGGGCAGGAAATAATTTCTATGATCTTCATTCTACTAAAGCTGTTAAATCTCTCCATTTCAAAGGTTATATAAAAAAATAAAGTCTGTGAGATATTTTTCTTTCTGAAGCATTATAAGGAAAACCAAAACTCTTTTGTCTACCAGGATATTTTGAGCAATATAAGAAGTCAGAGACCACCATCACTTATTAATAGAATAGTATGTATCAGTCACCTTTTTGACCTGCATTTATGTACATATGTCCATTGATTTTCATTTAACCCTAAGAGATGTATAGATGTGGAATCTGAGGTCAAGAGAAGTTTAGTACCTTCCCTGGGTTCATCATAGTAACAGTGGTAGAGCTATTTGACTTCAAACTAATAATAATAATAATAATAATAATAATAATAATAATAATGTTTTATTATTTTATTATTTAAAATTTATATATTTTTATTTATTTTTATATTGTAATATAATTTATTGACAACTTGGTTTCTTTTTTTCTCTCATATTCTTTTTTTTTCAATATATGAAATTTATTGTCAAATTGGTTTCCATACAACACCAGTGCTCATCCCAAAAGGTGCCCTCCTCAATACCCATCACCCACCCTCCCCTCCCTACCACCCCCATCAACCCTCAGTTTGTTCTCAGTTTTTAAGAGTCTCTTATGCTTTGGCTCTCTCCCACTCTAACCTCTTTTTTTTTCTTCCCCTCCCCCCATGGGTTTCTGTTAAGTTTCTCAGGATCCACATAAGAGTGAAAACATATGGTATCTGTCTTTCTCTGTATGGCTTATTTCACTTAGCATCACACTCTCCAGTTCCATCCATGTTGCTACAAAGGGCCATATTTCATTCTTTCTCATCTCCATGTAGTACTCCATTGTGTATATAAACCACATTTTTTTTGTCCCTTCATCAGTTGATGGACATTTCAGCTCTTTCCATAATTTGGCTATTGTTGAGAGTGCTGCTATAAACATTGGGGTACAAGTGCCCCTATATCCCTTGGGTAAATTCCTAGCAGTGCTATTACTGGGTCATACGGTAGGTCTATTTTTAATTTTTTGAGGAACCTCCACACTGTTTTCCAGAGTGGCTGCACCAGTTTGCATTCCCACCAACAGTGCAAGAGGGTTCCCGTTTCTCCACATCCTCTCCAGCATCTATAGTTTCCTGATTTGTTCATTTTGGCCACTCTGACTGGCGTGAGGTGATATCTGAGTGTGGTTTTGATTTGTATTTCCCTGATGAGGAGCGACGCTGAACATCTTTTCATGTGCCTGTTGGCCATCCGGATGTCTTCTTTAGAAAAGTGTCTATTCATGTTTTCTGCCCATTTCTTCACTGGGTTATTTGTTTTTCGGGTGTGGAGTTTGGTGAGCTCTTTATAGATTTTGGATACTAGCCCTTTGTCTGATATGTCATTTGCAAATATCTTTTCCCATTCCGTCAGTTGCCTTTTAGTTTTGTTGGTTGTTTCCTTTGCTGTGCAGAAGCTTTTTATCTTCATAAGGACCCAGTAGTTCATTTTTGCTTTTGTTCCCTTGCCTTTGGGGATGTGTCAAGTAAGAAATTGCTGCGGCTGAGGTCAGAGGTCTTTTCCTGCTTTCTCCTCTAGAGTTTTGATGGTTTCCTGTCTCACATTCAGGTCCTTTATCCATTTTGAGTTTATTTTTGTGAATGGTGTGAGAAAGTGGTCTAGTTTCAATCTTCTACATGTTGCTGTCCAGTTCTCTCAGCACTATTTGTTAAAGAGACTGTCTTTTTTCCATTGGATGTTCTTTCCTGCTTTGTCAAAGATTAGTTGGCCATACGTTTGTGGGTCTAGTTCTGGAGTTTCTATTCTATTCCATTGGTCTATGTGTCTGTTTTTGTGCCAATACCATACAACACCCAGTGCTCATTCCACCAAGTGCCCTCCTCAGTGCCCATTAGCCACTTTCCCCTCTTCCCCACCCCCCCATCAACCCTCAGTTTGTTCTCAGTATCTGAGAGTCTACTATGGTTTGCCTCCCTCCCTGTCTGTAACTATTTTTCCCCTTCCCCTCCCTCATGGTCTTCTATGAAATTTCTCAAGATCCACCTATGAATGAAAATATACGGTATCTGTCTTTCTCTGACTGACTTATATCACTTAGCAGAATACCTCCCTGTTCCATCCATGTTGCTGCAAATGGCCAGATTTTATTCTTTCTCATTGCCAAGTAGTATTCCATTGTATATACAAACCACATCTTCTTTATCCATTTGTCAATTGATGGACATTTAGGCTCTGTCCATAATTTGGCTATTGTTGAAAGTGCTGCTATAAACATTAGCATACATATTTTTTGAGGAACCTCCACACTGTTTTCCAGAGCAGCTGTACCAGTTTGCATTCCCACCAACAGTGCAAGAGGGTTCCTGCTTCTCCACATCCTCGCGAGCATCTATAGTCTGCTGATTTGTTCATTTTAGCCACTCTGACTGGCATGAGGTGATATCTCAGTGTGTTTTTGATTTGTATTTCCCTGATGAGGAGTGACGTTGAGCATCGTTTCATGTGTCTGTTGGCCCTCTGGATGTCTTCTTTGGAAAAGTGTCTATTCATGTCTTCTGCCCATTTCTTCACTGGATTACATGTTTTTTCAGGTGTGGAGTTTGGTGAATTTTTTATAGGTTTTGGATACTAACCCTTTATCTGATATGTCATTTGCAAATATCTTTTCCCATTATGTACATTGTCTTTTAGTTTTGTTGACTGTTTCCTTTGCAGTGCAGAAGCTATCTTGATGAGGTCCCAATAGCTCATTTTTGCTTCTAATTCCCTTGCCTTTGAGATGTGTCGAGTAAGAAGTTGCTGCAGCTCAGGTTAAAGAGGCTGTTGCCTGCTTTCTCCTTTAGGGTTTTGATGGCTTCCTGTCTCACATTCAGGTCCTTTATCCATTTTGAGTTTGTTTTTGTGAATCGTGTAAGAAAGTGGTCCACTTTCATTCCTCTGCATGTTGCTGTCCAGTTCTCCCAGAACCATTTGTTAAAGAGACTGTCTTTTTTTCCATTGGATAACCTTTCCTGCTTTGTCAAAGATGAGTTGGCCATGCATTTGTGGGTCCAGTTCTGGAGTCTTTATTCTATTCCATTGGGCTAAGTATCTGTTTTTGTGTCAATGCCATACATACTGTCTTGATGATTACAGCTTTGTAGTAGAGGTTAAAGTCTGGGATTGTGATGCCTCCCACTTTGGTTTTCTTTTTCAACATTATGGTGGCTATTCAGGGTCTTTTTTGGTTCCATACAAATTTTAGAATTGTTTGTTCTAGCTTCGAGAAGAATGCTGGTGCAATTTTGATTGGGATTGCATCAAATGTGTAGATTGCTTTGGGTAGTATTGACATTTTGACAATATTTATTCTTCCAATCCATGAGCAGGGAATGTCTTTCCATTTCTTTGTATCTTCTTCAGTTTCCTTCATAAGCTTTCTGTGGTTTTCAGCATACAGATCTTTTACATCTTTGGTTAGGTTTATTCCTAGGTGTTTATGCTTCTTGGTGCAATTGTGAATGGGATCAGTTTCTTTATTTGTCTTTCTGTTGCTTCGTTATTAGTGTATAAGAATGCAACTGATTTCTGTACATTGATTTTGTATCCTGCAACTTTGCTGAATTCATGTATCAGTTCTAGCAGACTTTTGGTGGAGTCTACTGGATTTTCCATGTATAATATCATGTCATCTGCAAAGAGTGAAAGCTTGACTTCATCTTTGCCAATTTTGATGCCTTTGATTTCCTTTTGTTGTCTGATTGCTGACGCTAGAACTTCCAACACTATGTTAAACAACAGCAGTGAGAGTGGACATCCCTGTTGTGTTCCTGATCTCAGGGGGACAGCTCTCAGTTTTTCCCCATTGAGGATGATATTAGCTGTGGCTTTTCATAAATGGCTTTTGTAATGTTTAAGTATGTTCCTTCTATCCCGACTTTCTTGAGGGTTTTTATTAAGAAAGAGTGCTGAATTTTGTCAAATGCTTTTTCTGCATTGATTGACAAGATCATATGGTTCTTATCTTTTCTTTTATTTATGTGATGTATCACATTGATTGATTTGTGAATGATTGTTGAACCAGCCCTGCAGCCCAGGAATGAGTCCCACTTGATCATGGTGAATAATTCTTTGTATATGCTGTTGAATTCGATTTGCTGTTATCTTACTGAGAATTTTTGCCTCCATATTCATCAAGAATATTGGCCTGTAGTTCTCCTTTTTGCTGGGTCTCTGGTTTAGGAATAAAAGTAATGCTGGCTTCATAGAATGAGTCTGGAAGTTTTCCTTCCCTTTCTATTTTTTTGGAACAGCTTGAGAAGGATAGGTATTATCTCTGCATTAAATGTCTGGTAGAATTACTCAGGGAAGCCATCTGGTCCTGGACTCTTATTTGTTGCAAGGTTTTTGATAACTGATTCAATTTATTCACTGGTTATGGGTCTGTTCAAGTTTTCTATTTCTTCCTGTTTGAGTTTTGGAAGTGTGTGAGTGCTTAGGAATTTGTCCATTTCTTCCAGGTTGTCCAGTTTGTTGGCATATAATTTTTCATAGTATTCCCTGATAATTGCTTGTATTTCTGAGGGATTGGTTGTAATAATCCCACTTTCATTCATGGTTTTATCTATTTGGGTCATCTCCCTTTTCTTTTTGAGTAGCCTGGCTAGAGGTTTATCAATTTTGTTTATTTTTTCAAAAAAACAACTCTTGGTTTCATTGATCTGCTCTACAGTTTTTTTTAGATTCTATATTGTTTATTTCTTCTCTGATCTTTATTATTTCTCTTCTTCTGCTAGGTTTGGGATGTCTTTGCTGTTATGCTTCTATTCCTTTATGTGTGCTGTTAGATTTTGTATTGGGGATATTTCTTGTTTCTTGAGATAGGCGTGGATTGCAGTATATTTTCCTCTCAGGACTGCCTTTGCTGCATCCCAAAGCGTTTGGATTGTTGTATTTTCATTTTCATTTGTTTCCATATATTTTTAAAATTTCTTTTCTAATTGCCTGGTCACCCTATTCATTCTTTAGTAGGGTGTCCTTAACCTCCATGCTTTTGGAGGTTTTCCAGACTTTTTCCTGTGATTGATTTCAAGCTTCATAGCATTGTGGTCTGAAAGTGTGCATGGTATGATCTCAATTCTTCTATACTTATGAAGGGCTGTTTTGTGACCCAATATGTGATCTATCTAGGAGAATGTTCCATGTGCACTCGAGAAGAAAGTATATTCTGTTGCTTTGGGATGCAGAGTTCTAAATATATCTGTAAAGTCCATCTGTTCCAATGTATCATTCAGAGCCCTTGTTTCTTTATTGATTCTGTGTCTAGTGATCTATCCATTGTTGTAAGTGGGGTATTAAAGTCCCCTGAAATTACCACATTCTTATCAATAAGTTTGCTTATGTTTGTGATTAATTGTTTTATGTATTTGGGGCTCCTGTATTCGGCACATAGACATTTATACTTGTTAGCTCTTCCTGATGGATAGACCCTGTAATTATTATATAATGCCCTTCTTCATCTCTTGTTACAGCCTTTAATTTAAAGTCTAGTTTGTCTGAAAAAAAGTATGGCTATTCTAGCTTTCTTTTGACTTCCAGTAGCATGATAGATAGTTCTCCATCCCCTCACTTTCAATCTGAAGGTGTCCTCAGGTCTAAAATGAGTCTCTTGTCCATAGCAAATAATGGATCTTATTTTTTTTAATCCATTCTGATACCCTATGTCTTTTGATTGGGGCATTTAGTCCATTTACATTCAGAGTGATTACTGAACAATCAGGATTTAGTGTCATTGTGTTATCTGTAGGGTTTATGCTTGTGGTGATGTCTCTGGTCCTTTGTAGTCTTTGCAGCATTCCACTCACAGAGTCTCCCTTAGGATCTCCTGCAGGGCTGGTTTAGTGGTCAGAAACTCCAATTTTTGTTTGCCTGGGAAAGGTTTTATCTCTCCTTATGTTCTGAATGACAGCCTTGCTGGCTAAAAGATTCTTGGCTGCTTATTTTTCCTATTTAGCACATTGAACACTTCCTGCCACTCCCTTCTGGCCTGCCGAGTTTTAGTAGATAGGTCTTCTACTACCCTTATGTGTCTACCCTTGTAGATTAAGGCCTGTGCCTGTTTGTCCCTAGCTGCTTTCAGAATTCTCTCTTTATCCTTGTATTTTGTCAGTTTCACTATGATATGTCATGCAGAAGATTAATTCAAGTTACATCTGAAGGGAGTTCTTTGTGCCTTTTGGATTTCAATGCTTGTTTCCTTCCCCAGATCAGGGAAGTTCTCAGCTATGACTTGTTCAAGTACACCTTCATTCCCTTTCTCTCTCTCTTCTTCATTCAGGAATTACTACGATACCGATATTGTTCTTTGATTGAATCACTTAGTTCCCTAATTCTCCCCTCGTATTCCTGGATATTTTTTATTTCTCTTTTTCTCAGCTTCCTCTTTTTCCATAATTTTATCTTCTAATTCACCTATTCTCCCTTCTGCCTCTTCAGTCTGCACTGTGGCCACCTCCATTTTATTTTGCACCTCATTTATAGCATATTTTAATTCATCATGACTATTTTTTAGTCATTTGATCTCTGTATCAATAAATTCTCTGCTGTCCTCTATGCTTTTCTCAAGTCCAGCAATTAATTTTACGACTATTATTCTAAATTCTTGTTCAGTTATATTGCTTAAATCTGTTTTGATCAATTCTTTAACTGTCACTTCTTTGTGGAATTTCTTTTGAGGATAACTCTTCTGTTTTGTCATTTTGTCTAGTTTCCTGTCCCTTATGAGTTTTAAAAGCTTGTTATGTGCTCTGCACCTGTGACCACTCCTATATTAAAGGGGGGTTGTACACTGTCCAGGGCCTGGGCCTTCAAGAAGTGTTTTCTGGAGAGTGTTACTTTATCTCTGTTGTTGTGGCTTTGGTTATTGTGTTTCCCTACTGGTAGTGATGTTTTGGACCCTCCAACAGGTGCTTTGATTTGTTTCTTGAAGTAGCTCTGTAAAGGAAAATAGACAAACAGGAGACAAAAAAATATGCAAACACAAATAAAACAAACAAACAAAAAACAAAACAAAACAAACAAATAAAAAAACTAAAAACAATCCAAAAGCAAAATCAAGCAACAGCGAGCCAAGCACAGTGAAGGACCACACCGTGGAGCCCCACAGATCACCACCAGGGCATATATCACCTGTGTGCACAGGGGAACAGGGTTGGGTGGTTGGGACTGGTCCCCTGCACCACATCTGAGAGAGGTCAGGCAGATACATAATAATAATAGGTTTTAAATAACAGCTATTTTCAAGACATTGTATTAGTGAATTTGATCTTCTATATGTAAATGTAGCTAAAACATTTTATAATTGCAAGATATTAAGCCTCAAACTGGATAGAAATACAGTGCAATTTGTAAAAGAAAAATATCCATTATCTAGAATAAAATATGTAGATTCTCACAGAAGTAGAACAGAAGTTCCTGACATTAGCTCTCCGTGTATAATCTCCTTTTATAACTAACACCTGGTAAATGTACCAGTGTGTTTTCCAATGAATTGAAGTGACTCTTATTATGTTCTCTGGCATCTATGAGATTTTTATGTAGCAGATAATCAAATAACTGTTGGCAAGAGACGACATATTCAAAAAAGAAAGCAACTAAAATACAACTTTAAAATAAAAATTACCATGGAGGGAAAGATTTTTATCTTAACTCTTTGGTGTGATACACTTGAAGATAACAATTTAGAACTAAATTTGGAGCTCTTCCAATTTTATTGAGTATATAACATTATAAGAAAGTAAATTACTTTCCATCCTGAGTATAATACATATATTCTTCCCACTGAACTCTTTAGAAGAAACAAGTGAGTTCTTTAACATTCTTTTTCAGGGTAGATTAACCTAAGGCATAAGTACTCTCTTTCATTTTGTTTGTCAGTGAATTCACTACCAATGGAGAATCATGGGATAGTCCAGCTGGAGGAAACTTTTGAGGTTGTACCTTGGTTCTCAAGTCTGTCATGCATAGATGAAGGAAAAAAGATACAAAGAAATGAGAGTCACTGGTGAATTCGTGTGTGATGGGAATGTTGAGAATTGTTTTGGACAACTGAGAATCACTAGAACAATTACAAAGATTTAGGGATTATTCAAAGTACAGTTAAGAAGGTTGTGGAATGAATGACCCCATAAGTAACTTCTAGTTATAGATATTACTCAGTAGGAGTAGTAGCTTCCATCAGTTTACCCAGAGGGTAGCATAGGGTGGAATGAATTTAAATTCTTTGACAAGGGCAAAAAGGCAAAAAAAGAGCTTCTCGAAAGGACTGGCTGAGTGTTATGTTTGCCAGGAAATATCTTTTTACTGAAAGACCTGACTAATTACACAACTGTTTGCTGAGCCAAGACTAGAATCAGCTTTAAAATTCTTAACATCCCTCTGGCTTGGAGTTTAGTGTGTGTACGAGGGTGGTAGTGGTGCTCCAAATCTCGTCTGCTTCATGCCACATCAGAACCATAACTCTTGTCCCAGTTGTAACTTTAAAAATATTTATGTGATGGTTTAAGAGTGGTTCTATTAGTTTTCTAGAGCTATCATAACAAAATGCCACAGACCGGGTGGCTTAAAAAACAGAAATTTATTTTCTCATAATTCTGCAGCTAGAAGTCCAAGATGAAGGTATTGGCAGGTTTGGTTTATTCTGAGACCCTCTGCTTAGCTTGTAAATGGTCACCTTCTCAGTGTGTTTTCAAATGGTCTTTCATCTGGGTGTACACAATCCTGGGGTCTCTTTGTGTCTCCAAATTTTCTCTTCTTCTAAAGACACCAGTCAGATTAAGATTAATGCACCCCTGATGGACGCATTTTAACTTAATCACTGCTCTAATGGCCGTGTCTCCAAATATAGTAATGTTCTGAGATACTGGAAGTTAGGCTTTCAATATGAGTTGGGGGAGGGCACAATTCTGCCCATAACATCAGTCTTACCTTAAGAATGTATAATTCATGGGGCACCTGGGTGGATCAGTCTGTTGAGCGTCTGACTTTGGCTCAGGTCATGATTTCACGGTTGTTGAGTCTGAGCTCCACATCAGGCTCTCTGCTCTCAGCACAGAGCCCACTTCGGATTCTCTGTTCCCGTCTCTCTCTCCCCTCCCCAACTCGCACTCTCACTTTCTCTCAAAAATAAATAAAAACATTTAAACAATGTAAATTTAATGAGGCTATGTACTATGGTAGTTCTATTTCTCACTGTATTCCAGAACCTTAATGCTATGCTTGCTATATTTTAGGTGTTTGATGCTACTTTTGAATGAATGAATGAATGAGTGAGTGAATCCATCAGGATGATGTGTTTAAAAAGGAGTCTCAAAAAAAAAACATTTTGAGGAGATGTTTGTAATATACCTGGAAATAAAAATGCTAAGAATCTTGCTACTTTTGTTTTCCACAAACTGTAAATGATGTTAGAAAATGTCAAGATTTTTTTTTTCCCTGATACTCATAAAGAACACTGTGGATGACAAAGGAACACACAATACCATGAAAAAAAGGACAGGGGTATGGAAGATCCAAATTCTTTGACAAAAAGCAGGGAAAAAATTCTATAATTGCCCAAGTAGGAAAACTAAGCTAAAATCTTGTATATGAAACTGCTGCAGTATTGTGTTTTTTTTTTTAAAGACCCTTGTCACTTATTCACAGATGAGGCATAGTCTTCTATAGAAAGCATGTGTTTGTATCATTTCTGCTTTTAAGCTGTGCTGTATGATATTACCCCGGGATGTTGAACTAGCACAAGACAGCCCCTTCTGAGGTGGAAAATGATGCTGTGTTATTCACAGTCAAAAGTGAGTATGTACACTCCTTTGGGTGCAAAGGAGACCAAGCATCCCAGAAAAATGCATACAGCTTTTCTGTCAGTAGCTGGATTAAAAATCCTTTGGGTGAATTGAAAGCACTGCTAAAATTCTATCTCATCAGTAAATTTCTTTCTGTTTGTAATACTTTTTCTCCTTTGAATAACATTCTGACCACCTTAAGGATTTGTCTTATGGGCTTTCCCTTTCTCATCCTTCTCATACTCTAATCTTTTCCATTCTTCTTTGACATGTTTTCTTTAAAGCTGTTCATATGTCACTAAAGTAATCTAGAAAAGTAATAAGACGATCCATAGGAACATTAAACAAGACTTTCATGGATTACAGAGTTTAAACAATTAGATGTAATGCACCAAAGAACATGACCTAAAACAATGTCACTTAAAATGAGCTGCAATATTGTATGAAAAATAACACTTCCTTTAATTTGTGGATATTTTGATTCTTCAAAGATGTTGGCAATAATTTCTATGTTACTATAAGACTCATCTAATTACACACACACACACACACATACACACAAAGGCTGTTTTTTTTTTAACCTAAGTTAAATATCCACCTGGAAACTGTACTCAAGACTAGGAGCTAAAATGAGATTAGAAATTATATAGTAACAGATTTAGAAATCTGAGTTAGAAAAAAAGATAGCATTACTACTAATGAGAAATGAAGCTGAAATAAACATATTTTTTAAGTTTATTTATTTTGAGAGAGAGAGAAAGAGAGAGTGCAGAGAGAGGGAGAGAGAATCCCAAGCAGGCTCCATGCAGAGCATGGTGCAGGGCTCAAACCCATGAACTATGAGATCAATGACCTAAGCTGACACCAAGAGTTGGACACTCAACAAACAGAGCCACCTACGCGTCCCTGAATAAAACATTTCTAAATTATAATTTTAAGATAAATTAGCCAACTTTGCCAGAGAAGAAACTGTTATCTTTCTAATACCTAACAGAATAATAAGATTATTATCCAAAAAAGATGCAGAGTATATAGTCAAAAATATGGGGAGGAAATATTATAGAAGAAATAGAAGAATATCATCTCAGAAACTTAACTGATTAAAATATTAGATAAGTTTTTGGATTTTACAATATTTGTGGCATTTGACATCTTTTGAAAATATGTACTCTTGGACATTTTCTTTTTCTAAATAAATATTTACTTCTGTACCTTTTATATTCCAGTTATGTATTTCTGCTTATTTTCTTAAAGACAGCCCCCCAGACTGCAAAAACTTTAGGACCCACAAAGCCAGGAACCATCCTTGGATTGAATTTAGTTTATCTCAAATGCCATTCCCATCATGGGGCATGTTGCTAGATTTTTTTTTTCTTTATGTTGAATTCAAACTTCTCAGCCCATTATCTTTTACTGATAGACCCAGGCTCAATCCTCAGTGACCAAAAGAATAACCTTAATTTTTCTTCCTATATAGATCTATTATTCTCTTTATTGACTAGGTATGCTTAGTTCCTTCAAGTGTTTTCATATGAAAATTCTAAACTGGTTTCTATTTTCTGTCTATGCTTCATATTACTCTTAAAATGTGTTGGCTAAAATTATAATAAGCAAGATGTGATTTTATGAATTTATAATAAAGTCATAAAATACTGTTATAATACAACGGTATTTCTGCTATCCCATTTTATTTTTTTATTTTTATTTTTTTAAATTCTTTTAACGTTTATTTCTTTTTGAGACAGAGAGAGACAGAGCATGAATGGGGGAGGGTCAGAGAGAGACACACACACACAGAATCTGAAACAGGTTCCAGGGTCTGCGCTGTCAGCACAGAGCACAACGCGGGGCTCGAACTCACGGACTGCGAGATCATGCCCTGAGCTGAAGTCGGATGCCTAACCGACTGAGCCACCAAGGCGCCCCTCTGCTATCCCATTTTAGATACTATTTATAATGTAACTAAAGGGAAAAAAAGCTTTTGTTGGTAAGAGGTATGCTCACAATTAACATCTCTCTTCTCACAATTTGAACAATTTACAGTTAAATTGCCTAATTAAGCAATATCCTTTTTTTTATAATCTTATTTTTATTAAGTCAGGTACAAATCTACCATTATATACTGTTTCAATTTTTCATTAGGAAATCTTCTAAAATACAAATATATTATGCCTGCCAAATTTCTTTGCTCTGCAAAAAATAAAACTCTTCCTGAGAAGAAGCTCTTAACTCCACATAGCTTATCTTAGTGTACTCATTTCTTCAGTAATCTTTTTTTTTTCAGTGCTCACAAAAGATATTTTAGTAATACAATATGTATCTTTACCTAGGATGGCAGTGTTTACATATTTTGGCTTTTAACAGAATTTGCTTCCTTCAAATTTTGAATATCAAAATGGCATTGTTGGGATACACTCCTCCATAGATCTCTCCTGTATATCTCTTGCATATCTGGCTATGTATGTAAGAATGTAGGGTCCTAACTGATTTTACTTAGGTAATTTCTCAGGATTATGTTTGCAGCAAGTGACTTTTAAGGATGAAGTAATGTCTTCTTCTGGGACAAAGAGCAGGCTTGCTTACTGGTACTATAAAGTAGTGAGTTTCTTAGACTCAGTGTCCTCTTGTGTAACATAACTCTCTTGTGCACACAGTGCACCACCCTTGTTGTAAATGAGGCTCAAGAAACTGATATGAACATGCATCTGTATATACCTTTTTCTATGAGTAATAGAGTTTTTTTTTCTCTGACCTAGGAAGTTCATGTCTTCTGGCACCATGCATAACACTATGGCAGGCTAACTTACCAGTTTTTGAGTAAGTCAAATATCAGACCCTTTAAAATTTGTGACATACTATTTCCTCATTTTCTCCTCTTTATTCTCATTTCACAATTTCTCAGAGAGGTTAATAATGGTAATTGGTAGAATTGTGGTATAAATTGGTAGTATTAGTCAATACTCTCTATTGTTCTTGGAATCATCCAAATGCAACAATAAAAATAAAAAATAAAACTTAATTTTGATCTTGTGGAGAAGTGGAAGACACATGTAATTGAAGCCTCCATTACATTAAAAACTGCCAACATTAGCCAAGACTAAGCAGAAGTCCTATGGGGGGGGAAATGAAAAGCCATGGAGAATAATGATATGGCCTAGCAGTAGTACATCTCAGCAAAAACACTTCTTCTAAAAGGGATAGGTGATACACTTTGGAAACGAAGACTGTACATGGTAAAGATATCAATTTATTAAGTTAATTTAAAAATGAACCTACTTATTGTAAAACAGTAACTTCTTCATAACTAAATAAATTGATTCTAAAGTTCACATAGTTTTTGAGGAGTAGTTAAGATGGCAGAGAATTAGGAGGACCAGAATTTCCCTTGTCCCTCAAATACATCTGGATTGATGTCAGAACCCTCGGAATACCCAGGAATACAGGCTGTGGAGTGACAGAAAAATCTCCACAGGTGGAAAGAGACAGCTTGGTGGGACAAGGGTGTATGTTTGCAAATTGGGAGAGATAAAACGGGGGATATAGGCACAGAGTAGGTATCCCTTATATGAAGCGACAAAAGGAAGAGAAAGAGAGTCTGTGGAAGTGTGAGATTT
Source organism: Prionailurus viverrinus (assembly GCF_022837055.1). Lineage (NCBI taxonomy): Eukaryota > Metazoa > Chordata > Mammalia > Carnivora > Felidae > Prionailurus > Prionailurus viverrinus. The sequence goes on along the minus strand of NC_062568.1, from coordinate 60,935,189 downwards.
TGTTTTGGACAACAGAAAAACCACTCTGGACCACAGACTAGGGAATGAAAAATATGGAGAGAGCCAGTTTTGACACTGCAAACGGCCTTAGGAGTGGAAGATTGGACTCTTCAGGGTTGTGTGACTTTCTCTGGACTGGAGCTGTCCCGTGTGTGTGTACCTGGAGGGGAGGGAGCCAGCCCAGGGACAGGGTCAGGATCTCAGGAGCACACTGGGAGACAACAGTCCCTTCCCTCAAGTACTGTGGGAAGAGGGTTTATTGCCCTCACCAAAAAAAAAGACCCTGTAGGCACCAGCCAGGGGCCCTTTGTTGGCTGGGCAGACTGGCGCTACACCAGAACCAGGTCTGCATGAAGCAGGATCTTTTAAGACATCAGGTTTTGAATCCCAGCAGAGTTCCTAAGAGATCCTATGGAAGAGGACAAACTGCCCATCAGTTCTACTCTGTCAGGGCTGCCTGAACAGCATGGCTTGAGACACCTGGTCCAGGGAGGAGAGGAGAGATTGAGGCATCACCATTTTTCTCCCCAACACCAACATGATAGGGCTTTAGGGAACAGGGAAGCAGCCCCGAGTGGAGGCAGGACACACTTACACCAAACCCCGCCCCTTTGTGCCTGGCAACAGCTTATCCACCAGAGTGGGATGGAGGGAACCAGAAGGCCTCTCCTCCAGACCAGCAAGGCTGCCAGTCCCCAGTACCAGCAGACAATTGTCCTGCAGTTTTGTATGGTTACTTGAATGAACAAAGCACACCTGGTGGAAGGTCCATTCCACCACTACAAGCAGTGAGATAAAGCAACCAAAGACACAACAAAAGCACACAGCACACTCCAAAAACACTTCTTGAAGTGCCAGGCCCTTACCAGCATATGAGCCCTTTTTAATATAGTAGTACTCACAGGTGCAGGACACAAGCTATTAAAACACATAAAGACAGAAACCTAGCCTAAGTTAAGAAACAGAAGAATTTTCCTCAAAAATTCCAGGAAGAAATGACAGCCAGAGAATTGCTCAAAACTTATATAAACAATATATCTGAACAAGAATTTAGAATAATAGTCATAAGACTAATAACTGGGCTTGAGAAAAGCATAGAAGACAGCCAAGAAACTCACTACATAAATCAAGGACCTAAGAAATATTCACAATGAATTAAGAAATATTGTAAATGAGATGCAAAATAAACTAGATGCAGTGACAGCAAGGATGGAAGAAGCAGAGGAGAGATAAGTGAAATAAAAGATACAATTATGGAAAATGATGAAGCTGAAAAAAAGAGGGGAAGGAAATTACTAGACCATGAGGGGAGAATTAGAGACCTAACTGATTCAATGAAATGAAATAATATCTGTATAATAGGAATTCCAGAAGAAGGCAAGAAATATTCAATGTGATGAATAGGAAAAATAAGCAGCCAAGAATCTTTTATCAAGCATGGCTGTCATTCAGAATAAGAGAGATAAAGGCTTTCCCAGACAAACAAAAACTGGAGTTCCTGACCACTAAACCAGCCCTGCAGGAGATCCTAAGGGGGACTCTGCGAGTGGAATGCTGCAAAAGCTACAAAGGACCAGAGTCATCACCCACTAAATCCTTATTGTTCAGTAATCATTCTGAATGTAACTGGACTAAATCCCCCATTCAAAAGACATAGGGTCTCAGAATGGATTAAAAAAATAAGATCCATCTATTTGCCGCCTACAAGAGACTCATTTTAGACCTGAGGAAACCTTCAGATTGAAAATGAGGGGATGGAGAACTATCTATCATGCTACTGGATGTGAAAAGAAAGCCAACGTAGCCATACTTAATATCAGACAAAGTAGATTTTAAAACAAAGATTGTAACAAGAGATGAAGAAGGGCTTTATATCATAATTAAGGGGTCTATCCATCAAGAAGAGCTGATAATTTTAAATATTTATGCCCCCATATTATAAATATGGATGAACACCCAAATATATGAATCAATTAATCACAAACATAAACAAATCCGTAGAGTACAATACCGTGATTGTAAGGGACTTTAATACTCTACTTACAACAATGGACAGATCATCTAGGCAAAAAATCAGTAAGGAAACAATGGCTCTAAACAACACACTGGACCAGATGGACTTAACAGATGTATTCAGAACTTTTCATCCTGAAGCAACAGAACACACATTATTCTCAAGTGCACACAGTACATTCTCCTAAATAGATTACATACTGGGTCACAAATAAGCTCTCAACAAATATAAAAGGATGAAGATCATACCATGCATATTTTCAGATCACAGTGCTATGAAACTTGAAATCATCCACAAGAGAAACTTGCAAAGCCCCCCAATACATGGAGTTTAAAGAACATTGTACTAAATAATGAATGGATCACGCAGGAAATTAACGAAGAAATTTTAAAATACATGGTAGCAAATGAAAATGAAAACACAATAGTCTAAGCCCTTTGGGATGCAGCAAAGGTAGTCCTAAGAGAAAAGTACACTGCGATTCAGGCCTATCTCAATAAGCAGGAGAGGTCCCAAATACACAACCTAACCTTACACCTAAAGGAGCTAGAAAAGGAGCAGCAAATAAAGCCCAAAGCCATCAGAAGAAGGGAAATAATAAAGATTAGAGCAGAAATAAATGATATAGAACCCAAAAACAAAACAAAACAGAAACAGTAGAACAGATCAATGAATCTAAGAGAGCTAGTTTTTTGAAAAAATAAACAAAATTGATACCCCCAGCCAGACTTCTCAAAACAAAAAGAGAGAGGACCGAAATAGATAAAATCACAAATGAAAGAGGAGAGATCACAACCAGCACCACAGAAATACAAACAATTATAAGAGAATACCATGTAAAATTATATGCCAAAAAAACTGGACAGTGTGGAAGAAATGAACAAATTCCTAGACACTCACACACTACCAAAACTCAAGCAGGAAGAAGTAGAAAATTTGAATAGCCATAACCAGCAATGAGATTGAATCTGTTATCAGGAGTCTATTTCTTGGTTTCTCTCTGCCCCTCCCCCCCCCTTTTTTTTTGCTGATTTGTTTTGTTTCTTAAATTCTACATAAAGTGAAATCCTGAATTTGTCTTTCTCTGACATATTTATTTCGCTTAGTAATATACTCTCTACCTCCATCCATGTCATTGCAAATGGCAAGATTTCATTCTTTTTATGGCTGAATAATATTCCATCTTACATGTGATATATATATATATATATATATATATATATATATATATATATATATAATCTTCTTCATCAATTTATCTATCAATGGCCACTTAGGTTACTTCCATAATTTGGCTATTGTAAATAATTCTGCTATAAACATAAGGGAGCATGTATCCCTTTGAATTAGTCTTTTGTGTGTGTTTTTTTCTGGGGGGGATGGTAAATCCCCTGTAGTGCAGTTACTGGATTGTACTGGATTTTAACTTTTTTAAAGTTTGTTTGTTCATCTATTTAAGCAATCTCTACACTCAGTGTGGGGCTTGAACTCATGAACCCAAAATCAAGAGTTCCATGTTCTTTTGACTAAGTTATCCAGGTGCTCCTATTTTTAACTTTTTGAAGAACCTCCATACTGTTTTCCACATTGGCTGAACCATTTTGCATTCCCACAAACAATTCAAGAGGATTCCTTTTTCTCCACATCAGGTTTTTTGTTGTGTTCTTGATTTTAGACATTCTGACAGGTGTGAGGTAGTATCTCATTGTAATTTTGATTTGCATTTTCCTGATAAGTGATGTTGAGCGTCTGTTCATGTGTCTATTGGCACCTGGATGTCTTCTTTGGAGAAATATCTGTTTATGTATTCTTCCCAGTTTTTGAGTGGATTATTTATTTTTGGGGTATTGAGTTATATAAATTCTTTATAGATTTTGGATACTAACCCTTTCTCAGGTATGTCATTTGCTAGTATATTTTACAATTCAGTATGTTGCCTTTTAGCTTGGTTGATTATTTCCTTTGTGGTGCAGGAGCTTTTTATTTTGATGTAGTCTCAATAGTTTATTTTTGCTTTTATTTCTCTTGCCGTAGGAGACATATCTAGAAAAATGTTGCTACAGCCAACGTCAGAGAAATTATTGCGTGTGTTCTCCTCTTGGATTTTTATGGTTTCAAGTCTCACATTAGGCCTTTAACCCATTTGAGCTGTGTGTGTGTGTGTGTGTGTGTGTGTGTGTGTGTGTGTGCGCGCATGCACGTGCGCGTGGTGTAAGAAAGTGATCCAGTTTCATTCTTTTGCATATTGCTGTCCAGTTTTCCCAACACCATTCGTTGAAGAAACCATCTTTCCCATTGGGTATTTTTTCCTGCTTTGTCAAAGATTAATTGACTATATAGTTGGGGGCTTATTTCTGGGCTTTCTATTCTGTGCCATTGATCTATGTGTCTAATACTATACTACTTTGATTACTACAGCTTTGTAATGTAACTTGAAGTCTGGAATTGTGATGCTTCCAGCTTTGTTTTTCTTTTTCAAAATTGCTCTGGCTATTCTAGATCCTTTGTGGTTCCATGTAAATTTTAGGATTGTTTATTCTAGTTCTGTGAAAAATGTTGTTGGTATTTTGATACAGATTGCATTAAATGTGTAGATTGCTTTGGATAGTATAGACATTTTAACAATATTTGTTCTTCTAATCCATAAGCATGGAATGTCTTTCCATTTTTTTGTGTGTCATCTTCAATTTCTTTCATCAGTATTTTACATTTTTCAGAGTATAGATCTTCCATCTCATTGGTTAGGTTTATTCCTAGGTATCTTATTATTTTTGATGCAATTATAAATGGGATTGTTTTCTTAATTTCTCTTTTGCTGCTTCATTATTAACATATAGAAATGTAACAGATTTCCACACATTGATTTTGTATCCTGTGACTTTACTGAATTCATTTATCAGTTCTAATAGTTTTTTTGGTAGATTTTTTCAGTTTTTCTCTATGTAATATCATGTCATCTGCAAATAATGAATGTTTTACTTCTTTCTTACCAATTTGGATGCTTTTATCTCTTTTTGTTGTCTGATTGCTGTGGCTAGGACATTACAAAATTTTATTTTATTTTATTTTATTTTTTTTTATGAAATTTATTGACAAATTGGTTTCCATACAACACCCAGTGCTCATCCCAAAAGGTGCCCTCCTCAATACCCATCACCCACCCTCTCCTCCCTCCCACCCCCCATCAACCCTCAGTTTGTTTTCAGTTTTTAAGAGTCTCTTATGCTTTGGCTCTCTCCCACTCTAACCTCTTTTTTTTTTTTTCCTTCCCCTCCCCCATGGATTCCTGTTAAGCTTCTCAGGATCCACATAAGAGTGAAACCATATGGTATCTGTCTTTCTCTGTATGGCTTATTTCACTTAGCATCACACTCTCCAGTTCCAACCACATTGCTACAAAAGGCCATATTTCATTTTTTCTCATTGCCACGTAATATTCCATTGTGTATATAAACCACAATTTCTTTATCCATTCATCAGTTGATGGACATTTAGGCTCTTTCCATAATTTGGCTATTGTTGAGAGTGCTGCTATGAACATTGGGGTACAAGTGGCCCTATGCATCAGTACTCCTGTATCCCTTGGATAAATTCCTAGCAGTGCTATTGCTGGGTCATAGGGTAGGTCTATTTTTAATTTTCTGAGGAACCTCCACACTGCTTTCCAGAGCGGCTGCACCACTTTGCATTCCCACCAACAGTGCAAGAGGGTTCCCGTTTCTCCACATCCTCTCCAGCATCTATAGTCTCCTGATTTGTTCATTTTGGCCACTCTGACTGGCGTGAGGTGATACCTGAGTGTGGTTTTGATTTGTATTTCCCTGATAAGGAGCAACGCTGAACATCTTTTCATGTGCCTGTTGGCCATCTGGATGTCTTCTTTAGAGAAGTGTCTATTCATGTTTTCTGCCCATTTCTTCACTGGGTTATTTGTTTTTCGGGTGTGGAGTTTGGTGAGCTCTTTATAGATTTTGGGTACTAGCCCTTTGTCCGATATGTCATTTGCAAATATCTTTTCCCATTCCGTTGGTTGCCTTTTAGTTTTGTTGGTTGTTTCCTTTGCTGTGCAGAAGCTTTTTATCTTCATAAGGTCCCAGTAATTCACTTTTGCTTTTAATTCCCTTGCCTTTGGGGATGTGTCGAGTAAGAGATTGCTACGGCTGAGGTCAGAGAGGTCTTTTCCTGCTTTCTCCTCTAAGGTTTTGATGGTTTCCTGTCTCACATTTAGGTCCTTTATCCATTTTGAGTTTATTTTTGTGAATGGTGTGAGAAAGTGGTCTAGTTTCAACCTTCTGCATGTTGCTGTCCAGTTCTCCCAGCACCATTTGTTAAAGAGACTGTCTTTTTCCATTGGATGTTCTTTCCTGCTTTGTCAAAGATGAGTTGGCCATACGTTTGTGGGTCTAGTTCTGGGGTTTCTATTCTATTCCATTGGTCTATGTGTCTGTTTTTGTGCCAATACCATGCTGTCTTGATGATGACAGCTTTGTAGTAGAGGCTAAAGTCTGGGATTGTGATGCCTCCCACTTTGGTCTTCTTCTTCAAAATTACTTTGGCTATTCGGGGCCTTTTGTGGTTCCATATGAATTTTAGGATTGCTTGTTCTAGTTTCGAGAAGAATGCTGGTGCAATTTTGATTGGGATTGCATTGAATGTGTAGATAGCTTTGGGTAGTATTGACATTTTGACAATATTTATTTTTCCAATCCATGAGCAGGGAATGTCTTTCCATTTCTTTAAATCTTCTTCAATTTCCTTCATAAGCTTTCTATAGTTTTCAGCATACAGATCCTTTACATCTTTGGTTAGATTTATTCCTAGGTATTTTATGCTTCTTGGTGCAATTGTGAATGGGATCAGTTTCTTTATTTGTCTTTCTGTTGCTTCATTGTTAGTGTTTAAGAATGCAACTGATTTCTGTACATTGATTTTGTATCCTGCAACTTTGCTGAATTCCTGTATCAGTTCTAGCAGACTTTTGGTGGAGTCTACCGGATTTTCCATGTATAATATCATGTCATCTGCAAAAAGCGAAAGCTTGACTTCATCTTTGCCAATTTTGATGCCTTTGATTTCCTTTTGTTGTCTGATTGCTGATGCTAGAACTTCCAGCACTATGTTAAACAGCAGCGGTGAGAGTGGGCATCCCTGTCGTGTTCCTGATCTCAGGGAAAAAGCTCTCAGTTTTTCCCCGTTGAGGATGATGTTAGCTGTGGGCTTTTCATAAATGGCTTTTATGATCTTTAAGTATGTTCCTTCTATCCCGACTTTCTCAAGGGTTTTTATTAATAAAGGGTGCTGGATTTTGTCAAAGGCCTTTTCTGCATCGATTGACAGGATCATATGGTTCTTCTCTTTTTTTTTGTTAATGTGATGTATCACGTTGATTGATTTGCGAATGTTGAACCAGCCCTGCATCCCAGGAATGAATCCCACTTGATCATGGTGAATAATTCTTTTTATATGCCATTGAATTCGATTTGCTAGTATCTTATTGAGAATTTTTGCATCCATATTCATCAGGGATATTGGCCTGTAGTTCTCTTTTTTTACTGGGTCTCTGTCTGGTTTAGGAAGCAAAGTAATACTGGCTTCATAGAATGAGTCTGGGAGTTTTCCATCCCTTTCTATTTCTTGGAATAGCTTGAGAAGGATAGGTATTATCTCTGCTTTAAACGTCTGGTAGAACTCCCCTGGGAAGCCATCTGGTCCTGGACTCTTATTTGTTGGGAGATTTTTGATAACCGATTCAATTTCTTCGCTGGTTATGGGTCTGTTCAAGCTTTCTATTTCCTCCTGATTGAGTTTTGGAAGAGTGTGGGTGTTCAGGAATTTGTCCATTTCTTCCAGGTTGTCCAATTTGTTGGCATATAATTTTTCATAGTATTCCCTGATAACTGTTTGTATCTCTGAGGGATTGGTTGTAATAATTCCATTTTCATTCATGATTTTATCTATTTGGGTCATCTCCCTTTTCTTTTTGAGAAGCCTGGCTAGAGGTTTGTCAATTTTGTTTATTTTTTCAAAAAACCAACTCTTGGTTTCGTTGATCTGCTCTACAGTTTTTTTAGATTCTATATTGTTTATTTCTGCTCTGATCTTTATTATTTCTCTTCTTCTGCTGGGTTCAGGCTGCCTTTGCTGTTCTGCTTCTAGTTCCTTTAGGTGTGCTGTTAGATTTTGTATTTGGGATTTTTCTTGTTTCTTGAGATAGGCCTGGATTGCAATGTATTTTCCTCTCAGGACTGCCTTTGCTGCGTCCCAAAGCGTTTGGATTGTTGTATTTTCATTTTCGTTTGTTTCCATATATTTTTTAATTTCTTCTCTAATTGACTGGTTGACCCATTCATTATGTAGTAGGGTGTTCTTTAACCTCCATGCTTTTGGAGGTTTTCCAGACTTTTTCCTGTGGTTGATATCAAGCTTCATAGCATTGTGGTCTGAAAGTATGCATGGTATAATTTCAATTTGTATACTTATGAAGGGCTGTTTTGTGACCCAGTATATGATCTATCTTGGAGAATGTTCCATGTGCACTCGAGAAGAAAGTATATTCTGTTGCTTTGGGATGCAGAGTTCTAAATATATCTGTCAAGTCCATCTGATCCAATGTCTCATTCAGGGCCCTTGTTTCTTTATTGACCGTGTGTCTAGATGATCTATCCACTTCTGTAAGTGGGGTGTTAAAGTCCCCTGCAATTACCACATTCTTATCAATAAGGTTGCTTATGTTTATGAGTAATTGTTTTATATATTTGGGGGCTCCGGTATTCGGCGCATAGACATTTATAATTGTTAGCTCTTCCTGATGGATAGACCCTGTAACTATTATATAATGTCCTTCTTCATCTCTTGTTACAGCCTTTAATTTAAAGTCTAGTTTGTCTGATATGAGTATGGCTACTCCAGCTTTCTTTTGGCTTCCAGTCGCATGATAAATAGTTCTCCATCCCCTCACTCTCAATCTAAAGGTGTCCTCAGGTCTAAAATGAGTCTCTTGTAGACAGCAAATAGATGGGTCTTGTTTTTTTATCCATTCTGATACCCTGTGTCTTTTGGTTGGCGCATTTAATCCATTTACATTCAGTGTTATTATAGAAAGATACGGGTTTAGAGTCATTGTGATGTCTGTATGTTTTATGCTTGTAGTGACGTCTCTGGGACTTTGTCTCACAGGGTCCCCCTTAGGATCTCTTGTAGGGCTGGTTTAGTGGTGACAAATTCCTTCAGTTTTTGTTTGGGAAGACCTTTATCTCTCCTTCTATTCTAAATGACAGACTTGCCGGATAAAAGATTCTTGGCTGCATATTTTTTCTGTCTAGCACCCTGAAAATATCGTGCCAATTCTTTCTGGCCTGCCAAGTTTCAAAAGAGAGATCAGTCACGAGTCTTATAGGTCTCCCTTTATATGTGAGGGCACGTTTACCCCTTGCTGCTTTCAGAATTTTCTCTTTATCCTGGTATTTTGCCAGTTTCACTATGATATGTCGTGCAGAAGATCGATTCAAGTTACGTCTGAAGGGAGTTCTCTGTGCCTCTTGGATTTCAATGCCTTTTTCCTTCCCCAGTTCAGGGAAGTTCTCAGCTATGATTTCTTCAAGTACCCCTTCAGCACCTTTCCCTCTCTCTTCCTCCTCTGGGATACCAATTATGCGTATATTATTTCTTTTTAGTGTATCACTTAGTTCTCTAATTTTCTCCTCATACTCTTGGATTTTTTTATCTCTCTTTTTCTCAGCTTCTTCTTTTTCCATAACTTTATCTTCTAGTTCACCTATTCTCTCCTCTGCCTCTTCAAGCCGAGCTGTGGTGGTTTCCATTTTGTTATGCATTTCGTTTAAAGCGTTTTTCAGCTCCTCGTGACTGTTCCTTAGTCCCTTGATCTCTGTAGCAAGAGATTCTCTGCTGTCCTGTATACTGTTTTCAAGCCCAGCGATTAATTTTATGACTATTATTCTAATTTCACTGTCTGTTATATTATTTACATCCTTTTTGATCAGCTCATTAGCTGTTGTTATTTCCTGGAGATTCTTCTGAGGGGAGTTCTTCCGCTTGGTCATTTTGGATAGTCCCTGGCATGGTAAGGACCTGCAGGGCACTTCCCCTGTGCTGTGGTGTATAACTGGAGTTGGTGGGCGGGGCCGCAGTCAGACCTGATGTCTGCCCCCAGCCCACCGCTGGGGCCACAGTCAGACTGGTGTGTGCCTTCTCTTCCCCTCTCCTAGGGGCGGGATTCGCTGTGGGGTGGTGTGGCTCGTCTGGGCTACTTGCACCCTGCCAGGCTTGTGATGCTGGGGATCTGGCATATTAGCTGGGGTGGGTAGGCAAGGTGCACGGGGGCAGGAGGGGCAGGCTTAGCTCACTTCTCCTTAGGTGATCCACTTCAGGAGGGGCCCTGTGGCAGCGGGAGGGAGTCAGATCCGCTGCCGGAGGTTTGGCTCCGCAGATGTGCAGAGTTGGGTGTTTGCTCGGAGCAAGTTCCCTGGCAGGAACTGGTTCTCTTTGGGATTTTGGCTGGGGGATGGGCGGGGGAGATGGCGCTGGCGAGCGCCTTTGTTCCCCACCAAACTGAGCTCTGTTGTCAGGGGGCTCAGCAGCTCTCCCTCCCTTTGTCCTCCAGCCTTCCCGCTTTCCGAGCAGAGCTGTTAACTTATGACCTCCCAGACGCTAAGTCGCGCTTGTTGTGGGAACACAGTCCATCAGGCCCCTCCGCTTTTGCAAGCCAGACTCGGGGGCTCTGCTTGGCTGGCGAGCCGCCCCTCCGCCCCGGCTCCCTCCCGCCAGTCCGTGGAGCGCGCACCGCCTCGCCGCCCTTCCTACCCTCTTCCGTGGGCCTCTCGTCTGCGTTTGGCTCTGGCGACTCCGTTCTGCTAATCCTCTGGCGGTTTTCTGGGTTACTTAGGCAGGTGTAGATGGAATCTAAGTGATCAGCAGGACGTGCGGTGAGCCCAGCATCCTCCTAAGCCGCCATCTTGCCTCTCTCTTTTGGCCATTTTACATCTCACAAAATTTTAAATGTATATATCACTTGACCAATTTTACTTTTGGGAATTTATCCTAACATATATTCATACATATGTGAAACAACTTATATAAGGTTATTTGTTATAGTATTACAATTTATAGCCAAAGATCTTAAATAATCTAGATGCTCACCAATAGAGGACTAGTTAAATAAATAATGGTGTATCCATACAACAGAATGGTATGCATATGTCAAAAAAAAGGCAATATAATTGAATGATGAAATACAAGGCAATTAAAGCTTCAGAGGAATTATGATTACAGAAAATTAAAATATATTAAATATATAAAAATTCATGAGTTTAAGATGACAAAAAAATATACTCCATCAGTCACTATTACAGGATGCTGGAACACCAATCATTATTCCTAAAATATGATAAATACCCTGTCTTTCCTGTAGGTATTTCACAGTACCCCAAAAGTCAGTGAGTAAAAGTTCTTTATCAAAAAATTACCACAAACTAAAGAAAGAAGAACGATAGAATTATAACATTACCAATTTGCAATCCTTATGAGATCATGGACCTGCACAACAATCATTAGTGGCAGCTAAAAGTATTAGGGGAGCCTTGAAGGGGAATTTTATACTGAGTGAAGCAGGCTGATACCACCTAAATGTGCTGATTAATTACTACAAGTTTAACTATCCCATGATATGTGCATCCTGCTGAGATGCATTAGGAAGAAGACAGAATCACTTATGAAGGATGCTTGTAAGTAATTTCACTTCAATCTAATAAAGCACCTGATAAAGCCTCTAGTTCTAAGTATTCCTTTACAAGAAATAGAGTAGGAAGAAGACCATGTTAAATACCGGGAAGATACAGTCAATCAATTCTGAATATGGAAACAACTAAATCTGAATATGGGAAATTCTACAAGACAACGTTCCTTAAATTAAAGAAAAAAAAGAGGAGGGAAAGAGAGAGGTCAGGGAGAGAGAAATGTAGTTTAAAAGAGACTTGGAGATCTATCAACAAAATGCAATCTACAGACTTGTTGGAATAGGTATTCAAAATAAACCAATTGTAAAAATGGATACTGAGCAAAGATGGGGAGGGACTTGAACACAATCTGAGTTTTTGCTTTTGTAAGTGGGGTATTAGTGTTTTAGCCAAATGTGATAATAGCACTGTGGTTATGCAGTTAAGTAAGTACTCTTATCTATTAGAGATATATGCCAAAGTATTCATTGTTGAAATAAAATAAGTGGTATCTGTTTTAAAATACTCCAAGAAAAAATAGAAATTGGGAATAAATGAAGCAAGAGTGGCAGAATACTGATAATTAGTGCTGGAACTTGGTTATACTATTCTTTCTACCTATATTTGTTTTGAAAGTTTCCATAATAAAAAGTGGAAACAGAAAAGAAATCTCTCTGTATATGTATGCGGAAAGATTACCAAAATACAAGTTGGAAGTGATTATGTATACCATGCTACTACTTGTATAAAAAGAGGGAAAAGGAATAAAAATGTAGATTCATATTCATGTGGCAATACATAGAGAAGCTGTGGAAGGTTTCAGAAGAAGCTAATGGGAAGTGGGTAGCTGTGGAAGGGAAGAGGGTAGAAATTGAAGCATAATGTGGATTCTATTTATACCACACAAATAAGCAAAAGTAAACAGTAAGTTGTTTACATGTATGATTGGAAAACTGAAAACTAAACATAATTAACATGAAATTAAAGAAGCACACAATTAATAATGTGGTATATTCTGATATTTCAATTGTGTTAAGTACTATCTATTCAAATATGAGCAAAATGCATGGAAAAATTACAATTTGGAGTTTTATTCTCTTCATGTTTTCTCAATCACTTTGGATCTATTTAATCAAGACCAGAATAGTGTACTTAACGTTCCTCCTCTCTGAGTTCAGGAGAAATTCCTTTTTATCTTATTTAGAATTTTACAAAATTCTAATAAGATTAGTCATCATCATGACAGTTTTTAAAATACATATAATAATATTTTAAGAGATAATGTCTCTTTTTTTAAGTTTATTAGTTTATTTTAAGAGACAGAGAGAGAGAGAGAGAGAGAACCTAAACAGGGGTAAGTCAGAGAGAGAGGGAGAGATAGAAAATCCCAAGCATGCTCTGTGCCGAGCCCGACATGGGGCTTGATCATGACCTGAGCTGAAATCAAGAGTCAGACTTTCAACCAACTGAGCCACCCAGGGGCCTGAAGGGATAATTTCCCTTTTATAATAGCAGTTGTAAACTCTGATGTTTATTCTTCTTTTCATTCATTTAACAGAGTTGAACAAGTTTCTCCTTTAATGAGTTTTTACTTTCTACTATATTCTGGTAATATAAAATGAATCAGAGTTGGTTTCTGCCCTCAGTTTAGTGAGAGAGAAAATGTGAGCGAAGAATTATAATGCAAGTAAAAAGAGAGAAAGTAAGAGTTGAGCAATCTGGCTTCTTCTCATGGATAAGATCATACCACAATCTCCCCAATACAGTTGACATTTAGGGGCCTACATCTTTCTAGATTTGAACTTTCCTGTCATTATTCTGAAGTAACTAATCCATGTATCCATTCTTCATATCTTCTCATCTCTGTGTTTCTCTCTCTCTTTTTTTTTTATTATTTATTCTGAGAGAGAGAGTGAGCAAACGGGGGGGGGGGTACAGAGAAAGAGGGAGAGAGAGAGAGAATCCCAGGCAGGCTCTGCACTGCCAACATGAAGCGCCATGTGGGGCTCAAACTAAGGAATCATGAGATCATGACCTGAGCCGAAACCAAGAGTCCGATGTTTAACCGATGGAGCCACCCGGGCAACCCTCATCTATGTCCATGTCCTTGAAGAGCTTACTGTTTGGTTCTAGTGGTTCTTTCAACTATGTTTCTCTTTTCTCCATTGGAATTACAAGTGAATTCTTTTTGGAGTGCTTCTCTTCTGATCACTTTTCTTTTAGAGACTCAGTCTAAGGGATCTTATCCAGCATTCTTTCAAAAAAAATTTTTTTTTTCTAATTTACTTCCCCTAATCTAGCCTGTCAGTCTGGCTACGCTTTGATTTCCCTTGTTATCACAGACTAAAACAGTTAACTGTTTCTCCAACATCCTATTATTTCCAATTCATCAGTTGGCTCTTCAATGATGGTAAAAATTGGGACAACAGTAGTAAAACTTCTTGTCACTTGTTCTTCCTTCTCAGTGGTAAAATCGACAATGCCATCAATTAAAGTGAAAAATTTATCAGCCATTCTGCTTTTACACTGAATCATCCAGAAACTGTCTGCTTAGTTAAAATGTCTGCCATTACTAAATCTTATCTCTGATTCAGTTTTGTCATTTCTTATGACCATGCCAGTTATTTTCTCTTTGCCTTTATTTTTATGAGTTTTCCAGTGCATGTCTGTTCTCAAGTACATGCATTTTCATGCAAATATATGAAATGAAATGCTGCTCAGTGTTCTTCCCTTAACTTTTTTTATGAATATGTTATTCCAAAGCTTCCAAGATTTTGAAGCATGATTTTCAACATGAAACATATCAAAAGGAACAACCAGTTCTAGAATGAGGAATAATGACTCTCAATTTGATTCTCTTTCCTATCTGCTGGTTCAGACTTTAATGAGCATAAGAATAGCCTGGGGACCTTGTTAAAATGAAGATTCTAATTCAGTAGGTGTGGGAGGGGCTTAAAGTCTACATTTCTAACAAGCTTCCAGGTGATAATGATATATCTGGTTAGTGGATTTCTCTTTGTATAGAAAAGCTCTTCCTCATATTAGAAAGCTTATACTAAATACACTGATTATACAAGAAGCTCTAAAATAATATAAAGAGTACACATGTGAAAATATAGGTAAATATAATAACTACAACACTATTCTTTTTGATAGTTGTTAAAGACAAATCTGTCTGCCATTTTAGCACACACTTCTACTGTGATGGTATTAGTTTTTAGTAGATCAAAAAGTTACTTATAGTCAGAAATCCCAGAAATGATACCTGGATATCTTAAATATTTCATTTTAGCTTTAAACTCACAAATGTACATTTAGACCATCTTTTCACTTAAGTACAAGGTTTTTCTTTGAGTATACACTCACTAATCTTACCCTACCATACTCTAAGTTATTGAATAAATAGCTAGTAACAATTTTCTTAAAGGGGTATGAGAACTTAAGACACTCATGAAATAGACTCAATGCAAATCACTCTAGAAGTTCAGCATTTACGCAGTTTTATCATCACCCTGCTTACAATTAATCCAGCAATAATGATTTTTAGTAATTATCTGTTGTTGAGATTTACATAGAAACAAAAACTCTTTTCATTCTCTCTCTCTCTCTCTCTCTCTCTCTCTCTCTCTCTCTTTTTAAATTGATTTACCATTTCTTGTCCACTGCTAGTTCATTCAGGCTTTGCTTTTCAGGGAAGAGGCCGACCCATGCACACTAGCAAAAACAAAAGGGATAGTCAAGGATCGCTAGACATCTGAGGAAAACCTATAGAATGAAAAAAGGCCAAAATAAATGGAAACCATCTAAACTGAGAAAAAAAAAAAAACATGTTTCAGGAAATATGTCAATAGCTAGCAAGCTAGCTAGCTAGCTATTGAAAAGATCTAGATATAACACCAGAGAAAATCAAGAATATATTGCTTCTACAAAACAACAATATGATTCTATTAAAAGGAAAGATCACAGAAAAATAAAACTCATAGGAATTTGAAATATGATTATATATTTTGAAAACCTGTGAAAGGACTGGAGGATAAAATTTGATGGAATCAAATTTTCTGAGCAAAGAGCAAAAATAGAAAGAGGTAGAAAATATAAAAGGAAAGATTAAACACAGAACAATTTAATAGAACATCAGACTAACAGAAGGTCAAAAAGTAAACAGTGAAACAAAGGGAAGAACATTATAAAAGTTAATTTCCCAAAGCCAAAGAGAGAAATATCTTCAAAATAAAAGGACCCATGAAATGTTGAGCAGACTGAATGACATAATAATAATAACTAACATTGTTTAGCTATTTATTGTGTGCCATTTTCCGTGCCAAATATTTAGCCTTATTTTATAGTTAAGAACAGGAGACTTACAGACATTAAGTCATTTGCTCAATGTTATGTGGTTTATAAGTAGTGGAGCTGGATTCAGCCATCACTCTAAACCTCCTGCTCTTTAATACTACAGCAATAGAGCTTACTTTATTGCCTCATAATCTCACCCACTTGTGTAGATTGTCCAGTTCAACCATAATTTTGCACATACATCTGCCAGTCTCCTTTGAAGACTAAAACATTCATACAGTTTTAAGCCCAGCACACTTGGCTTCTTTTCCTCTGAAAACGAATTCTTTCACAGGACCCTCCTTAGTCCACATGTAAGTTGGGTATAAGGAGCCCACCAGATACCACTTCATAAACTAAACTCAATATAGACAGAAATCTGAATAATTTTCTTTTCCTTTTGATTTATACCCATGACAGTTGTGTAGTTTATTAGACATAGTGTGAAGATCTTTGCAGTAATTTTTAAAGTCCATGTTATTGCTAGTCGATATAAATCAGTAAAGGATCCCCCCACTTTGAGCTGTAATACATATTCTAGAGTCAGTCTTTCTTTGTAACATGACAGTTATATATAGTTACTACCCTGTGGGATGTAGGCCCATTTCATCCCCATTTTACAGATGAAAGAACTAAGACATATAGCTTCAACATATTTCCTAAAATCACATAAGCGGAAAAACTAGGATCAAAACCCACATATCCTTACTTGGAGTAAGGATGTTACTCAAAGTTGTTGCTTTTATGGGGAGAAGGCTCTATAGCGTCTTCTAACACAGCAGATGTCTTGCCTCTTACTAGGAAGAAGAGAGAATCCTTTGGAAATTCTGATAGTTCAGAGGATTTATCAGTGCCAACATCCTCAGAGGCATTTATCCAGCTGTCCCCAGCCCATCCTAACCAGAGCTTTGAATTCAGCATAAAGGACATGCTTTGTCTAAACATTTGGACATCTATGGAGCTCTATGAATCTAAATATCAAGTCATGAGGGGAGAGTTGGTTAAACACCCGACTCTTGATTTCAGCTCAGGTCATGGTCTTATAGTTTGTGAGTTCGAGCCCGACATCGGGCTCTGTACTGACCTGCAGAGCCTGCAGGGGATCCTTTCTCTGTCCCTCTCTCTCTTCCCCTCCCCTGCTCATGTTCATGCTCCCCCCCCCCTCAAAAATAAATAAATAAATAAATAAATAAATAAATAAATAAATAAATAAATAAACAAAATTTCAAATCACGAGTTATTGTCCCAGCTGGGTCCCATTCCACTGCAATAGACAAAACATTCTTTGTAACCTTCCAAAGAGAGCCTCTAACCCTCACACTGGTCTGTTACTGCTTGCTAATATTCCTCAGTTTCTCATTATCCCTGAGTAAGAGACCAATTTGGTGTAGCAATAACCAATCAACTCTGAGGTCCTAGTAGGATTGTTACCTCCATATTTTGTAAATGTCTGTATCTTTGCACATTCATGGGGCTTTGCCTGTAACAGGACATTTTTCCAAGTTACCTTCAGTGAAATCCTCAGCAATTAGGGCACCACATTTGTGAAGCTAATGATACCCAAATACCACTGAAGATGGTGTGTTCTTCACTTGCCATGCAACAAGTGATCCAATCCCCAAACCTTATTTTCCTTGGACCACTTTCAGGTTTTCCAAGCACTTTCCAAAACAAGATTAGTCATGAAAGAGATTTTTTGAGGGCAACAAATATGAGAGGTAAAGGAGAGAAAAAAGATATGAGAGAGAAACCATTCAGGACATGATAAGAGGTCTGCCCTGAGAAAAGAGAGGAGGCAGGAAGGAGGACTTGGAAGGAAGTTTCTCAGTCTTTGACACAATTCTGAGAAAGCTGCATCAGGCCAAGAGGAGCCAAGGAACAGTCCAGAACAAGTTCCCCACAGCTCTCAATTCTGGGCTTTGAGTAGGCCAAGAGAAGTGTGACTTCTATATAAACAGAATCATGAGTCCATCTGGGGCTGTCAGCTATGATCCCTGCAGCAGAAGACATGAGCCGTGCATTTTCTGGGCCAGCAGAGACCTGAAGCACCATTCCCCACCACTTGCTGTCATTTACCAATAGTTCAAAATTTGGCTTAGTGTTTATTTCCACTGGGGAAATTTTGCTTCTCACTTCCCTCCCTTTCTCTGTTTCCTTATAACATGCAAAAACTTTAAAATATCCCCCAGGATTCCAATGTACACCAAAGTCTGCTTGCTTTGATCTTTGATATGAGCACCTGGAAGGCAGGGATTTTTTTTTTCTTTTCTAATCTTTGCAGTCTTACTGTCTAGCACAGTTCTTAGGATGTGGTAAATGCTAAACAAGTATTTGCTGAATGAATAATTGCATGCACAAGAGACCAAAGGAGGTCTACTTATTAGATGTTGAAAAACCAGAATACCACAGTGATGAAGACAGAGTACCAAGGAAACTCTCAAATCTGTCAACAATGAAATGTTTTCAACTTCCTGAGATGGTTTAGAGGCTTAAAACTTTGAAGTAATTTAAGAAGTAGATGACTCTTCAAGGCACCATTCAGTCCCCGCTGCTATCAACATCTGAGAGGCAACCTTAAAAAAAAAAAACTTGTATTTTAAACTCATAAAATATACACTCTGATTACAAGAAATAGTGACCTCAATGATACCCTGAATGACAAAGGTTAGCAGGTGAAATAAGTTACCACGAAGAGGGTAAGAAATAGATAATGTTATAAAAAAGGATGAGAATTTAGGAGATATATAAATATAGAGAGACTTGACCTCTTTGCTACAAATCTAATCTCTGGGGCAGTGTGATTGTCAAGAATTTTGTCTTCATTAAAGAAGAAATTCAAAGTGAAAAAGAACAAGGCAATAAAGCAAATGTCAAACATGCCCAATTAGCCAGCCAGGGTTAAGACCTTCAGTCTTGAATTAAACTCAGATTTGCAATGTTTGTATTCATTTTTTTTTTAACTGGAAATGGCATTGTGGTCAGAAGATTTTTCCATTGATTAAAGCAAATTTAATTCTAAAAAGATTTCCATAACCTTGAATTTTTATTAATAAGGCATTTGGCAAAAATATCAGGAAATGAGTTATATACTTCAGGGGTTATGAATTCATAAAGTTATTATACTTTTCTCATCTGAGAAAAATATCACATTTTTATTAATACATAAAAATTAGATACATTTTATAGCGGTCATTTGTATTCCCAGTCTAAGTGCTTCTATACGTTGCAAGATGATTATTTTAAAGCTTGTATTTTTATTTTCTAGTTTTCAAGACATTTATTGTGTGGCTCACACAAAATGCATTATTAGCTTTTAGGGAATAGATACTAATATCATTCATTCTTTGAGGCATAATCCAGACAATAATCAAAGTATGTCCACTGATAAAATTTTTGCCATCTATATTAAACCATTTGTTTCAGTTTTCACGCAGACTATATTCAGCCAAAACTGAAAGTGAAAAGAGAAGCCCCGGAAGAAAGAATGTGGAGTGACCCTAAAAGTCAACACTGAAATCTTCACTTTTATGGCATCTATCAGGCAAAAGTTCATTAACTAATTTTTTAGTTACTTAAATAGTGGCTAAAAATATGTTCACATCATATTTAAATATAGCATTTGAATAATAATGAAAGATACATAATAACCTGTCAACAGGTTACCCTCACCAAAGGCCACAGATCGTTGCTTAATCTTTTCAAAATGAACTTACATGTGTGTATAAGTAGGTATGTAGAGTACATTATATATATACAAAATGTTATATAATATATAAACACCATGTCTTATATAAATTGTGTATGTGTATTCTAACTGGAAAGTTCTGTTTTATCATTCCTTGAGAGTAGGAATCAAGGCAGCTCAGCAATGTGTAACTCCAGGTGTTTCATACTAAACATTACAAATTGCAAATTCATTGGTGGCTTCTATCCCTTCCTAACTTCCTCAAATGAAGGAATTTTTCTCAGTATCAAGTGGCTTTATTTACTATTTCATAGTTACTTGTTTTATCTCTGTCTGATATTTTCAATATCATTACACCCTCTTCTGCTCAAAGGACTAAGACACATGATTTATGTTTATTTCTGAACTTATTTTATTAAAATATTACTTATTTAAGAATATTTATTTATTTAATATCAAGTAAAACCAATCTGCTCTTCCAGTGGTCTTCAAAGTCTATTTCTTGGATTATTTTTTTTTCACTTAAGTTTATTTATTTATTTTTGAAAGAGAGTTATGCAAATTGGGGCGGGGCAGAGAGAGAGAGAGACAGAGAGAGAGAGAGAGAGAGAGAGAGAATCCCAAGCAGGCTCCACACTGTCAGTGCAGAGCCTGACTCAGAGCTTGACTCTCAAACTGTGAGATCATGACCTGAGCTGAAATCAAGAATTGGATGCTTACCAATTAAGCCACCCAGGCTCACTTATTTCTTGGATTCTTTTGTTGACAGAGGTGGCCCAAGTGAACATGTCTCCAACTCACCCTCTAATTTTTCCAGAGCCCTGGTTCCTACCCCTGGCTGCATGTTAGAAACACTTAGGAGGATTATTATTTTTAATTGTGAGCAAGTCTGCTTTGCATGCTTCTCAAACTTCCTAGATGATTCTTACATAAAATCATTGTGACACCTATCATTCCAGAGAAGCTGTGTTTTCAGATGTGTCTTATAGTGTGATTACTCACAATATATTGTTTGAATGAATCATCTCCCTGCAAAAGAAGTTTGAATGTTGTGTTTTATTGGTCTATTTGCAATATAGTTGTTTTGTCAATGACTTCAATAATTCTTTCAGGAAAAGTTCTATGGTGGTATAACTATTTACTTATTACATTCTGACATCTCTGCTCCCAATGGATGGTACTATTTTTATTATATTGTGGTACTTAAAAATTTATTATTAGTAATATTTAACTTAATTAAAGCTCTTACTTTTGTAATATTACTTTCAAGCTCCATACCCTTTTTTTTTAAATTGCTGGTATCTAAAATTTGTTGGAAAATATTTTCTTTATTTTTTGTTTGTCTGCCTGTGTTTTGTTTATTTATATATATTGTTATTTATTTATTCAAATCCAAGTTAGTTAACATACAGTGTAATTATGGTTTCAGGAGTAGAATTTAGTGATTCTTCACTTACATATAACACCCAGTGCTCATCCTAACAAGTGCCCTTCTTAATGCCCATCACCCATTTTGCCCATCCCCCACCCAACACCCTTCCAGCAAAGCTCAGTTCTCTGTAAGAGGCTCATATGGTTTGTGCCCCTCTCTGTTTTTACCTTATTTTTTCTTCCCTTCCCCTGTGTTCATCTGTTGTGTTTTTTAAATTCCACATATGAGTGAAATCATATGATATTTGTCTTTCTTGGATTTATTTCGCTTAGCATAATACATTCTAGTTCCTTCCACATTGTTGCAAATGAGAAGATTTCATTCTTTTTGATCACCTAGTTAGTAATATTCCATCATGTGTGTATGTGTGTGTGTGTGTGTGTGTGTGTGTGTATTCCATTGTGTGTGGGGGTGTGTATATATGTGTATATATACACACACATATTCTTTATCCATTCATCAGTTGATGGATATATGGGCTCTTTCTATAATTTGACTATTGTTGATAGTGCTGCTATAAACATCGGAGTGCATGTGCCCCTTCGAATCAGCATTTTTATATCCTTTGGATAAATAACTACTAGTGCAATTTTAACAAAACTAAAAGGCAGCCAATAGAATGAGAGCAGATATTTTCAAATGACATATCTGATAAAGTGTTAGTATTCAAAATCTGTAAAGAACTCGGGTGCCTGAGTGGTTCAGTCAGTTAAGCATCCAACTTCTGCTCAGGTCATGATCTCACGGTTGGTGGGTCCAAGCCCTGTGTCAGGCTCTGTGCTGACAGCTCAGAGCCTGGAGCCTATTTCAGATTCTGTGTCTCCCTCTCTCTCTCTCCCTCCCCTGCTCATGCTCTGTTTCTCTCTCTCTCAAAAATAAACATTAAAAAAATCTATAAAGAACTTATCAAACTCAACACTCCAAAAAACAAATAATCCAGTGAAGAAATGGACAAAAGACATGAACAGACACTTTTCCAAAGAAGACATCCAGATAGCTAACATGAAAAGATACTCAATGTCACTCATCATCAGGGAAATAGAAATCAAAAACACAGTGAGATACCACCTCATACCTGTAGAATAGCTAAAATTAACAATTCAGGAAACAACAGGTATTGGCGAGGATCTGGATAAAAAGACAAACACTTTTGCACTTGGTGGGAATGCAAACTGGTACAGCCACTCTTGAAAACAACATGGAGGTTCCTCAAAAAGTTAAAAATAGATCTACCCTATGATCCAGCAATTGTGCTACTAGGTATTTATCCAAAGGAAATTTTTATTTAAAGAATTGCTGTTGTGGGGGCGCCTGGGTGGCTCAGTCAGTTAAGCATCCGACTTTGGCTCAGGTCATGATCTCACGGTCCGTGAGTTCAAGCCCCCTGTCGGGCTCTGTGCTGACAGCTCAGAGCCTGGAGCCTGTTTCAGATTCTGTGTTTCCCTCTCTCTCTGCCCCTCCCCCGTTCATACTCTGTCTCTCTCTGTCTCAAAAATAAATAAACGTTAAAAAAAATTAAAAAAAAAAGAATTGCTGTTGTAAGAATGATTAATTAATTATATGAAAAATCTGCAAAATTGATATCAACTTTCTTAATTATTTTTAGATTTATTTTGCTTCATCATATTGTTCCCTTTTAATTTTGAAAGTTATTATCCCTATAGAATAAAAGGCCCAAAATATAGGATAAAAATGAAAGGTTAATAACTTATTGTCATCTAATATATTAATGAACACCACAGCAGTTTGTAGTACATGGAGAACTTTTCAAAGCAGCGCTAAAATCCCATAGGCAAGATTTTAATATAAACCTTTATTTTTTTCTCCTAGACCATACACATACACGTACACACACAAATGTTAAGGTGGAATATTCTTTTCTTTTTTTAAAATGTTTATTTATTTTTGAGAGAGAGTATGAGCTGAGGAGGGGCAGAGAGAGAAGGAGACACAGAATCTGAAGCAGGCTCCAGGCTCCGAGCTAACAACAAAGAGCCTGATGTGGGGCTCGAACTCACAAGCCAGTGAGATCATGACCTGAGCTGAAGTCAGTCACTTAACCGACTGAGCTGCCCAGGTGCCCCCAAGGTGGATTATTCTTATAGTAATATAAGTAATACAGTAATATAAACTTATGGTGGTAGCAGTGTTTGGATTCCTGAGACAATACCAAAAACTATGAAACATCAAAACTTTCCAAATAGAGTGAATAATCAATATTATAAAAAATTTAAAGGCAGATAAACTGAAAATAAGTTTTGCAAATGAAAGATATGAGTGTTTAATCACTACTACCATGTATCTGTTGAGTGTATATTGCTGGATATTATTCTGGTTATTAATTTATTTAATTTCCCTATAGCATATCAGTCACACAATGTTATGTGTCCACTCTTATAGGTAAGAAAACAGGGGTCTGAAAATGTTACACACACACACACACGCACACACACAATCATTTAATTAGTAAGTGACAGAGCTGGAGTTGTACAAACATATATTGGTTTTAGTCATTGGATTCTTAACCACACCATATTCCCACCACTCAGGGGTCAGATATTCCTCTAGGGACACGTATAAAAAACATAAACAGATAAATCTTGAAAAAAAGAACTTATGACCATCCAATTTGAAAAAAATCCAGATTTTACTAGTGGTCAAATAACTGCAAGTTAAAAAAAATTGCAAGTTCTTTTTCCTGTAATAGTTGTCTAACAAATTAAAAATGATGGCAAATGTACAGTAAAATGAAGTCTCACACACACTGATGGTATGAGAATAAACTGGTATACCTTTTCTGGAAAGTGATTTGATACTTTAAAAAACATTTTATTTTTTCTTTCTTACATTAATTCTATAAGCATATTATACATTATGGTAAAACCTATTCAGTAGTTTTATTAAAATATCAAACATTTTTAATCACAAATGTCTGACAATAGGGAAGTTGTTTATTTAACTTATTATAATATTTATGCCAGGAATTTTATTAAGTGCTATTTGCAATATCTCATTTATTTCTTACAACATGTATATGACCTACTAACTATAATTATAGATGAAAAACGTAAAACCACAATATATTATTTATCACATAACCAGTGACATAAGAAAATGTTATAAACATTAAATAAGAAAGCAAAGGGCACTTGGGTGGCTCAGTCAGTTAAGCTTCTGCCTCTTGATTTTGATGCAGGTCATGATCTCATAGTTCATGAGTTTGAGCCCCATGTTGGACTCTGTGAAGCCTGATTGGGATTCTCTCTCTCTCTCTCTCTCTCTCTCTCTCTCTGCCCCTTCCCTGCTCATGTTCTCTCTCTATATCTATCAAAATAAATAAATAAACATTTAAAAAAATAAAAATAAAGAATCAAGATATATAAGACTGTATGTAGAAAATTATCTTAACTCTATGAAAATGCAAATCTATAATGTTGGCAACAAGCCAAATTTGCAATTACATCAAAAAGCAAGCATCATTATTTCTAAATTTTGAGATCATTGATGATCTTTATTTTTTTCATAAAATTTTTCTATATTTTAAAATTTTCTTCAATCAGCATTATCTTTTTTTAAAGTAGAAAATTAACAAAAGTAAATTAAATTAAAATAGCAAGTGGATGAAATTTAATGTTTGGTAATATTTACAGAAAAGAACAATTTGCCAAAGGGTGTCAGTTTGTGTATAGAAGCGTTTTCAATACAAATATTTTTACTTTATTTAATAAATCTCAAATAATTGACATTGGCTAAGTAATGTTTGACAGTGTTTTCCTTTGGAGTTGTAAGAATTTTTATTTATTTTTTATTTTTTATTTTATTTATTTTTAAGTTTATTTAATTTTGAGAGAGAGACAGTGAGAGTGAGCAGGGGAGGTTCAGGGAGAGAGAGAAAAGAGAATCCCAAGCAGGCTCTGCACTGTCAGCACAGAGCCTGATGTAGGGATCGAACTCAAATACTGTAAGATCATGACGTAAACCAAAATCAAGAATCAGATGCTTAACTGACTGAGCCACCCAGGTGCCTCTATTTTTTATTTTTGTAAATATTTATTTTTGAGAGAGAGAGCATGAGCATGAACTGGGGAAGAGCAGAGAGAGTGGGAGAGAGAGAATCCTAAGCAGGCCTCATGCTGTCAGCACAGGGCCCAACGTGGTGCTCAATCTTACGAACCATGAAATTATGAACTGATCTGAAATCAAGAGTTGGTTGCTTAAGCAACAGCCACCTAGAGTTGCAAGAATTTTTTTTTAATTTTTTTTAAACGTTTATTTAATTTTGAGACAGAGAGAGACAGAGCATGAACAGGGGAGGGGCAGAGTGAGAGGGAGACACAGAATCTGAAGCAGGCTCCGGCTCTGAGCTGTCAGCACAGAGCCCGATGCGGGGCTCGAACTCACGGACCGTGAGATCATGACCTGAGCCCAAGTCGGATGCTCAACCGACTGAGCCACCCAGGCGCCCCGTAGAGTTGCAAGAATTTTTAAGTTGCGCCTAGAGTTGCAAGAATTTTTAAGTGGAAAATTTTAATTTCTTGCTTTGCTATCTGTATAGTTCAAAGTTGCTACTGTTTATAAACACCTTGATTTAGGAATATGTAAATTTAGCAATTTTCTTGTTTACATTATCTCCTCAATTGTTAATGAAGCTCAAAGAAGCCATAAAAATCAGTAAAGTATGCCTTACTTATTGTGTAAATACAAACTTTTTATAACATACTTTATTTATATCTTGTTCCAATCAGTATCCATAAGATGATAGGCCATTAAATGGCCATTAAAGTCCATGAATATTGGACATAAGAATTATCCTATATATTAAGATTGAGCTCTTAGCCAGAAATTCTATTTAGAACAATCCTCATTTTTAATTTTTTTAATTTTCATTATTAAAATAGGACATAAAATTAATGAGAAAAACCCCTTTCTTGCTTTTCTTTCATTTTCTACTGTACAATAGTAAACCTAGAATAATTAATGCTAATATTTATTATTTAATTTTTTAAATAAGCGTCTTCATTATATTCATACTAATGACCTGAAATGTAATCTTAATGATTTTTAGATAATTGTTTGTGACATGATCATCATGATCCTCATGATCTTGGAAACTTTGATTAGTCTGGTTGTAAAACTCAGAATATTAAAGCATTGATAGGGATTTAAGAATTGTGTATGTAGTTGTATGTACACAGAATAAATCTATGTGGAGCCGCTTGTTTTAATCAGATCACTGAAACACAAAACAAAACAAAACAAAATGTACTGACGTGTTTGATCAAATTTCTATTCATAATGAAATCAAAATAGTTGAACACACCAAATTTTCCTACAAAACTTATTTTCAGTATAAAAATAGTAATTCCTTGAATGACTTTTATATAATACTTTTCCTAGAAATATTCACTGTGCTATTTGATTTGATCTTGACAAAAACCTGATTTGGAAGGTATACACACATATGTGTGCACCTAAACTCAACAGATGAAGGGCTTGTTACAAAATAAAGACAATTCTAAAGAGCAACAATAAATTTAACTTTGGCAAGTCCTACCCTTTGTGAGAAAAATACACTTGTTTCAGTGGTTTTCCTGTCCTTGTTTATAAAGCCCCCTAATTTTCTTATGTTCACCCATTCATTTATTCAATTATCTGCTCATTTATTCAACAGTGTTATTTGCTATATGCCAGACACTGCAAGTCATTGTAAGGAAAACACAAAGATGTTTTTTCTTTGTGTAGAAAGATGTAGAAACTCAAAATTCAGGTGTAAGAGGCAACGAGGTCAAGGAAGCAAATAATTATGAAGATCAAAAGTAAATTGCATAGAAAAGAACAATCATGTCTATGTAGAAGAAGTTAAAGAAAACTCATTCCTATAGCTAGATGGTTGAGGGAAGGGGATTCCAGGAAGATAGCAATATAAAAGATTCCACAAAAAATATGGCTTGGCAAGAACATGGGATAGGGAGGAGTAGAGATAGTGAAAGCCAAGGTTGGTAGACTCGGGGAGAAAGACCTTGTACAACATTATACTGATTATTTGTACTTTTTCCTGCAGATGATGGGAGCTACAAAAAAAAAAGTTTACACATTTACATTATATTCTAATTTATATGCTTGGTAGCTGCTAATTTTAAATTGTAGTAACATATTGGATAACAATTTGACACTTTGACACTATATATTTAGTTTGAAGAGACTCCTAACTTGTAACCAAATAATTTCACATACAGGTAAATATACACTAAAAACTCTCACACATGTCCCTCCCCCCCCCCCCCCGCAAAAGATATACATCCATGCTAACAACAGCACCCTCTGTAATAGTAACAATAGAAACAATCCAAATATTTTTTTAGTAAGTGAATGATAAAGTGTGGTATGTTTTATAAAATGAGTTGCTATGTATAGCAATGAAGTAAACTGAAAGAAGATAATCACATGATTCTCTCAATACATTTTTGAAAGAATTGTGTGATGTTTAACATCTATTTAATACTTTTTGAAGTTTATTTATTAGAGAGAGAGAGAGAACATGCAAGCAGGTGAGAGGCAGAGAGAGAGAGGGAGAGACAGAATTCCAAGCAGGCTCCATGCTGTCAACACACAGCCCAAAGCAGGGCTTTATCTCGAAAATTGTGAGATCATGACCTGAGCTGAATTCAAGAATTGGATGCTTAACCTATTGAGCCACCCTGGTGCCCCTATTTAATATTTTTAAAAGTCAGCAAATTTTAAACAGAAAGAAATTTTCTAATTAATGAAGAAGCTCAATACTTAGTGAAAACATATTAATGAAATTCCTGTAACAGCAGGACCTCTACAGCTCAACTACTATTGAACATAGTATTACAGATTTAGAACAATATTATTATAAAGAAAGAAAAGTAAATTAGAAAGTTAAAAATTAGAAAGGAAATGAAAAATTCATTCCCTGATGATATGTATGTCTACCTAAAATATCAATAGAATTAATAAACTAATACAACTAATGAAAGATTCAACAAAATTTTAGACATTGGTATTAATTACAAAACAGAGCTGACAGTGGCATTCACCACTTTTTTTATGGTTAATGTCAGCTCTGATTGGCCAAGCATTTATTCTGGTAAGTCTATAGCCATGCAAAAGCACTTTTGAATTATTATGAATATGATTACTCCTACAAGGTTCAGTAATGAAGTCAAGGAGGCAGAGCGAATTTAGAGGAATGAATAAATACAAACTTAAAATCCATTATGACTAGAAGTGTTCTTTTATTTAGTAGGTTTTTTTTTTTAAGTTAGTTTAATTTTCCTATCCCCACGTAACCAAACCGAACCCATCTTGGTATTATTTTACCATAATAGATTCAGATCTATAGTATGGCTTAATATTATGACTGTGAATACTAAAATTTATGAAAGACATTAACCTGCCCTTTTTTAATTACAAAATTAGCAGATCTTGAGCTCTGATTAATACAAGTTCCAGAAATGGAACTTTTTTTGTTATAGCTAGTGATACAAATACCTTCATACTATCTCCTTATAACCAAAATATATATGTAATTAGCTCTCATCCTGTGATGATTTTAATAGGGCAAATGTAAATTAAATTGTGAAGCCAGTACTCCTACTAATAATAAGCTTTGAAAGATTCTAAGCATTAATGAAAAAGTAATTTATCATTAAGTATTTTTATTGAGCAGCTTCTATGTACATTAACACTTACCTAGGTGTTATGAAAGATACAAAGTCATATAGAATTTGGACTTTACTCTCAAATATCATACAATTTTTTGTTCAGAGATCATACAGTTTGAGACAAGACATAAACATCTGAAGACTTAAGACAGAATATGGAAAATGCCCACTTGAATGGTCCATATTTTAATAAATACTGTGAGTTTAGCGGGGAGAGATTTTTTTTTTTGTAAGCCACACTGGTTGGGAAATAGATGAAACAAAGGAAAACCTTGATGATTATAATATAATACATTATATTATAAAATAAATTCTTATAAATTATTTCAGTGAAGACACTATGCTGTACAATATATTTACTTTGAAGATAGAACACTTAAAACACTGATGACCTTGCTTTATCACTAAGATAGAATTAAGACTGTAGAAACATACACAAGTAGGTATTGAAATAGAAAAACTTCTTATATGACTTACCTGCTTACAACAACATTCAGTTTGGGGTGCCTGGGTGGCTCAGTTGGTTAAGCCTCCTACTTCAGCTCGGGTCATGATCTCACAGTTCGTGAGTTTGAGTCCCGTGTCAGGCTCTGTGCTAACAGCTCAGACCCTGGAGCCTGCTTCAGATTCTGTGTCTCCCTCTCTCTCTGCCCCTACCCCATTCACACTCAGTCTATCAAAAATAAATAAACATTAAATAATTTTTTAAAAAGTCATTCAGTTTAAGATGTTTAAAAAAAAAGCTTAGAGTTGCCTGGGTGGCTCAGTCAATTGAGTGACTGACTCTCCGTTTCAGCTCAGGTCATGATCCCAGGGTTATTGGATCAAGCCCCACATGCAGCCCTGCTCTGAGTGGGGAGCCCTGCTTAAGATTTTTTCCCCCTCTCCCCCCTCCCCCTCCTCCCTAAAATTTAAAAAAAAATTAAAAGAAAGCTTAGAGAGAAATATGTCTCAGCAATACATAAGGACCATTAATTCAACTGAATAATGCCTCAACTTTTGAAACATTTATCTAAAACCCATGCATTATTTTCAGATCTGAAGGAGACTTTAGATATGTTATAGAGAATGCAAGATTAGAGAATTTACATGATTTTCCCAAATTCACACCAGTATTAGGTGGTAAAATTTAAATTAGTTTGCCATATTAGTTATCTCTTGTGGTATAACAAAATGCCTCCATATGTAGTGATTATAAAAGAAAAATATTTTCCCTCTCTCCATCTTACACACACATACACACACACACACACACACACACACACACACACACACACACACAAAACACATCCTGCTCAGAGTGTTTTGGGTATTGCATTTGATGTATAGCAATTTGGTGAGAATATGTATCTTTATAATGTTGAATCTTCCGTATTGCAAACATGGTATACATATCTTCTTTCATTTGGGTCATCTTTAATTTTTTTGCAATATTTCTATGAAATTTTCTCTGTCTTCCACATCTTTTGGTAGAATTATTGCTAGGTATATGATGTTTTTAATGTTATTGTAAAGGATAAGTTTATTTAAATTGCCTTCTGTAATTCTTTTGGAAATTGTTATCATGTAATATATTGATTTGGGGTATATATTTTGCATATCCCCACAACTTGCTAAATTCAAATTAGTCTGTAGATTTAAAAAATTTTTTCTACATATAAAATTGTTGTCTATGAAAAATTACAGTTCTCTTTTTTTCTCCATCCTATACATTTTTTTCTTGCCTTAAGGCATTGGCTAGAACCTCTAGTACAACATTGTAAAGAAGTAATTATAACTGCATTCTTATCTCATGCCTTATCTCAGGAGGGAAGGCTTTAAATATTTCACCATTAAGTGTGATGTTTACTATAGGTTTTTGCTAAATACTTATGATTACTTTATGCTATTTTGTCATTCAATTCTTGTTAAGACTTTTTATCGTAAATGGGGGTTGACATTTTATCACATAATTTTCCATTTTAAATTATTAATTTAGTCAACTTCATTGATTTAAATTTTTTTTTACATTTATTCATTTTTGAGAGACAGAGAGAGACAGAGCACAAGTGGGGAAGGGACAGAGAGAGAGGGAGACACAGAATCTGAAGCAGGCTCCAGGCTCCCAGCTGTCAGTACAGAGCCCAAAGCGGAGCTTGAACTCACAAACCACAAGATCATGACCTGAGGCCAAAGTTGGACACTTAACTGACTGAGCCACCCAGGTGCCCTGATTTTTATTTGAATGCTAAGTTACCAGGTAATTCCTGGAATAGACTTCTATTTATGAAGTATTTGTTATTTTAATATGTTTTTAAAATGTATTTTATACCCCACAAGTCACTATTTTTATTGGTGTAATCATGTAATATTTTTTCCCTCAAACATTAACCTTTTTTCTTCTCTTTCTACTTTCCTGCATTCTCATATTTCTGTCCACACTAGTTTTTCTTCTTCCTAAAGAATTCTTCTTAGTATCACTTTTGGTTTTGATAGATGGTGACAAATCCTTAGAATTTGGGTTGGGGGAAGGAAGGGTGTTTGGAGGTATTTTTCAACTGCTTTTAGTATTAAATAATGTTTTCCCTGTATATTGAGTTTTAGAGAGGCAATTATTTTCTCTTATCACATTAAAGACAGTATTCCATTGACATCTGGTCTCCATTGTTCTTTTGAGACATCAGCAATCAACCTAATGATGATCCTTTAGAATTTATCTTTCCTTTTTCTACCTTATTTTAAATCTTTGCCTTTGTTTTTAAATATTTTTACTCTGATATTCCTAGATATGGTTTTCTTTACATTAATATCAGTTGAGGGTCTAGAATTTCTTCAATCAGTAGTTGGTAAAATTCTTACCAGTTTCTTTCTAATATTATTTCTAATCCATTCCCTCTATCCTCCCTGATGGGCCTCACTTATATAAGTAAATGCATATGTACTGTGATCAATATATCTCTTATGACTTTTTTCTGCAATTTATTTTTATTTTCTGTACTTCAGATTATATTCTACTTCTCTATTTTGATATGCAAACTGGAAAAGAGTCTTATTTCTGTGTAAGTACCCTTTTCCTTCATGATGTTTGCATGAAATTCTGGCTGCTTTCATATCCATGAGTTCTATTTTTTTTCCTGCCCAGAATTGTGAGATTACTGCAAGTCCTACTGGTCTCTCAGCCTCTTAGCTGCTTCCTTCTGTTCAGCTCCTTGGCTGCCTGTTCTAAACTAAAAGTAGACAAATGAATGGAAAGGAAAATTAGCAAGCAAATTTGAGCTTACCTTAGTTACTTTCTAAATCTCTCCCCCCCATACACACACACATACACACACTTCTCTCTCTCTCTCTGTCTCCCTCTGTCTCTCTGTCTCCCTCTGTCTCTCTGTCTCTCTGTCTCTCTGTCTCTGTCTCTCTGTCTCTCTGTCTCTCTCTCTCTCTCTCTCTCTCTCTCATTCTCTCTGTCTCTCTCTGTCCCATTTATTTCTCTATTTCTGGCTGTTTGGATGTCTGAGTCTAAGATGTCTTCGAACAGACTTATGTTTTCTTGGTCTTTGTTAGTTGTTCTTAGTGTCATTATTGGTCTGATGCAAGCTTTGCCATCTTGGGCAGAATTGAAGTGTCTTTTGATATGTTATGTTATATTATATTATATTATATTATATTATATTATATTATATTATATATTTTTTATTTTAAAATTTTGTATTTTGTTTACTTAGAAAATGAAAACAACATTATATTTAGCTGAAGAACAATATTAGATTTGCTTTGCTTATGTTTTAAAAAATAAAATGTTAATAGGACAGACTGCCATAGTTTATATTTCTTAACTACTTATTGTTTGTTTCATAGATGTATTTTACAAATAATGGAGACTACACAGAAAAATCACATAATTAAAAAATGCATGGTTTAACTTACCCTTTCCTCAGTTCACAATCTGCTAAAACCCTTTCATGAATCTTAAATTTATATCTTCTTTGCCCATCTACTGGAAATATTTAGCCCATGAATTAATCTTTTCACATCCATAATAAAGCAAATTAGAATGAATTACCTTTTACTTTATATCTGGTGTTTTTGCTGGACACTTTTTGGGAAATACTAATTCTTTTCAAGTACCAATTCATTTTAAGGAAGAGAAAACCAGAATTAGAAGACAAATGGGGGCGCCTGAGTGGGTCAGTTGGTTGAGCGTCCGACTTTGGCTCAGGCCATGATCTTGCTGCCAATGAGTTTGAGCACCACATCGGGCTCTGTGCTGACAGCTCAGAGCCTGGAGCCTGTTTCAGATTCTGTGTCTCCCTCTCTCTCTGACCCTCCCCCATTCATACTCTGTCTCTCTCTCTGTCTCAAAAATAAATAAGTGTTAAAGAAGACAAATGAAAAATGATAGTGTGAGACAAAGTAAAAGTAGTTGGAAACTATGTGGTAGACAATTTCCTTCTGGGAGCCCATGATGAACATAGTAGTCTTTGTTTTGTTTCTGCTATGGCTGCTATTTACAAGATGAAGGATTTAAGATTCCACATTCCCTCAGGCTTTGATTTGTAAGAAACTATTTCAGGAATTAGTTTTGGATGCTAGCTGAGGTGCCACACATTCTAGTTAGATGGAACTTTTTTCCACTTCAATATTTGAAATTTTAGCAGCATCTGTCTTAACTATGCAGACTAGTGTACTATTTGCTTTGAAAGCCAGTTGCCAATTTACTTGATTTTTCGCTTTCTTATTGTTCCTAATGTGACTAGTGATGGAGTAATTGCCACAAACCTGAGCTGTCATTTTGAAGTACAAGCTACCCTTCAGCTGTTACACATGACAAAGCATGGTCCAGTGATATAGATGGGATTTTAGCAGTGATTCAATCTAAATGTGCAAGTCTCTCCAAACTAGTTGGTTATCAGATTTACATGATGGTCATATGATATCTGTGAAACAAGAGCTCTAATTAACACACATTTGAAAATGTAAGCAATATAAATATAGTTAGCTTCATTGCTTATTTCTTTATCCAAGTGAAACCAATGAAGGGTACTTTGGCATAGAGTTGTTGGAATGGAAGATACACCCTAGACCTGATGGCACCAAGCAGGGAGTGCTGGAGAGAGCAGTCTAAGGGACGAAAACTCCTGGAGTTTTTCTCAAACATCATACCACCGAAGAGAAAACTTAGGGAAATGGAGAGAATTGAATCAAAAGTTAGAATCTGGTAAAATCAAGTTATTAATGGAACCAAAAGGATTAAGCAGAGGTGAAACAGAAGAAGATGTGACTGACTCTATAAGACTGACTCTTAAGGCTGACTCTATAAATATCAATATAAACATTGAGCGTCTGCCAATATTGTATAATTGCTCTAGCTGCCTTGTTGGACAGTGGGGAAGAGGCTTAAAGGAGATGCACAGAACCACCGAAATGATGCTCTATTGTCTATTGTAAAGAATTCAAACATTCTCTCCTGTAATTTAAACTTCCCTGATGCATACACAGTTCTTTTGTTTTTCTAAACTCTCACAATTCCTCTTCAGTCATTCTAGGCACCAATTAAACCCAGACTCCTTCTGTTCATGGAAAGCATCTAATGCCTTCTTCTCTCAAAGCCATATTTCATACTGGTCATTGCCTTTCATCCTCATATGTGCACTTCCCAGACTTCCTTTAAAACCCAGACAAAAATCTCACCTCTTCTACCAGGTAGTGTGAGAATTTCATGAAGACTTCTATATCTCACACTAGCCAGAAACAATCCATCAGATCCTAAAACTGTGAGATACTTATTTGTGTCTTTATGCGTGTATTTTTCTTCTAAATTTCCTTACCATTAATAGTGTTTGTGTCACCTACATTAATTTATTGTAAGTTCTTTGGTAACAGACACTCTGGGTTATGTGTTTTGCATTGTCCACGTTATAAAAGTAACTTGAATGTAATGGACCCTAAAAAAAAAACAACTTTCAACAAATGAATGCACAGTTAAATCAATTAAATATGATCAATGATATTATTATGGGGTTTTGAGGCATATATATATATATATATATATATTATAGTTTACATATCCTTTTACAACTTTCTTCTTTCACTTAATATTTTTGAAATGTATCCATTTTAAGATAACATATCCATTCTTAAAAACCCTAAGACAATATAGCAAAATGTTAGTATGTGATAAATCATGGTGTTATATTATTATGGGCATGGTATATTATAATCCATTTTTACCTATTTTGTCAAAATATTTCATAATAAAATATTTTAATGCAAAAAGTGGTCTACTTAAGAAACTTTGGCAAGCACCTTTGAAGAAATTTTCAGTGATGACCATATGAATCTTTAAGTGAGTTATATTGTCTTTCTCTGTGAATTCGCCCTTAGTAAGCAAATGGTGACATTAAGTTTGAATATCAAGTGAACATCTATTTATTGAAAAATTGCCCTTGTAGCTT
Source organism: Prionailurus viverrinus (assembly GCF_022837055.1). Taxonomy (NCBI): domain Eukaryota; kingdom Metazoa; phylum Chordata; class Mammalia; order Carnivora; family Felidae; genus Prionailurus; species Prionailurus viverrinus. Next base: position 60,899,876 of record NC_062568.1, on the reverse strand, counting down.
CTTACCATGAATTTGACTTCATAAAAATTACTATATGATTTCATCAATTTGATTCTTTTCTCTTGAAGATGAAAACTTTGGGTTTGTTATTTTATTGCTAAGAATTGAAAACTAGAATGACTAACATAAGCTAATGATATAAAGGCACTTCAAAAAAATAGAACATAAACCCTACCCTCAAGGACATTGCCTTCTAGTAGGAAAAAAATTTACAGTACAGTATGATAATAGATTTCATCATGAAAATGGCCTTGGAGAGTAAATGCTATTTTCTTCTTTTATATAAATAAGAAAATGGAAGCCCAAGTGACTGCTCCTTATACTCTATAACAAAATTGCCAATATTTAGAGTTTATTTCAGATTAAATTATTATTATCATATAGAAATTTATATGGACAATTTTTAAGCAAAGGAGAGATGGTGCCTAAACTGTTATCTAATCCAATTAAAATCTATCAGTTAATGATACTTCACTTTATTTAATGCATTGCCTTGCCCTAAGAGCATGATACCCATGATAGGTAGGAATGAAGATAGCTTTTATACCATTAATTCACCCTATGATGTAAGTGGTTCACTCAGCATCTGATCCTATCCATAATATGAAAGGATTAACTTGAACCAGTTAGTCTATAAGACCATATTTAGTATAAAATACCTATGATTTTCTTCCATGAATCTACCTCATAGTCCTTTTTATTTTGTAAAATGGTGATTTATTTATTTGTGGATAGTAGGGCTGGAAATAAATTAGAATAAATTGGGACAGGGGTGCCTGGGTGGCTCAGTTGGTTAAGCGACTGACTTCAGCTCAGGTCATGATCTCACAGTCCGTGGGTTCGAGCCCCGCGTCGGGCTCTGTGCTGACAGCTCAGAGCCTGGAGCCTGCTTCTGATTCTGTGTCTTCCTCTCTCTCTGCCCCTCCCCCTGCTTGCAGTCTGCCTCTCTCTCTCAAAAATAAAGAAACATTAAAAAAAAAGAATTGGGACATATACAAAAAAGACACATACACCACTGTACAACAAAATAAACTCTCTGATCAAATGCCATTTGTTTTTAAATAATTGACAGTGGAAACATTAGTCTCATTGTTTTCTGAGGCCCAAAAGACAAAATCATTATTTCTGCTCTGACACCCAAATAACCTGATTAACAGAGATACAATGTTGAGTGGAGCTAGCCTTCTTAAAAGATCTAATATAAAATTTCTCCTTTTAATGCTAGCTTATTAAATTACATGTTGGTCTAGGTGTCCAAAAATAAGACCAAGCTTTCTTCTGTTAATGCATTGGTCCTTATATTTAAACATTGAGTTCCTATGTGGAACACCAGGCCAGGCAGGGCAATTTATCAGTGGTTCAAGAAGATGCTTCTCATGATGTTTCTACTCTAGTGGTATTCTCCCTCACCCATTCTTCTATCTCTTGTCCCCATCAATCATTATTGTGTTCATATTATCACTGTTTTTTCATGCAAATGCATAAATTCTATATTTTATTTTCTAATTTTTTTTCCAAAGTATGCCCTTTACTCTACAGATATAACCAAGAGAATCTAAGTCTCCAATATGATATGGAGCACATTAAAAGATTAAAAACACTTGTGGTTATTTACTTGCATGCCTATATTTAGATGTATGTGTATATGTATTCACATATACATATACATGTTACATGTTTGATATAAGCTGATTTTATATTAGTTTGACAAAATATGATGTCCAAATATGTTTTAGTTTATCATCTAACATTTGAGTCTTTCCTTGTTGGTATGTTCTTAAAAATCCAATCCTTAGGAGGACAGGGCCCAATAGATTATTTTATTAGTCTGTCTATGTAAGCATCATGCACAGAACCAACTATGGTGTGAGTATAAAAAGTGGTATGATGCCTTCCATGTATCAGAAAACCAAGTGTTAAAATCTGTCCTTTTATATAAATCCCACAATTATATGCAAAGCAACAAGAAGCAACAGTTTTGTACCAAAACATTTTCTTGTTTCATTGTAGTAGTATTTCATACAAATTTTGATAATTTGTCATGTTTTACCCTAAGTAATTCTTTATAATAATAGGGTCATTGAACATTTAATTTGAATCTTATAATTACTGACCTTTGACATCTTCCATCCTCTTATTTCTCAAGAGATCAAACAACAAAAGCACATTGTTCAGTACATGTTCATGATAATAACAATGGAGAGTCAAATGTTCTTGGTAAGAAGTAAGCTGAGCAAAGAGACAGTAAAAATTGTGACATTTTGAATAGCTAAGTGAAATAATATATCAGGGAAATTATCTCTATAATAGTTCAAGAATTACCTTGTATTTGCACTTGAAATTCTCCTAAAGATATTGAGAATATAGTTGTAGTAGTTTCCACCAGTAAAGTTGACAGACTAAAATTCAGTAATGGCATGACCTCTTAATGTTTGACCAGATAGCCAACATAACATTTTGCATTGATCGCCTTCAAAAATTTTACCATTATAGTTTTTATCACAATTTTAGCTAAGGGGTGCCTAGTGGTGCAGTCGCTTAAGTGTCCAACTTCAAGTGAGGTCATGGTCTCGCAGTGCTTGAGTTTGAGCCCCACTTCGGGCTCTCTGCTGTCAGTGCAGAGCCTGCTTTGGATCCTGTCTCCCTCTCTCTCTATCCCTCCCCAACTTGTGCTCTCTCTTTCTCAAAAATAAATAAACATTAAAAAGATTCAACTAAAAAATGCAAAATGCACAGAAAAATATCCTTAATGCATCTCTAGTTTCAACGGTGTTGATTTTCTACACCAACTACAATAGATGCTTTGCAGTTTTTGATAGTTAATAATCTATTCTTTGGTAGAGGGCACTTAACATCGTTGTTTAATGCTTTAGCAAAAATAGTTATAAGGTATTAAAAACAAGTCTCTAGGGGCGCCTGGGTGGCTCAGTCAGCTGAGCGTCTGACTTAGGCTCAGATCATGATTTCGTGGTTTGTGAGTTTGAGTCCCACGTCAGGCTCTGTGCTGAAAGCTCAGAGCCTGGTGCCTGCTTCGGATTCTGTGTCTCCCTTCCCTGCTCCCCCTCTCTATCAGGATTATGTTTTATATTACTATTGACTTACCATACTTGAATTACTGGCAAGATAGTATATGTGATTTTCCAGGCCCAACTGAAAATTATCTTTGTCAATGATTCTTTCCCTCTCTCTCTCTCTCTCTCTCTCTCTCTCTCTCTCAGTCACTCTCTTTGTCCCTCCTGTGTGTGCGTGTGTGTGTCTGTCTGTCTGTCTGTCTGCCTGCCTCTGTGTCTGATCTATGTGCTTATAGAACTTAAAAGATGATACTGATATTTGAATTTACCTTCTGAATTAAAATAACTGAACCATGATACGGTTACCTTTTGTTATATAAAAAAAAACATTTCAAAACTTGGTTTCAAAAACAACAATTATTTACCTCACAATTCTGTGGATCAGAATTTCAATCTGAGCTAGCTGTAGGGTTCTTTCAATATCTGAGCTCAGTTGTACTAAATCATGCATCTGTGGTAAACTGAACTAGTTATGGTAGAATCAGAAACCCATCTAAGCTTAAGATACTTTCTATTTTCATGTCTTTTTTTTCAATATATGAAGTTTATTGTCAAATTGGTTTCCATACAACACCCAGTGCTCATCCCAAAAGGTGCCCTCCTCAATACCCATCACCCACCCTCCCCTCCCTCCCACCCCCCATCAACCCTCAGTTTGTTCTTAGTTTTTAACAGTCTCTTATACATTGGCTGTCTCCCACTCTAACCTCTTATTTCCCTTCCCTTCCCCTATGGGTTTCTGTTAAGTTTCTCAGGATCCACATAAGAGTGAAACCATATGGTATCTGTCTTTCTCTGTATGGCTTATTTCACTTAGCATCACACTCTCCAGTTCCATCCACGTTGCTACAAAAGGCCATATTTCATTTTTTCTCATTGCCACGTAATATTCCATTGTGTATATAAACCACAATTTCTTTATCCATTCATCAGTTGATGGACATTTAGGCTCTTTCCATAATTTGGCTATTGTTGAGAGTGCTGCTATGAACATTGGGGTGCAAGTGCCCCTATGCATCAGTACTCTTGTATCCCTTGGGTAAATTCCTAGCAATGCTATTGCTGGGTCATAGGGTAGGTCTATTTTTAATTTTTTGAGGAACCTCCACACTGTTTTCCAGAGCGGCTGCACCAGTTTGCATTCCCACCAACAGTGCAACAGGGTTCCCATTTCTCCACATACTCTCCAGCATCTATAGTTTCCTGATTTTTTCATTTTGGCCACTCTGACTGGCATGAGGTGATATCTGAGTGTGGTTTTGATTTGTATTTCCTTGATGAGGAGCGACATTGAGCATCTTTTCATGTGCCTGTTGGCCATCCGGATGTCTTCTTTAGAGAAGTGTCTATTCATGTTTTCTGCCCATTTCTTCACTGGGTTATTTGTTTTTCAGGTGTGGAGTTTGGTGAGCTCTTTATAGATTTTGGATACTAGCCCTTTGTCCGATATGTCATTTGCAAATATCTTTTCCCATTCTGTTGGTTGCCTTTAGTTTTGTTGGTTGTTTCCTTTGCTGTGCAAAAGCTTTTTATCTTCATAAGGTCCCAGTAATTCCTTTTTGCTTTTAATTCCCTTGCCTTTGGGGATGTGTCAAGTAAGAGATTGCTACGGCTGAGGTCAGAGAGGTCTTTTCCTGCTTTCTCCTCTAGGGTTTTGATGGTTTCCTGTCTCACATTCAGGTCCTTTATCCATTTTGAGTTTATTTTTGTGAATGGTGTGAGAAAGTGGTCTAGTTTCAATCTTCTGCATGGGTCCACTTGTCCCAGCACCATTTGTTAAAGAGACTGTCTTTTTTCCATTGAATATTCTTTCCTGCTTTGTCGAAGATTAGTTGGCCATATGTTTGTGGGTCTAGTTCTGGGGTTTCTATTCTATTCCATTGGTCTATGTGTCTGTTTTTGTGCCAATACCATGCTGTCTTGATGATGACAGCTTTGTAGTAGAGGCTAAAGTCTGGGATTGTGATGCCTCCTGCTTTGGTCTTCTTCTTCAAAATTCCTTTGGCTATTCGGGGCCTTTTGTGGTTCCATATGAATTTTAGGATTGCTTGTTCTAGTTTCGAGAAGAATGCTGGTGCAATTTTAATTGGTGTTGCATTGAATGTGTAGATAGCTTTGGGTAGTATTGACATTTTGACAATATTTCTTCTTCCAATCCATGAGCAGGGAATGTCTTTCCATTTCTTTATATCTTCTTCAATTTCCTTCATAAGCTTTCTATAGTTTTCAGCATACAGATCTTTTACATCTTTGGTTAGATTCATTCCTAGGTATTTTATGCTTCTTGGTGCAATTGTGAATGGGATCAGTTTCTTTATTTGTCTTTCTGTTGCTTCACTATTAGTGTATAAGAATGCAACTGATTTCTGTACATTGATTTTGTATCCTGCAACTTTGCTAAATTCATGTATCAGTTCTAGCAGACTTTTGGTGGAGTCTATCAGATTTTCCATGTATAATATCATGTCATCTGAAAAAAGTGAAAGCTTAACTTCATCTTTGCCAATTTTGATGCCTTTGATTTCCTTTTGTTGTCTGATTGCTGATGCTAGAACTTCCAACACTATGCTAAACAACAGCGGTGAGAGTGGACATCCCTGTCGTGTTCCTAATCTCAGGGAAAAAGCTCTGTTTTTCCCCATTGAGGATGATGTTAGCTGTGGGTTTTTCATAAATGGCTTTTATGATGTTCAAGTATGTTCCTTCTATCCCGACTTTCTCGAGGGTTTTTATTAAGAAAGGGTGCTGAATTTTGTCAAAGGCCTTTTCTGCATCGATTGACAGGATCATACGGTTCTTATCTTTTCTTTTATTAATGTGATGTATCACGTTGATTGATTTGCGAATGTTGAACCAGCCCTGCATCCCAGGAATGAATCCCACTTGATCATGGTGAATAATTCTTTTTATATGCTGTTGAATTGGATTTGCTAGTATCTTGTTGATAATTTTTGCATCCATATTCATCAGGGATATTGGCCTGCAGTTCTCTTTTTTTTTACTGGGTCACTGTCTGGTTTAGGAATCAAAGTAATACTAGCTTCATAGAATGAGTCTGGAAGTTTTTCTTCCCTTTCTATTTTTTGGAATAGCTTGAAAAGGATAGGTATTATCTCTGCTTTAAACGTCTGGTAGAACTCCCCTGGGAAGCCATCTGGTCCTGGACTCTTATTTGTTGGGAGATTTTTGATGACTGATTCAATTTCTTCACTGGTTATGGGTCTGTTCAAACTTTTATTTCCTCCTGATTGAGTTTTGGAAGCATGTGGGTGTTTAGGAATTTGTCCATTTCTTCCAGGTTGTCCAGTTTGTTGGCATATAATTTTTCATAGTATTCCCTGATAATTGCTTGAATCTCTGAGGGATTGGTTGTAATAATTCCATTTTCATTCATGATTTTATCTATTTGGGTCATCTCCCTTTTCTTTTTGAGAAGCCTGGCTAGAGATATGTCAATTTTGTTTATTTTTTCAAAAAACCAACTCTTGGTTTTGTTGATCTGCTCTACAGTTTTTTTTAGATTCTATATTGTTTATATTTGCTCTGATCTTTATTATTTCTCTTTCTCTGCTGGGTTTAGGCTGCCTTTGCTGTTCTGCTTCTAGTTCCTTTAGGTGTGCTGTTAGATTTTGTATTTGGGATTTTTCTTGTTTCTTGAGATAGGCGTGGATTGCAATGTATTTTCCTCTCAGGACTGCCTTTGCTGCGTCCCAAAGCGTTTGGATTGTTGTATTTTCATTTGCATTTGTTTCCATCTATTTTTTAATTTCTTCTATAATTGCCTGGTTGACCCATTCATTCGTTAGTAGGGTGTTCTTTAACCTCCATGCTTTTGGAGGTTTTCCAGACTTTTTCCTGTGGTTGATTTCTAGCTTCATAGCATTGCGGTCTGAAAGTATGCATGGTATGATTTCAATTTGTATACTTATGAAGGGCTGTTTTGTGACCCAGTATATGATCTATCTTGGAGAATGTTCCATGTGCACTCGAGAAGAAAGTATATTCTGTTGCTTTGGGATGCAGAGTTCTAAATATATCTGTCAAGTCCATCTGATCCAATGTATCTTCAGGGCTCTTGTTTCTTTATTGACCGTGTGTCTAGATGATCTATCCATTTCTGTAAGTGGAGTGTTAAAGTCCCCTGCAATTACCACATTCTTATCAATAAGGTTTCTTATGTTTGTGAGTAATTCTTTTATATATTTGTGGGCTCCTGTATTAGGGGCATAGACATTTATAATTGTTAGCTCTTCCTGATGGATAGACCCTGTGATTATTATATAATGCCCTTCTTCATCTCTTGTTTCAGCCTTTAATTTAAAGTCTAGTTTGTCTGATATAAGTCTGGCTACTCCAGCTTTCTTTTGACTTCCAGTAGCATGATAAATAGTTCTCCATCCCCTCACTCTCAATCTGAAGGTGTCGTCAGGTCTAAAATGAGTCTCTTGTAGACAGCAAATAGATGGGTCTTGTTTTTTTATCCATTCTGATACCCTATGTCTTTTGGTTGGCACATTTAGTCCATTGATATTCAATGTTATTATAGAAAGATATAGGTTTAGAGTCATTGTGATGTCCATAGGTTTCATGCTTGTAGCGATGTCTCTGGTACTTTGTCTCACAGGATCCCTCTTAGGATCTCTTGTAGGGCTGGTTTAGTGGTGACGAATTCCTTCAGTTTTTGTTTGTTTGGGAAGACCTTTATCTCTCCTTCTATTCTAAATGACAGACTTGCTGGATAAAGAATTCTCGGCTGCACATTTTTTCTCTTCATCACATTGAAGATCTCTTGCCATTCCTTTCTGGCCTGCCATGTTTCAGTAGAGAGATCGGTCACGAGTCTTATAGGTCTCCCTTTATATGTTAGAGCACGTTTATCTCTAGCTGCTTTCAGAATTTTCTCTTTATCCTTGTATTTCGCCAGTTTCCTTATGATATGTCATGCAGAAGATCGATTCAAGTTACGTCTGAAGGGAGTTTTCTGTGCCTCTTGGATTTCAATGCCTTTTTCCTTCCCCAGATCCAGGAAGTTCTCAGCTATTATTTCTTCAAGTACACCTTCAACACCTTTCCCTCTCTCTCCCTCCTCTGGAATACCAATTATGCATATTATTTATCTTTAGTGTATCACTTAGTTCTCTAATTTTCCCCTCATACTCCTGGATTTTTTTTTATCTCTCTTTTTCTCAGCTTCTTCTCTTTCCATAATTTTATCTTCTAGTTCACCTATTCTCTCCTCTGCCTCTTTAATCCGAGCCGTAGTTGTCTCCATTTTATTTTGCAGCTCGTTAATAGCCTTTTTTAGCTCCTCCTGGCTGTTCCTTAGTTCCTTGATCTCTGTAGCAAGAGATTCTCTGCTGTCCTTTATACTGTTTTCAAGCCCAGCGATTAATTTTATGACTATTATTCTAAATTCACTTTCTGTTATATTGTTTAAATCATTTTTGATCAGTTTGTTAGCTGTTGTTATTTCCTTGACGTTTTTCTGAGGGGAATTCTTCCGTTTCATCATTTTGGATAGTCCCTGGAGTGGCACTTCCCCTGTGCTGTCTTGAATAACTTGTGTTGGTGGGCGGGGCCACAGTCAGACCTGATGTCTGCCCACAGCCGACCACTGGGGCCACAGTCAGACTGGTGTGTGCCTTCTCTTCCCCTCTCCTAGGCGTGGGATTCACTGTGGGGTGGCGTGGCCCATCTGGGCTACTTGCACTGTGCCAGGCTTGTGGTGCTGGGGATCTGATGTATTAGCTGGGGTGCATCGGCAAGGTGCATAGGGGCGGGAGGGGCAGGCTCAGCTCACTTTTCCTTCAGAGATCCACTTCGGGAGGGGCCCTGAGGCACCAGGAGGGAGTCCGACCCGCCAGAGGGATGGATCCACAGAAGGGCAGCGTTGGGTGTTTGCGTGGTGCAAGCAAGTTCCCTGGCAGGAACTGGTTCCCTTTGGGATTTTGGTTGGGGGATGGGCGAGGGAGATGGCGCTGACGAGTGCCTTTGTTCCCTGCCAAGCTGAGTTCTTCTGTCATCCCGGGCTCAACAACTCTCCCTCCCATTGTCCTCCAGCCCTCCTGTTCTCTGAGCAGAGCTGTTAGCTTATAACCTTCTGGTTGTCAAGTCCCACTTGCTGTCAGAACATACTCTGTCTGGCCCCTCCTCTTTTGCAAGCCAGACTCGGTGGAGGGGGGCTCTGCTTGGCTGGCAGGCCGCCTCTCCTCCCTGGCTCCCTCCCGCCAGTCTGTGGAGCGTGCACCGCCTCGCCGCCCTTCCTACCCTCTTCCGTGGGCCTCCTATCTGGCTTGGCTCCGGAGACTCTGTTCTGCTAGTCCTCTGGCGGTTTTCTGGGTTATTTAGGCAGGTGTAGGTGGAATCTAAGTGATCAGCAGGACACGCGGTGAGCCCAGCGTCCTCCTACGCCACCATCTTCCCAGGATCCTATTTTCATGTCTTTTTTAATGTACCTTAGTATTTTGTAAAAGTGTTGAAAATTCCTTTCTTTTTAAACCATGCTAGGGGCGCCTGGGTGGCGCAGTCGGTTAAGCGTCCGACTTCAGCCAGGTCACGATCTCACGGTCCGTGAGTTCGAGCCCCGCATCAGGCTCTGGGCTGATGGCTCAGAGCCTGGAGCCTGTTTCCGATTCTGTGTCTCCCTCTCTCTCTCTGTTCCTCCCCCGTTCATGCTCTGTCTCTCTCTGTCCCAAAAATAAAATAAAACGTTGAAAAAAAAAATTTTTTTAAACCATGCTAAGGACAACAAAGAGTAAAATTCTGTGCCCATGCTTGAATAAGAATTGTAAAAAAAAAAAAAAATGGCATTGTATATCTGGGGACTAAATGGACCAAGTAAGGGTATTGAAAATACAATTCAAGGACAACAGATGTGGAATAATTCAGTCCAACTGCTTCTCACCAGTTAGCAATTATCCTTCCAGTGCTAAAACTATGAGGCTTTTTGTGTGTAGCTTAGTGAAGGAGGCAATTCCTTACAAGAAGGTATTTTTCATCAAAAATATTGTGTAGGTCACTTCATCTAATTAAATTATAATCTACAAATTCTATGCTATAGAATTAAATATGAGAGAATATCTGTGTCATTTGCTGGAGACTACCAGAAATATAAGCCTTTCTCACCAATGATTCTAAAACCTATGTCTTGTCTTAGTTTGGGATGCTATATCAAAGGACCATAAACTAGGTGGCTTACAAGCAACAGAAATTTATTCCACACATTCCTGGAGGTAGAAGTCAGAAACAGGGTGTCAACAATGTCAAGTTCTGGTTTCAAATTGCCAACTTCTTGTATTCTTACATGGTGGAAAGAGGGCAAGAAAACTCTCTGGTTTTCTTGGGTTAGGGTTAGGGTTATAAGAGCATTAATCCCATTCATTAGGACTCAACTTCCAAACCCGACCACTTCCCAAAGGCCCCACCTCCTAGTATCATCACACTGGGAGTTAGGATTTCAACTGATGAATTTTGGGAGGGAACAAACATTCTATCCATTGTATCCCTCCAGGCAACTAAATGAACAGATTTACAATACTAGCCTGTATATGAAAGAATATGTTGGGAAAAGAAGGAATGCTTTTAATAAACATTTTTAAAAGGGGTTGATTGGTATAATCTAAAAATTACAACCTGATCTCAATCTAGGTTTCAACCATCTTCTCTATCTCCATTGATGGTATTTTTAGAGGGATCAAATAAAGTTTTATCTGCTACCTTGAACTGTATGCTCTAGGATTCAATTTTATATGAAATGCATTAGCATTAGCCAACTTAAATAAAACCTAATTTCATAATTAGGAGGTATACCATAGTCTTTCTTCGTAAATATATTAGCCTTGGTAAATACCTTCTATTTCATCTTAATTTATTTCCATTCTCACTGGTTTTCATTTTGAAAAGTTAAAATGTCCCTTAATAAGTATACAATAAAAATTAAGCCAGTTGTCCTAGAGCACAAACCTCACCTGGATGAGTATTTTAATATGAAAAGTAAGCAGCAGCTAGGGTGGTGTTTTCTGAGGAAACTGAGTATATACAGCATTTGGTGCTGGGCATGGGCTTCTCAGTCACTGAGGGAAAATGAGAGGGCATTCCTCTCATTTCCTGCTAGAAACCTGAAATTATAAAACCAATGTTGGAACATAAATGTAAAATTACCTTTGCTTTTATGGATACACTTCTGCTGATTGATTAAGTGGTTGCTTGTCCATTTCTGCCTGTTATCTGTCTATTTATTGAAAGTCTCAAGACATAACTCTAGTTATTGAAAGTCCCTTTGTTCAAATGCCAAGAAATGTGAGATTTTATTTAGAATAAATATTAGAAATTTCTAGTTTATGTAAACTGTTTTGTTATATTTCCCTTTCCCTAAAGCCTTCTCCAGGAGATATTATGACAGACTGATTATGAGTTCACACTCCACTCCTAATTACTCTGCTCAAAATCACATGATATCTTTGTGAGCTTGGACAGATTGCTTAACACTGCTAAGTATTAGTTTCCTCAGCTGTCAAATAAAAACAAGGCTAACAATCCTATACATTGTATTTATTCATCTAGAATAGCAAGAGAATGCAGATGTGATGGGCCACTTTTTGGCTAAGTTGGATACAGCTCTTCCATATCCTCCTTTCCTCCATATTTGTTTTTATTCTCTTACAAAGGAACTTTGGTTACAAAATTGAAGAGGTAGAATTGTGGATGGGTTGAAATTGCCTGGCGGCAATCAAACTTGGGTGAGCAAATGGAATGGAATAGGGTACCCATCAAGCTTCTTGAACTGAATTTGTACTCCAGTGATTACAGGAGTGACAGAAAAAATCTGATGTAATTTCCTGGAAACTTATTTAATCTTGGGCAGTATAACCCTTCTAATTCTTCATTACTATCTGTGAATTAGTGATGATACTGGTGCAGTTCATCAAAGTACTGGATGCATTAAATGAAACCGTGGTTAAAAAAAGTAAAGTGCTAGGGGCTACCGGGTGGCTCAGTTGGTTAAGCGTCCAACTTTTGATTTCAGCTCAGGTTATGATCTCACAGTTCATGGGATCAAGTCCGTGTTGGGCTCTGTGCTGAAAGTGTGGAGCCTACTTGGGATTCTCTCTTCCTATCTTTCCGCCCGCCCCTGCTCATGTACCCTCTCGCTCTTTTTTTCTCTCTCTCAAAAATAAATATTTTTTAAAAAGTAAATTACTTGGCCAATTATTAATACTATTATTATTATTACTTTTATCATCTAGGAAACTCTCTGTACAAACTGACCTGTCTCAGGACCCAGATAACAAGCATGGGAAAGAGTTGTGTAGGAGGCTGTTTTTCCCAGCCATCCTCTTGCATCTCAAACCACGGAGTCCTAAATTTTGGGAACATAAGTAGACTGCAATCTTAGTGTGGACTGGAATTTTCATGATGGGAAATAACACTGTGAGATGTCACCAAGTGGATTTGTGAGCAGAGGCATAAGTAAGTGGAGCCAGAACAGGAGAATAACGTGGTAGCTTTCAGATGATGATCACCTTCAGGAACCACAGAATGCTGAGAATTGGAATACCTGGATTGCATAGGTAAAGGGCTTAACACAGTGCAGCATGCATTCAAAAAATGATTGCTGTAAGTATTATCATTGGGTCCATTTTCCACCTATTACAAGAGCCAGATAGCTAAAGAAGAAAATGGACTCCTAAACAGCTTTGGTCATCTACAGTAGCAGTTTTCTTAGCATGTCGACAGTTTACAATCGCTTGGGTGTAAAATAATGATACGATATTGTAGTTCCAGCTGGCTAATGAAAATAGAGATAACCATAAATCCTGGGGGATTTTCTGCTTGGTGAGAAGTAAAGAAAGATAAGCCAAAACATAGTAGAAATACAGGCTACCTTTATCACTTTGCTTAATACTTAATATCTCAACATCTTGAAGGATGTATAGGATTTCAATAGGCATACTCCAGAAGGAAGTAAAAACATGAGCAAAATGAAAAAGAATTTATGGGAAGTGTGAGTAGTCTAATTTGTCTAAGGACAGAGCTTCCCTTTGTGTATGTTTCAGTTATTTATTGCTGCATAACAAAACACCCCAAAATTTAGTGGCTTAGAACAGCAATTTGTTATTTCTCGTGATTCTGGGGTTGACTGGTCAGATCTTCTGATCCAGATGGCCTAGCCTGGGGTCACTTACATGGCTGCATTCAGCAGAGCATCCTGCTAAAGTGTCTTAGTTCTCCTTGACATGTCCTTGTTCTCATTACATGAAGTCTCATCTACCCACCTCCAGCAACCCTCATTTTGTTCTCTATAGTTAAGAGTCTCTTGTGGTTTGCCTCCCTCTCTTTTTCTTTTCCTCCTTCCCCTATTTGAATTGATTTTTAAATGTTAAACCAGTGGTATGCTGAGAGTGCACACCTTTTTGAACTCTGCATTTAGTAAAATGAACAGCATTGTTAGAAGGAAACTGACCATAGTGAGAATTACACCAGGGAAATTGTCAAATGGTGCAAATTGGTTTTTCTTTTTCCCTCCCTCTAGATCCTGTCGTTACACATATAACAGCACACTACTCTGTTAAATCAACTTAGCATCGCTTTAGTAAATCTGTTAGTCATGTTGTATTATTCTTTTCATATTTTTCTGGAATTCATTTGCTAAAATTTTGTTAAGGAGTTTTATTTATTTGTTTTCCTGTTCATGAGGACTGTTATAATACAGTATTCTTGTTACATTATTTTCTGGTTTTGGTAACAGATAACATAGCCATCAAAAAACAGGGATTATTGCCTTTTCTGTTTCTAGAGAACATTGTGTAAAATTGATATTTCTGCTCAAATGTTAGGTGGAGTTCACTAGTGAAGATGCCTGGGCCTCAAGTTTTCTCTGTTGAGAAGTTTTTACTATGATGCCTATATGTTTAATAGATATAAGATTATTCAGGTCATCTTTTCCTCTTGGGTGAGTCTTGTAGTTCGTGACATTTTGTTACCGAATCACACATCTCATCTAACCCATTGAGTTTGTGGGCCTAAGGTCACTTATAAAAATCCTATGTTATGAGTTTAGTGCCTAAAAGAGTGAAATCTCCCTTTCCTTCTGATATTAATGATTGGTGTTTTCTCTCTCTTTTTTTTTTTTTCTTCATCAGTTTGGACTGAAGTTTATCAACTTTATTGATCTTTTCAAAGAACCAGTTTTGGGATTTATTAATTTTTATCAATTTTCTGGTTTTCATTTTATTAATTCTTGGTTTTTGTTATTTTGTGATTTTGTATAAGTTTAATTTTATCTTCTATTTTCTAGTTTCTGGGTAAAAGCTTCTAACATTGAATGAGACATTTCTTATTTTCTAGTGTGTGTTATATACTCTGTTTCCCTCCAAGAACTTCTTTAGCAACATCCTTCAAATATTGTTATTTTCAGTCTTCAGAATATTTTCTAATTCTTCTTGTGAATTCTTCTTTATCTAAAAGTTGGTAATTTCCAAATATGTGAGTCTTTTTCAAAAATATTTTTGTTATTGATCTCCAGTTTAATTTGTGTTCAGAGGCTATATTTCATATAACTTCAATCCTTTTATATTTGTTGAAACTTGGTTAATGATCCATTATATAGACTATCTTGGAGAATGTTGTATATACACTTGAAAGGAATGTGTATTCTTCTAATTTGGGATAGAATGCACTACAAAGGTCAGTTTGGTCAAGTCGGTTGATATTGTTATCTGAGTATTCATATTCTTATCAATCTTCTACTTGTTCTATCAGTTACAGAAAGATGTATGTTGAACTCCCCAATATAACTGTATGATGTGTTTGTGTCAAAATTGACTTTGATATTAATATAGCCTCTTCAGCTCTTTTAGAATTTGTATTTTCTAAGTTTATATTTCACCATTATTCCACTTATAATCTATGTATCTATTTTAAGTGGGCTTATGGTAGAAAATATATCGTAGGGTCTTGCTTTTTGAATTCAATCTGACATTTTGCCTTTTAAATACAATATCTAGACAATTTACATTTAGTATAATTATTGATATGGTTATATTTAAATATATGATCAACTTATTTCTTTCAATTTTTTAATTTACTCTTTGGGTATTTTTTCCCGTTGCCTTTTTTAAAGATTCTATTTTAGTTCCATATTTGCTAACTTCAATTTATAGTGGTTGCTCTGTTATTTATAATATGTATCTCCAACTTATCACACTTATCACACATTCAAACAATTCTACCACATTATATGTAGCATAAGAACCATATAGCAGTATGCTTTTATTCCCTTCCTCCTGTCTTCTGTGTAATTGTTATGCATATTACCTCTACATATAATCTAAACTCCAAATATATTATTTTTGCTTTGAACAGTAAATGATATTTTAATTTAATTTTTTTCAATTTCTTTTATTGAATAAATTTGATGTGTAACATTGTGTAAGTTTAAGGTGCACAGCTTGTTACTTTGATTTATATATTGTAATATGATTTCTGATATAGTGATATCTGTCACATTACATAATTATAGCACAATATCATTATCTATATTATACTGTGTATTAGATCTCTGGCTTATTTACTATTCAATACAAGTTTGTACCCTTAAACACCATCACTCTTACCACACTCATTAATTTGATTTTTAATTGTGGTATAATGCACATAACATCAAATTTATCATCATAGCCATTTTTTAACTATACAGTTTAGTAGTATTAAGTACATTCACATTATCATGCAACCAATCTCAAGAACATTTTTATCTTGCAAAACCAAAACTCTGTACCCATTAAACAATAAATCCTCCAACTCTTTCCCGGATACCAGCAACCACCATTCTATTTTCTATCTCCATGAATTTAACTGTTCTAGATACCTCATGTAAGTAGGATCATACAGTATCTGTCTTTTTGTGACTGGCTTCTTTTGGTTAGCATGATGTTCTCAAGAGTTATCAATGTTGTACCATGTGTCAGAATCTCCTTTCCATTTAAGGCTGGAAAATATTTCATTGTATGCATAAACCACATTTTGTTTATTCTTTCATCTGTTCATAGTCATTTGGGTTGCCTCTACCTTTTGACTACAGTGAATAACACTGTTATGAACTTAGGTGTTCAAATATCTGTTAGAGACTCTTAATTTTGGGGCAGTAAATGCCAGCTGGGGGGTTGCTGGATTATATGGTGATTATATTTTAAAATTTTTTAAGGAATAACTAAACTGTTTTCCATAGCAGCTACACAATTTTATATTCCCATCAACAGTGCATGACTGTTCCAGTTTTCCACATCTTTGCCAGCACTTATAATTTTGTTTTGTTTTGTTTTGTTTTGTTTTGTTTTGTTTTGTTTTTATAATAGCCAATCTAAGGGCACCTGGGTGGCTCAGTCAGTTAAGCATCTGACTTCAGCTCAGGTCATGATCATACAGTTTGTGAGTCCAAGCCCCACGTTGGCTCTGTGCTGACAGCTCAGAGCCTGGAGCCTGCTTTAGATTCTGTCTCTCTCTCATGAAAATAAATAAACATTAAAAAAATTGTAGTAGCCAATCTAATGGGTATAAGTTGATATCTCATTGTGGTTTAGATTTAGATTTTCCTAATGATTAGTGATGTTGAACATCTTTTCATGTGCTTATTGTCCATTTTAATATTTCCTTTGAGAAAGAAGTATTTTGCCCATTTTTGATTGGGTTGTTTATTTTTTGTTGTTGAGTTTTAGGAGTTCCATATATATACTGGATATTAATCCCTTATCAGATAAATGATTTCTGAATGTTTTCTCCCATTCTGTGGGTTACCTTTTCACTCTGTTGATTGTGTCCTTTTATTCACAGAAGTTTTTATTCTGATGTAGTTTAATTTCTGATGATGTTCAATTTACCTTTTGTTGTCTGTGCTTTGGTGTCATCTCTCAGAAATCAGTGCCAAATCTAATGTCATATACATTAACTTTAAAAAAAAAATTGAGGCACTTGGGTAGTTACTTTAGTTAAGTGTCCAACCCTTGATTTCAGCTCAGGTCATGATCTCCTGATCAGGAGACCAAGCTCTGTGTCAGGCTCCGTCCTGGGCGTGGAGCCTGCTTAAGATACTCTCTTTCCTTTTGCGCCTCCCCAGTGCTCTCTCTCTCTCAAAACAAAATTAAAATTAAAAATAAAAATAAAAATAAATTAATTAATTAAATTAAAGGGAAAAAATTTTTATGTACACCTATATTTTACTCTTTCTGACTCATTTTATTTCTTTGGGTATATTCAAATGTCTGTGTTATTTTTTTTTTCTGTCTGAAGAATTTTCTGTAACAATTTTTGTCATGCATGTTTCCAGGGATACATTTTCCCAGCTTTTGTTTGGCTCAAAAATTTTTATTTTTCTCCATTTCTGAAAGAATTTTTACTGAAAAATTCAGGGCCAGTAGTGTGTGTGTGTGTGTGTGTGTGTGTGTGTGTGTGTGTGTGTGTGTTGTTTGTTTTCTTTCAAGATATTAATGATATCCTTCCATTCTCCTTTTATATGCATAGTTTCTGATGAAAAATCTGTGATAATTCTTATCTTTGATCTCTATAAATAACGTGTCTTTTTACCTCTGGCTTTTTTCCTTTAAGTTTTAAGCAGTTTGATTAAGGTATACTTTGGGATAGTTTTATTACATTTATTCTTCTACGAGTCACTGACCTTCTTGAATTGAATCTATGACATAATAATTTTCACAAATTTGGACATTTCTCAGTTACTATTTCTTCAAATATATGTTTGCCTCCCTTCTCTATGTTCTTTCCTGTGACTTCAATTAACATGTATGTTTGATCAGTTGATAATATCTCTCAGTTCCCTGATGGCCTGTTTATTTAATTTTGGTCTTTTTTTTCTGCATGCTTTATTTTCAATATTTTTTATTACTATGTCTTCAAGTTTACTGATCTTTTATTCTGCTATGTTTAACTTGCTGTTAATCCCAACCAGTGTATTGTTTTTATGATTTTAAAGAGAGAGAGGGCATGCAAGCTGGGGAGAGGAGCAGAGGGAGAGAGAGAGAGAGACAGAGGGAGAGAGAGAGAGAGAGAGAGAGAGAGAGAGAATCTCAAGTACGCTCCACACTCAGCTTGATTTCTAACCTGAAATCAAGAGTCAGATGCTCAGCTGACTGAGCTACCCTGATGCCTATAGCCAGTTTATTTTTAATTTCATGTGTTGTATTTTTATATCTATTTTTAACCTATTTAATTTCATATGTTGTATTTCTATACCTATTTCCAGTTTTTCTTCCACTTCATGTGCTCATGTTTTTCCTCTACCTTCTTAAAAATATATTTACAATAAATATTTTGAAGCTATGAAGATATTTATAATTGTTGTTTTAATGTCTGTAACTTGTTTTTTCTTATTCTTTCCTAAGGGTTCTTTCTCAGGCCTTATGTACTTTTTAGTTTTCTTTATTCATGTATATGTCATAACTCAGCCAAAGACTTGAGAGACCCTTTCTGCCCAACTCTGGAACTCTCTTTTTATGTGTTTCTACAGTTCCACTCCTTTCCTAAGTTTTGAAAAAGTCTCAACCATTCTTTCTTGAAGTTTGCTTCTGCTCATTCTCATTACTCAGTGTGAGACTCCAAGTTAATTTAATTATATTAATTATGCTCTACATATCTTAAACACCTTTCTACATTTTTCCCTTTTTGCTCTTTATGATTCAATAAGCATATTTTCTAATATCCTGTATTACACTTCAGTAATCCTGCCTTTGTATGTTATTTACCAAAAATTTTCTTGATTGAGATTTTCACCTGTAGAATTTTCATTAGATTTCTTCTCTGACGAAAATCTCCAGCTCACTTTCTATGTTTCCATCCTTTTCTCTAACTTCTTGACCATATTAATCATAGTGATTTCAAAATCTCCCTCATGGTGTTACCTGAGTCACTTTTATATCTATTCCAATTATTTATTTTCTCTCTTGGTTTTCAGTCATGTGGTCCTTTATATTATAAGAATAATTTTATTTAATTGAGTGACAATGTGTTTAATAATTATAGAAGCTCTAGAGAAAGGGATAGCAATTATTTTAGGTTTTGAAGGCCACATACAGTCTCTGTCTCATACTTTTTCTTTTTTTCCCCTCTATTTTTGGTAACAACCTCTTACAAAAGAAAAACACTTTAGTTTGTGGGCTGTATAAAAGCTGCCCACAACAGATTTGTCTCAGTGGCCATAGTTTTCCAAGCCTGTGCTGATTGGCACTAGTTCAATACTCTGAAATCTTCAAAGGCTAGACTCTAAGAGATGGAAACTAACTATGAACTAGAAAATAGGATGCCAGTGGTACAAATAGAAACATCATTCTAAGAACAGAGTTAAAGGGGAGGCAGGAAATGAGGAGGCAATTAAGTAACAGATTGCTATCAAGATTAGACTTTTTTTCAAGAAGAGAGTTTAGATCAAGGTCAAAGGTAAAGGTAGGGTTGAACAAAATAGGAATCAGGGTTTTTTTTTTATTACTATTTCTTAGAAAAATATATATGAAAAAATTCTATAGAATATATATTTGGGCAGCAAATCATATTTTGTAAACAAATTTTTAAACTGCACACTAGTATCAATGTGGTTGAAACTTACTTGTGAATAATACCTTGTGTGACTTCAGAATAGTACTGAGAAAACAATACCTCTTTTATCATGCTTTGATACAAAGTCAGCCAAATAATAATATGCATTTTTGAAATGACTAAATCTATACTTGCACAGAAGACTATTGAAGGTCATTATAGACTAATAAGTAAATAATAATGTTCAAGTTATGTGTCCATAACTACACATTCATGTAATGCATAACCGTCACCTTCAATAGATTAAATAATGTAACTTCACAACCATGATCTTCTACCAATATCCATAATACCTTAAATAGATATTTAAAAATCTAATCTTGAATATGTATAGAGGAAAAAGTCTTTATCTTATGTAGAAGAAGACAGATTGTGTAAGGCCCAAGCTGATGATTTTTTGCTTGAATATTAAACCATCTTAAATTTCTTTGCTCCCAACAACATGGGGTAGCTCATAGCAAGGCAGCACTTCTTCCTAGAAAAGCTAGGAAAGCCAAATAAAATACAGTAACCATCTGTTTGAAGGAAGTGGAGAATTATAGAAGCAATATAAAATAGAGGGACTAAGATGACAAAGAGGGAGCCAACCTAGAGAACTCCATACCAGTTGTCAATCTACTTAACTCCTCTCTATAGTTATATGTTTCTCAATGTTAGAGACGGATTCTTGCTTATATTTAGATCCCCCTGATGTCCCATAGCTCAGAGCTTTACACATAGAAGGAACCCAATAAATATTTGATGATTGATTTTAGTTGAGTAGCCTTTATTTAGTGCTTTGACACCCTTTGGCCTTTCTTTCTATGACTTCCTAATCTAGGAAAGTTCAGTTTCAGATAAGTCTTTTATTAGCTAGTTTTTTTCCTGGTGAAAACATCAGATTTTTAGCTCACTGACTGACCTTCAGGTTAGCCACATAGAACCACATAAACAGAAAATCTGATATCTAAATGAATTTTAGTAACTGAACAGACTAGTGAAATTGAAATCTTTATCTTTGACATATTCTGAATTTAATGACTGAATATAGTTTGGAGTTTGAATTCAGATACATTGTTCTTTAAAATGTCCATAGGACCCCAGATGGCCATTTCTTATCACTCAATAAAAATAACCTTTCTTATCATCATTTTTATCTGTTCCTTTCTTTTATGAGTTTTTATTATAGGGACAGACAATATGTCTACTGGTGGAAAGTCTGCCATTAAGACTTTTAAAGACTTAAGCTGGAGCAAACTAAGTTCACAGAAAGTTATTTTATCCATACCATGATTTTGACATTTTTCCTTAAAAAACAAATTCATCTTGATGCCCTTTTATTAAATTGATTCAGAAGGGGAAAATATCTTAAAGAAACAATATGCAATAGCAATAACTATTGCTTCCTGGAAATTTACCATATTGGTATCACTGCACTGAGCATTTGTCCAGATTATATCTCATTTAAAATTCATAGCAACATTATGAGGTGAATACCTCTATCACTCTCATTTTCTAACTGAGGCTTGGAAAAATTCACTAGTTTGTCCAAGATCAAACATCTAGCAAGTTCCGGATTGAGGGTTTTACAAAATTTTGTCTGAATTCCAAAGCCTTTGCATTTAACATATGGGTTATTAGCTCTCTACCATGACATAGAAAGTCACAATAATGATTTATTAGGGAAAGAGGCAAATTAAAGTAGTATTAACAAATGTGATTTAAAGTGTTAGATTGGGTTAACAGAATATAAATTAATTTTGACTATTAAACTAAGCAACTTTTTTTCTAGAAAGGCTTCAAGTTAATAAAACAGAAACATTGTCCCGAAACTATCCAGACCAGAAGGTGTCCACCATTAGGAAATAATATAAGCCACAAATGTAAGAATTGCAAGAGAAGCCTTAAGTATATATACTGCTGTAGTTCCAACATATCTGAGCAAGCATGCTTGAGAACTAGAGAGGATTGTTGTCAGAAGCCTAGTTTGTTTAGGACTAAAATAACTTCTGGGAACAAATTTATTAAGAGAAGCTTTGTCTCATGTTAAAGGCATAATTTTCTGAAGGGAAAGGAGATTCTAAATATAGGGTGGGGTCTGTCACCCAGATTTCTCTTCTGGCTCATTTTCTCACCTATTCTTATCTGCAAGGGAAAAAAAAGCTGTTAAACTGTGTAAGGCAGCACAACAAAAACACGAGAAATAAAAAAAAAGAAAGGAGAGTGTTATTAACTATACTTCTGCTGAAAGGGGAGCTCCTGAGAATGCAGCACATTGTTGATGTCAGTATCTGCTATGTGTGGCATATTTTCCATGAGAAAACATAGCATCAGCTATTCTCAGTGGGCATAGGTACACAGGTGAATCAAGAGCCCAGACAGGGAATACATCTGGTCACTATCAACATCACGTTTGATGAGACACTTTGCTCACAAATATATGTGAGGCATCATACTCAAAAATAATTAACAGGAACTTGGCAGTGAACTATTATATGCCACACATATAATAAAGTATTTAAAATAGTGGTTATTTAATATAGTAGCACAATGGGGTAAATATTTTTAAATAGATAATATACATATATATGGATATATATATAGGTGTGTATATGTACATGTACAGAGCCTCCTTCCATTACACCTATATACGGGTGTGTGTGTGTGTGTGTGTGTGTGTATTTACATACATATACAGGTATATGTATACAGATCTGTGTGCATGTATGTGTGATATGAGTGTTTCTGTGTATGTGTAAATACATACACACATATGTATATATATATATATATATATACACATATATATATATGCATACATATTATTCCTATTTATACAAACTAATATCTCCCCTCTCAGATGATTGTTTACATACGTGTTATTTTATAGGAAAATGTACATAGAAAACAATGACTTCGTATGTTTTGCATAAACATGATTAGGTCAGATCACTGTGCTGTAGGATCCTCTTGTACTCTGACTCCCTTTGCCACAGTTCTGATTATACTTCTTTAATATGACAATACCTATGTCCTATTATTCAGCATATATAAGCGAGTTATATATTATTCTATATCCTCAACCCAAGTAGAGTGCTAGGCACTCATTAAATACTTCATTTGAACTATATGTTCTCCCAAATTAAAAGCTTCTCTCAAAGGAGTATTTATTGGACTTACACACTAACCTGATTTATTATTGGGTCACTTTTACAATCAATATTTACATTGTCAACATCATGGTTTATATAAGAACTTGATGCTTAAGTTAAATTTTTTCCATCCTACAAAGCAGATAGGAAACATATGAAGGGTCAAAAGAGACTTCCCTAGCCTTGTAAATCAGACCAGAATGGGGGCTACATACTCTGCATAACATGTATTTCCAATATTTTATAGCAGAATTTTAAATATGGATTTTTAAACATTGTGCATTTTCCAATCTAAAGCATTGTGTTTTATTCCAGTCTTATTCTATTGCTTAACAAAAAATAAAAAGATTTTTAAAATTTCAAAAACCATGATTCATTGAGTAAGCCAAAATGATTTTAAAGAGGAATTGAAGATCATCACAACAATTCATTTATTTATTATTATTTTTTAATGTTTATTTTTGAGAGAGAGAGAGAGACAGAGTTCGAGTGGGGGAGGAGCAGAGTGAGAAGGAGACACAGAATCCAAAGTAGGCTCCAGGCTCTGAGCTGTCACCACATAGCCCGACACAGGGTCAGAACCTATGAACGGTGAGATCATGACCTGAGCGGGTCAAACACTTAACTGACTGAGCCACCCAGGTGCCTACAACAGTTCATTTAAAGACATTTCAAATGATCATTAATTCAATCTCCTAGCTTTGAATTATTAATTCAAAAATGGTTTATCTTTTTTCTCTGAATCATCTTGAGTTATCTGTGAAAGTTGATATTTAGGTTTTTCCTGTCCAACATTTACTCTAACAATTACTCACTAAAACAATACTTAAATGCCTTAAAGAAGACATCCATTTTTTAAAATGTGAATAAATTCCTTTATAATATAAATAACTACTTGTTTTGTCCTTCATTAAATAGTGAAAACATTATTAAGCCAATAAATTTTTATCTATATAAGATCCATATTCCTGGGGTTTTTTTTAAGAAAATCTTATAGTAGCTTTTTGATATGTCCAATAATGTACTGCATCCTTTCCACCAATTTCACAAGGTCTGCCACTTAACTTTATTTCAGTCTTTAAAGTTTTGAGCTTTCAAGGCCTGGCCACATTGATATTTGTGTCATCACATTCATTATTTCGTGCCTCATTTAGATTCAATCCTTCTTTTGTAGCAAAATGTCTACCTGTCTAAACCTACTGGTGAAATTAGAGGCTTCAGTGAGGAACAAATAGATAAATTAAATTAAAAAATGAGTTTCCTAGAATGTATCAGTCAAAAAGTCTGTGTTCTAGTAAGTATGGAACACTTTTGTGTATATGTGGCTCTAACTACCGGGACCAGTTTTCCATTTATTTCTGAAATTAAATAGTGCCCTTTATGTTAAGCAGAAAAAACATATACAAACTTAAGTAGTACACATCTTAGATTTAGAACTTCATCTTTGAATGTCAAAGCAAGTTTAAGTTTTTGATAGTATAGTTCAGCTTAGCATTTTTAAAATTTTTTTCCTTACTTTAAACTTTATTTGCCTGTTCCTTCTCCCTGAAAGTCAGCATGCTTTAGGAGAAAATAAACTGGGCCAGCTCAGAAATCTTAGTTTCTAGCCCTACATTTTTCCCATTTAATTAGAAGACTGATCTCAGATATTTAATTTTAAGAAGCTCAAAATCATCACCTGAAAAATGGGGATTGGATGACTTATCTTCAGGTTTGCTCCCAGCTTTAATATCTACAACGTGTGTGTGTATTTACTCAGTATAAATCCTGTTAATCATTTTTGTATCCAGAGCACCTAGAACACTATCTGGTCCCTGGTGGTACTATATCTTTGTCCCCCCCCCCCCCAAAAGAAGGAAGGAACAAAAAACAGAACACAGATGGGAAGGAAGGAAGAGAAGAAGGGAGGGAGGGAGGAAGGAGTGTTTTAAAATGTGACGTAAAAAGGTGGCTCAGTCAGTTGAACGTCAGACTTCAGCTCAGGTCATGATCTCATAGTTCATGAGTTAGAGTCCCACATCCATCTCACTGCTGTCAGTGCAGGGCCCTCTTCAGATCCTCTGTCCCCCACCCCCACCCCTCCCCCACTCACATTCTCTCCCTCTCAAAGATAAAACAAACATTTAAAAAGTGGCATAAAAAATGACTATTGCCTATTTAGTAGACTTTCCAACCTAGGCAAACAATATCAAGAAAAGATTTGGAGAGTTATTTGTTTTTTACAATCTAGCCCTTTCCCCCACATCTGGAATGACAATTTACTCACACTGAGGCACATCATTTTTAACAGTTTCACAGCTGCTCCATCTAGGGATTGTCATCATTTCTTAAACAAGAGACAATTTTATTAGAGTCTTGAAAGTTTGCTTCTTAGTGTCTCTGGGTTTCAGGTTTCATTTTTCTCTGTCCATTTTTTAAAACATCATTTACATCCAGAACCAATATTTTAGAAGAGATTTAAGAATACTCTTGTCTCTTTTAGTAAGTCTTGTCTTTCAACAAGGTCTAATGAGTATTCACTTCACCAATACTACACAACAGGCAGTTCTTTATTGGAGTTCTCTTTAAGAAAGAATGGGTTCCTGGAGTATAATCTTCATAACATGTGGAAGATGGTATCATGAGAGTGAGTGACAGATGTGTACTAATTATGATAGAAACTGGTGGCTCACTTCTCTAGCTTCTATTTTTCTGAAATGTAAATGGTCTTAAATTATTAGGTGTTCAAAAGATAGGTGAAAGTTAAGGTAACATTTCCAAAGAAATTTAGAAGCGATTTATATGGCATCCAGGCAATTTCTGCCTTAGAGTATACTCAATCTTTTATTTTAATGCTGACACGTCAAGCTGAAAGTCTTTCAGTTACTGTTGAAGTTAAAATAACACAACAGAGGGAAGTGAGTAAACTGTTATAAAATACATGATGAATGTTCGGAAAACATTGTCTATTACATGCAAGACAAAATCCATAGAAGAGGAAAAGATGAACTTGCAAAATGAATCAAGAAATAAAAGACAGTTAATATACAGAAAAATGACTGCAGAAGGAGGAGATTTTGTTAAAGAAAAACAAGGACGAGATCTTCTTTCTTAATTACAGTTTTTAAGCTTCATAAATAGTCTCTCTTTGCTTTTTAGCAGTAATTTGTTAGGCTTCATTCTAGGTAAATTGATTACTTGTTCAAGCTGTGAAAATTATTTTTGAGACGGAGGAGGATTCACTGTGTTCGTAAGCACTGAATGTACAGATATATTCATTTTGTAGAGAAGAGATACTAAGAAAAATGTTTTTTTCATTTTAAGGTAACAGCTACTCGGATAATTTATTTATTTCTTTTTGCTGTGTTTTTCTGCATTACTTTGGGGGAAAGAAAAGCAATTATTTAACGAATGAGAATCTTTGTGACAATGAATGAAATAGTTAGGTGAGCTTTGTCAGATTACATTTAAAAACTACTGTTACAGTCATTTTAATGGAAGGGTATGCTTCTCTGATATTACACTAATTATCATGCTTTGTGGGTGTCTATAATTAATTATTCAAAAAAATAATTATTGAGCGCTGTTATGTGGCAGGTGCCAGTTTAGACTCTGAAGATGGAAGAGTTAAAAAAAAAAGCAAAGTTTTCTCCATTTCACAGATGATTTTTAGACGAGAGAATGTAAAATAAATAAATACACAGTCTGCCCTAAGTGCTAGAGAAAAAGAATAACAAATTGTAAGGGCACAGCAACTGCAGAGAAGAGGGGAAGGTGATTTTAAATAGTGCAGCCAAGTCACTGAAATGCATCTGAGTAAATATCCGAAAGCCATGCAGAAGTAAGTTATATGGAAACCTAGGGAAACAGTGGTTCAAATGCACAGAACAACAAGTAGTAAGGCCCCAAGGCAAGGGCATGTCAAGAGTGTCAGAGAAAAGACCTTTAGGCTGCTTTTAAGGGTCTGGCTGTTAACCCAGAGTGAGATGGGAAGCTGTGGAAGGTTTGAGCAGAGAAGTAACACTATAAGTTTTAAGTTTTTTGCAAGTTATTTTGGTTGTCCTGTTGAAAGTAGACTGTTGGTGTCTAAGAACAATAAAAACAGTGACCAATAAGGAGGTATTGAAATAATCCAGGCAAGATATACTAGTGACTTGGACCCAAGGAGTAGCATTAAAAAAAAAAAAGTCAAAAACTGATTTGATTTTTACTAAGGTATTGTTTGCTGCAACGGTGACCCTAGTTGTTTAGACTAACTTTGAAATAAAGATACAGGCAGACATGGGGCACCTGGGTGGCTCTGTTGGTTGAGCATCTGACTTTGGCTCAGGTCATGACCTCACAGTTCGTGAGTTCAAGCCCCGCATCAGGCTCTGTGCAACAGCTCAGAGCCTGGAGCCTGCTTCAGATCCTGTGTCTCCCTCTCTCTCTGTCCCCCCCCCCCCCCACGTAAGCTCGATCTCTCTCTCTCTCTCTCTCTCTCTCTCTCTCTCTCTCAAAAATAAACAAACATTAAATAAAAGATACAGGAAGACAAAAGTAAGAATTTTTCCATGAGCATTTGAAGGAACTGACTACTGACTAGGTAGCAAGAAATTTCAGAATAAACCTTCAAATGAAGTAAAATTCTAGAGATAAAAAATGACACTTAAGTTGCATTGGCCAAGAACTTTTGCTGATGCTACTACAGTAGCCACTATAATGATGGACTTCCAAGGAGAGGTAGCAGAAATTAACGCCAGGGGTGCCAAAGGGCAAGAATCCAAGGATAACATGTGCAATAAGGTAGGATGATGAATGGGAAGAGCCTTAGTATGGTAAGGAATGTCCAGAAGTAAAGTCAGTCCCACTTATCCTCTGGAGAATTAAGCAGAGCAAAGAGATAGAAGGAAGAGAGGTGGAAACATCCATCTCATTTGAGGGTTTGAAAACAAATATATATTTTTGACTAAATGAATTAACTCATGAATTAGTTTACTGTGTGAATATTAGTTTGTGCTTCAGAGTTCTAGAATAAGAGCATTTCTCTCTGTAAGTTAGGATTCTACTTGTGATGAGCACTGGGTGTTGTATGTAAGTGATGAATCACTAAATTCTATTCCTGAAACCAATACTACACTTTATGTTAACTAACTTGAATTTAAATAAAATCTTAAGGGAAAAAAATGGGATTCCAAAGGAACACTTCCCTAAATGAAAGAACCATTTCTGGAGAGAAATGTAGCTATTTCCATGATTACAGTTTTTTTACTTAACCCAAATTTATACAAAAGTTTACTAAATGTGACATTTAAGATTGCACTAAGGAAATATTTTATAATTTCCAAAATATTAGATATTGAAACCATGAAGTTTTTGGAACAATATATAATAACTTTCTGATCTTGGTATATAATATTCAATTTAATCAGATTTGACCAAGAAATAATGGAATTTTTTTTGATGTTCTATATTTATTTTTGAGACAGAGAGAGACAGAGCCCAAGTGGGGGAGGGGCAGAGAGAGAGGGATACACAGAATCCAAAGCAGGCTCCAGGCTCCAAGCTATCAGCACAGAGCCCAATGCGGGGCTCGAACATGTCAACCACGAGATCATGACCTGAGCCTAAGTCAACCCTCAACCAACTGAGCCACGCAGGTGCCCCTGGAAGAATTGTTTTAAGTCTACTTTTAAAATGTATGCATATATTTATATTTCTAAATAAAATAACTACATATAACTTAGATCACTTAATACTGTTATAGCTTCCAAAAGAACCAAAGATGCTTCATTCCTTTCCATTAGAAAGAATGAAAATATATATTACATGGTTGCTTTCAATAAGAAATTGTCTTCTATTACGAAAATAGTTCAATGAGGTCAAGGAATAGCTGGGTTTTGTTATACGATTTCCTTTTAATTTCTTAAAGATACTCGAGGGATATGAACTTTGGTATTTTCTGTGAGAAATAAATTTAGGAGTAGTGGAATCATGCAATTACACCAATTTAACCATGTGTTTTAATTAAATATAACCACATAAATGGCTATAAGTGCATAAATCATGTGAAAATATTTCACTGGGCACTATTACATTTCCGGCAATAGGGACCTTACAACTTCTCCTTTGAAAATAATAAGAAATTTAGATGGGCAAATCTGAGATATATAGAAATATCAAACAAATTATGAAATTAGACAAAAATTGTAGAAATTTTGATCCAGGCCTTGTTTTACAACATTTGGCATATGCCCCCTCCTGCCTCAACTCCAAGAGAGGAAGTCTGTCACAAATTCCTACTCTTCATTATCCCACCATCTCTTAGGCATCCTGCAGGTGTTTGCTCAAACCTCATGTTCGCCCATTCACCGAATCTCTGACTAGCTTACGTTTCCATGTTTCAACACCACCAACCGTATAGTAGTGAAAGGCACTTCCTTTCTCTGAGGCAGTATGCCTTTCTACTGAGGTCCTGGATGCCAGTTCAGATCCATTTTCTACACTATGGCTAGAAAGATCTTGGTTTTTGTTAAGTTTGTTAAATTTCTTTTTAACATTTATTTATTTTTGAGACAGAGAGAGACAGAGCATGAACGGGGGAGGGTCAGAGAGAGAGGGAGACACAGAATCTGAAACAGGCTCCAGGCTCTGAGCAGTCAGCACAGAGTCCCATGTGGGGCTCGAACTCACGGACGGCGACATCATGACCTGAGCCGAAGTCGGACGCTTAACCAACTGAGCCACCCAGGCGCCCCTTAAGTTTTTATTTTAATTCCAGTTAGTTAACAAACAGTGTAATATTGCATACTTGTTTGCAATATAGTGCTACAACACTTGCAGAAAACATCCAGTGCTCATCACAAGTGCACTCCTTAACCCCATCACCTGTGCAACCCATCCCCTCCACCCACCTCCCTTCTGGTAACCATCAGTGTGTTCTCTATAGTTAAGACTGTTTCTTGGTTTGACTCTCTTTTATTTTCCATTTGCTCATTTATTTCTTAAATTCCACAAATGAGTGGAATCATATGATAATTGTCTTTCTCTGACTGACTTATTTCGCTTAGAATAATACTTTCTAGCTCCATGAATGTCTTTGCAAATGGTAAGATTTCATTCTTTTTATGGCTGGGTAATATTCCATTGTGTATACACCAAATCATCTTTTTTCCCTCACATGTAGCATTAGGGTTTGGTTTAGGGCCAGGATAAGAGTTAGGGTTAATGTTAGGGCTAGTGTATATGCCATTATCCTCCAGTTAGAGACCTTTCCAGAGGGATAAGTTTAGGGTTCATGTAATGGTTTGGTTTAGGGTTAGGTTCAGAGATTACTTGTTAGGAGTTAGGGTTATTGTTTGGATTAGAATTAGGTATTCACTTAAAATAATACTTTCTCCCTATATCCGTGCCATTGGAAATTACAAAATTTCTTTTTTTTCTGACTGAGTAATATTCCATTGTGTATATATATACCAAATGTGCTTTTTGTTTTTCCTCAGCTCTTGAATTAGGGTTCATTTTAGGGCTTGAATAAAAGTTAGGTTTAGGGTTAAGGTAAGGCCATGGTGTGGGTGTTTTGCCTATAATCCTTCAGTTCAGAATCTTCTCTAGAAGGATAAGTTTCATGTTGGGGTAACACTTGGGGTTAGAGTTGGGGATTTGTGGTTAGTTTTAGGGGTTAAGGCTAGGTTTGGATTAGGATTAGGTCTAGAGCTAGGGTTAGGGGAGGGTGAGGGTATGTTTCTCCTATCCTGCAATTCAAAGACCTTTCCAGAAGTTAGGTTTAGTGTTAGAGTTAGGGCTAGAGGTAGAGTTTAGGTATCCCTGGTTAGTAGAATTCGTTTTAGGCTTAGGATTAAGGTTAGGTTTAAGGTTAGGTTTTGTGCTTCCCAACCTGCAGTTCAGAGGACTCTCCAACAACTAAAACCTCCAACTTCTGTTTATGTGGGAATAAACTTGGCAACCATCCACTGAACCCAAGTAAAGAGGGCTTTGTGCTCTAAATACTCTTTAAATTGATATTCAATTTTTCCTTCTATTTTTTTAAGTTTTTATCCGTATTCTAGTGAGTTAACATACAGTAGAATATTGGTTTCAAGTGTACAATTTAGTGATTCAACACTTACATACAATACCCTGTGCACAAAAAAACAGGTGCACTCTTAAATCCCTGTCACCTATTTAACCCATCCCCCCACCTATATCCCTTTGTAACCGTTAGTGTTTTTTTTATAGTCAACAGCCATTTCTTGATTTTCCTCTCTCTTTTTTTCACCTACGATTTTGTGTTTTGTTTCTTAATGTCCACATATGAGTGAAATCATATGGTATTTCACTTTCTATGACTGATTTGTTTCTTGACATAATACTCTCTAACTCCATCCATGTTGTTGCAATTGGCAAGATTTCATTCTTTTTTATAACTGAGTAATATTCCAGTGTGCCTGTGTGTGTGTGTGTGTGTGTGTGTGTGTGTGTGTGTCTATACATACCACATCTTTATCCTTCATCAGTTGACGGACCCTTGGGCTCTTCCCGTTATTTCACTATTGTTGTTAATTCTATTATTATTGAGGTGCATATATTCCTTTGAATTAGTGTATTTGTATTCTTTGTGTAAATACCTAGTAATGCAATTGCTGGATCATAGAGAGGTTCTATATTTAACTGTTTAATGAAACAATTCTGTTTTCCAGAGTGGCTGCACCAGTTTCCATTCATTCCAGCAGTGTAAGAGGGTTCTCCTTTCTCTGCATCCTTGACAATACTGGTTATTTCTTGTGTTGTTAATTTTGGACACTCTGACAGGTGTGATGTGGTATTTTATTGTGGTTTTGATTTGTATTGCCCTTTTGATCAGCGATGTTGAGCACATTTTAATGTGTTTGTTAGTCATCTGGATGTCTTCTTTGGAAAAATGTCTTCTTTGGAAAAATGTCTTCTGCCCATTTTTTAACTGAATTATTTGATTGTTGGGTGTGGAGTTTTATAAGCTTTTTAAATATACTTCAATACTAACCCTTTATCAGATATATCATTTGCTAATATCTTCTCCAATTTCATAGGTTGCTTTTTACTTTGGTTGATTGTTTCCTCTGCTGTGCAGAAACTTCATTTTGATGTAGTCTCGATAGTTTATTTTTGCTTTGATTTCCCTTGCCTTAGGAGACATACCTAGAAAGAAGTTGCTATAACTGATGTCTAATAGGTTACTACTTGTGTTCTTCTCTAGAATTGTTATGGTTTCAAGTCTCACATTTAGGTCCTTAATTCATTTTGAATTTAATTATGTGCTTGGTGTAAGAAAGTGGTCCAGTTTCATTCTTTTTTTTTTTTTTAATTTTTTTTTTTCAACGTTTATTTATTTTTGGGACAGAGAGAGACAGAGCATGAACGGGGGAGGGGCAGAGAGAGAGGGAGACACAGAATCAGAAACAGGCTCCAGGCTCTGAGCCATCAGCCCAGAGCCCGACGCGGGGCTCGAACTCACCGACCGCGAGATCGTGACCTGGCTGAAGTCGGACGCTTAACCGACTGCGCCACCCAGGCGCCCCCAGTTTCATTCTTTTGCATGTTGTGGTTGATTTTTCCCAACACCATTTGTTGTAGACACTGTCTTTTTCTTGTCTTTCATGCCTTGTCAAAGATTAATCGACACTGTAGTTCTGGATTAACTTTTGGGTTTATTATTCTGTTCTATTGTTCTATGTGTCTATTTTTGTGCCTGTACCATACTGCCTTGATCACTACCACTTTGTAATATAACTTGAAGTCTGGGATTGTGATGCCTCCAGCTTTGGTTTTCTTTTTCAAGATTGTTTTGGGTATTTGGGGTCTTTTTTGGTTCCATACAAATTTTAGGATTATTTGTTCTAGCTCTGTGAAAAATGCTGGTGGTATGTTGATAGAGATTACATTAAATGTGTAGTTTGCTTTGGGTAATATGAACATTATCAGTCTGCTTAAGTTTTCTGTTTGTTCCTTTTTCAGTTTTGGTAGTTTATAGGTTTCAGTTTTGGTAGTGTCTAGGTTTTTAGGAAATTTTCCATTTCTTCTATGTTGTCCAATTTGTTGGCATATAGTTTTTCATAATATCCTTTTATAATTATTTGTATTTCTGTGGTGTTGGTTGTTATTTCTCCTCTCTCGCTTGAATTTAATTTAATTTATTTATTTATTTGGGTCCTTTCCCTTTTCTTTTTGATAAGTCTGGTGAGAGGTTTATCAATTTTATTAATTTTTTTTCAAAGAATCAACTCTTGATTTCATTCATTGATCTATTGTTTTGTTTTTTTAGCTTCTATATCATTTATTTCTGCTTTGATCTTTATTATTTCCTTCCTTCTGCTGACCTTAGGCTTCTTTGTTTTTTATTCTTTTTCTATCTCCTTTAGGTGTAAGATTAGGTTGTGTATTTATTTTCCTTGCTTCTTGGGGTAGGCCTGTATTGCTATAGACTTCTCTCTTAGGACTGCTTTTGCTGCATCCTGATTGTTTGGGACTGGTGTATTTTCATTGCCATCTCTTTCATTGTATTTTTTTTATTTCTTCTTTTCATTTCTTGGTTGACCCATTCATTCTTTAGTAGCATATTGTTTAATCTCTATGTATTTGTGGTCTTTCCAAATTTTTTCTTATTGTTGACTGCAAATTTCATAGCATTGTGGTCAGAAACTATGCATGGTATGACCTCAATATTTTATACTTGTTGAGGCCTGATTTTTTACCTAGTAGGTGACCTTTTCTGGAGAATGTCCCTCGTACCCTTGAAAAGAGTATTTTCTACTGTTTTAGGATGGAATGTTCTGAATATATCTGTCAAGTCTACCTGGTCCAGTTTGTCATTCACAGCCATTGTTTCCTTGTTGATTTTCTATTTAGATATCCTGATATCTTATAGATGTAAGTAGGGGGTTAAATCCCCTACTATTATTTTATTATTATCAATGAGTTCCTTTATGTTTGTTATTGTTTTATATATTTGGGTATTTCATGTTGGGTGCATAAAAATTTACAATTGTTAGATCTTCTTGTTGGATTGTCCCCTTTATTATGATATAGTACCCTTCTTCATCTCTTGTTACAGTCTTTGGTTTAAAGTCTAGTTTGTCCAATATAAGAATTGCTATTCCAGGTTTCTTTTCACATCCATTTGCCTGGTAAATGTTTGTCCATCCCCACACTTTCAATCTGCAGATATCTTTAGATCTAAACTGAGTCTCTTGTAGTCAGCATATAGATGGGTCTTGTTTTTTTATCCATTCTGACATCCTGTGTCTTTTGATTGGAGCATTTGGTCCATTTATATTCAGAGTAATTATTGATAGATATGTAGTTAGTACAACTTTATAATTGCATTATAACTTTTGTTTTGTCATTGTTTCTGCAGATTTTCTCTCTTCTGTTCTTGTCTTTGTCACTTTTGATCTTTCCTTTTCCCTTAAAGAGTCCTCTTCTACTAGACTGCCATCTTAGCTCCTCTCCAGAAAGATCTTTTTAAAATTCTAATCTGAACATGTAAAGTCCAGCTTTAAACCACCAATAAATCTGTGTATCTTTTGGTATAAAGCTCAAAATCTCTAATTAGGTCTGTAACATTCCAAGATTGCAGGGCAACCAATCACTCCTCCAGCCTCTATGACTGTCATCCCTTATTCTTTGCTCTAGGCATATTGGCTTCCCTTAACTTCCTAGTATGTGTTCCCTGTTCTTTCAGACTGTAAGTGCATTGGTTTCCTTTCTGGAAACACTTTCCCATCCTTCATCTAGTAAATTCTTTCTCCTCATTCAGGTTTTGTTTACATTTTACATTCTCTCAGAAAAGCACTCACTTCACCCCAGACTAGGTCACAATTCCATAGCACTCTGAATTCTCCTCATGCATCTAATTATAATTCATTCTCTGTCCTCCATATTAGAATTTCTAGGAGGTGAGGGATTCTGCCATTTCTCCCCTGCATTTAGCATTCAATAAATGCTTGGTAAATAAATGGATAAATTAATGACCTGATAAAAGTAGAGTAGTTACCTTTGTGCTTCAATTCTGTCAACTCAGTGTACTGGCAGTATGTCACTTGGGATGCTATTGGCTTTGTCCTCAGGTAAACTACTTACTACCTTACCAGGTGGTTGTCACGGTTCTGGGCATTACATGCAGAAAGAATAATGTCCAGTGGAGGAAGAGCAACAATTAGGGGGTCTTTTTTGATAGCAAAGGTTTTTTTTCCCCAAAACCAAAACTCATTATTAGATTTCCCTTCATGCCTCATTGTCTATTCTATCAAATTTAAAAATCTAAATAACTATAGCTCACCCATTGTTTTTTTCAAGTAGCAATGGTATTCTACAAAGAAACAATTAGTTCATCTCACAAAGATAAAATCGCTTAAATATTTTTTCTCCAATCATCCTACTTCAGCATGCAGGCAAAATGCTTTATGCTTACTTCCCATTATGCCACAAAGAATACTAAAAAGATGTGTACTCAAGTGTCAAACTTTAATAAAATCAATAATTTCTGCTGCTTCATGAAGGATATTCTTAAGTAAACTTGTATATATGTGTGTTGTTTTTACTACAGAGTGTCATAGAACAGAGATAGCAGACTGTCGTCCACAGGTAAAACCTAACCCACAGCTACTTTTTAAAAAATAACATTTTGTTGGGATACAGCCATACCAATGTATTTAAATATCATCTGCTGATGACTTTGCTCTTCAGCTGCAGAGTTTAGTAATTGAGACAGAGACCGCAAAAAGTCTAAAACATTTCCTATCTGGACCTTTGCAGGGAAAAATAATATCTGACACCCAGCATAGAAAAGTACAATAAAAACTAGTAGAGTTTGGCATTATTGTATTGATTTGGACTAAGAAGCCAGTAGTTTTACTCACCATGGTTTCTATACAATAAGATCAAATGCCAGCTCAGTAAAAATAGCAAATAATATCTTATTATAAAAATAATTGTTATGAAAATAATATTGTCTTTATGGACCCATTGAAAATTCTTCTGAGCTCCTTAGAGCACTTTGAAAATAGGTCTCCTGACTGTAATCTACATTCTTGTCCATATCTAATATGAATTAGTAGTTTTATCTCTTCTAAGGCAATGAAAAGATTTTAGAATACTTTAATTCCATTTGACCCTTCCCAATTGATATGCTATGGTTATGATATGAATTCTCTATATATCTAAACTCTATGACACGTTACTATTTTTGTTTTAAGCAATTAATATCACTCAGATATTTTTCAAACATTGCTTTTTGGATCTCCAAACTTCTATCCAGGATCACTTGCCATCTGTCTAAAAAAAACACTTTATGGTATTTTGTTTGATCTGTGACTGGTGGTAATATATGTTCTCTATTTCTATTTGTTTGAAAATGTCTTTATTTCACCTTCATATTGGAAGGATATTTTGCCAGATATGACATAATATCTTTAGTATGCTGAAATGAAATGACTGTAACTCTAGATATCATGCCATCGCTGGTTGGCTGGAACACTTTCTGTTGAGAAGTTAACTAACAATCTTATTGTTGCTCTTTGAATATGATCCAAAATGCTTTTACTTTGTCTTTGACTTTCAGTCATCTTTTTATGTTTTCTCAGAGTAATTTTCCTTATACTTATAATTCTTGGATTCATGGAAATTTTTGTATCTGTAAATTGATGTTGTTAGAAGCTGAGGAAATTTTCAGTCGGTTTGCTTTGCTTCCTTCTCCCATCCCCTTCTGAGACTCCACTTATATTTAAAATACATCTTTTTACAGTATCCCCTATGTCTCTTATGCTCTTGTCTGTATTTTGGCATCCTTGCTTTTATTTGTATTTAAATGCATATACTTTTTCTGATTTTTTGTCCACTAATTAATTCCCTCTTCAACTCTAATAACTCTGATATCACTTAAACTATTACATTAAATTCTTGAGTTTAGGTAATTTATTTTTCTTCTTCTGGAATTTCCATTAGGCTCTTTTTAAAAATATATGTTTTTCTCTTGAAATTCTTCAACTTGTCTTTTCTTTTTTACTTGAATATATTAAATTATAGTGTAAATTCTGTATCTGATAACTCGAAGTTTCCTGCTTCTATTGTCTATTGCTCTTTTCGTTTTGTGGCTTTACGTTCTCATGTTCCTGGTTATTTATAACTTAGTTTAGACATTGCATATGAAAACTTGTAGACTACAATTACTGAAGTTTTTTTTCTTCCTCTGGAAACAATTAACAATTACATCTGGAAGGATACTATGGATACTAGACATCCCAGCTCATCACAATCCAATCAGGGATTGAGATAATCCAAAACAGATTATTTTTCCTTTTTAGCCTTAGTCAGTTCTCAGTTTATTCTTCCTTTTAGCTTGTAGTACCTCAGGGTTCAATCTCAAAACCTGGGATATTTACTAGATTATCCCTCCTTGGGGAACTCCAAGCCCACATTATTTGTTACTCTGGCTTCCAGAGTTTTCCAGCAGCCCTGTTTAACCTCTTTGTCTGTCTGCCACCTTCCTTGGTATCAGCGACTAACTCCAGGAGACAGGAAGCCCCAAAGGTATTGCTCATCTTTCTGGGTTCCCTTCTCTTGGATCTTGACTCTATAAATCTAAACTATTTTTAAAGCCTTCCAATGCCTTCTAACAACTTTTAAATATTTGTCCAGCTTTTCAGCTAATTAGTCTAACATCATTGGAAGTAAATTCTGGATTAGAACATCCCTGTCATAGCCTATTCTGCATGTCACTTTTCATTTCCTCACTTTGTTTGTACATTCTTTTCTCTTGAGTACCACATAGTTCATGCCCTATAATATCATGATATTTTTACTTTTTAGTATCATTGTTTCAATAACAATAGCAGTATTTTCTCAATTTCTCCATCTGCACATGGTATTTTCATGCTTGAAGAAAGACCTTATCAATTGCACTTTTTGTCTCAAGCACATTCTAATCTTAATTACACAGAACTGCACAATAGTAACCCTGAAAACAAAACAGTTTCTAAAAGACATTCCACCAAGTAATATACTTTTTGAGGAAAGTATTTTCTCCTGTGTGGCATTGTGGTTTACTGTGATCTGTCTCTAGATTGCATTCTGAATTTAGTTTCCATCTTGAATCTAAAAAAACATTCCCAGTCAAGCAGCATTTCTTGGGCACTGTAATAATTCTTGCCAATCATCACACGTTTTTGACTTGTTGACTACATCATGTACCAATTACACAATTAAATATGCCAATGGTCACATTGTGTTTATGCAGCACTGGCTTTAATAAAAATACACAGTTGTAGAATGATTGTTATGTTGATGATTATTTGTGAGTTGTAGAGAGAGATTTAAGCAAATTACAAACAGATACTATCTGGAAGGAGAAGACCCACTACTTGAGAAATAGTGAAAAATAATTTCAGTATAAAAATTGTATAACAACAATTTTGTTTTAAAAATCTGATATAGTGCCTAGAAAAGTAATCAAAATTAAATTTTTTATTAATCTCTAATAATAAATTGATTGTACAATGGATGCTAAAGCAAAACATATCTGTGCAAATAGTTCTAAAAGTGAAAATTAATTTCTCATTCTATGGTAGCCTAGCATTAACTTGTACCACAGTTTTTTAATTTAAATTCTTATAAATAATGATGTAATACATTTAATTAGTTATATTAATATAAAATATAAATAATTTATGTAATATATGTAAAATATGTATTTGATAATTACATATAAATTTACATGTATTAATATCTATATATCAATTCATATGTATGTTTTATTTTTGTAGCTCAACAAAACTCTTGTACAGATGACCTAATTTACTCCTCACAACAATATTGAAAACTGAGATCAGGAAAAACTTCACAGAAATGACTCAACCAGTGAATAGTTGAGTTGAGATATGAACCCAGGCCTATCTGATCCCCCAAACCATGCTTTTTCCACTATACCATTTTGTCAAATAGGAGAAAAAAATTGCAAAATCAAATATGATACTGCTGTTTAGAAACATATATAATTTATGAAATATTGTGCACGGGCTTCTGGTTATGGCTAGCATGGTTAATTGGTAACAAGTTCTTTAAGAAACATTTACTTCTTTGGAATTTTTTCAAATTTCCTATTTTATCAAGGGGCATAAAATCTCTTAAGTTCAGGATTTATGTGAATGATAAATAATGTAACAGTTTTGTGGAAATTATTGAATCATATGCCATATGCTAGCCTGTCTAGATTATTATTCTGGAGAGATGCTCTCCCATTTAGTAGTAGCACCAAACTCTCCCCCCAGACGCAGACCGCTAAAATCTATAGTACTTTCCCTTGGCCTAAGAAGAAAGCTACATGTAATGTTAATATTTTCAGCAGACTCCTCTAGCAATTACAGTGTATAATCACTCACCTGGGACAGAGCATATGTTGTGCCGAATTGTCATTTGTCTTCCCAGATTAAAAGCAAGTAAGCATCTTGCCTGCAATAATCACTCAGGAAATACTGGTTGATGTGAAATCAAAGAGCTCCCTCTGGTCAGGTCTGTGTGAGCTACTTTGATCTTCAGACCTCTACTTCCCCCCTCACTCCTTCCATCATTAGTAATTCCCTGCTCCCGTGTCCTTGATAGAGTCATGTTTTAACACATCTCCTCATTCCCTATAAGAAAAATAAGTTACAGAGAAAATAAAACGGAAATTGGTTTCTTAAAGGTTCAAATAAAAAAGGATCTTTTTGTCCTACTTTCTTTTTTGTTTTCACTATTGTTCTTTATTCTTTTTTTTTTCTAATATCTTTACTCAGATGCTCACTTGAAGTCACTTCAAGGTCACTTGGAGACCAAGAAAAAAACCTATTAAATACTTTGAGTTTGGAATTTTGCAAACCTGAGATTTACCTTAGTCATTTCTTCCCTGTATTCTAATTCTACAAGCATAGTTCAAAACCTACCATGTATTTCATATATTGGAATACTATCTAGTTGTGAAAAAAGAATGAAGAAGGTCTATATGTGGTGATATAAATAATTTACAAGGTTTACTGTTAAAAAATTAAGGTATAGGACTGTGTGAAGAGTACAATCTCATTTATAAAATATGGCAAAATTATCTACGTATGTACATACACACTTTTCTATGCATTGACTATGAGTAGAAAGTTATTTGTGACTAGTTTCTGGGTTCTTGTGGTAGAAGGGAGAGTTAAATTTTAATCATCACTTTTCTGTACCATTCAAAATTTTTCATGAGGTGCTCAGGGAATTTCAATTTAAAAAAAGAGTCAATAAAGTGACACAATTCAAGAGTTCTCAAAATATTATTATGTAGAATATAGCACATCCAACCATTCATTCATTCATCCATCCACCTATCCAAAAACCATTTATTAAACCTCCACAATGCACTGCCTTCTAAACTTGAGTTATTGTAGGGGAGAAGAGTGGGAATTAAGGGAGTCCGTGTGCTTGCAGGACACAAGTAGAGGGGTTAGTTATCAGCATTTCTGGAAGTTAAAAATGAATGCTTGTCTGGTCAAGATGAATTTCACAGTCTGTGTCCAGGTTGCCCTAGTACTCATTAGTGGTCTCAGCTGAAGGGTTTAATTGTTCAGTAGGGAAGTCATGGAGAGTTTGATGAACCTTGGTAATAACTGTTTGATTGGATTAGCTAGGACACCAATTTACAGGGAGAAAACTAGAGTGTGTGGAAACAGAGTTGTGAGACATGGAGGGGCATTACAAAATGTAGGTGTTAGAATGAAATAATCAGAATCCTAAAGCAAAGGATTCTTTGGAGATTGAGCT
The DNA here is from genome assembly GCF_022837055.1 of Prionailurus viverrinus. Taxonomy (NCBI): domain Eukaryota; kingdom Metazoa; phylum Chordata; class Mammalia; order Carnivora; family Felidae; genus Prionailurus; species Prionailurus viverrinus. Next base: position 60,859,312 of record NC_062568.1, on the reverse strand, counting down.
CATCCTTTTTCACTGGCCATCTTTACGGACCTTAACATGGCTATGTGTGAATCCCTTTCCGTCAAAAATAACTGCAAAAGTATGTATACTGGCATGCCCATAAACAACTTAACACACAAGTAAACATTATAGAGAAGCAATTGGTTTCAAGACAACTATGAATTATGGTTAAAGCTTGAAAACATGCAATGTGTGAAAACCACGCTTACTCTATCATGAACCTAGATATATCACTAAGAAGAGTTTCATTGTAAATCTAACATTTAAAATGGTGACAATACCTCTTTAAAGATAGAATAAAATTGTAATATATCCTCTCTAAGCTCCATTAAAAAATTATCTTCACAAAGATCAGAAAGCTGAAGAGACTATCAACTCAGTTTTCATTACACACTGCCTCTGCATTTGAACTTGCTGCCTAGTGTCACATTTCCCCCACCCCAATTCCTGTCTCTCTATAGGATATAGCAGACTTTATAGATTTTTTGTTCTACCACTATTTGGTTTCTAAGTGAATGATTTTTTCCTTTTGAGATTTAGGTCTTATTCTTTACCTCTTAAGCCATTTTAGTAAAATATATATATTTTTATAACTGACCTGTCAGACAAAAGATTAATTCCTATAAATAAAACCCTTTGGATTTTGCCAACTGTAATCTACCAGATTAACTTTTTATTATCACTTTCAAAGAAAGAATTATATCTTATTTGGCACAGTATTTGGAGAATTGGCTTTTTTTTTTTCTTTTCCAAACTGAAAATCATTAGCTATGCCATCTGAGGAGGACAATGGTCTATCACAGACAAAACTTGCTTTAGCTTTTATTTTTTTTCTTTGCTGTTGCTCTATGGTATTGGATTCTTCTGGATTTGTACAGTAAAATCTTTCTATATTTCTTACCCAAACAGGCTTTTCCAACAAATCTCGAGATTTAGGAAGTCACCATTGCTTCCAGGAATTTATGTTGCCCAAAGCCAGCAAACAGATTTAGCCAATATTACAGAATGCTCTGGGCTACAAGAAAGCTGTTATTTGACCAGATGTTATTACAGAGTAGAAAAACAGATTACTCTTTATATTTTGGTTCTTCAGGAACCTTCCATAAAGTGGTTATTCCTAAGGAAATACAGAAATTCATTTGTCAGAAAACACTTTAGCTAAATGATATCAAACACTATCTATGTCTTTGCCCAGCCTTGTACAAACTCATGCTTATGACTTCACTTTATAGAAAAAAATTTTTTAATGCCAAGGCCAAACTGTAACTAATTTTAAATATAGCTACTCTTATCACTAGACTGTTAAGCTACTGCATTATTACCAGCACAAATTATTATTTTACTGCCCTACTCCGTATTCTCCTTGTGGAAAAGGGAGTCAGCTGACACTCCTAGTGAGGGCTTCCATGTTATAGTTATTGTTAGGGCTCCGTTAGAATTTCTCTCACAAAATGTTCATTTGGGTTTTGTGTGAGAACAAAGCTAAGCTAGCAGCACACCAGTTGATATGAACTGATGCTCTTCTAGGATTAATTCTTAACAAGATATTATTGTCTTTTTTTCTCATGGTTTTTCTCATGAAAAGTTTTAGTATTTTTACTTGCTTAGAATAATCATCTTTTTGCAGTAAGACTTATCTGAGTATTTTTCATGTTTCATTTTTATTTTCTACTTTATTCATTTTAAAATTAGTGGGAAAAAATCATACTGGAAAAAAGTTAAAAAATACCAACACATATAGAATAAAAATTATAAATTCCTCTTCACACTTTTACCAATGCTACATAATAATTTGATCCTTCCCCCCATATAACCACTATCCTTGCAGAATATTCTCAATTTACATTTATATACTCTTACAGATTCTAATTTTCCACTTCTAACACATCAAACAACCAAGCTATTTGAATTTTTTTTCTGAAGTAAAATTAAATGAATAAAGTAATGACCTGAATCAAATGCTTGTGCTTCATTGTTTGAACTTAGTGACATTTCTTGGCTTCTTAGAAATATTTACTTGTTTTTCTGTGCCTTTCTGAATTCTCAGTAATCGTAGTTGCCATATAAGTAACTGCTGGTAAATATTGTATTTTTCAGCTTTTAGTGTTGCTTATTTTATTTCTTCCTACTTGAATTGAGTTTTTGCTGTTAGTAATAGTGTTAGACATATGTATGAATCAAGTCAGTTGACCCACAGCCATAATAATGGTGAATTTATATCATCATGGCTACTTTGAATTGCTTCTTGATCACTCACAATACCTATTTATAATAACATTCAATTACCCTTATTCTGTACATATCTTTTAGCTCATTTCAGTCACTAGTCCAAATGATAATATCATCCAACATAAATGTTTACTAAAAAGAGCACCAACTTCCTCAACAAAATTATTTTGTTAAATTGATCCATGAATTAACTGTTAAATTAATATATTTGAATAGCAAAATCTACACTTTTTAAATTTAAATTACTTTAATTAAAGAAATATATTTGATCAGCAATACTGCTGCATGATCCATACAAGTGTTACTTCAAATTTATCATTGCTGTTTTTTTTAAGTTTTTATTTAAGTTACAGTTAATTAATATACAGTGTAATGTTAGTTTCAGGTGTACAATATAGTGATTCAACATTCCACACAACACTATGTGCTCATCAGAACAAGTACACTACTTAATCCCCATCAACAATTGTACCCCTCTCCCACACACCTCCCCTCTGATTTAAAGAAGAGTTAATACCTACTCTTCTCAAACTATTCCAAAAAATATGTAAATGGAAAGAAAACTTTAAAATTCGTTCTATGAGGTCAGCATTACCTTGATGCCAAAACCAGATAAAGACTCTATTAAAAAAGAGACCTACAGGCCAATATCCCTGTTGAACATGGATGCAGAAGTTCTCAATAAAATACTAGCAAATCACATCCAACAATACATTAAAAGAATCATTTACCATGATCAAGTGGGATTTACTTCTGGTATGCAAGGGTGGTTCAATATTCACAAATCAATCAATGTGATACACCACATAAATGAAAGAAAGGATAGGAACCATATGATCCTTTCACTAGATGCAGAAAAGCATTTGACAAAGTACGACATCCATTCATGATAAAAACCCTCAAAAAAGTAATTAGAACATACCTCAACATAACAAAGGTCATATATGAAAAACCCACAGCTAATATCATCGACAATGGGGAGAAACAGAGTGCTTCCCCTATGATCAAGAACAAGACAGGGACGTCCACTCTCACCACTATTATTTAACATAGTACTAGAAGTCCTAACCACAGCAATCAGATGACAAAAAGAAATAAAGTGCATCCAAAGATGCAAGGAAGAAGTCAAACTTTCACTATTTCAAGATGACATGATACTCTATACAGAAAACCTGAAAGACTTCACCCAAAAACTGCTAGAACTGACACACAAATTCAGGAAAGTCACAGGATACAAAATCAATGTACAGAAATATGTTGCATTTCTACACACCAATAATGAAGAAGGAAAAAGAGAAATTAAGGAATCAATCCATTTACAATTGCCCGAGAATCATAAAATACCTAGAAATTAAACCTAACCAACAGGCGAAAGACCTATACTCTGAAAACTATAAAACATTGATGAAAGAAATTGAAGATGACACAAGGAAATGGAAAAATATTCCATGCTCATGGACTGGAAGAATAAATATTGTTAAAATGTCTATATTACCCAAAGCAATCTACACATTTAATGCAATCCCTATCAAAATACCACTAGCATTTTTCACAGAGCTAGAACAAACAATCCTAAAATTTGTATGGAACCCAAAAAAACCTTGAAGAGCCAAAACAATCTTGGAAAGGAAAAGCAAAGCTGGAGGCATCACAATTCTGGACTTCAAGTTGCATTACAAAGTTGTAGTGATCAATATAGTATGGTATAGGCACAAAAATAGATACGTTGATCAATGGCACAGAATAGAAAACTCAGAAATAAACCCACAACTATATAGTCAATTAATCTTTGACAATGCAGGAAAGAATATCCAATGGGAAAAAGGTAGTGTCTTTAACAAATGGTGTTGGGAACACTGGATGGCTACATGCAAAAGAATGAAACTGGGCCACGTTCTTACACCAAGAACAAAAATAAATTCAAAATGGATTAAAGACTTAAATGTGAAATTTGAAACCTTAAAAATCCTAGAGGATAACACAAGCAGTAACTTCTTTGACGTTGGCCACAGCAGCCTCTTTCTAGGTATGTCTCCTGATGCAAAGGAAATAAAAGCAAAAATAACCTATTGGGACTATATCAAACTAAAAACCTTCTGCAGAGTGAAGGAGATAATTTAAAAAAACTAAAAGGCAACCTAGAATGGGAGAAGATATTTGCAAATTACATAGCTAATAAAAGGTTAGTATCCAAAATGTATAAAGAACTTCTAAAACTCAACACCCCCCAAAATTAATAATCTAATTAAAAATTGGACAGAAAACATGAACATTTTTCCAAAGATGACATCTAGATGGCCAAAAGATATATGAAAAGATGCTCAACATCATTCATCATTACAGAAATACAAATCAAAACTACAATAAGATATCACCTAACACCCGTCAGAATGGTTAAAATTAACACAAGAAAAAACAAGTATCGGTGAGGATGTGGAGAAAGAGGACCCCTCTTGCACTGTTGGTGGGAATGCAAACTGGTGCATCCACTGTGGAAAACAGCAGGGAGGTCTTCAAAAGTTAAAAACAGAGGGGTACCTGGGTGCCTCAGTCTGTTAAGTGTTTGACTTTGACTCAGGTCATGATCTTGTGGTTGGTGGGTTTGAGCCCCTTGTTGGGTTCTGTGCTGACAGCTCAGAGCCTGGAGCCTGCTTCGGATTCTGTGTCTGCCTCTCTCTCTGTCTCTGTCTCTGTCTCTCTCTCTCTCTCTCTCTCTTTCTTTCAAAAATAAATAAACATTAAAAAATTTTTTAAGTTAAATAGGCAACTACCCTATGATCCAGCAATTTCACTACTAGGTATTTACCCAAAGGATACAAAAATTCTAATTCAAAGGGATACATGCACCCAGATATTTATAGAAGATATTTATAGCAGCATTATCAACTATATATATATATATATATATATATATATATATATATATATTCACACACACACAGACACACACCGTGGAATATTTCTCAGCCATTAAAAAGAATGAAATCTTGCCATTTGCAATGACATGGATGAATATAGAGAGTATTATGCTAAGTGAGATAAGTCAGAGAAAAACAAATACATATACCATATTATTTCATTCACATGTGGAATTTAAGAAGCAAAACAAATGAGCAAAGGGAAAAGAGAGGGAGACAAACCAAGAAACAGACTCTTAACAAAATCTACATTTAAGTAATAACTAATTACCGAACTAGTGAATTTATTTTTTAATCAAACTTATTTTAAGATAATGGTAGATTGTAAGAAGTAATAGAGATCCTATTCACCCCTTACCCCACTTCTCCCAAGAATGACATCTTGCAAAAACTCTGGTACAATATCTCAACCAGGATATTCCCATTGATACAAGATACAGAATATCACCTTCACCGCATAGATCCTTCCTATTCCCTGTCATAGTTACACCTACTTCTACCCTAGCCCCACCGCCTCCTCAGCCCTTGACTAACACTGATCTGTTCTCTATTTCCATAATCTTGTCATTTCAGTAATGGTCTGTAAATAGAATCATGCAGTTTGTAACCTTTTAGAATTGGCTTTTTTCATTCAGCATAACCTTTTGGTGATCCATCCAAGTTGTTGAATATACGTGTAAATAGTTTGTTCCTTTTTATTGCTGAAAAGTATTCCATGATATGGATCTACCAGTTTAACTATTCATGAATAAAAGGATGTGCATTGATTGTAGTTTTGGGCTACTACAAATACAGCTGCTATGACCATTCATGTACAGGTTCATGTGAGAACATGAAGTTTAATTTTTCTAGGACAAATGCCCAAAAGGGCAAATGTTGGGTTGTATGGTAGTTGCATGTATAGTTTTTTTAAAAACTGCCAGATGTTTTCGAGAATGCCTGTACATTTTACATTTTCAATAACAATGTTTAAATGATCCAGTTTCTCCACATCCTTTCCTGCCCTTTTGCTGTTAACACTATTTTTATTTTAGCCGTTCTGATAGTGAGCTGTAATAGTTACTGAGTTTTAGTTTCATTTCCCTGATGGCTAATGATGCTGAACATCTTTTCATGTGCTTATTGCCATCTGTATATTTTTATGAAGTGAAATATCTCTTTGTGACTTTTGCCCATTTTCTTTTCTTTCTTTCTTTTTTTTCTTTTCAGAGAGAGAGAGAGAGGGAGAGAGAGCAGGGGAGAAGGGCAGAGGGAGAGACAGAGAATCTTAGCAGGCTCTACACTCTGCACAGAGCCCAACAGGGTCTCAGTCCCACAACCCTGGGATCATGACCTGAGCAAAAATCAAGAGTTACACACTCAACTGACTGAGCCACCCAGGCACCCCTTTTGCCCATTTTCTAATTGAATTTGGATTTTTTTGGTTTTATTTTTGCTATTGAATTTTAAGAGTTCTTTATATGTTGGATACCAGTCACTTGGCATGTGCTTTGCAAATATTTTCTCAGTCCATTGCTGTCTTAACAAAGTCTTTAGCTGAGCAAAAAATTTTAATTGATGTAATCTGACTTATCAATGTTTCTTTTTTGATTATTATTTTGACATCAAATCTAAGAACTCTTCACCTAATTCTAGATCTTGAAGAATTTCTCATATATTTAATTCCTGAAAGTTTTATCATTTTTAAATTTTGCATTTAAGTCTATGATCCATTTTGATTTAATTTTTATGTAAGATGTGAGGTTTACCTTGAGGTTTGTTATTGTTTGTTGGTTTTTGCCTATGGATGCACAGTTGCTTCAATAATTGTTGAAAAAACCTAAAAAGTTATGCTTCCTCCATTGAATTTCTTTTGTACCATTGCCAAAAATTAGTTGGGCATATTTTCATGGGTTTTTGTCTAGGTTCTATATTCTGTTTCATAAATCTATGTGTCTGCCTTGTTTACTATAGCTATATAACGTTTCTTAAAATCAGGTCAGTTTCTTCCTCCCACTTTATTCTTTTTTTTTTTTACAGCACAGTTTTAGCCATTTTAGTTTCATTGATCTCCATATATAATTTTTTGTTTTGTTTCTATATCTTATTTAAATTTTAGTTAGTTAACATATAGTATATAATAGTGGTTTCCGGAGTATAATTCAGTGATTCATCACTTGCATATAACACAAAGTGCTCATGACAACAAGTGCACTCCTTAATGCCCACTACCCATTTAGCCCATCCCCTGCCCACCTCCCTTCACCAACCGTCAGTTTGTTCTCTATAGTTAAGAGACTCTTATGGTTTGCCTACCTCTGTTTCTCCCCACCCCACCCCCCCGCCTTTCCCTATGTTCATCTGTTTTGTTTCTTAAATTCCACATATGAGTGAAATCATATGGTATTTGGCTTTCTCTGACTGACTTGTTTTGGTTAACATCATATACTCAAGCTCCATCCATGTCATTGCAAATGGCAAGATCCCATTCTTTTTGATGACTAAGTAATATTCATGTGTGTGTGTGTGTGTGTGTGTGTGTGTGTACACATACATCTTCTTTATCCCTTCATCAGTTGATGGACACTTGAGCTGTTTACATAATTTAGCTATTGTTGATAATGCTGCTCTAAACATTGGGGTGCATGTGTCCCTTCAAATCAATATTTTTGTATCCTTTGGGTAAATACCTCATAGTGCAGTTGCTGGGTCATAAAATAGTTCTATTTCTAGCATTTTGAGGAACCTCCAGCCATCCTGACAGGTGTGAGGAAGTATCTCATTCTCATTTTGATTTGTATTTCCCTGACGATAAGTGATGTTGAGCATCTTTTGATGTGTCTTTTGGCCATCTAGTTGTCTTCTTTAGAAAAATGTCTATTCATATCTTTGTCCATATCTTAACTGGATTATTTGTTTTTTGGGTGTTGAGTTTGATAAATTATTTATAGATTTTGGATACTAACACTTTATCAGATACACCATTTGCAAGTATCTTCTCCATCAGTTGCCTTTTAGTTTTGTTGATTTCCATATATATTTTAGAATAATCTTGTCTATATATTACAACAAATTACTCTTTTTTATAGGAATTTCTTAAACTTATATATTAATTTAAGCAGAATTGGCATTGTTGCCAAGTCTTCTAAATCTTGAACATAATATGCTTCTCCATTTATTTAGATCTTCTTTTATTTCTTTCATCAGTGTTTTTGTAGTTTTTAGTATCTAAGTCCTGTATGAGGTTTGTTATATTTATACCTAAATATTTCTTTTTTGTACAGTTATCAATCTTATTCTATTTTTAATTTTATTGTCCAAATGTTCATTACTAATGTAAAGAAATTCAGTATTTGTGTGTGTGTGTGCACACATCTTATATCCTGTAACATTGCTGAACTCACTTTTTAATTCTAGATAGTTTTTTTGTGGATGACTTGGGATTTTCTATGCAGACATCCATGTCATCTGCAAATAGGAACAGTTTTATTTTTTTCTTTTACGATGTCTATTCTTCTATTTTCTTTATTTTTCTTTTGTACTGGCTATAACTTCCAGTACTATCTTGAGTCAAACTGGTGAGAGTGGGCATCATTGTTTTGTTCACGATTAAGTATCATGTTAGCTCTAGGTTCTTTATGGAGCTTCTTTGGAGATTTTTAATCATGAATTCATCCTTAATTTTGTCAGAAACTTTTCTGCATTAAATAATATGATTATGAATTTTCTTCTATCATTTATTAATATGGCAGATTTCATAGATTGATTTTTAGAATATTGAACCACCCTTGCATCCCTGCAATAAATCCCACTTGTTTGTGATATAAAATTCTTCTATATATGACGAATTCTATTAATATTTTGTTAAGAATTTTTGTTCCTATATTATGAGTGATGTTGGTCTGTAGTTGTTTTGCTTTACTTTGATACTACCTTTTGATATCACTGTGATAGTAGCTTCATAAAATGAATTGGGAAATGCCCCACTCTTTTATTTTCTAGAAGAGATTCTTTATAATTTGTGCTATTTTTTCTGGAAAGATCCACTAGAATTCTCTAGTTAAACTATTTTGTGTTTGGATATTTCTTTGTGGGGGTTAAATTACAAATTCAATTTCCTTGATAGTTACAGGCTTAAAAAAATTATGTATTTCATGTTAGGTGAGTTGGATCTTTCATGAATTTTAAGGAGTTAATCCCTTTAATTTAAACCATCATATTATGTGGGGAAAGATGAACACATAGCATTCCTTTCTTATCCTTCTGATGTCAATAGGGCCAATAGGGACTCACAAATATATAAATGGAACTCATGAAGATGAGATTACCTATGTATTTAGAGAGAAGAGGACTTTGACAGAATGAGAAAGAAATCAGACAGAGTGAGTGGCTAGAGAGATAGGAGGAAAATCAAGAGTGTGGTGTCACAAAAGCCCAGGGAAGAAGATAATTTCAAGAGGAGGAAGGATCCTAGAGTGTTAAGTGAGTTAAAGACTGAGACATGTCTATTGATTTAAACAGCAAAGAGGCTACTGATGAGAATGACACCATGGCAACATCAATGCAGTGAATCAGTAGAAGCAGAAGCTGGATTGGGATGGGTGGAGGGGCAAGTGAGAAGTCATGAAAGGAAGGCAGTGGTAGTAGATGATTATTTCAAGGGTTTTTGCAGAGGAAGAAGATAGGGAGCTCCTAAAAGGGAACTAGGAGACAATTTTGTTTTTGTTACTTAATTTTTAACATTCAATAAACATTGACATCTTGGAACGTTCTTTAGGAAGAATCTAAAAACCAGAAAAAAAGTTGTAAGCATTTAAAATATAATTTTGAAACAGGTAAAATCAGAACAAAAGAAAACATAAAGTCAGAGTTTTTATATAATTTATTAATTAATGAAGGCACCAATGAGATATTAGTACCTTTTCCTGCATCATGGGAGAAGCTAAGATATTTATAAGCATTGTAACAAAAATATATTAGGATAAGATTACTCGGTTAGATGTAAAACTTGTTGATGTCAGCAGGCCATAAATCACTGGGGTTATCAGTTCTACCAGCCAGAAATTATTTGCATCTCTGACAGAAATATACACATTAAGGTGTATCTTCTCTAAATCTTGGCCCTTGGATTTTTGGTGAGTAGTAAATATATGAGGTGGATTAAATACATGCCCCAAGACAATCACTATGTGAAATTGCAATGTGCCACCCACTGATTTGGCCTTTTAGATAATTTTTCTGACAAGATACATTAGAAATGCTGGATAACTATCGAGTAAGGTGCCCATGTTAACAAGAGGATAGTGTTCTCACCCTGGCTGCACACTGGAATCTCCTGGGAAAGTTTTAAAAAGTACTTAAACCCTGGCCCCACACTGAAGGATTCTGATTTAATCTGTGCAGAATGGGGCCCCAGATAAAGCCAGAGATGAGAACAGTGGCAGAAGGTGTGCTAATAGGGGCATAGGTGAGAGAATTAGCCTTAGAGAAAAGGATGATAGCTCTTGCTGTACAGAAAACAAGCAAGGGTGAACTGTAGATGTAGGTTCATAGTATTGGAAGAAAAAATGATGCCTGTTTTATTTCAACTCAGTAAGAAAGCAGATACAATTTCTTTGAAATGGGGCAAAATTTTAATTGGGTTAAATAGATTCACCTCTCTTTGTTGTTTCCTTATGTGCATGGACAGAAAAAACATGGTTAAAGACCATTTAATGGTCTTTATAGAATATTAGTTGTTAAATTCACTCCATTTAACTTAGCCTCTGAGGTGTTCTCCATTTACAAATGTGATTTCTTTTTTCTTTTTTTTATTTAATGATTTTTTATCTTATTTTAAGTAAGTTCCATGCCCAGTGTGGGGCTTGAACTCACAATCCTGAAATTAACAGTCACATACTCTATAGGTCAATATTAACCAGCCAGGTGCCCCACAAATGTGATTTCTTAAACAAGTGCCAGTTTTGAGAGCAAAAACCCACTGAAAAATGATTGTTTCAACTCTTGATGTGAGACTAAGTAGTCTCCATGGCCTAATTTCTAAATGCACATAACGGATGGTAGTCATAACAATGATTCTTTCTCCTAAGTAAAACCTGTGGTTTTCTGCTGCAGTGTTTGGACTTGAACTCTTTCTCAATTAAGATAATACTCTGAAGTGCTGAAAAACAAGAATAAAATATTGTGAGGATTACCATGATACAAAATGAAGAGGGAGTATATTGGCCCAGTTGCAGAGTTCAGCACTTGAGGACAATGTCATGACTCACCACCGCTGAGAACCATCACACCAGCCTGTAGCTGCTTCTGCCAGACTAGAAGTTCTTGAAAGGCAAGCTCTTGACTGTTCATCTTTGTAAAATCTCAGCATTTGACAAAGTTTTGGCATTTTATAGGTGCTTAATAATATTTGTCAAATGAACAAGTGTATGATGGTTATGATGCCCATAATTGCTGCAAAGTCTACAGAAATCATTACAATTCAAAGCACACAAGTTCAGAGTTAAGAAGATTGAAAATTTCTTAATATGGCACATGCTAAAGTTCAGTTTATTTATAGGACGATTTTGTTTCTGCTGCTCTCCCACATTGCTGTAAATGTTAAACATCAGTCTGTCACGCATGCAAAGTGCTGATCTAATTGGCCTATAAGAGAATTCTGTTCCCTTTCAGCATCATAAAGATGTGATATGGATAATCCACTTAGAGCCTCCCCTTCTGTGCTACTATATTTAAAATAGCTTGTTGTGTTGTTCATGGGAATTTAAAAAATGAGTTTCTAAGAAATGAGAAATCATTGAGTGCTAGTGTGCTTTCCACTTTTTACTGAGCCTTTAAACAGCTTTACCTCAAACGCCATGGGGCTGATTTCCCTTGATATTTTGTGACCATCTGTAGTCCAGTAATGCAGAAATGGGAACTCTCTCAGGAAAAGCTTTAGAAAAGATGAGGTCTTTTCTGTACTTCTTCAGTGCCACTCCATGAACTCTTTCTCTCAGGGGCCATATCTGGCTTCCTAGAGCTCCACATTGTTATTTCTAGCAGAGAGCACAGTCCCCTAGGAGGATAGGACTTCAGAAAGCTTTCTCTGCCATCTGTTCCTCCATGGTGTTGAGTGTTATGTTTCCTAAGAACAGCAAATAACTATTTTAGAGTGTGCAATACCTTCACAAGTCACAAAATTTCTATGCCTTGATTCAGTACAATTCCAACTTTGAATGAGAGCTTCCTCCAAGGCATGTAAGGCATTTTACAGGCATTGTTGTAAGTGATTATTCTCATTATTACTACAGCAGGTAATGATTATCATTGCCCTTGTTTTATAGTAAAGAAAAAGAGTTAAAGAGAGTTTATGATGTATGTAAGTTCCCATAGCTCAAAGAGATGAAAGAGATCTTTTTTGATAATTAGAAGACTCTGTCTTCTATAAAACATGGACTGCCAAAAGTTTCACAAGAACATGTATCTCAGGCTCTTAACAAAATCTCAACGTGGCATAATTAGCCCATGAATAGAAATATTTATACCTTATGAGGATCATATTTTTCTTGAATATTCAATTGAGTGTCTAAAAGAGGTTTCACAGCCAGAAATCAAATACACTCCTCAAGAAATCTTTTAAGTGTCTCTTTGAATTTGGAAAATTTAGTTTCCTTCTTAGCATTTCACTGATGATTGTTACAATTTTATATTGAAAAATCTGTGGAGTAGCTACCAGGCGTTGAATGCCTACTCTACAAAATGTCATATTTAGTATCACTCCAAAGTGGGTGATATTATCACAATTTTACAGATGAAGAAATGGAAGCTTATAGAATTGAAGTAGTTTTTCAAGTTCACTAAGCTGGAAAGTGGTGAACTTGAGATTTAAACCCAGGTCTGACTGGTTTCCAGCCATTTTCCACTATGTCACCCCAACTCAACACAATTATGTAAATGTTCTGCCTATTAAGAACTTTCTACTCCTCAGGTATAAACATAACTGATTCACTCTAAGAATTGTTAGATTACCATCCGCACAAATACATATTTTTTTCACTTTATTCTTTTGCATATTTTTAGTATGATAATTTGAATATAGAAATTTGTTTTTAACTCATTCATGCAACTCTAGGGAATATCATTGGGTTATCTCATTTTCAAAAAGTTAAGGGGAAATGAAATATCAAATGAATGTAAGAATAGGAAAAGAAAACACTTTGCATGCTAACACCTAAATCTCAAATGGCACATCAGTTTTAAAATGTGTTAAAGCAGATTAGCTTTAAAAGGTTTAGCCATTAGGGATTTTCCCATTGCCAGTAATATGGTCAATTGAAACTAGTTAGAATATTTTAATAGAAGTTTTCTTTTCATTAGAATTATTTTAAGCCTAGATATCGTCTCCAACTAATAAAGATAATCATAAAATACTTTAGGGCCCTATTTAAGAAAATGGGAGTGAGTAGCGCAAGTTGCAGAGTTTTATTCTTGACTGAGAGAAGAAAGAAGGCATTATTTCTGCTTTATATGGAAAATTAACTACCTAAGTGTGATGCCAGCATGAAAATAAGAGTACATAGCAGTAAAAATCTGCATCTCATGGGGAATTTGTGTTCAGTTCTCCCCAAGCTTAAAATGACACAGGCTTTTTCTGGCACACAGCAAATCAGATGAACATGGTCTCTGAGGAGGTGAGAAACAAAAGAACATAATGGTGTGCTCCGCCACTCAAAGCTCAAATAGCAACATGTTTTATTTTTGTACATGGGAAACGTCAGTGAACTTGGAAACATAACTCTTTCAGTTTTGCAACATTCTTTCTGTTAGGTCAGGAGCAAATAGCAAAATTATCATGTACATGGCCAGGTTCTAAATGAGATCAGTTAATCTAAAGAAATTAGAGAACATGCACATGAGACTCGAATGAGCATTTCTGCTCTCCGGAGTCTTTCTTCCAAGAATATTAAATAATGATGTATGCATATATGCAGAATATTTTCTTTTAAAAGTTAGGACATATAAGTTATAATTTTGGACCAAACCAAAAATGAGGTACTGAACCAGAACTCCAATTATGATGTCTCTGCGTTTAATATCCTCCACCTGGAAAGTAGGGATAAACGATATCTAACTAACCAGATAAGGCACAAGTCAAGGCTTTGCACCCAGAAGGTGAACATGTGCTGAATTGTTTTAACCCAGCTG